>NC_086183.1:25096153-25728076 GCF_023053635.1 Elgaria multicarinata webbii
ATACACATTTTTGTATGCATTGTTTGATTGGATACCTCCTCTGCAAAATTCAGAAAAGTGCAAATTTCAAAGGGTAGGTGAGTTTGAGACTAGATCTACACTACTTCTTCATAGCAGTATTGCAGTGCACTGATAACTGTTGGGGCACAATCCACACTCCATATACCGCTTCCATAGTGTTATTTTGTGCTTTTTATTCCACATTCGTAATGGTTTGACACAAGATATAGATCCAGCCTTAGTTTGGGTTCAAAAGTGTGAAATTAGTCATTTCTCCCCTGCTCTCCTCTCTCATCTCACACTATTGCCCCGCTCGTGCTCTTCGCTCCTCTGATGCCATGTTTCTCGCCTGCCCAAGGGTCTCTACTTCCCTTGCTCGGCTTCGTCCATTTTCTTCTGCTGCCCCTTATGCCTGGAACGCTCTTCTAGAACATTTGAGAACTACAAGTTCAACCGCAGCTTTTAAAGCTCAGCTAAAAACTTTTCTTTTTCCTAAAGCTTTTAAAACTTGATTTTGTTCTGACTTTATACTGTTAGTTTTACCCTACCCAGTGCCTGTTTACCCTACCCTGTGCCTGTTTGCATTCTCTTCCCCTCCTTATTGTTTTATTATGATTTTATTAGAATGTAAGCCTATGCGGCAGGGTCTTGCTATTTACTGTTTTACTCTGTACAGCACCATGTACATTGATGGTGCTATATAAATAAATAATAATAATAAATAATAATGAAGCAGGAAACCTGTTTCCACAGGTCCTGCTGTTAAATGTTCTTGTTTTCTTGCATCCATAGGAATAATCTCACTCGTCACGGTGCTGCTGTATGGCCTGTCGATACATTCCAAGCACAAGTTGGGCAAACCGATCCCTCCTACAACCTTCCCAGTTTATGTCTCCTGGTCTTTTGTCATGAGCTGCTTAGCCTGTTTCCTGTTTCTATTGAATGGTGAGTGTGCACTGGTCTTCCTAGACATGGTGATTGCAGAAAGGTGGCAGAGGGGGGAAGCCAGGGGACAAGGATGGAGGTGGACGAAGTGGAATAGGAGGCTGGATTTATGCCTCCCCCAGACTCTTCATCATCAGAAGGGGAAGGGGAAGCCCCAGCAGATCCTAGGGAAGGGACTAGCAGCAAAGTCCATCGGGATCTTTCCCGACTTCAAATACAGCCGGGAAAGATCCGGATGAACCTTTCAGGGGCTCCAAGATGCACCAGCTGGACACGAAGGGAGGCATATCACAGAGGGCATGGGCAGTATCGAACGGTCTCTTTTCCATCAGCGCAAATGAAGTTCTGCAACCGGAAACTAGTTTCTGGATGAAGTGCCAGATGAGAAACCAACTCAAGTTAACGTTTCTGCACGCATGGTTGTGCAAGCGGTTGCTCATCCCGCTTGTACAACTCGTTATGCAACAGCTTGTGCAATTGGTTGCACAACTGCTTTGCCCCCATCGTGCAGCAGGTTGCACAAGTGTAATTGGCAACTGCTTGCGTAATGGAAAGATTCGGCAGAGCCCTGCTAGCGCCCTTTGAGTTGGCAGAATAACGCCGTTGGATATTGCCTGCATCTCTCCTGTGCTGGCCGCGTGGGTGATCCTGGCCAATCAGGAACCCCTCTGAGAATCCTCCATCTGTTTGCAAAGTTGCCTGAAAAATTACTGGAAGTGAGAGGGATTGATTCTGATGAAGCTTTTTGCAAAATCCCATCCCACCCCAAAACCTCACACATACTGGCTCAGCACCTATCTGACACTGGGATGTCTAATTTGTGGGGGGCGGATGTAGGGGGCAATATATGTCCTGGAGAGCCCTGGAATCTTCAGATGAGAGTGGGGGCAGATATAGGCCATTTCTACAACAGCCCAGAAATGTGGGCTGGTCACAGCCGTGTCCCTGTGCATCCAAATGATGCACAGGGACTCCCGGGAGGAAGGAGGGACTAGAACGGGGTTTCCCAGGGATACGTACTCCCTGGGAAAATCCGATTCTTCCTGCGATCTCGGGATTGTCCCAAGACCGTGGGACGTGTGGCTGCCCATCCCGGCTTCTTCCCTCCTCCTCGTGAGTAGCGGGGAGCAGTAGAGGGAAGGAACCAGGCCGGGAGGAATCAGGGGTGGGTGGGTGGGGAGCAAGGTCGGGCCTTTTTCTTTTTTAACTTACATTTGAGTTGGAGCACATGTGCGCTCAGCTCCTTTAAAAAAATATATGTGGGTGCGACTTCTTCCTTCCTCCCGGGATGTCGCACGCACATGTGGACTAAGAGGAGGATCTCGTGATGTAGAGATAGCGAGGTCCTCCCCCCTCCCTCCCTCCCTCTACACCAGGCTGGTGTAGAAATGGCCATAGTTGCATGAATCTTACTCTGGAGTCACACATTTTGGAAGCCGATCCGTCAGAGGGTTCAATTTGGGCGCTCGTGAGGGGAAGAAAGTGGTGCTTCCCCCTCTCGGAGGCTGATAGCTGGGTTATGCTGATCTCAGTGCTTGCCCGCGTCCACACGTACACGTGTTTCCCCCCCCCCCCCATCCCTCTGCAACAGTCACAAATGACTCAAGAAAACCCCTTTCATTTCAGTTGGGCTTACTTAAGTATGGGCTGCCCAGCTCCAGAAGATAAATTCACTTAGAACCTCTGGCCTCTTCTTCTCTCTGGCCTTCCTTCGTCTCACATCAGTCCGCTGGTCTCTGTCCACCACTCTGCCGCTAAGATCATCTTCTTGGCCCGCCGCTCTGACCATGTCACTCCACTTCTGAAATCTCTTCATTGGCTTCCAATTCACTCCAGAATCCAATATAAACTTCTCCTGTTGACCTTCAAAGCTTTTCACGGCCTAGCTCCTGCCTATCTCTCCTCTCTCATCTCACACTATTGCCCCGCTCGTGCTCTCCGCTCCTCTGATGCCATGCTTCTCGCCTGCCCAAGGACCTCCACTTCCCTTACTCGGCTTCGTCCTTTTTCTTCTGCTGCCCCTTACGCCTGGAACACTCTTCCAGAACACTTGAGAACTACAAACTCAATCACAGCTTTTAAAACTCAGCTAAAAACTTTTCTGTTCCCTGTAGCTTTTAAATATTGAGTTTGTTCTGACTCTATACTGTTTAGCTTCACCCTACCCAGTGCCTGTTTACACATCCCTGTGCCTGTTTGCATTCTCTTTCCCTCCTTATTGTTTACTACAACTCTATTAGATTGTAAGCCTATGCGGCAGGGTCTTGCTATTTACTGTGTAATCTGTACATCACCATGTACATTGATGGTGCTATATAAATTAATAATAATAATAATAATAATAATAATAATAATAATAATAATAATAAGGGCTCAGGCAGGCACCTACATCGACAGCTTGGGTTTCTCAATTTTCCTCACAGGGCTCCTGTTTGTCCTGATAGAACTCCAGGCAGTCTTCGAGGTACTCGACGACTCCAAACCTCTCAAGAAGCCAGACAAGTCGAATCCAGGGTTGGTCATATAGAGGAACACCAGACTGCGGCAGGCACACCGTTGCATGTACAATTCCAAGGATTCTAACATAAGGGTTTTCCTTCCTAGGGGAAATTCCCTAAAGGGATACATGTAAAGTCCATTTCTTCTGCAGAAGGGAAAATATGTTTCGGACCTCAGTGGATAGAGGGGGGAAATAACAGGAGCCCACCTCTGACCTCCTGCCAAACAGGGAAGCTAAAAATGACCATTTGCCACGGAGACATTTGCCATCCATCTCGCAAACCCGTGGCTGAGTTTGCAAATGTTTATTTTATTTACAAGCCTCTCAACGATTGTATGGATGCCTTTTCCTTATCAAAGATGGATTTATTCGACATTTACAAGCCTCGCCTCATCTTTTGTACACATTTCAAAACTACAGCAAGCCACATCTTGAAGAGCAGTGGGTACGGCAGGTTCTGGAGAACCAGCATAATAATGTTTAGCGGTGGGGTGGGAATCCTGCCTGAACTTAGGAGTTTCGAAATTGCACGGGGGCACTGCATGCTTCTTCTTTTTAAGGGAATACCCGACTTTCTTCTCTCTGAACATGCCTAGGATTGCACCCTAAAGCGATTGATTCCAAATGAGATGGTAAAAATAGTCATGTTCTGCCGCAGGCAATGTAATGTGGATGTTTGAGCAATTTTTCAGGGGGACGCAAGAGGGCTGAGGCTGCAGCAGAGATCTCCTGATGACCACCATTTCCCAACACATGCCAGGGGAGGCTGGTGGCGCCAGTTTCGGTGGGGCTGTGAATCCATTCTGGGTTTTGGTCAGAACCAGTCAGAACTCTAAAGGAGCCGTCCAATGTGCTGAACCCATTTGGGGGTAAGAGTTCAGCACTTTGGACAGCTCTGTTCTGGCTGGTTCTGACCAAAACCCACTATGGATTCACAGCCCCACCGGAATCAGAGCCACCAGCGTCTTCTGACATACACTAGCGCAAGCAATGCTACATCATGTACAGATGTTCACAGGAGCATTGGGGGGGGGGATGGCAACCTTATTTTTCCCTCAAGAACTCCTACTTCAAACAACTACATGTCAACATAGCATCACACATAGAAGGTTGGGGGGGGGGGGATGGCAGCTGCTAGCTAGGGTGACCATGGGTCTCTTTTACAGAGGACAGTCCTCTATTTGAAGGTGCCCTCTTTTTGAAAGACTGATTTTTCATTTGAGTTTAATGCCTTAAGAACAGGGAGTTGAGGCCTTGATGTTACCTATCAAACGTCAGCACCTGGATAGCAGACTGAGCAGAAAGACCTACAGGTCACCTACAGTTGGATCTAGACTTAGTCATATTATAGCAGACCCATTAAAGTCAATGGGACTTAAGTGAGGCATGACTAACATGAGCCCCATTGACTTCAATGGGCCATCTGTAAGTGTGTCTTAAGTCCCCGATCCAGCCCTTGCTCACCCACACTATGATGACTGCAGCTCTTTTTCTAGTAAAATTACTTCTAAATATGTATCTATACATATTCATTAGCATATGCAAATGCCATGCAAATCCATGCCCTGCTTTGCCCTCTTTTTGGAGGGGGGTTGCGTTACCTCTTTCTTTCTTTTTTGGGGGGTGAGGAATTTTGGCACTGCAGAACGCAAAAGGCAAGAGAACCACCCGTGAAACAGGCAGGAAGCCTCCCAAAAATTTCTCAGAAAGTTTTCGATTGAGAACTCCGGGCCCAGCCATCATTTTGACTCTTCCTGTATGGTGGGCTGAGACCTGCTTCTCTAAGGTGACCATACGAAAAAGAGGACAGGGCTCCTATATCTTTTAACAACTGCATGGAAAAGGGAATTTTAGCAAGTATATGCATGCAACACCTGCTGAAATTCCCTCTTCATCCCAACAGTTGAAGCTGCAGGAGCCCTGCCCTCTTTTGTATCTGTTCATGCTAGGCAGGGCTCCTGCAGCTTTAACTGCTGTGGTGAAGAGGGCATTTCACCAGGTGCTGCATGAATACAAATGACACCTGCAGGAAATCCCCTTTTCAGGTGTGGTGGAGGATGCTGTCCCATTCCCAGTGTTGAAGGAAGATGCATCTACCTCTCCATTTGGTTTTTGTATATAGAATGGGTGAGGAGAGCACCTTGTCCTTGGCCTCTGGAAGAACAATGTGTTGTGCTATCCCTGGACTGACCTGCTCCTTTAGAGGGCGTGCAACCCCATCCAGAACAGGCAAATGCTCCAATTCCAGGAACATACACTGCACACATTCGTTTTATCTGTCAGTTTAGAAACTTTAGATGATCCAGAATTCTGACTGAACATCCGTTTGGGGGTGCTCCTGGACTCATCTTTGTCACTGGAGACCCAGGTGGCCTCGGTGGCCCAGAGCGCCCATTATCAACTTTGGTTGGGACACCAGCTACATCCATTCCTGGACAGGGATAGCCTAGCTGCGGTCATTCATGCACTGGTAACCTCACAATTAGACTACTGTAAGGAACTGTATGTGGGGCTGCCCATGTATGCGGTTCAGAAGTTGCAGCTTGTGCAGAACGTAGCAGCTAGGGTGCTCACTGGGACACCTAGCTCTGCCCACAATATAGGAGCCCTGTCCTCCTTTGCATATGGTCACCCTATGCTTGTCTGACAGCATCCCTGCTGATGGCTCCAGAATGTTCCATGGTAGTTATGGTGACAAAGAAGAAAGTGATGGAACTAGGAATGGGAGGAAGGACCGGAGGCTTGGTTTGAGGAGGTTCAGTTGAAAGTGTTGAGTTGTAAGCTCCAAGGGTGAGTTCCTCTTTTAGGAGGGCCCAGAAGTCTTGTCTGGGATTCCCCTGTTTCTCCTTGTGTTGAGTGGGCAGCAGCCAGTACGCAGGAAAGAGAGGCCTCAAACCCCTGAGGTTCAGCTATGGGGTGGAGTGAAAATTTTACCAGCGGGTTCACCATATTCGCTCTCTTTGTGCTCATCTTCGCCATCATGGACCACCATTGGATTTTAGTCGAGACTGAGAGACAGAGTTACTACAGCGGTATCTGGAAAGTCTGCATAAAGCTGGTCTGTCCTACCCTAATCGCCATGGCACGTAAGAGACCCCTGCCCTCAATTCCCACAGCTGTGAATGCCCCCAACTAGGGATGTCCATCACCAGGAAATCTGCCTCTTTGGGGGCTTGCTGGACTTCCCTTCTGTGCCCTACTCAGCTTCCTTCTGGAGAGTTTTAACACATTTCTTTTTTCTCAGCTGTGATTTGTGCAAAGAGGTATTTGCACGAATTGCGGATGCAAATTGCAGCAATTTGCATCCTTTGCACAAATTTCAGCGGTGAGTTGCGCAAATTTGCATGGCTCGCACAAATTATGGCTGGGTTTTGCGGCCATTATGCAGATTGGTGCAAAAAAATATGCGCAAAGTTTTTTATGCAAAGAAGAAATAATTTACAGAAATTCTGCCAGCTGGCCCAACTTATTGTGCACCGAGTCAGGCCAGATGGCAGAAGACTGGAAAGGCCAAGCCAGCAAATGCTTGTTGGGCTCCACCCCACAACCGGATTCCTCCGACTTCCCTATCTCAGACCCACCTTTTCTGGGGTTGGCCGTTCAAAGGTTCACCCATGAGTAGCATATTTCTTCCTTTATCTGAATGATTTATATCACACCATTCTGCCAAAGAATGCACTCAAGGCAGCTAAGAGTAAAACCCAGGTGGCCGCCATTGACGCTGGGTGGAAGTGTGCAATTTCGGCGTGAGAAAGGGGTGGCTGTCAAGTGCTCTAAGGGCCTCATGGGTACTTGAGCTGGATCCATGCTTGCACCAGGAGCACCCAACTTGGTCCAGGCGGGATGGGGTGGGGCTGTCTGCCAGACTCAGGCGCTCACAACATCCCTAGTAACAATGAGCAGTAACAGATTTAAGTACACTTTGGGCATGTCTACACCTCCCAACGACCTGGGAGGGAGGGGGAGGAACTTGCAAGATGCTGATTGTGAGATCCTCCCCTTGCATTCCCATGTGGCGCGCAATGTCCAAGGAGGAAGGAGGACATCACACCCGCCATTTTTTTTTAAGAATACAGGAGCTGGAGCGCACCTGTGCTCCAGCAAAGAAGTAAGTAAAAAGAACACCAGTCCTGCTCCCCACTCCACCACTGATGGCCCTGGACTCTTCCCATCCTGGCTCTTTCCTTCAGATGACCCCTGCTACTAGCGGGGAAGAGAGAAGAAGCCGGGACAGCCGGCCACACCTTCTGCGGTCCTTGGGAAAATGAGAAAAAAGTGTATGGCGATATCCCAGGGAAATGCAGGGATCATCCCTCCCTGCTCCCGGGATCCCCTGTGCGTCATGTGGATGCACAGGGACGATCCCGAGAAGATCCCCAGGATATCACCCAGTGTAGACATGCCCATTGGCTATAACCTGCACTTGGTTGCCTAATCATAATCAATATGATGTTGATTTAAGTGCACTACACATGAATCAATTTCTTTACAGTCTTTCTGATCCCTATTTGGTACATACAAGATTATCTGATGAAGTTATCACTCATTGTCCTGTTATTAATGCCATAGCATTCTGTGTGTCTTAGGAGGTAGTTGTGTAGCCTGTTCAGTATTAGAGAAGTCGAGAAATGGATACCATATTCCACAAAAAGGTGTCAGTTTCTACATGGCCTCTTTGCAGCTGAAGCTGTTTAGTGAGGTTCCCCCCCCCCCCAATTAGTGCAAGGTCCCAGATTTTCTGTTTCCATATGATAAGAGAAAATTTGCTTGCTGATTTCAAACTAGGAGTTATGACCGACCTGGCTGATGCCCAGGAAAAAAGTCAGGAGTAATTTACATCCTATTTGCATATTAGATACTGTGTGTGTGTGTGTGTGTGTGTTTCCTAGATGAAAAAAATGTATTTGGAGAGGTGTTGTGAAGATGCATGCAGAATCACCTTGCTCTAACAGGTCAACGTCTTTTGTTTTAATCCCTCTACTGCCACAGCCAATGTCCAGGGTGCCAAGACACTCCTGGTCATGGCTCTCTTTTGTGGGCTTGTTGGTGCTTCATTCATGACATTCACCTACCGCTACTCCTCCAGTTTTACGATATACCGGTACCTGGTTGCTGCACTGGGATCTTTTATCGCAGGTAAGGTTGCTGCACTTCATTGCATAGGTGGAATAGTCTTCTTCTTCTTCTTCTTCTTCTTCTTCTTCTTCTTCTTCTTCTTCTTCTTCTTCTTCTTCCTCTTCTTCTTCTTCTTCTTCTTCTTCTTCTTCTTCTTCTTCTTCTTCTTCTTCTTCTTCTTCCTCTTCTTCTTCTTCTTCTTCTTCTTCTTCTTCTTCTTCTTCTTCTTCATATACACTTACACACAAAATTTATTTATTTATTTATTTATTGCATATTTATACTGCCCAACAGCCTAAGCTCTCTGGGCAGTTTACAACTAAAACCATATAATACAGTCTAAAACTTTAAAATCACATAAAGCCAGAATAAATTACAATCCAGGGAAAGCTTGTTTAAAAAGATATGTTTTTAGGAGGTGTTTAAAAGTTATTACATTTTCCACCTCCTGAACGGAGGGTTTTCTAGAGGGTAGGGGCCGCTACAGAGAAGGCCCCGCCATTGAGGTTCTTCATGGCGACATTCCCTTCGTGTTGGGATGACGAGGAGGTCCTCCTCTGAAGTTCGTAAATGTTGCCTGGGTGTATATAAGGGAAGGTGGTCTGCTAGGTATCTTGGTGCCAAGTTGTTTAGGGCTTTGTAAGATAATAGCATCACCTTGTACATTTATTTATTTATTTATTTATTTATTTATTTATTTTATTTATTACATTTCTATACCGCCCAATAGCCAGAGCTCTCTGGGCGGTTCACAAAAATTAAAACCATTCAAATTATAAAACAACAGTATAAAACCATAATATAAAATACAGTATAAAAGCTCAAGCTTGGCAGCCAGTGCAGTTCTTTTAACACTGGTTTTATGTGGGCAGAGCTAGGTGTCCCAGTGAGCACCCTAGCTGCTACGTTCTGCACAAGCTGCAGCTTCCGAACCGCATACATGGGCAGCCCCACATAGAGCACATTACAGTAGTCTAATTGTGAGGTTACCAGTGCATGAATGACCACAGTTAGGCTATCCCTGTCCAGGAATGGATGTAGCTGGTGTCCCAACCAAAGTTGATAATGGGCGCTCTGGGCCACCGAGGCCACCTGGGTCTACAGTGACAAAGATGGGTCCAGGAGCACCCCCAAACTACAGACCTGCTCCTTTAGAGGGAGTGCAACGCCATCCAGAACAGGCAAATGCCCCAATTCCAGGACCATACACGGCACACACTCCTTTTATCTGTTAGTTTAGAAATTTAGATATCCAGAATTCTGACTGAACCCCGGAGTGGATTCACTGCACTGGCATCAGAGCCACCAGTCTCCACAGGTGTTACCTGTGATACCTGTGAAATCAGCGTGTGGAGCCTGGAGGGCAAAGGGGGGGGGTGCTGAGTGGCACCTGGCAGGGGCACAGGTGGCAACTTGCCTAGTGTCTCATGGATGTGAGTGGCAGAGTAAATAGCAAAAGCTCTCAAGGTAAGCAGAAAAGAGTCTGGCCCTTCAAGTCTGGGTCCTCACACTAATATTCCACTCCTTCCTGTGGACACCCTGAGAAGAAGGGCAAGAAGGTCTGGCAGTTAGATCAAAGCCTGACACTTAGCAGTCTCTTGTGTGAACTGCAGATCAGTGGTCCAGCTATTTTCTGAGGAGTTTCGTCCACCATTTTTCTTTTCACTGAGGAGGCTGAAATAAGCTCCTGACCAAACATGGTGCCCCAGTGACACTGGTTAAAGTGACGGGGATGTGGGGTGGTCTAAAATATATAGACATGGACCCTTGAACCCCCACTGTGTCTCTTAAACTACTCAGGAGGCAACCCACTGATGGTTTCCTCATGTTTTCCACAGCTGCCTTGGTGTTTTTAGCTTTGAGCATTTACACCATCCGTATCTCCACCCATGAAATCAGCAGAACATCCACAGTCACCTACCAGTGGTCTTTCTATGTGGCCTGGACTTCCTGTCCGTTCTTCATTTTAAGTGGTGAGGTTGTGGGATGTTATGCACGGTTTACTCTGTGTGTTCGTGTGTCCCTGGAGGGTGGGAGGTGCAGGGCTGGTGCCAGACTATTTTGTGCCCTAGGCAAGGTGAGCTACTTGCACACCCACACCCACACCCACACCCAATTATTGCCAACTTCAATTCAGCTGTTCAAGAAGAGTTTCTGAACTATTATATTTTCCTTTTATTATGTTTTTTCTTAAAACTTTTGTATAAAAGTGTGTCCCTTAAGGGCAGTACTGTGCCCCTCTGAGGTCTGTGCCCTAGGCGGCTGCCTAGTTGGCCTAGGGCGCATCGGCCCTGGGGAGGTGACCTAGACAGGATCCATACTACTGCTTTAAAACGTTTGATAACAGTATTGACAACTGCTGGGGCCCGGGACACACTCCATAGACAGTTTTCAAACTGTTTTCAAAGTGTTCTATCTTGCTTGGTGTAGATCTGGCCCTGGTGAAAAGATGCCTGCTTTTATTTACTTGAACTGTTTTTGATGGCACTCCTCAGCTGAAATGGCTCTCAGTATGACTTACATACAGTATAATCAATCAAACAAAGCTGTCCCTTCCTGCAGCCTTACAAATTAAAAAGACATGATGCAGAAGGAAATGGTAATGGGGAGGAAAGAAGGGGGGAAAGGTTAGGGGCATGTCTGCCCCTCTCGGCGGAGGGGGGAGGCTCTCATGATATGCTGATCGTGAAATCCCCCACCTGCATTCACATGTGGCATGCAACATTCAGGGAGGAAGGGGGATGTTGTGCCCACCATTTTTTTAAAAAGAAAAGGCGCTGGAGTGCACCTGCTAAAAAGTATTTTTTAAAAAAACAACAAAAACCTGACCCCGCTCCCCTCCCCACCCCGATGGGCATGGAGCGCTTGAAGAGCTCCGTGCCCATGCCTGGTTCCCGGCCCCTCCCATTTACTCACAAGGAGCCAGTATGACACCAGGATGGCCACCCACACCTCCCGCATTCTCGGGACGATCCCGAGACGGCGGGGAAAACTGGGCTAAAAGCTGTCTCGGTTATCCCTGGGAAATGGAAGGATCTTCCCTCCCTGGTCCCGGGATCCCCTGTGTGTCATGTGGATGCACAGGGATGATCCTGGGGCAATCCCTGGGATAAGGCATAAATCAATATTATTTATTTTTATTTATTTATTTATTGCATTTATATACCGCCCTATAGCCGAAGCTCTCTGGGTGGTTTACAAAAACCGGGATCGTCTTGATGGAATGACCTATATCCCCCTCTTCTCTCCCACAGTACAGCCTGCAGGAATGGCCTAGAGCAAGTGGCAAGCTTTTATATCCAGGACAGCAGCTCCACTTCCACCAGCACTGCATCTGTTAGTTTGTTTTTATAGGCCAGTGTCTCTTCCCCTAGTTAGGGATGGGTGATGTTCACCTTTAGCATTGCTGCAATCCTTGAGTGAGCTAAACATCTCCCAAACCAGACCTTGTCTTAGAGAATGCTAATTCATCACAATGGTGGAAGCTTTCACTATACCTTCTCCCCAGCTCAATAAATCTATCTCCTATCACTGTGACCTCCACTAATTCTTGTGACAACAAAGCTTGCCTAAGTCCATGTAGGTCTCCAACACTTGGACTTCCAGCTTCGCTCTCCCTACCTCTCCCCTGCCATTTAAAGAGTAGCCACTGTGGTCGGGACTCTACCCTACAGAGTCTTTCAAAGCCCCAGACACTCGAAGCCAGTGTTAATTCTTACTTAGAAATGTAATGAAAGTCTGCCTTCACATTTCTCCCTACATAAAGTAAAGAGCTTGTGACTGATTTTGGAAACAGAAGATGAAAATGCAGAAAACAGGCCCAGAACATCACAGAGTAAATTCACTTGGGAATTTGGTAAATTATATACAGAAACACTTGGGATTTTTGCAAACGATGCACAACAGAATTGATGGGACCAACACTTTCAGAAGGGAATCATTGGGATATAAGCATCCCATTGGAATCTGCCCTAGATTTTCCTGATTAGTAGGATTAGAACATAATATTAAATATTATTAATGTGTCATTTAGCTATTTCACTCAACCCTGATCTCGCTTTCAATCTCTCTCTCTGGCATAGCTGGATGGGACGATGTACAGGGGATCGCCCCAGGGTCATCCCTGTACGTTCACATGATGCAGAGGGGATCCCGGGAGCAGGGAGGGATGATCCCTCCCTTTCCCCAGGATCTCACCCTACACTTCTAGCCCACTTTTTCCGCATCTTGGGCTGATCCTGAGACTGCGAAATGCATGGGCGGGTGTCACAGTTTGTCCCAGCTCCTCACGAGTAACCGCGAGGAGCCAGGAACCGCACACGGGGTGCAGAGCTCCTCAGGAGCTTTGTGCCCATGGGGGGGGGGGGAAGCAGGGAAAGTTTTTTTTTTAAAAAAACAAACTCACCATTTTCCACCCAAGTGCTCGTGCTTTAACAAAAACAAAAACAAAATGGGTGCAATGTCACGCGCCGCGTGTAGACCAGGACGACGATCTCGCGATCATAAAATCACGAGATCGTTGCTGTAAAAACCCCTGGTCTAGCTGAGGGGTCTAGCTGGTCTAGCTCTCTCTCTCTCTCTCTCTCTCTCTCTCTCTCTCTCTCTCTCTCTCTCCTTGCAGGTTTGTTTGGGCTGGCGGCAAATCAGCGATTACTGCTGCACGGGACCAGTTTCTCAGATGGGGAAAGCAGTATCTCTTCATCTTCCTCAGAGTGGACCACTGCCTCATCAAGCTATTACGATGAAGAGGAATTTGGGGGGAAAAGTACGTTGGAGCAGCAAAATGAAAGGACTGGGGAAGCTATACGTGCATAACAGAGAGGGAATGGCTCAAACTGAGCCTGGGGATTCTGAAATTAGAGGGAGCAATTTAGGAGCTGGGGCTGGATTCATAGTGTGGGACAAAGGCCAGTGCTTGGCTAGATTAAAGGTTGAATTGCTACACCTTATTTCTTGTAGTCATTTCCTTTTTTCTCCCTGAAAAAAAATGTTTATTTCAAAATATTTTTATCCCACTTTTCTATTATATATAGTCAGAGACAGGTGTGTTTGTGTGTGAGCATGTGTGTAGTGTTAGGTAGACTAACACAACAGAGTAATGAAAATACATTTAGTGCTAAATGTTTCGACTTCTGCCATCATCAGTAATGTTAATGATGTTGAATGCATACCAAAGAGTGGCAGTTTGGAATGCTGGGAGATGAAAACAAAACAAAACAACAACAACAACAACAACAACAACAACAACAACAACAAGAGGTTTGAGTGGTACCAACCTATGATTTATCCTCCAGGTTAAGGCCATATGGACTAAGAGTCCTGATTCTGTAGATCCAGAAGGTAGTTTCACCACCACCACCCAACTTTCTATCAAACATGTCAGTACCTTTTGTTTGTTCAATTGGAAGCAATTGAAAGTCTGAGAGACTCTGTGCAGGTGAGTTAAAATGTCTTGCAACAGACTGCTCTAGATTCTTTTTAGTCAGAATTGCAGATTCATGGTTATTATCAGTATCATTATTTATTACATTTATATCCCACCTTTTTTCTTCCAAGGAACCCAAGGTGGCACTCATAACCCTCCTCTCCATGTTACCCTCACAACAACAACCCTGTGAGGTACGTGGGGCTGAGAGTCTGTGGCTGGCCCAAAATCACCCAGTGAGTTTCCATGGCTGAGTGGGGACTAGAACCCAGATCTCCCAACTCCCAGTCCAACACTTTAGCCACTACACCACACTGGTTCTCATGGTTGTTCTTAGGTCTGTTAGAGATTACTTTACCTTCCTTAGACATTTTATCTGAACACTGACTGCATCCATAGTAGATCCATAGTCTCTTCTTTGGTTTCAGCTCCTGTACTATCAAAACCTGAAACCATTAACAATTTAATAATTATTCCCATATTGTCAATTGCTTTATTAGAAGTATTGTGTTTTTCACATCCCTCAGGGATTCACAGTCGGCCTGACTGCATTGCTGTTTAATCTCTCTCTCAGAATAAATGAAAGATAGATAGATTAACGACAGAGTAATTTCAAAATGTACTTAGAGCTAAATGTTTTGGCTTCTGGCCTCATCAGAAGCTGTAATGATTTTTAACATCACAGCTACTGATGAGGGTGGAAGTGAAAATGTTTCACTCTAAATAAAATTTGAAATTACCCTGTTGTTAGTCTCTCTTCCTTGTGTATTTTAACTTAAGACTGGCTTCATCCATTGTGGGTCCCAGCCTGCACTCTCTCTCTCTCTCTCTCTCTCTCTCTCTCTCTCTCTCTCTCTCTCTTTCTCTCTCCACATAAATTATAACGACATGTAGGCTGAAAAACATAGGGATGGACAATTCCTCATCATTAAATGGGTCCCTTGCCCTGGTCTTAACTCAAGCTCCCCCTCCCCTCCACAAAGGGGGGAAAAAAAGGGAGATTCCGTGGCAGTTGGAACCAGCCAGGAAGTGTCTGTAGGCACGCTGGAACCTGGCACTTCTGTGGAGAGATTCCAGGAAAAGAGAGAACCATGTACTGATCCACCCACTTGGCTGCTGTCCAGCTGGCTCCCCTGTCACCCTAGTGTTGTGGAGAGAGCTGAGGCCTTGGGTATTTTAGAAGTGTGGCTCCACAGTTTCTCAAGCGCTTCTCTGTTTTGGCCAAGATGCCTCCAGCCAACGCCTGTCACTGGCTCCGAGTGAAGCTGCCCTACAGAGCCGTCACGGCCACTTCCACTTGCGTCAGCTTCCTGCTCCTATCTGTCTCCCTGCTTAGCCCTTCCTGGCTAGAAGTCATCGTCCCAGAAACTAGACTGTCGCCTAGCCCAGCAATCCGCAAACTCTGCAATGATGTGGCCTGCAGACAACTGAGTGGGAGCAGCGGTAAGGACCACCAGGGCCACGAGGACCTGCCCTGCAGTTCCCACCCTTCTCCCCACACACAGAAACATCTTCATGTCCTTCCCCATAGCTGCATTTCTCCAATCCGAAAGAGTCTTTCACCAAGGAGAGGTTTGATTCGCTACTTGGAAGTTCTACATCTCCACTGAAATGTCACACCAACATACATTGATGTGTCTGGAGGTTTCGATATTTCATGCTAACCAAATAAAACAATGGGCCGGAGAAGTGGGATATTATACAAGAGACCCAAACTGTGCACACACAAAATGAAATTCTAGACCTTTTACTTCAAATGTATATGTAGTGTAAATACATGCAAAAACTCACATATACATATAGGCCAAAGATAGGGATGGGCCTAGGGTGACCACATGAAAAGGAGGACAGGGCTCCTGTATCTTTAACTGTTGTAGAGAAAAGGGAATTTCAGCAGGTGTCATTTGTATGCATGCAGCATCTGATGAAATTCCCTCTTCATCGCAATAGTTAAAGCTGCAGGTGCCCTCCTCTCTTTTGTATCTGTTCAATAGGGCAGGACTCCTGCAGCTTTAACTGTTTATGATGAAGACAAAGTTTCACCAGGTGCTACATGCATTCAAATGAGACTTGGGGGGATCTACACTACTGCTTTAAAGCGCTTTATAACAGTTTTGACAACTGTTGGGGCCCAGAACACACTGCATATACAGTTTTAAAAACGTTTTCAAAGTGCTTTAAAGCACTTTAAAAGCAGTAGTGTAGATCCCCCCCTTGCTGAAATTCCCTTTTCCATACAACTTTAAAGATACAGGAGCCCTGTCCTCCTTTTCATATGGTCACCCTAGATGAGCCAATCTATCGGTTTTGCCTTCTGATTTTTCAAATCTTATATTCAGTTTGTCCTAAATGTTGCTATTTTTAATGATATTCGCACGGAACACCTTTTTTTTTTTTTTGGTTTTCCCTCTGCAGGTTTCTTTAGCCTGATGACACATCTCCTGTCCACAGCATCTGACATTGAACAACACATCGGTACCATTCTCCTGGGAGGGAGAATGCAGCAGCATGCAGGTGGGGACCACCCTGCCGTGGGGTTGTCAGTTCTCCCAGGCCAGGAAGCCGTGGCCCCCCGTGCAAGAAATCCCTTTCCTGCCCCTTCCATCTGTCTTAGCTCAACCGTCATCTGAATCCTCCCTCTGAAGATTCACATGGACACAGAATGATATTCTGCATCTCTCTATGGCAATGTGTGTAGTTCTTCTGCCACCTGGTGGAAAAAGCAACCTCCCACCTCCCCTCTCTTTGTGTGTATATCCTTTCTCCCTCCTAGCAGATCTTCAGTGTGCCTCAATGGATACAGATAATGGAAGAGGGGTTGTTTCAGAGAGTTGAAGACTCACCCCATGTAACCGTCTCGGGCCAAATAGGTTTTAAAGGTTTAAAGCATGCTTCAAAAACCTGCAGGACCTGTTGGATGTGCAATGGCTTTGGAACAAAGTAAATGAGGATTGTTGTTGTTCACCAAGGGGAAACAATAGTTCCATCATGAGCACTTCCTTTCATGCTGGCTCCATCCTCCATCCGGAAGGGGGAATCTGTAGCAATTGCCTAGTGACCGACTACTCAGCAAGCAGTAGACAGAATGAATGCGCAAGGTTGTTATCCTGGTCCAACTTGTTACCTAGCTTGCTGCTCTCCATTGCAGCCTGTAGGGGGAGACTGTTTGCAGCATTCGGCAATTTTTCAGAAGAAAAAAAAAGTTCACGTTGTTTCATGGTGACTGTGACTTTCTCCATCCTGTGTCTTCCTATTGCTTCAAACGGCTATCTGAAAAGGCTTTCAACCAGATACTCTCTTTGCTTATTTTTTCATTATTATCATTTTGTTTAACACTCTCCCAGTTTTCTTGACTGTTCTCGGAAATTGTTTACTGTTGTTTTATTATGTTAATCTTGTTTTATCATTGCCATTTTTTTAAAAAAAGGAAGGGTAAACTCGATACATGTTTCAAAATACTGTATAAGTTTCTTTTCTGGAAACAAAGCAGGATAACTGCTTCTACAATAAATATTATTATTATTATTATTATTATTATTATTTATTTATTTATATAGCACCATCAATGTAAATGGTGCTGTACAGAGTGAAACAGTAAATAGCAAGACCCTGCCGCGTAGGCTTACATTCTAATAAAATCATAGTAAAACAATAAGGAGGGGAAGAGAATGCAAACAGGTACAGGGTAGGGTAAGCAGGCACAGGGTAGGGTAAAACTAACAGTAGAAAGTAACAGTAGAAGTCTGCATATGTAGATATGCAGCTCTTCAACTGACACCATTCACTCGGAAGGTTTTTTGACCTTTTACTTTTGATCTCCCTTTACAGTTGTGTCACTTATACATAGAAACGATAGCCTGCCGGGAATGACCGTTGATAACAGTCATGGTTTCCTGTTACATTGATATCTGCAGTTTCGTGCACACAGACTGCTGTGAAAGGAGGGCGGTAGCACCCCATATGGGCTGTTGAAAGTTAGCACCTGAGGGTGCTATCGTGTGGTATAGCAGCTGCTTCTAATGCAAGAAATTCTCCACCATAGTGTTCTCTTCTCTGTTTTTAATCTCTTTCAGATGTGGAAGGAGAGGGGAAAAGCACCACGGAAAGGCTACGAGGAAAAGAAGAGGCTGGCGCTGCTGCTATAAAATATGAAAGGAGGTTTTCTTTCTTTGCCTTATCCAAAACGAACAAATTCCAAAAAACTTTCAACTAAACTTGTACAAACGCTCAATGTTTCAGATCTGGCGATCCATCGTCAGGAGCTGTACAACAAAATGAATTCCTCCTTGAAGCAGTTATCAATTTAAAACCTTTTAGGTATTTTTAAGGACCGTAGTCGTATTCGTCCTGCCTCTGTTGGCAGTCAAGGAGTTGACGTTTTATAGCACCAGAATCAGCCTCTTGTTTTCCTCATAATCTCTTTCAACCATAATTTATTTATTTATTTATTTTATTACATTTATATACCGCCCCACAGCCGAAGCTCTCTGGGCAGTTCACAACAATTAAAAATAGTAAACATTAAAAGTATACAAAATTTTTAAAAAACATAAAAACAGTATAAAAAACAACAGTATCCATTTAAAAACTACAATTCTGGGGTCCATTAAAAACAAACTTAACATTGTTAAACGCTGCTAAAATGCTGTTAAAATGCCTGGGAGAAGAGAAAAGTCTTGACCTGGCGCCGAAAAGATAACAACGTTGGCGCCAGGCGACGCTTCACCTGTATTTATTTATTGAAATGAAATGAATAAATAAATACCGCTTCACCTGTATTTATTTATTTATTGAAAAGGCCATTCCAAACCTGATATTTTTATAGGTATTTTGAAAAATGCTAATGTTTATAATATGTCTATGTTAAGTTCTCAATGTCTGGTCTGTGGTGTTTCCCCCCCACCTCCATTTTTAGACATTTTAATGGAATCAGCCCAGAACCACCTTGGTTAGCTCCTTCAGAGCTCTGACTGGTTCTGACGGAAACCTGGAGCACTGCCCCACTGACATGGGAGGCACCAGCCTCCACTGCCAATCCCCTAATACCTTAGAGAACACCTTCTCCCTTACCAACCTGCCTGGTCACTGAGGTCATTGCAGGGCCTGCTCCTGGTGGTTCCATGTGGACCTATGGCCCGGCTGGAATCCATCAGGAGAAGAGCCTTTAGTGTGGTGGCCCCTTCAATTTGGAACTCTCTGCCCCTGGAGGTTAAGCAGGGCACCAACACTCTGCTGCTTCTGGCAACTCCTGAAAACAACTCTTCCACGAAGTGTTCCTCAACTGACCAGCCACTGTTTTTATTGGTACTTTGTTTTAAACTGAACAATGAATTTGCTGTTTTAATCTTTTTACCTTTTTTTTAACTGTTTATTCCTATGTTTGCCATTCCAGAATCTATTTTAGATATGGAATGGTATATAAATATTGTAAATAGATAACAAATAAATAATGTGGTTATATATGATAGTGCCAAGAATCCACAGCTGAACTGGAGCTCCTAATCAACCTGTCCGGGGGGGGGGGAATCTTTGATGTACCATATTTCTTCGATTCTAAGACGCACTTTTTCCCCTAAATAAACAGCTCAAAAAATGGACTGCGTCTTAGAATCGATGGCGTCTTAGAATCGAAGCAATACGGTAAGAGGAAAAGAGGAAGCTCCTGCAGCAGCCTCGAGCCATGCGAGCGAGGAGGAGCTGGTTGGGTAAGCGCCTGGTTTTTTGTTAGGCAAATTTATTCGTAAGGCCCATCGATTTCCATGGGACTTACTCGCGTGTCGTCGTCCCCTGGTGCACAAACAAGTAAAGAGCGGGACTGGAGAGTTAAGTTTACTCTTTGTTTCAACGCTCCCCCTTCTTCCCGCGTAAACGGCAGTTTCTTCTCTCACAGAGGGAAAAAAGAAAAGGACACAACCATTAGAAGAAAGCACGGAGGGGGGGAGAAGGTTGGCTGGGCGGTGAGGGAAGTATTTCTTTGATTCTAAGATGCCCTTTTTTCCCAAATAAACATCTCTAAAAATGGGGTGCGTCTTAGAATCGATGGCGTCTTAGAATCGAAGAAATACGGTACTTCTTTAACTGCAGGTTAATATGGGTTCACAGCAGCCTTGGGAAGCAACAACGAGCAGATGTTTATGTCCATACCATGGGAAACCATATCATGCTGCTGTTATGGGTACCTTTTGCTGAAAGGTCCCCTAAATATCCCACTTGACTCAGCTCCTGTGTCTTTCAAAAGCACAGAAAATAGGGTGACCATATAAAAAGGAGGACAGGGCTTCTGTATCTTTAACAGTTGTATTGGAAAGGGAATTTCAGCAGATGTCATTCTTATGCATGCAGCACCTGGTGAAATCCCCTCTTCATCACAACAGTTAAAGCTGCAGGAGCCCTGTCCTCTTTTGTATCTGGTCACTCTAGTATAGCTCCTGCAGCTTTAACTGTTGTGATGAAGAGGGAATTTCACCAGGTGCTGCATGCATACAAATGACACCTGCTGAAATTCCCTTTCCAATACAACTGTTAAAGATACATTTGCCCTGTCCTCCTTTTCATAGGGTCACCCTAGCTAAACCTACCTCAAAATTCACAGGCAAGTTCCTTTTAAGTGCAGTGTAAGTATAGGTATTTTAAGTATGATTCTTTTCAGAAGCAGATAAAATTCAAGACTCAAGTACATCTCCCCTATAATGGAAGATTACATCAACTGGGGTTGTTTAGCTCAGAAAAAAGGAGGCTAAGGGGTGACATGATAGAGGTGTACAAAATTATACATGGTATGGAGAGTGTGGATAGAGAGACATTTTTCTCCCACTCTCAAAATACTAGAACCTGGGGTCATCCCATGAAGCTGATTGGTGGGAGATCCAGGACAAATCAAAGGAAGGACTTCTTCACACAGAGCATAGTTAAATTATGGAACTCACTACCACAAGATGTAGTGATGGCCACCCATTTGGATGGCTTTAAAAGGGGGGTTGGATCAATTCCTGGAGGCAAAGGTTATCAATGGCTACTAGCCCTGATGGTTGTGTGCTATCTCCAGTACTCGAGGCAATAAGCCTGTGTGCACCAGTTGCTGGGGAACATGGGTCGGAGGGTGCTGTTGCACCATGTCCTGCTTGTTCATCCCTGGCCAATGGCTGGTTGGCCACTGCGTGAACAAAGTGCTGGACTAGATGGACTCTTGGTCTGATCCAGCAGGGACCTTCTTATGTTCTTACATGAAATTAAAATGAGTGTGTAAGCAGAACACATGCTTGTCAAATCCTGTGCACCTACATGAGCATGGAATGAGAGACTTTTCAAATAGATCTGAAAATGCTACTTCAGGCAAGGATCCACACTTATGCTGAGACAGATTAAACGAAAAGGGCCATGTAACAGCCTGGGGGCCAAGCCCAGTTTCACAGGTTGTTTCTGTTTCATCCTTTCCAACCACAGCTCTGTCTTGACCCCAAGAGACCACCCCTTTCTCCTACCACACCTCTCCTCCGCACACATGATTTCCTGCTCTTGGGCTCTCAGATTCAGCATCTTCTCGAAACAAGGTACTTTTTGCAAGGAGATTCAGGTAAGGATGTGGGGGGGGGGGAGAGAGTTTGGAGAAGGGGAGAATTCCAAGGGTGCAAGGAGTCTTTTTTTGGTTCCCTCCCCAATCAGTAATGATACCCCTTTTATTTCTGATTATGGGATGGGTGGGTGGGGGTTCTCTGCCCATTTCCCAAAGGCCAACTCAGCGAAGGTTGCCGGATGGCTACCCAGACAAACCGCCTCTCTCTTCAACCAGTTCTGCCGCCCTGATGGGACAAATCTACGGTGTGACTGCATTTAAAAGGCTGTGTACATTTCTGCATACCTAACCTCAAAAAGGATATTGCGGATCTGGAAATGGTGCAGAAAAATGGCAATTAAAATGATCAAGGGGCTGGAGCAACTCTCCTGCTAGGAAAGGTTTTGATGTCTGGGGCCATCTAGCTTTGGTAGTGGGGTTTTAATTTATGCATAATGTGGCAAAGTGGACAGAGAGACCTCTCCCCCCCCCCACACACACACATAAAATCTGGGGTCATCCCATGAAGGTGAATAGAGGGAGATTCAGGGCAGGTAAAAGGAAATATTTCTTCACGGAGTGCATCGCTAAACTATGGATTTCACAACCATAAATGGTAGTGATGGCCACCAATGGCTTTAAATGGAGATTCAACACAGAGGATAAAGCTATCAGTGGCTACTAATCATGATGGCTGTACATGGCTCCTCTGCTATCAGCGGCAACGTGCCTCTTAGCACCAGTCTCTCGGGAACACAAACGGGGAACTCATGTCACTACTATGTGAGAAGAATGCTGGACCAGATAGACTCTAGGAGGGGATCTACACAGCGTACTGAAGGCGCACGCAAGCGCCTTCAGTGCAACCCGAAAGCGTGTGTGTAGATCCTGCTGGAAGAGGCAGAGGAAGAGGCGGAGAAGGAGGAGGCGGCTGGAAAATCCAGCCGCGTCCTTGCCGCCGCCGCCACCCACCTCCCTGCCGGCCTCGTCCCAGCGATGGGGGTGGGGGGGCGAGACCCCCTCCTGCCGCGGACCAGGCTCCTCCTTCCCTGCCCAGGCCAGCCCCAGCCCCAGCACGTCCTCCAGGCTGATCAGGAGGCCGGCGGGGAGGTGGGTGGCGACGGCGGCGGCAAGGACGCCTCCTTCTCTTCCAGGGCAGGATCTACACATGCGCTTTCGGGTCGCACTGAAGGCGCTTCCGTGCGCCTTCAGTACGCTGTGTAGATCCCCTCTTGGTCTCATCTGGCACATTCTTATCTTTATTTTATTTTATTTTATTTATTTATTTATTTATTTATTTATTTATTTATTTATTTATTTATTTCACTTACATACCGCTCTCATAGCCGGGGCTCTCTGGGCTGTTTACAGAAATTCTAAAATTAAGATAAAAACGAGTATATAAAATTTAAAATTCTGAAACACAGAACATACACACATAAAGCATTAAAACCGTTAAAACCTAAACATGTGGGTGATTAAGATGTGCTGCCATATGCCTGAGCAAAGAGGAAAGTCTTAACCTGGTGCTGGAAAGATAGCAGCGTTGGTGCCAGGCGAGCCTCGTCAGGGAGATAAGATGCCACCATGGCTTCTGCCGTCCCACTGTGCCAGAGGCAGCCTATGAGGCAAGTTGAGCTTCCTGGATCAGGCAGCAGATAGGTGTGTGTGTGTGTGTGTGTTGTGATGTGTGTTTGCATGTTTATCACTTGATGGCTGCAGCATCAAATGATGGCCAGGAACAGAGATATGGGAGTGCAGCCACGGTTCACTCATCACAGCTAAAATGGATTTCATATATCACATCAAAGGAAAGGTTTTTCAGTGCTGTCGGCTTTCAAACAGTCAAGGAGTCATGAAGAGAAGCTTATTGGGCATGTGTGAATCAGCCCCAAGTGTCTACTCTGGCCCGTACATGGTCAGGCTTTTCCCTAGATCTGGTGCAGGGGGGCGGGTAGCTCAGTGGTAGAGCACGTGCTTTACATTCATAAGGTTCCAGGTTCAATCCCCAGCATTTCCAGGTAGGGCTGGAAAAACTCCTGTCTGAAAGCCTAGGGAGCTGCTGCCAGTCAGTGTCGACTATACCGGCTGGATGGACCAACGGTCTGACTCAGCATAAGGCAGCTCCCTATGTTCCTCCCATCCCTGCCTTTTACTTACTAAGAACAATGGTCCATCTAGCCTAGTATTGTCAACACTGACTGGCAGCCACGCTCCAAGGTTTTAGGCAAGGGACAATATATCCAACTGTGTCATCCCATCAGTGCAAATGATGTTGTGCTGGTAGAAAGTTGGAACTGAACTATGCGTAAGAGCAGAACCCAACCAAGGTTACATTTGCGCAATTGATTGAGTTTGCGGAATGACACCGTTGAATAATGCCCAAGATCTCACAGCCTTACATGGAGATTTGTTTGTTTATTCATTACTTTCTTTCCTCCAAGGAACCCAAGCTGGCATACATAATCCTCCTTCCTCCATGTTATCCTCACAACAACAACCCTGTGAGGTAGGTTGGGCGGAGAGTCTGTGACTGGCTCAAAGTCACCTAGGCAGGATCTACACTCATGCTTTATAATGGTACTGAAGTGCACTGGCAACTGTTGGGACCCCATGACACATTCCATATACCGTTTTCTAAGCACTTTCAATGTGTTCCGTCACTGCTGGGTGTAGATCCCTGACATCAGTGAGCTTCCATGGCCAAGCGGGGACTAGAACCCTGATCTCCCAACTCCCAATCCAAGGCCAGGTCTACACCAAGCAGGATATAACACTTTGAAAACGGTATATGGAATGTGTCCTTGGTCCCTAAAGTTGTCAATATTTTTATGAACCGCTACAAAGCAGTAGTGTAGATTCTGCCCAACGCTCTAGCCGCTACACCACACAGGGATTGGACCTGGAAACTTCTGAATGCAAAGCAAACTCTCTACCATTGAGCTACGGCCCCCCTGTTTGACTTATCATATTGCCTGAACATAAAATGGCTCATTGGCAAAGCTCTCTCACACACGCACCCCACCGCCTTTCTCTTACCCTGCTCCTCATACTCAGTTTATTCTGCTGATGTCAGTGAGACCTCAGAGGTGAGAAAACACTGCAGGCAGGAAGTGGCTTGAGGCGAAGCACGAAGCAGATTCTGCAAGCTACCCTAGCCACTAAATTCAACCCCCTCATCTCTCTCCGGAACATGTCAGTGTACGTATTTGTCACATTTGGGTCTCACCTCCCCAATTGGTTTCAAGCGCTCTTGTGGGAAACCTGGCCGGGGCTAGCTCCAGAGTCAAGGGATCCCTTCCCACAGCTTATCTGGTGTTGGCTGCCAGCAATGCAGTATGGCTCTGGGACGTTTGTAGGAAATTAACATGGCGGCCCTAATTGGGACCCTGACCCTGACCCTGGGTGTTGTGCTTCAGTTTGAGGGATTAAGCAGAAAGGAGGAACAGCTGAGCCTGTGAGTGTTTGGGCAGTGGTGCATCACAGGAACAGGCAGAGGCTAGCTCAGGCCACTGCCATTGACCTCAATCATTAATCACCAACATCCCTATAAGAGGCGAGCCAGAAGCACTGAGCAGTGCTGGAAGCAATTGTTGTTCTCGGTGCTTTGTTGTTTGCATACCAGCTCCTTGACTGAACATAACCTGACCTTGGACCGGGCTCTGCTCTTTGGTGCATTCCTGAACCCAGTATTGTTTGACCTGGTCTCTGACAGATACTTTTGGCTTTTGACCAGCCTGCTTATCTCACTAATGCTGGTGATTTATGACACTGGGTTTCCCGGCTCTTTTCCCACTCTTTCGCTCCCCAAAAGATGATCATTGTGTCAGTGGTATGAACCGTCTCTGGTATCGCTGTGATCCACAAGCCATCATCAGTTAGGAATATCAGGAGCTGCCTTCTACTGAATCAGGACCTTGTTCCTTTTAGGTCAGTATTGTCAACACTGACCGGCAGCATCTCTCTGGGGTTTGAAGCAGGGTCATTTCCAAGTCCTACCTGGAGATGCCGGGGATTGAACCTGGGGCAGCAGATGAGGAAGTCGGCTAAAAGTTCAATTGTAGTTCGGTTTTGGCCTGTTTTCAAGCAACATCTTTGACAGGAACTATATGACACCCAGGCTGCGGGGGTCTTTGTGAGGGAATCAGGATGACTGAGCAGGAGAAGTAAGGTGTAAAAGGTACAGACCTTCTAAAGCAAAACCCTGGTTTAGCAGCATCGGAAGAGGAACAGGAATAGAATCATACAATAGCAGAGTTGGAAGGGGCCTACAAGGCCATCGAGTCCAACCCCCTGCTCAATGCAGGAATCCACCCTAAAGCATCCCTGACAGATGCTTGTCCAGCTGCCTCTTGAAGGCCTCTAGTGTGGGAGAGCTCACAACCTCCCTAGGTAACTGATTCCATTGTCGTACTGCTCTAACAGTCAGGAAGCTTTTCCTGATGTCCAGCTGGAATCTGGCTTCCTTTAACTTGAGCCCGTTATTCCGTGTCCTGCACTCTGGGAGGATCGAGAAGAGATCCTGGCCCTCCTCTGTGTGACAACCTTTTAAGTATTTGAAGAGTGCTATCATGTCTCCCCTCCGTCTTCTCTTCTCCAGGCTAAACATGCCCAGTTCTTTCAGTCTCAATAGTCTTTCAGACTACTGAGACACCAAGCCTCAATAGTCACACAGCGCCCACTAGAGCCAGACTGGAGGCCTGCATTTGGCACTAGTCCAACTTCTACTCAATTTTTATTTCCAAATGTCTATTCATTTTTGGGGGTGAGAGGATGCTGTTGCACTCATGCCCCGCTTCTGGGTTTCCCGTGGGCAGTTGTCTGGCCACCAGGTGAAGAGAACGCTGGACTATCTCGACCCTTGGTCCGGTCCAGCATGACTCTTCTTGTGTTCTTAAATGTGAAATTACTGTGGTCGATGGGAATTGTAGTGCAATACATCTGGAGGGTGCTGGGTTGGGAAAGTTGCCCTATTTGAGGACAGCCTGCTTTCACTCTGCACCTGTTTTTCACCCAAATGCCATTTGTGAGCTGCTTCACCTCTGCCTTAAATCTCATTCTCTCGCCTTTCCAGCCCGCCCAAAGGGTGATCGCCGGGTCTTACCTGTGAGGATGCTCGCCTGCAGGATCGTCAGCATGCTGATGGCTTTTGTCAGCATTGTCCTTCTCCATATGGCACTGACTACCGATTATTGGGTAGTGGTCTATGGGGTGAAGGACATCATGCATAGCGGACTCTGGCAGCAGTGTAAGAATGGGAACTGCACTACACCAGGCACAACTAAAGGTAAGCGTGGGGTCAAGTCTCCCAACCAGAACTACAAAAAACAACCCTAGGAGAAATGCAAATTCCAACAAGTGAATCTGCTTCTTGGCTGGTAGCATACTAAGCCTGTAGATGGGAAAACTGCATTCAAATCCCACATGGTAGCTGTAAGCAAGTAGCCTCTCTCTCCTGCTTGATCCTTTTTCTCTCTCTGCATAAAATGTAAAACTCGACAGTTTAAACAGTAGGTAAAACAGCTGAAACGCTGAACTGTTCTGCCAGGCTAATTGTTTCCGGTGTGTTACTGCAATAAGGAACGAAATAATAAATAAAAAACCAGCTGACGTTTTGCACCTGCCGTTTTGCTCACAGAATACATTGCTGCCACACGCGCGTTCCTGATCTTGGCTTCTCTGCTGGCTTTGGTATCAGCCCTTTCTCTTGTTTTCTCCTTCACATCTTGTGCCCACGGCGTCATGAGCAAGCCCTTCATCCCTTCCATGGCTGCCTTCACTGCTGGTAGGTGTGCCGAAGTTCAAAAGGAAAAGTCTCTGGTTGTGGAGGGTGGGGGATGCTAAATGAGATTGCGTGGTCTCATCATCTGAAGGGTTCTGACCAAAGTTTGGAAGAAAGGGTTTGTAAGGTGGAAAAGGTCACTGGGACCTAAGAGCATTTTCCTCTAATGCCAAATTTAAAGTTTAAATGCATTTCAGACCCCTCCATGGGCACGTCCACACACCAAAGCTTAACCCGTTTCACTCAATGGAGGCTGGTGGTTCCAAGTTATTATTATTATTATTATTATTTATTTATTTATTTATTTATTTATTTATATAGCACCATCAATGTACATGGTGCTGTACAGAGTAAAACAGTAAATAGCAAGGCCCTGCCGCATAGGCTTACAATCTAATAAAATCATAGTAAAACAATAAGGAGGGGAAGAGAATGCAAACAGGCACAGGGTAGGGTAAGCAGGCACAGGGTAGGGTAAAACTAACAGTATAAAGTCTGCACAACATCAAGTTTTAAAAGCTTTAGGAAAAAGAAAAGTTTTTAGTTGAGCTTTAAAAGCTGCGATTGAACTTGTGGATCTCAGATGTTCTGGAAGAGCGTTCCAGGCGTAAGGGGCAGCAGAAGAAAATGGACGAAGCCGAGCAAGGGAAGTAGAGGCCCTTGGGCAGGTGAGAAACATGGCATCAGAGGAGCGAAGAGCACGAGCGGGGCAATAGTGTGAGATGAGAGAGGAGAGATAGGAAAGAGCTAGACCGTGAAAAGCTTTGAAGGTTAACAGGAGAAGTTTATATTGGATTCTGAAGTGAATTGGAAGCCAATGAAGAGATTTCAGAAGTGGAGTAACATGGTCAGAGCGGCGAGTTCAGTGGGGTGGTGAACCATTCTGGGTTTCAGTCAGAACCAGCCAGAACTCTAAAGCTCTCCAAGGTGCTGAACCTATTTTGGGGCTAGGGGTCAGCGCCCTAACCCAAACCTTCCCAGCAGTTAGCTTCTGTTTTAAATATGCAAAGTCAGGGGTTGCTCCTCCCCACGCGTTGCCACCACCCTGAGCCTGACCCCGAAAGGACGTTTTGGGAAAGAAAGGGACATTTGTAGTAAAAGCAGAGAGGATCCTCCCTGGGTGACCTCGTCGCTCGAAGAAGGACTTGCAGCTGAAGATCTGAACTGACAGCCTCGAAGCACAATGCAAAAGTCCTCTCGGCCATGCTACAGCTGTGGCATAGATGCAAGCCGGCGCTCGATGCTGCAGTCATCAAGTGATGAAAATGCACGTGGGCATCTCCACTGTGTTGACTGCACTGACATCCTTTCTGCTCTTTTGTAGCGCTCTTCACTCTCATTGCCGTCGCTGTGTACACTGCTGAATCCTGGAACAACAATACGGACCCCAAGGTCCATTACACCTACGAGTGGTCCTTCTACCTTGGTTGGGCCGCATTTCCCATGCTCCTGCTGGCTGGTGAGCACATGGACTGCCAAGGGAAGGATTAAGTGGTGGGAAAGGCCCAAAACATGGGGAAGCCAGGTGTGGTGCAAGGGGGAACATTCCCATGGCAGTTTCTTATTAAGGGGGTTCAGATGAACCCCCCCAAGCATCAAAGCATGTGCAAAGGGGATGGTGGAGCATGTGGCTGTGTCCTGCCATGTGCATTTTATGAGCATGAGAGGGGACCCTACGCACATACAGAGATCCACATGTAGAGCTCCTTCATGTGTGGGGGTTCCCGGTTGGATCCTATGCACATACGGAGATCCATGTGTAGATGTTTATGGCCCATTTAGGAACACACAGTCCTTGCATGCAGGAATTCTACATGTCTACACCAGTATTCACATAGGACCCCTTTTTACGCTCACCAAGCATGCAGCTCAGGAGAGGTGGCATTGATAAGCGAGACCCTGCTCCCCCTCTCAACCTGTGCGTGTGGGGACCTGTTCATTTGAAACCCCTATTAGCACTCCGAGTATTAAAATTGAACTGCTTGCCACTGAGATTTCCTGAGCTAGGCATGGGTGTGCTGCCACCCTAAGCATACAAGCTAAGGGTCCCACGTGCCACATTCCACAACAACTGATCTGCGGAGAGTCCCTGGACAAATGGGGAAGCAGAGCCTTGATGCAGAAACTCACTCTGCGCACGCTCGTTGACACTTCGCCCCATCGGTCCCTTAAAAAAATAGACTCTTTCCATTTGACGGAAAGGAACTCTGCACATGCTCAGAGGCATTCGGCCCAGTGGGGAGGGCAGAACTTTGGTAAATCAGAGGTGCTACTGTGACAGAAGGCTGGCTCTGGCTTGATGCACTCTTTTCTTCCTTCCTTCCTTCCTTCCCTCCTTGCAGGCATATTCAGCCTCGTGGCCCACGTGTGCTCTCCGCGTTCCGGCTATGAAAGGGTGTGAGCAGCACCAGGATCCAAAGAAGAAGCCGAGGCAACCTTGCAATGAAGACACTGTGCACAACAACGAGCCCATTCCCTGCCTCCCCCCCACACACCAGTGGAAACCCCCCTTTACCCCCCTGCTTCATCACCAAAACCATCCGTGGAGCCCCCTAAGGGGCAGTGGGGCTTGTAGGCTGCTTCTCGCCTTCAGGCAGCTCTTTTCTGCTGTGGACCCTCTGAACCAGTGGAGGCTGGTGGCTCCAATGTCGGTGGGGTGGTAAATCCGCTCCGGGTTCCAGTCAGAACCCTGACTTGGATGATTCCTTTAGAGTTCTGGCTGGTTCTGAATGAAACCCGGTGCAGATTCACCACCCCACCAGCAACAGAGCCACCAGCCTCCGCTGCAGCCGGGGCACCTACCATAGAATCCCAGTGATACACAAAAGCCGTTTTGCCCCTGATTCGGAGAAGTGTCCAAAGCACCCTCCCCCAACCAAGCCCCTTTCAGATGTCTTGGATTTACCTGTAGGGGGAAGGCTGTTCTAGGCCAGGTTTTCTGTTTAGGACACTGATCCCTTGCCTGAATGGAGCTTGTACCATATAATACACACCCAGCCCTCCACTGTGGCTGCTTGGAACAAGGAGAGAGGGTTGGCGTGCGACAGCCCTGCTGTCATTTGGTTGTCTCCATGATTCCCCAGAACACAAATTGCATACCACTCCTTGAAGGGAAACAGATCTATCATTGCCTGGCTTCATTGCCATGCCCATGTCTATAAATGGCTACTAGCCCTGGCCATGTGCTACCTCCAGTAGCCGAGGCAGTAAGCCTGTGTGCACCAGTTGCTGGGGAACATGGGTGGGAGGCTGTTCTTGCACCCTGTCCTGCTTTGTGGGTCCCTGGTCGACAGCTGATTGGCCACTGTGTGAACAGAGTGCTGGACTAGATGGACCCTCGGTCTGATCCAGCAGGGCCCTTCTGATGTTCTTGTGTGTCAGTGGGTGGGTTGCTCAGAAGCATCACTCCTGCTCTAGAGAAAAATAAATAGATCAGGGTGGCGTTGTTTACTACGTGCTCACGTGGCACAGAATTTGGTATCTTATGAATCAGTGTTACTGCTTTTAAAGAAAGGTCACATCTGCGCTAGCCCTGTTCTCTGGATTTTTTCTTTCTTTCAGAATTACGCTTCTTCGTCCACTCAGTTTTCATGGAATGTCCACACCAACTTGCTGACAAATGGTTGCATCACAATGATTTCTGTATTGTCCTCCCATGCTTATTTTTCGTTTGTTTTGTTTTTTGGCAGTGGGGACCTGATCTGTATTCTTGTTGCTTTTCTATGAGTGCAATTGCATTGCCAGGCTGTCTCATATGGATTTAGGCAAAGTGCTGTTGAGGTTTAGGGAGAGGTGGAGTGGGGGCTACTGTGCCTTTCATTAAAAGTTTCCTGTTTTCAAGTGCTGCCTTTTTATTCCTTATCAATTAGAGCAACAGGATTACTGTTGAAAAGGCTGAGTTACTCCTTGGAGAGACTCTCTTAAATGTTTCTTAGGCTACAATCCTATACCTGCTTACCTGGAAGTAAGCCCCATTGACCTCAAGCTTTGCTGCTATGGGTGACATGTGAGTGAGCAGGCTGGCGGAAGAGGGATGGAGAGCTTCATTCATTCTCTGCAGTCAGCGCAGAAACCAAGCTTTTAGCCAGAGGACAGAAGCCCCTCACTCTGCACCCAACATAGAAAGTGGTAGTGCCATGGCTCAGGGGTAGAGCACCTGCTTTGCACGCAGAAGGTACCAGCTTCAATCCCCAGCATCTTTAGATAGGAATAGGAGAGACGCCTGCCTGAAACCTTGGAGAGTTGCTGCTAGCCAGTGTTGACAATACTGAGCAAGATGGAACAATGGGCTGATTCAGTGTAAGGCAGTTCCTAAATGCCACCACTTGTAGCTCTCCATCTCCTTCTCTGCCAGTCCCTGGCAGCCAAATAAAATTATTATTATTATTATTATTATTATTATTATTATTATTATTAGGGATGTGCTCCGCTCCGATTAGAAGCGGAGAATCAGAAGCGAATTGGCCTGCTCCGCCTTGCCCAGAGGCAGAGTAGAAGCGGACCGGGGACCCGTAGAAGCACGGTGAAGAGAAGCGCCCATATGCGGAGCACTTCTCTTTTCGCGGACCGATCCGATCGCCATTTTGAAAAATTTCGCCCATAGGATTGCATTGCGGAAAAGAATAGGGGATAATTGTGTTGTTTTTAAGCTATCTTTCTGAAACTTCTTGTGCTTAGAGAGTTGTGGCTGGGGGTCATTTTGAGCCTACTCTCAGCTCTCTGCGTGCTGCGGTTTGCTTGCTAGAATTTTTGGAAAAATCGGGTAAAACAGCGGGAAAAGGTACCTTTTTCGAAGGGCTGAGGGGCAGAGTCAACTCCCAGTCATGATCACATGATCCCAAAGTTGGAGGAGGGGATAGGCAAAATGGGTAACTTGGGATTCTGGGAACTTCTCTTTCTTAGTCTGAACAGACTTTTCCCAGTGTTTTTAAAAACAGTAGCCCCACCAAATGCACAAACACAACCTGAAATCATATACTAAGCCAATAATAAGAGATAGAAAACACAGCACTGCTACCCACCCTAACTTTGGGGAACAACGAAATAGATGTGGTGCAAGGGAATGAGCTCCTGGAGAGCTGCAGAAAGGTGGCAGGGCATTTCCACCACAGCGTCAAGTTAGAGCCCCGCCAAAAATCAGGGGATGATGGGATTGCCTTGAGTCTTGGCGTGCATGTGTATCCCTGGATAAGCTATCATGGTGCCGAGTTTGAGGTTTCTAACGTGCAAACTGACGGAGCTATCGAAAGGGGTGTGAATGGGGTGCCCGATTTTCAAAAATTCCCCAAAAATCAGGGGATGATGGGATTGGCTTGAAACTTGGCGTGCGTGTATATACCTCCATGAGGTGTCATGGTGCCAAACTTGAGGTTTCTAACTTTAACAGAAAAAAAGTTGTATACTTTCTTAGCTTTCAATGCAAGCCTATGGGGGGGAAAACGGCGCTCCGATCCGGATCCGGAGCTCCACAGCGGAGCGGAGCGGACATAGGCGGAGCGGGGGCGGAGCGAAGCAGCCTGATCCGCAAATCGTGGATCTGGAAAAGAAGCGGAGCGGGGAGGTCCGTGCACACCCCTTATTATTATTATTATTATTATTATTATTATTCATGCTAGTGGCATTTGTGGGCTTAAAGCAGTTTCACATGGGAAGTGGAAGCGATAACCAGGGATCCACAGGGGTTCCAGAATGCCGGCGTTACTATGGGAGCAGTAGTTCTCCAGCCTTCATCAATAGAGCCTTAAAGGTCACGGGTGGCCCATGGGACCATCTGGTCCAGTCCTCACCGAAGGAAGCGAGTCTCAAGACTTGAACGAGAGGGCTGAATGCTGCACTTTCCTTAAGTCACACTCTGATGTGGGCCTTTCCGCCATCTCCAGATGGGGCCCTATTGTGTGGTTCAAGAAGCTGAGGAACATTGGGCAACTCCGCCTGGGTGGCGTCATCCTCTCTTGTTTCGCAACATGCCTAGTGGTGGTAGCAATCTCGACGGAATACTGGGTCAAGCGATTTGTCCGGGGGATCTTTCTGTTCCGGGGGCTGTGGAAGGATTGCCGCCTGGGGAAGTGCTCCCGTCCACAACAGATGCCATGTAAGAGCCACAAAGCGCTCAGATCGTTGAACGAGAGGTCCAGATGCCATTCCTGTAACACCGGGCCCCGGGAGTTACTCCTCCCAGTGAGAGTGAAGGCAGACATAATATTTAAAATGTGGGGTGGGCGGTTTGATAGTGCTTCCGCATCTCTTTAAACAAAGTATTTTATTTTTATTTTCTCGCTTTCTTGGGGTGAGGAGCTGGTGGGGGTGGGAATCTGGTTCTTTAGGGTTTCGAAGTAAACTTACATAAATGGAGTGGAGGAAAGCTGGCTGCGGAAGGCACCAATTGGTTAGTGTCCACGATGATGCCAACACACCTCTTCCTGCAGATCTCCAGTTTTGCAGGTGGTTTAAAGGGTGTACGTACATACGTACACACACACAAACCAGAACACATTATCCTGATAGGTACAAGGAAGAACATGAGGGCTCAGCATTCAACAGTATGCATGTGATTCAAGTGCAAAGACAGCTCATGTCAAGGGTGGAAAACCTGCTAAGGAAACTTAAGCCTTAGCTCTGTCTTTACCCTGAATTTCCAAACATCAGGCCTTGGACATGTTTTACCATTTAATTCCATATTCTTGCACAAGCCTTTTGCTCCATCTGCTGGCTAATTCCAAACATTTCAGGAGACTGGGTGAAAATCACCCTCTTACTTTTGTTATCAGCTCAGTCTTATATGGTTAGTGTTGTTTAAAACATCCCTCCATTCAGGGATACTTTCCATATGGACCTTTCTGCTGAAGAATCTCTGAGCATCAGTCATGGAACACCTTGTTTTGCAGAGAATTCTGGGTTATGAGCTACGGCTCACTAGCAAAGAAGCAGTCTTCCTGTTGCTCCTGTGCTCTCATTGGTTGAACCCGTACCCCCAAAAAGGGTCTTTGGAGAACCACGGCAGCAAATTTCCTGCTGTGGCCATAGAAGGAGACAGAGGCCACAGCTAGACCTAGGGTTTATCCTGGGATTATCCAGGGTTCGCCCCTGCCTGAGCACTAGATCCCCTGTGTGTCACCTAGATGAACAGGTTTGACCCCTGGACGATCCAGGGATAAACCTTAGGTCTAGCTATGGCCAGAGTGAGACATGGGAGTAGAGCATCCATCATTGCCAGTTACAACAGCAGAGAGGCATCTGGTCCTCACAGGGGTGGGTGGGGCCATGCAATTAATTCACCACCCTTCTGGATCCGCCGCCCGAAGTAGAGGATTCACCCTGCTTCATGGGTAAGCCGGACCAGGGACAAAGAGTGTTTATTTTATTTATTACATTTATATCTCACCTTTCTTCCATCGTGGAACTCAAGGAGGCCACCGGTGGTTCCCAGGTGGTCTCCCCTCCAAGCCCTGGCCAGACCTAGACCTGCTTAGCTTCAGCAAGGTGGTTGTCTCATGTGCCTTCACACCATTCCCTAGGACAAGGATAGGGGGCACATACCAGTAGTGCGTGTGTGTGTGGGGGGGAGAGAACCAAAGCTATTGGTGTGTAGGAATGCAACCAAAGTTGGTGGGGACTCCCCTTTGCTCTCTCTCTTTCAGCTATCCCTTCTGTGTTTCTGTTATTCCCTTTTCTCTCCATGTCTTTCTGACATCTCTCTCTCTCTCTCTCTGACTCCCTTTCTCCCTATTTACACCACTTCCTTTTCTCTCCCTCTGTCCTGAGCAAGCGGCTTCGCAACCAGCCACTTTTCAACTTATCTACATGGGCTGTGTGCCCAGACTGGGAAGACCGCCAAGTACCAGCAAACACACCCAATGAAGAGATAACACTTAATTTGTATTTCTCACACAGTTCAAAACATAAAGAAACAGAACAGTCTTTCTGTGCTTACGCCGAAGTCAAAGCCAGTCCATAAATCAATCCAGTTGTCATATATGGTCTGGGAGAGAGGGTCATGACAGTCCACAAAGCCAGTCCGAGTTCCAAAGGGCAGGAGAGAGTCACAGAGTCCAAGAAGTCCGTAGTCCAACCGGTATAGCAGAAACACAACAAGGCCAAGGTTTCCAGGTCCAGAGCTTTCTCAGGCAAACCAGATTAAGTCTGACCAGATCCTGGCCTGCACACTGTTACTTAAATACCCAAGCCCAGAATCACAGCTGTTCCCTGTTTATCTGGCGTTTAGTAGCAATACGCTTGGATCTGCGTAACGCCTCCTTCTCCGCCCTTTGTTGTTTCAACGATGGCACCGGTAAGATGTTTGTTTGCTCCTCCTCTAAGGCTGAGCTGGAGGGATCCTCCGCTGGCTGCTGCCCAGCCGTGCTGGTACTGGGTCCAGCCTGCGGCTCTTCATCCCCAGACTCCTCATCGTCAGATACCTCACAGTTCCTAACACCCTCTCTTTTTCTGACACCTCTCTCTGTCTCTTTTTTCTTTCTTCCTGCCCAGTGGGCTGCCAAGGGAGGGACATATCTCTCTTGATAGAGGTCTGGTCTAATCACTTACACCCCCCCCAAAAAAAAACCCCATTTGAAATTAGTCCAAGGGCCACATGAAACTAGGCTTGGGGCCATAGGTTGCCCACCCCTGGAATAGAGGGATGCAAGGATGAAGTTTCACAGGCCGCTTCCACTTTTTTTTCTCTCCTAGCCTATATTGTCGTCTCTATATTTTTCATGATGATCTCTCTTGCGACGTGCTATGGCTCTGTGATCTGTGGAACCCTTTCCCTCACGGCCTTCCCGCCACCGAAGAGGACAACATGGCCCACCTTAACCATCGCCCTGTGTTTCGTCTCCGGTAATAGGAACTCTCTTCTGACTCCCCGCACACACCCTTTTGTTCCCAGTACCACTGACTCGACTGTCTTTAGACCACCAGCCCAAAGGAAAATAAAAACATTCGTGAAATGGCTTTGCAGAAATTCAATGCCTGAGGATTTCACGGCTACCCCTTCAAATCCATCTTAGTAGGTTGTGAAACGGAGCCTCAAACCCTCCAAGAGCTCTTAGGTCCTGTGATGGCCACCAATTTGGATGGCTTTAAACGTGGGTTGGATAAATTCCCAGAGGAGAACCTTTCAATGGCTACTCGTCCTGATGGCTATGTGCTGCCTCTAGGATCAGGGGCAGTAAGCCTATATACACCAGTTGCTGAGGAACATGGGTGGAAGGGTACCGTTGCACCCATGCCCTGCTTGTGGGTTCCTGGTCGACAGTTGGTTGGCCACTGTGTGAACAGAGTGCTGGAGTCTTTAGGGTTTGCCGGTGTGTGAAGAGAGAGATGGACCCTTGGTCTGATCCAGCAGGGCTCTTCTTATGTTCTTACGGCTGTGCCCTTCTGTGCCCACCTACCTGGGCCTTTTGCTTCGCCACTCTTTTGCACTGCCATTGCACTTCAGGCACGGTTGTCCGCTTGACCAAGGGGAAGATGGGGAAGAGAAGGAAGCCAGTTCCCAGATCTCCACAGGCACCCATGGCAATGAACCTCATCCCTTGACCCTCCTCCTCTTGCTTTCTCATTTGCTTTTGTCCTTCAGGCTTCACAGGAGGGATGGGCCTGTTGCATTTCATGAGGTCGGCAACCCTGCATCCCAACACCTTCCTCTCGTGGTCGCTGGTGCCAGGATGGTTCTCTGTCATTGTGGTTTCCATGGCAGGTATGAGATGCAGCATTCAAAGCCCTGAAAACTGCAGAAAGGTGATGGGGCTTAAGATGAGGGGACCTCTCTGAATCCAAGCAGAAAAGAGTTCAGGGCAGAGTTCAGGGTATGCACGATCATCGCAAAGCCAGCATAAAATTTGGTACCCCCCCCCCTTACAGTGAACTCAGCATCCAGGGAGAACAGTGGGGCAGCAATCCTTGAAGTCCACCCAGCGTCAAGGGTAGGTATGGCCGGGCACCTGCCCAGGGCCCACAAACCAGCAGGGCCCCACTGACGAAGGCCTTCTGGAGTTGATCCCCCAAACAAGTGGTAGCAATTGTAAGATGAGGAGCAATAGCACCTAGTGACAATGGCGGTAAGAAGGTAGGCATGTCGAGGGATGTCTTCCCAAGAGCTCACTCATGTGTTCCACGAACGCACTGTTAGTCTGATTGGCTAGCACGGCCATCCCACAGCACAGGGGGTCTCCCAGGTGAGTGGGAAACGATGCTTCTTGAACACATGTAGGCAATGTATACGTATGAACTCCAAAGCATTGTGCAACCTACTGTTTCTCTCTTTCACACACAGGGACACTGCCAGCTGCTGAAGTATATTTTCGACTGCAGGGCAATTTATTTATTTGTTACATTTATATACCGCCCCATAGCCAAAGCTCTCTAGGCGGTTTACAAAAGTTAAAAACAGTAAACATTTAAAAAGTATACAAAATTTAAAAACATAAAAACAACAGTATAAAAACAACAGCATCCATTTAAAAGCAAAGTTCTGGGGTCCATTAAAAAACAAACTTAGCGTTGGTAAATGGTGTTAAATGCCTGGGAGAGGAGAAAAGTCTTGACCTGGCGCCTAAAAGATAACAGTGTTGGCATCAGCTGAGCCTCATCGGGGGAGATCATTCCACAATCGGGGGGCCACCACTGAGAAGGCCCTCTCCCTTGCTGCCATCCTCCGAGCTTTCTTCGGAGTAGGCACTCGGAGGAGGACCTTAGATATTGAGCGCAGTGTATGGGTAGGTTCATGTCGGGAGAGGTGTTCTGCCAGGTATTGTGGTCCCAAGCCATGTAGAGCTTTATAGGTTTTCAATTCTATCTTTAACCAGAGGAGCCATTGCTCCCTCGTGTTTAAATCCACTGGAGGACAGGGCTATTTCATGGCTCTTCTTCTGTTCTTAACTCCCATCACCGTTGGCCAACATAACCAATGGTGAGGGATGGTGGGAGCTGCCGTCCAACAACTGCTGTTTTTGACCTTTAAACCTCTAAACAGTTTGGGACCTAGTTATCTGAAGGACTACCTTTACCCATATCAGCCTGCCCACAGTTTAAGATCAGAAAGAGAAGCTCTACTCATTTGCCCACCTGTGAGAGCAATTAGGTGGGTGACCTCATGGGAGAGGGCCTTCTCTGCAGTGGCCGCAAACCTCGGGATCAAACTCCCATCGGAGGTCTGCCATGCACCATCCTTGCAGGCTTTTAAGAAGGCCTTAACAACATTTTATTTTATTGTGGCCTTCCCATAATGAGTTCTGCTAGTGTTGTTCCTGCTCATTTTATTGTTGGTTTTATTATTTCTAATTGCTATTTTGTTGTGATTATGTGGTTTTTTTATTGCTTTTAATATTTTAACTGTTTTTAATGTATTTTATTGTCGTAAGTCGCCTCGTGAGGACTTCTGCCCTGTAAGGCAGCCAAGAAATGTTTTAAATAAATAAATAAAACAATATTTGGAGGTCCACAAGTTGCTTATCCCTGGTGTTCTGGCGAGTTGACAGAAATCAGATCGACGGTAAGTAACAGTGAAGCTCACAGCTAGCAAAGGAAATGAATTATCTCCCTCTTTCTCTCTTTTCTTTGCTTTGTAGGAGTTTGTCACTTTGTAGCAAAGAGCTGGGAGGAGGATGAATTAGCTGACCAGCTTTGGGCAACTACAACTATATTTACGTTACAACAGGACTGGGCTGCCTCTGAAACCGGCCTAACTAAGAACACCTGACACAAAATCAGCCCTGGACTGGAGATATGCTTACATCTCCGTGCTCGCTGACACCATCAGCTTCCTTCAGGCTAAATGTGACGGATGATGGCATCAAGGCACAGCAATGCCATTCCGGCAAGGAAAGGGCAAAAGCGGCCCCACAGAGTAATGCAGCACACCGTTTCTCTGAACTTCCCTTTTTTGTGTGTGTTTGTGTTTATACACTGGGAGTGGCAATTAATAAATTTCTTTAATCGGCACATCTTATGACCCTCTCTTCTTCTGGACTCACCTGCAGCTGTCTCTGAAAGGGGTTACAGAGCAGCATTCCCCAACACCTGGTGCCCTCCAGGTGTTTTGAACTGCAACTCCCAGCATTCCTGAGCATTTGCCATGCTGGCAGAGGCTAAGAGAAGCTTGCCCATTCATAAAATGAACGGTTATCATGGCGGTCTTTTGGTTGGTCACAAAATACTTATTTCCCAGAAGGCCAAATGGTGAGACTAAGAGAAAAGCAACCCCCAATAAAGGACAGCACTTCGCTTTGCAGCACACCAGTCTCCCATATATAGTGACCATGTGGAAAGGAGGACAGGGCTCCTGTATCTTCAACAGCTGCATAGAAAAGGGAATTTCAGCAGGTGTCATTTGTGTGCGTGCAGCACCTGGTGAAACCTGCTCTTCATCACAACAGTGAAAGCTGCAGGAGCCCTGCCCTCTTTTGTATCTGGAAATTCTAGTATAGCTCCTGCAGCTTTCACTGTTGTGATGAAGAGGGAATTTCACCAAATGACACCTGCTGAAACTCCATATTCTACACAACAGTTAAAGATACAGGAGCCCTGTCCTCCTTTTTACGTGGTCACCCTGAGTGCGGAGCCTGGCAGAGGACTCCAGAATTGGAGACCCCAGAATTAAACTATTATCATTAGGAACAGTGATGGAAAAAGAAGAACAAAGCAAAAAGATGAAATACTGCTGAAACTTACCAGGGAACTGACTAAACATTGCACTCCCATTCATTATTGGACTTCCAGTGCTGGCACTATGGGAAAACACATCACCCATTTTCATACAATATTGCAGATCATGGATTTTGCACAAGAGAGAGCCATAACCTGTGCCTGTGGGTTGAAATGTATGAAGTGTGTAATATATACACACACATCCCATAACCACATTACAACACCAGAGATAAATCAGGCAGTAATATAAAATTCTATACTACACAAGCAAACATCACGGAGAATTAAAAGGAACTGTTCACACATGCTTATTATCAGTCTAGAGTAATTTGACAGGCGAGAGAATTTGCTAGAACAACTTTTTCCTGACAGACAGCCGATGAAAGGAATCTTACAGTGCAATCCTACACTCGACTACCCGTCGCCACCGCCATTTCCCGAATGTGCCCGTTTCAGACGTTACTTCGCTGACTCGAGTAGAATACTCCCGGGGACACTGATTCACGAGATCCAGCCTGGTGGAATAATGTCTGTACTGTTCACGCGAGTAGACCACAAGCGCGAGGTATGACCTGTAAGTATCAGCCGGACTGATGAACGTCTGAACCGGTACAATCCTGACACGCTTCTTGCCCTTTCACCCATATTCCTTGAGTCGGCGCCCCGCCTTCCTGCTGACGTCAGTAAAACCCTCATAAGACCTCCCCTCTTGCAGGGAGGCGGAGAAAATGCTAAACTCTTATTGGCTCTCTTTCGCCTAGGAGGTGGGATGTACATCGCGCGAGGCTGGTTATTGATTGGGTCGATGCCGTTGACGTCACGACCAGTACTACCCCCCCCCCCGTTGTTCTCCCACTATCAGTGGATTGCAATTCAAACCCTGCAATCCTTTGATGGGCTAAAATGCACGTCAATTATCAAAGGGCCGGCAGTCTTGTTTCCGCCCTTTCCTTTACGCCCGCCTATCGCGTCGTTCCATTGGCTTGGGAAAATTCAACCCTGACTTCTGATTGGGCGCTAGGCGAAACGACGCTCCAAGATCCCTTATGGAGCGTGTAGCCCAGCCCCATTGGCCAGAACGCTCTCTTCTGATTGGCTGAGCCTATCTAGTGGGCGGGTAGCTGCTGGCAGGGTGACCGACGGCGAGCGGGGCAAGATGGCGGCGGCCGGGCTGAGGGCGATGGTGGGAGTGAAGCGGGTCATTGACTACGCGGTGAAGGTGCGCGCGGGCATGCCGGGGAGGTGGGTGGCTGCCCCTCGGACGCCTGGGTCCCCTTCTCCTCGGGGTCGACAGCGCTTCTCCTCAGCCCCCGCCGGCGCCCTCCCCGCCCTCGGTCCTTCTCACGACCCCTTTGCACGTTGTAGCGACAACACGCACTGGACGCGCTTCCCTGAGCGCTCACACGTTACTGCTGTCACGGGTGTCTGAACCTCTCTGCTCAGGGGTAGTCTACCCATAGGGGCGACGCTGTCTTGGCGGGTTCGCCAGGGACCCCTGCCTCCTTAGAGGCTACGCAAATCTGGTCGTGTCGGCAAATCCCCGGTTCCCCACCCTGGAACCCTCCAGATGTTTTTGGACTTCAGCTCCCATCGTCCCCAGCCGTGCAGGAGCAAGCACACGGCCTTGGGGCCTTCCTTAGACGAGCAGAAACTTCTCTTATTGCACTCTGACCCATAAACGTTGGAGGGCCCTTGGTGTTAACAATTGAGCTGTCTTTTGTCAGCCATGGTGTCTGGGGATGATGAGAGGTGTAGTCCAGCAAATCGAGGGCACCAGCTAGAGAAAGGTGCACTAGAGAGAAGCCCTTTTCAGTAGGCGCTCCCTGGTTTCCAGATATGTTCACTTGGTACTATCTTCACTGCCTTTTTAGTGTCAGCTGAAGACCCTTTTATTAATCCAGCGCCTTTAAATTATACTGTGGGCTTCTAAATTTCAGCTCCATGTTTTGAGTTTATAGGTTCTAACAGCTTTTCTTTATTTATATGTCATAGTTTTATATAGCATTTTACTGTTGTGTTTGTTTTGTGAGCTTCCTGCAGAACTTGTGCAATGGGGTGGCTATATAAATACAGCAACCCATTACGAGAACCCTTGGTTTATTGTTGGGTTGTGAAGTGTGGGTTGTTCCTGCTTAACCAGCCATGGTTTGTTACCGCAGCTGGGTTCAGACAACATGATAACCCGCGTAGGAAAGCATATGGAAGCCGTGTGTCATTTGTGACAGTTGTTCCGATGTGTGTCTCATTGAATGTGTATGCTTTCTGAGAAGCTGCTCCCCAACATATATATGCTGTGTGTTACTTGCGTATGAGAATCTGCACACAACAGATGCATAACTTCCCCTCGCCCCCCCCCCCCCCCGTATGGGAATGCTTTCTGAGCCAGAAGGTCCAACATTTGAAGCAGCCCTAGGTGGTGGCCTACCTGAGAGGCCAACCTAATGACTGAAGAGAACCTGTGCAGTACAATATCAGGAGGTTCTGAATGCAGGAAAATTTCAAGGGATTGGGGGTGGGGGCTTGAAATGCACTACATCTTTCTAGCTGTGTATGAACACAAGCTCTGAAGAAGTATGTGCAAGCCTCTGGCCCTATTCAGACAACACATTAAACCATGCTGCTTAACCACAAAATGGTTAACGGAATCCATTAACCATTTTGTGGTTAAGCAGCATGGTTTAGTGGGGGCCACCATTTTCTTTCTGACTGCAATATGTGTTTACTGGATCCCCATGTTGGAGCAGGCATATGATCCTTGTGTAAACAGAAGCTTTTCTCCTACTGCACTTTAACCCATAAACACTGGGGAGGCTTCAGCTTGAACAATGGAGCAATCCTACGCCTAGATTTTAACACCCCAGTTCCTTCTCCCAAAGACTAGATTCGGGGAAGTCATTTGAGTGCGTCATAGAGTTCCCATCTGTAATGTTTCATGTAATCTCATGTGTGTTCTTATATTACATTTTGTGTATGAATTTAAGTGTTAATAATAAATACGAATGTAAGTGATTTCCCCAACCAAGGATATTTTGCATTGGCATCACAAATCTCGGGGAGCGGAGGATGGGAAAGAGTAGAGTCCACACAAATACCTCCCCAAGATTAATCTCATGGCCAAGGTATAGGGAAGGGCTAAGAGGTAGTGACATTAGGGGTGATTCAGGTTCTTGTCTGTTCCCAGGGAAATGATTATGCGATGGTAAGCAGCATATGGACTGGTCATCTGCCAATGTGCCTTTGATTTCTGCCATCTTGTCGACCCTTTTTGGAGTCGCCCAATGGCTAAATCACCGCTGAGCATATCCATGTACTGCTGGTTCATGAAAGTGATTTCTCTGTAATTTCATTCTCATGCATGCCCAAAGATAAATCATGTGGAGAAAAATAATCATCTGAAATGACCATGTGAATTGGAGGGGAAAATGTGAGGGTTGTTTCCAATTTACATGACCTTTGCCCTCCCTTCCCCCAACCTGGTTGTATCATCTTCATTGCCATTTTAATTATATTATCAAAATATTATAATAGTTCCTCCCTTTTGGAAATCTGATAGGACTGAAAAGTGTGCTAAGCTAACCTAAATAGGGAAATAATGACACCCCTAAGAATGCTTCATTCAAAAAGTGTGCGTTGTCATCTTGCATTCATAGCAAAATTGGCAAATGGCTCAGGGAAAAGGTATAGCCTCGGCTAAGAGCTTTGTACAAAAAAAAGTTTTAAATTGAGATCTTAATGGCAAGGTGCATTCTGCATGTCTATATGATCTGAGATGTTTGATGAAGGCTGGTGAGTCCACTTCGTCTTTTGGTGTAGGACCACTTGTCTTGGGGCTGACAGTGCCCTATATGCTGCATCCAGCTATTAGGTTCTTTTGCCCTAAAGAAGAATTGGAAATGTTGTTCCCCCATTCTGGATCGCTCTGGTTTGATGCCCTAATAGGCTGTCCCTCTCGCAGGTGCGGGTGAAGCCAGACAAGTCGGGCGTGGTGACGGATGGGGTAAAGCACTCCATGAATCCCTTCTGCGAGATTGCCGTGGAGGAAGCTGTGCGTCTCAAAGAGAAGAAGCTTGTCTCAGAAGTGATCGCTGTAAGCTGTGGTCCACAGCAGTGCCAGGTGAGGATGCATCTCTTGTCCGAGGAAGGAGGAGTGAAATGTAGGTCAGGGGTCCAAAAGCACCCTTGAATAAGAGAAGATTGTAATCAGAACCTATTTTTGAGTATCCAGAGCTCTCTTTGTAGGCGATACACAAGACCCCACCTCAGTATTGATACCTGAAACCTACGTTTTTGTACATGGAAAGGGATGACGGCGCCATCTTGTTCTTTGCCATTGGCAGCAAAATGCCTGGGGCCTGATAATACATCACAGGTCCTGTGGCTGGGACAGCTTTCTGAGCCTTTCTAGCTATGAGTTTCTCTAGTGTCTAGAATCACTTGTCCCAAATGCCCTTCTCCAGTTCCTGTTGGAAATTGATGCTCAGGCTCCTTTCTATCAGTTTGCCAACTTGCTGAGTGTACCGTGATCAAAATAATTTTAAATCAGTGGCCTTGTACAGTTGAATTAAGCTCTTCGAAAGAGGCTGAGGGCCACCAGGTGGCAGCAACTCCATGTGAAAGAATGCTGGAACGCTTGACCTGAGCGCATTGTGTTGAAGAGGCCTCGGTTGCAACTATTTCCTCTCTCGAATGCTGGGCTGTAGGCTTTGAAAGACGTCATGTCTGAAGCAGTAGAGAAGCCTGGCTGTCGTAGTTGTTCAGGGATTGTAGTGGGTTAGAGCAGGGTGTATTAAAGATGTGTGTATTAAAGGTGGCTTTCTGCTCTGATGCATGTCATGGAGAGGAATGGGTAGTGAAGCAAAGCTGTTCCTTTTAGAAAGTGTAAATGCCACGCAACAAGGCTTAAGGCCGGCATGGACAGATTTACAAGCTTGCGCGTTCTCCTCTTTCCCCCTTTTGAACCCTGAGATCCATCAACTGGAGCCAGGTGCAAACTCGTGACTTGGAGGTGGAGCCAGATCCAAAATTGTGGCCCAGGGGGCAAAGGCGATTGTCTCCTGCGCCCATGAACCATGCATATAGATGACTTGAAGTTGCAAGTACAAATCTGCATCTTGGTTAACTACAGAACAGGGATTCTAAAAGTTAATGAGGCAGCGGAGAATTCTTGTTGCTATTGTTGAATCATAGGGACTTCTAGGAAGCCTTTGCCAATCTACTGAGAATCAACCAGCAGTGTGTAATTCGATCCTGGTATGCTTGACACACATGGGGTAGCCCACATGCAGAGAAAGAACCGTGTCCTTAATAGCTGTACAGGAGACAACTTTCAGCAGGTGGAATACGTCATACCCTGAAAGTGCTGGAATTCCCTCTGTCTCTTAGAGAGTGGAGAGAGGCACCAGACAACCTTACGTATATTTACTCAGAAGCAAGCCTGGCTTTGCTTAATGGGGCTTACTCCCGGGTAAGTGCACAGGATTGACAGGGCTGAGCACAATTTGGACCTCCCACAGCCAAACTCCGTGCTCTTATTGGCGCCTTCAAAACGCTCCCAAAAAGCATAATTGAGGCCAGCAGTGATGCAGAAGGTGGACCTTCCCTACTCTGTTCTTGAGAGCCCAGATTTTTTCACTATGTGTGTAAGCGTAAGCTGCTCCAGCCTGTGAAAGTAACTGACTCGGACATGCCTCTCTTGCTTTCCTCACCCCTCCCTCTGCAGACCTGGCTCTGTTCTATTTTCTGTCAGCTGCGGCTTCCTGACAGCCCCACCGTCGCCAGCTATTTTCTGCACCGCTGCTCCTGCTTCCCAGTGACCTTCACTTGCTGGGTTGCTTTCACAATCCCCTTTTTTACAGCCCTTCTCCTCCCCCAGCAGCAGCCCACTGACGTTCCCCAGTCTCGGAGATTGAAATAAATAATTAAATCTGGGACTTGCCTCTCTAAGGTGGCCTTCTCCCCCCCCTCCCGCGACCGTTTGCTGCCTCCGGTTGTATAAGGAAGCCGGCTGGCGGAGGGATGCGCTGACTACTGCTGACTCAGCAGTTGCTCTGCATCTGATGAGTGAGCGGGTGTTTGTAGTGCCTTGGCTCTGTTCCCATTGGGGCAGGCATCCCTTTCCCCATAGAGGCGATTATCACGGTTATTAATCAAGCTGGGAAAGAGAGCTCCGATTCCTCTGTGTGGCTATCGTGTATCGTTTAAAAACGCAGCTCAGTTTCCTTTGGCTTACCTGCCCTGCACATGTGAGTGACGTCCCCACCCATTGATAAGGAAGTGTGGGGTTTAGGTATGCTTGTTTATTGCCCTGACCCTCAACATTGTTCAATTCCCCACCACCTGTCATCTCCACCCTTTGCCTCAGAGAACCTCACAGAGAATTCCAGGACGTCTGTGCATATATCTGAGTGTGTGTGCAGCCCTTGACCCCGAGCCAGCATCGCATACGGCCCTTGGGACTGAAAAGGTTTGCACCCCTGCCTTAGCGCAAGGCGTATTTGGTTGTCAGACAAGATCTGATTGCTTTGCTTATGCTGCCTTAGCAGAAATGTTATTTCTGCAGTATCAACACGGCCTTGTGAGAGAGGCTGATACCCCAACTGACAAGGGAGGTGCCTGAAGCTGCCAGGTAGCAATTGCCCAAGGTTACTCGTGTCACTTTGTCAGGGTGAGGCAACTGATGTTTTGGACCAGAACTCCCATAATCCCCAGCCTGCATGACCAACGGTCAGGAACGCTGGGAGTTACAGTCCAAAATATTTGGAGGGCACCAGTTTGGCTACAGCTGGTGCATTTGTTTTATTCAGCTGTTCTTGAAACCTGCCCTGTCCCAGGAACTCGGGGCAGATACGGTATTATAGTTATCCTTCCTTATCTTTGCCAGCTCCCTGGCTGTCAAAAGTCAGTTGGAATCAAAATACCTTGTGCTGCCATTTTGAGAATTTAGCCCAAATTGACTCTGTTCAAGTTCTCATTCGCTGTCCTTAGCCACCTGCTAGCAGCAGCGTCAGAGTGGGGGGAGACCTGATAGGCAGTGGAGAGCTGTCTGGGCTTCTGTAGCCACTGGGAGACTGGCCCCACTCTGGGGGAACCAGATGGGATGGACTTCTGGGTTGCTTTGACACCTCTTCTGCCCTCAGGAGACAATCCGCACAGCCCTTGCGATGGGGGCTGACCGGGGGCTGCACGTGGAGATCCCTGCGAAGGACTATGAGAGCCTCGGCCCCTTCCAGGTTTCGAAGATCCTGGCTGTGCTGGCCAAGAAGGAGGGTGTCAACCTCTTGTTGCTGGGCAAGCAGGTGAGAGGGGGGGGTGTCTGTGTTCTGCCTAAGAAACCAGGCAGTGCGGAAACACACCTGCATGCCAACAACGTTGGCTACCATATGAATTCCGGGCTTTGCTCAAGGAACAGGTTTCTAGCCATCAAGGTGTCAGAGAAGATTAAAGGCCAAACTATGCAGCAAGCTGATGTCCTTGCTTCCTCATGGGGAGAGTGACGGGAGTCTGACCGACAGATTATAGCTTGCATGATGGGTGCGGCACCAAGGATGAATCCCATACTTACCGCACTGCTTCCAGCACGCGGAAGTTAACATCGCCAAGGAGCCATGAACCCCATAATTCAACAGAGGTGGATAAGAGCAAAGGATAGGGCTGAAGAGGGGCTGATCCAAACAAGCCTCAGGCTGAAAGGAGCACAGGTCTGACTTGCAAATAGCAAGTTGCCAACAATACCTGGGCTGCAGCTGATCCAGGAAGGTTTTTGTGGGGTTCCCAGCCAATTGGAAGGCAGGGTTGGGAGCCAATTTGGACTTATTATTATTTATTTATTTATTTATTTATTTATATAGCACCATCAATGTACATGGTGCTGTACAGAGTAAAACAGCATGTACATTGATGGTGCTATATAAATTAATAATAATAATAATAATAAGAAGAAGAAGAAGAAGAAGAAGAAGAAGAAGAGTTGCCAAGAGGAGCAATGAAATGTGGGGCAGTTGTGCTTCTTCCTCAGCGTCACCTGCTAAGGCCTCTGCTTCTGGACTTGAAGGGGTACTGGATCTGATTTTGCAAGGGCCAGTACTTGGCAAAAAGACTGTTGCAAGGTTTGTTTCACGCCGTGGCTGGCAGCATACCCAGTTCAGAAAGGAGGGGCCAGGGGAAGGTTTTGCATTTGCTGAGAGGTCCAACTGGCCAACTATGGCACCCTCCTAGGCCATGGGCACAGGCTGATGGTGGCTGAGCCTTTCCAAGAGAACGTTTGCCGTGCAGCCAGCCCACCTCATCCGATACCCTATCTTCGGCTACGGGTCTGGGTGTGGCTGTTCGAAAACCTGGCTGGCATGGGCCAGGCTTAATCTGTGCAGAATCCCAGGAAAAGCCCACGAAACAAGAGTTCAGGCTCTATCATGTCCCCCTGGGGATGGAGGGAGCCGAGAGAGTTTCTGCCATGGACATTGGAAAGCAGATGTGCTTTCTTGTCCTTTGTGTGATCTCCCTCTTGCTTTTGTTTTCTTTTCCAGGCCATTGACGATGACTGTAACCAGACAGGGCAGATGACAGCAGCGTTTCTTGACTGGCCTCAGGTACTACTTGGGGGTGCCGGGAGAAATTGATGGGTGCGAAGAGCAGGAATGGTGGGTACAATGGGATGGGCAGAGAGGAGGTAGCCCGTTCAGGAAGACACATCCGGTCCATATAATGGACTACGGTGATAGTATGAAGTTTGGGCTTCCAGTTGCGCCTTCCTCTTCAAAGGTGGGTAACTGCTTCCTTCACCCCAGCGAATAAGGTATTCTGCTAGGGGAGGCAATATTAACTGTAGTTCCTGACTTCTCTAGGACAGCCAGGTGGCTGTAGGCATCAAGGAATTGTACGCAGATGAGTAGGAAGTGGGAGGGAATGGAGTGGGGATGGAGCGCTCAGTCCCTCTTCTGTGCCCACGTCTTGAAACACTTACATAGCTCCAACAGTTCCATATTAATGTCTGGAACTCTAGTTTGAGGGGTTTAATAAAAGGAGACGACGATGTTTGCATTCAGTAATAGCTGCCCTGCTCTTAATCTAACAGCCTTCTGTCCCCTTTGCAGGGGACGTTTGCCTCCGAAGTGACGGTGGATGGGGACTCGCTGAAGGTGGAGCGCGAAGTCGACGGGGGCCTAGAGACGGTGCGTGTGAAGCTGCCGGCCGTGGTGACCACTGACCTACGGCTGAATGAGCCACGCTACGCCACCTTGCCCAACATCATGGTATGGTCCTGACACCATTTGGTGGGTATTCCTTGCTCGGTACAGCACGATCTTTATGCTGAGACTGCAACACTCTTATGTTGAAGCAAAGTGGTTGCCTGGGTTGGCAGCAGAGTACACTTTGGGAGCTAATTGGCCCTTTAGGTCTTCTGTTCAGTCACTTGGGGCTCCCCCTGCAGCCATAAGGGCTAGAAATGTAGGGCTCTAGGAACAAAATCAGCTTCTCACGACGTGCACGGAAGCCTCGAATTCCTCAAGCAGTTTTGATATTCAACATTTCAACAAGTGCTGGCGTTAGACATGGCAGGAGGGTAAATCCCCCTGATTCCAACAGAAGGGTGATAGTTCAAATGTGCCCTGATTATTATTATTTTGCTCCTAGAAAGCCAAAAAGAAGAAGATTGAGGTGGTGAAGCCATCTGATCTCGGGGTGGACCTTACCCCACGGGTGAAGATTCTGAGCGTGGAGGACCCTCCCCAGCGCCAGGCCGGCGTCAAGGTGGAGACAGTAGATGATCTAATTGCTAAGCTCAAGGAGATTGGGCGGATCTGAGCCCTCACATGGTTTTGGTAAGGAGAGTGTTAAATCCACCAGTGTTGTGTTTAGCCTGTTGCTTTAATAAATAAATGCTAAGAAAAATTCGGTGCCATGTGCAAGATAAGCAAATTTGCATGCCTGCAGTCTTGTTGAGCTGCTTCTCCTTCTCCGTGGAGTTGGCAAAGAGCTAGAGACTGAACCTCCTGGGCATTGTTTGCAAATGTTTGGAGCCTCCTGGCTTGCTTTTACGCGAACTTTGATTCTTAGGGTGGCAAGTTCAGTTCCCTATCGTAACATCTGAATGTGCACATTCCAACATTCTCTCACACTCTCAGTGAGGCCAAGAAACAAATCCCATGTTGGGGACGGTAAATCTGGGAGTAACCATGGTTCTCAGACGCAAGAAGCAAGGTTAGCTTTCCACCCCGGTCACGTCCCAGAATTTCTTTTACTTTTGTGCCCCTTACTTTCTTCCGTATAAGTGAAAGGCAGAGCCTTTGGGGCAATCTCGCTTCTTCTGGGTCATCTGGCCAAGAAGAGAAGAACTACAAGGGTTTAAAATGGAAGGTCGGATGACATGAAGGCCAATGCCTGATTGGGCCCCCATAACTTAATAGAAGTTTATTTATTTATTTATTTATTTATTTATTTATTTAGAATATTTATATACCGCTCCCCATTGAAAAATTTCGGAGCGGTGTACAAGGTAAAATGAAAATAAAAACAGAATAAAACTGTTAAAACAAAATTTAAAAAGAAGCAAAAATCAGAAATCCAAGGCTGCATGTTAAAGAAAGGCTTCTTGGAATAAAGATGTTTTCAGGAGGCGCCGAAAGGAGTACAAGGTCGGAGCCTGCCTGACCTCCAGAAGCAGGGAATTCCACAGGAGGGGCGCCACCACGCTGAAGGCTCTTCCCCTGGTGGATTCCAATCAGAGGATAGATCTAGGTGGAACCACCAGGAGCAGGCCCTCGGATGACCTCAGTGACCGGGCAGGTTGGTAAGGGAGAAGGCGCTCTCTCAGGTATCCTGGTCCCAAGTTGTTTAGGGCTTTGTACACAAGTACAAGAACCTTCAACCTGGCCCGGTAGCGAATAGGCAGCCAGTGCAGTTCCCTCAGCAGAGGAGTTACATGCTGGAAAGGGGCAGCCCCAGACAACAGCCGAGCTGCAGCATTCTGCGCTAGCTCCAGCTTCCGGAGCAGCTTCAAGGGCAGCCCCACATAGAGCGTGTTGCAGTAATCCAATCTTGAGGATTACAAGTTTAAAGAGCGATTGGGTCAGTTAACGTGGCGGCCCTAGTTTTCTCGTTTTTACTGATGCAAATTGATGTGAGACGATCCAAGCGCTCCCTAGACCAAGAGGGCAGGGCAGCTATTCTGGACTACTGGTAGAACTGCCATGCCGTACACAACGTATTCCCCGTTTCTGCTCTTCCTTGCCACTGCAGCCCGCTTGTCTATCCCACCCTTCACTTTCCCAGTCCTTGCCAATCTATTTGAAATTGTTTTGAAGACCTGAATCTTGGAAACGGAATGGACCTTACCAAAGAAACAAGAGAACGGGCGCAAATTTGCTTGACTTGCGCGATGTTTTTGAGCGAATGAATTTCATTTTCTCAGTGGTCAGGCTCTATCCGCAGCAGGGAGTCGAACCAAATGTGATCCCAAAATGGCTCATCTGCAGCGTGTGTTGTTGTTCCCTTTATCAACCCTAACTGAAACCAAACCTAAGATCTGCTGTCTGGAACCTGAAGCAGAATTGCACACACATACAAAATGTTGGAAATAAGTTACTCATAATCCAGACGCTCAGGAGGTTCAAGGGTTTCTCTTTTTGCCTTCTAGAGAAGAAGGCAAAAGAGCAGGAAAGCAAGTTCTGCGTTGGGTAGCCTCTTCTAGCGTTTTGAGTGTGGGGATTCCAAGCAACGAGAGACGCTTGGTCCAAAGCAAAGGCCCCAAACTTATTGGCTGCTCCCTGGCTTCTTTTTATCATTGAGCCCCTCATCTCATTAAAAGAGAAAATAGCGGACACAAGAACTGCCTTGCTGGAGAAGACCAGCATCCATCAAGTCCAGCACCGTCTCCAGCAGCAGTCACACAGATGCCCCTCGGAAGCTCTCAAGTGGGGAACGAAGGTAATAGTTGTCCCCTGTTTCGTGCCATCCGTTCCAAGCGACAGTGCCTCTGAATATGGAGGTTCCATTTAATTGTTATGGTAAATCGCCTTTGGAAGGCCTCCCATTCGTGGATTTTTCCTAATCCTTCTTTAACAAGCAACAACTAAAGAGTAGCCATCACCTTTTGTGACTCCAGTTCTCTACTCACTGGGGCGGTGGGGGATGCTTTGACCAGATCTACACCAAGCAGGATATAGCACCATGAACGCAGTATATAAGAGGCAGGAGCCACACTACTGTTTTATAGCAGTATTGAAATGCACTGACAACTGTAGGGGCCCATTAACACATACCATATACCGCTTTCATACTGCTGCGTCCTGCTTGGAGTGGTTCCTGCCTCTTATATACCGCTTTCATAGTGCTATATACTGCTTGGTGTAGACCTGACCTGTTTGTATGGAATGTACTGCCAATAATTGGCAGTACCCCCCCAGATTCTGGCACTATATGAGAGAGAACGAAACTACCTGCACTCCCTCCAGCCATTCGTAATTGTATAAAACTATGCTATGTCCCTTCATTTAGGTAGTTGTGCTTCCCTGACAGGTAGTCATTGTACAGGCAATATACCGAAAATGGAACTAGCTTGACATCTGATGCCCAGCAATTGCCAGCCAGATGTTTCTGGGAAGTTCACAGCAAGGAACGGGGGCAAAAGCTTTCCCCTACTCTCTGCTCTCCATCCTTCCAATTCCCATCAGCTCATATTCAGAGAAAAAAACACTTCTCAACCCAAATATTTTATTGAGCTCCCATGACTACTAGCCGCTGATCCACCAACAATTTGCCTAGTCCTATTTTAAAGTCATCAGAGTCTCCCCTTCTGCATCTTGTGGCAGTTTGTTCCATAGATTCAATCAGCCTTCCCAATCCTGGTACCCTTCAGTTGTATTGGATTGTATTATGCTTGCTGGGGGATGCTGGGACTTGTAGTCCAACACATCTGGAGGGCACCAGGTTGGGGAAGACTGCTATACATGTGACTAGGACTTATTCCCACATAAGAGTGCAGAGGATTTTCACACTGCAGCAAGAAATGTACAGAATGTTCCAAATGTGGTGAATAATAGATCTACATAATGGCATAATAATTACTGTTCTTTCCCAGGAGGGATGGTAATTATAAAGTGCCCTATGTGTATGTGCACACACACCCCATACATGCAAACGTACTATTTTTAAAACCCAAGCAAGCTAAAAATATGTGTTCTTCCTTGCTATGCAAGACAAAATACTTGACGACAGAAATTCGTTAGGTCTTGTCAGTTACATTTGGTCACTGCTACAGAGTTTTGGAGGTTGTGACATTGGTCCTTGTTTTAAAAGGAATTACATTTTTAATCAAGTTAAATATATTGTATATATCTTTTATTGGCGATAGCATTGCAATTGCAAGAGTGTGTGATATTGACCTGAGTGGCTGATCCAAACCAGAGAGGTTTTTTAGCTGTGATGATGCTAAACTGGAACTGAACTCAAACTATTGAATGGTTCGACTCCCTGTTATGCAGCCCTGCCTTTTATTTATAAAGTGCCTATAATCACTAGGTGCTCTACAAATTTTTAAAATAAATCAATCCACAGGCTTTACCATCTGAAGTTCTGAATCCTTCGCCATAGAACCCAGATGTGGGGTTCTATTGCTGAGAGCTATTAGGATGACCGTTACAAACTACCTTTCCCTTCTCACTTTCAGCCTTGCCTGGAGCTGCGACTGTGGGTAGCCCATTGCTGTTGAGGCAGCTGTGGCCCTTGCGGGGGACTCCTACCTTCTCGCTTCTGTGGGACCCGGTCTCTCTGAGATTGTAACCATGCTGCCTTCCAGCCCAGCTGGCCGCCGGAGAAATCTGAATGACAATTTAATTCTATTTTCTGTACTAATGATGGGCCGGTTTGCAATAAACGTCGTGTGATCTTTGGAGATGCTCCGAGCAAGTGTCATGTCACTGCTGCATGCGGGTTTTTTTACATTCCCAATTAATTGCTTCAGTCCTCCTGCAGAAAATGAGCTGCCCTGGGCATCTGGAGTGGTAGATTTTCTCTTTAAAAGCCCATGTTTTGTAGAAGTGGTGTCTGAACAGCTTATCTCCTTTTGCAAATGGTAGTCGGAGGCTAACTTTCCCGTGTTAAATGGCGTCAGGATTCACAGGCATCATACATTTCATGCCAGCGTGAGATCCTTCTTGACCCTTAGCAGGAGGAGGGGGGAGTTCACATAGGTCCCTTCCTCCCCCAATCCATCCGCACCTCTGTGAGGATACTTATATCGAAGTACATTCTGTTAACTGCCTTCTGTTGCTGTGTACAATTCTGGTGTCTGAAGCAGGAGGTTACAGTCTGTGCAAGTTTATGCTCTATTAAAATGAGTCTCGGTGGTATAGCTCGACTCAGCCTTTAAATAATGATAACCTGAGACTGACACAGCTGTCCTAGCGCATTTGGTATCTGGGAGTCACTTCCACTTCTGTTGCCATGGCGAAGGCCTAGTTCACACAGCCAGCAGGATGGGCGGGGGTAGAAATGTTCTGGATTGTGGCACTTCAGATTGAAAGAAGCAAATGTTCCCCCACCACCACCATTGGTTTAGTCGGACGGAGATTCTCTCCACAAACAGAACAAGTATATTGTGGGGGAAGGCTAGGTTAGAACGGTTCTCCCCAATAATCCAATTTTCTTTGAAATAGGTTATGTGGCGGGAGCGTTCAGTGAGACGATTTCCCACACTTAAGTCTGAAGTAGTAACTTCCAGATTATGCTGGAGACATGATAGCACTCTTCAAATACTTAAAAGGTTGTCACCCAGAGGAGGGCCAGGATCTCTTCTCGATCATCCCGGAGTGCAGGACACGGAATAACGGGCTCAAGTTACAGGAAGCCAGATTCCGGCTGGACATCAGGAAAAACTTCCTGACTGTTAGAGCAGTACGACAATGGGAACAGTTACCTAGGGAGGTGGTGGGCTCTCCCACACTAGAGGCATTCAAGAGGCAGCTGGACAGCCATCTGTCAGGGATGCTTTAGGGTGGATTCCTGCATTGAGCAGGGGGTTGGACTCGATGGCCTTATAGGCCCCTTCCAACTCTACTGTTCTATGAATCTATGATTCTATGAAAGTGGCTTACCAGCCCTTCTAGATCTAGAAAGGCAAACCCTTTGTCATTGGACACACTTTGACTTGATTTGCACCATCAAATAAGCCACGGTGGCTTATTTAAACCAGGATGGTTTACTTAAATAACAGCGCAGGCGGGGTGCGTTTTCCATAATCACTGCCCAGGCACAGCTTGTCGTGACATCTGAACCTGGGTGCCGTGGCTTGATGGAGGGGAAAGCAACCCTACAACATTGGAGGGTTGTTTCTCTCTTCAGCAAGCCAGGCTGACCAAGGTTTGGATGACATGGCAAACCTCACTCGGGCAGTGATGATGGAAATTGCACCCCACACCCACCTCACAGTTTAAATAAGCCTCCGTGGCTTTTCTAAAAATTGTGGCACATGCCGGGCCACAGTGGCCGATTTTGATTGTACGAACTGGCCCATTGTGATTTCTGAGCTGCTTCCAATATATTTCCGTGGCCCTTGAAATTAACATGGTTCCTCTTCCCCAGTTGGGCATAGAATTGCCTCTCTTTGGAATGTCCATGTGACCAAAGGGGGGCCTTTGGAAGTCTTAAACTCAGGGCTGGGTCTGTGCCAGAGCAGCTGCCATGGTCTCACGTGAACAAGGGTAAGTGATGCATTGCGTGTCTCATGGATGTTAGCTGTTTTCTTACCAGCCTGTGCTGCTAAGTCAGATCTTCAAAGCATCAAGATGGTGTGTGGGGGAATCCATGTGGATAGTCAAAGGTTTTTAAATGAATTAATGCTACAGTGTGCCTTATTTTTAAAACATAAGCACTGCATCTCCTCGATTCCCCTTCCCTGCAAAACTTCCAGATCAGTATAAACAGGAAATGGGGTGATGAAAAGATATTGTTGCATTCTGTTCCTCTTACGCCACCTCAAGAGAGGCAAGACTGTTGTTGTTTTTAAGTCTCTTGATCCAGGTGGTCTGATTTTTATTTAGTTTTTACTGCAACGGACTACCAGTGTCTATTAAACTCGAGCTTAAAAATCAAGTGACGGTGCAGAGATTCTCTGAAGTGATCTGAACTCGACACTCACTTAAGAATGACCTTGAATCTGATCAATCAAGACACAACTCTTCCAGGATTCTTTTCAAAAGTCCCAGCAGAAGCTAGGCCAGCCTTCTTCAACTGGGCGTCCTCCAAATGTTTTGACCTTCAACTCCCATCAGCCCCAGATAGCATGGGCAATGGTCAGGAATGCTGGGAGCTACAGTCCGAAAGCATTGGAGGGCACTAGGCTAAGGAAGGCTTAGCTAGGTTGTTGGCCCCAAATTGCTCAATGCTTGCTGATGATCAATGCTCAACCTTCTACTCGTCCCTGTTTTATACTTTTTATATTTTACCCTCTGTGTTAATTCAAAACATTGTTCATGTCACATATCTCGGAGTGGGGGAGAGATCACTCCAGCATGTAGCCTTGCGTTTAAAAAGCAATAACATTTGAACCTACCTGAAACATGGCGCTGAAGTTCCGGCAAATGGAATAGGCAAAACACGTCGCACCCGTTCCATTGAGGAGGAGCATTCAAGCCTTGTCAGTCATTAGTCAAGCATCTTTGCATGCACTGCATGATAGCTGGTACCAGCTCTCTCCATTCCGGAATATTACATTTTTGGCTGTAAACTTCGAGTACTGCTTGTCTTGTGGTGGAGAACATGGCCCTACCATTAGGCAAGGTGAGGCAGCAGCCTTAGAAGTACTGCTAAAAAGAAGCAAACTTTTTGCCCCCAAGTCCACCTTTCTGGTCTTGCATCCAGTTGTGATGAGTCAATACACATTCAGCTAGTTTGGGCTGAATACCAAATCGACCTGGTTAAGGTTGATAACAACCAAGCTGGGTGATTGAGTGAGTAGGTCATAGCGAGAACTGCAAAGAAGGACAGCCCCAAAAAGTTGTGGGCTAGAATTGCGTGACTTTTAAAGTTGCTGGCAAAGAATCTTAAGCCAAACGTATCATTGAAAAGTATATAGTATTTGTGCCTAATTAATATATGTATGTATGCCTTGAGTAATCTTTTGGTAGGGAGTTCCACGGGACCATTACAGCCAGTACGGAATAAGGAACCACATTAATAAAATACTAAGAGTTGGAAATGGCCATTTAGTCCAGTTTAAACCATCTCTGACAGCTTTCCAGTCTCTGCCCACAGATTGCCCACTACTGCCATAGCCAGCTGGGTCCATAGAAGGTTTTCCTGATATTCAGCAGGAACCTGCCTTCCTGTAACTTCGGGCATCATCAGACAAGTGTTTTATTGCACGCTCATTACTGGGCACTCACAGATTTTCACGGGTCCTATTCACAATGTCATCTGTGACCTCCCGCCCCTTCTAGCCTTCGTGTAAGAAAAAAAGACTCTGGTAAATCCAAATTATTTTTGAAATGGAAGTTTCTGCTATCTCCTGCTGTGTGCAGGAGAAGCAGTGTGATCAAAATGGCCCACTGAATGGGCCATGTGCATATTATTTGCTTCCTCTTTCAAAAGAGGATGCAATGAGGGACAAAAGCGTGGGTGGAGAAGCGACGGTAAGGAAACACGATTTCTCCCATGTGATGACGCTCTTACGCCCATTATTTCATGTCCTATATGCAGTCTTGAATGATCGCAAACAGATTGCATTCCTTTTCAGGTTTGACTCTACTGCTGCCTGTGGTCATCTCTCAACACTCTGTCTCTTTTCTTTTTAAAAAACTTTATTAATCCACAGCTCCTTTCCATGATTTTGTTCTACAGGTTCATCACAGCATTCCTAGCTTACTCAAGCCATGTCCAAAAGTCTAGTTAGTTTAGGAACTGTTTTTAATGCATTTATGTTGAATCTAAGACAGCAAAAGAAAAAGCAAGAGAACGGGTTGCTCTTCTATCAGTAGCAGCTCTGCAATGTAGTTCCAGCCCTTTGGCATCAAGGAACTGCATCTCGCATCAGACTCTTTGGTAGCTGAAATGAATTCCTGCATAATTGGTGTCATGGCCATTTTAGCCAATTGTAGCCACAAGCAATGAAAGCCAGTACTAGCTTTCCCAGTAGGCAATGTTTTGAGTTGACTCAGCCTATCTTATATTCTGCACTATCTGGGAATTTATCCTGCTGCAGGGCTGGGTAGTTGCCCTTGTTTTAAAATGCTTCAAGTGGTGCCAGATGTGTTTGGAATTTCAGTTAAGCAGATCACATTAAAACCTGTTTGTGTCAGAGAGAGAGAGAGAGAGAGAGAGAGATGGCATATGTGGGATCCTTCTGTGCAACCCTCAGTTGGTTGCCTTCTTCCTGAATTCCAAAAGTCAGCTCTTTTGCTTTCATCCTGCTTTCAAGAGATCTTGTTTTGCAATCAGACCCTGAGCATTCTTAATAGGGATGTGCTCCGCTTTTAATCGGACCAGCGAATTAGAAGCGGAGCGGGGTGCTTCGCCTCCCCTTAAGGGGAGAGGTAAGTGGGGTTTACCGGGCCCTGCCGCTGTCACTGTCGCCCGTGCGGCGACTGTGGCAGGGCCCGGTAAACCCTGCCCTCCTCTTCCTTACCTGCCTCCGTCCGCGGTTCAACCAGGAAGTCTAGGCTTCCTGGTTGAACCGCGGGCTCAATTGAAGAAGCCGACGGACCGTGGACGGAGGCAGGTAAGGCCCCCCTCCCCCTTGGTCTCTTATCGGGCTCTGCCGCCGTCGCCGCACGGGCGGCAGGGCCCGGTAACCCCCCCGCCCTCCTCTCCCGGCCTTACCTGGCGCCACTCCCCTCCACTGCGGAGCTCCGATTCGGAGCTGGAGCTCCGCGGCGAAGAGGAGCGGAGTATGGGCGGAGCGGCATGGAGCGGAGCAGGCCGATCCGAAAATTTTGGATCGGCCCACGGGGCGGAGCGGGGGGTCCGTGCACACCCCTAATTCTTAATGCTTCCCTTTCTGCAATGGATTCCCCCCCCCCTCACCATCACTACACTCTGGATGGTTTCTTTGCTAACCTGGCCTGCAAGGAAAGTCACCAGTTACTGCTGCCGTGAAGGGTCGCTTTTGCATACGGCTAAGCTCTAATTGACTTGTCACAGATTGCACTTTTTGTATTCTATTGCCATTTAAATCCAGCCTTTACATTATCTCCCTCGCCACACACACACACACTTTACACCCATTTGCGTGCATACATGACAAATGAGGATCACACTCTATGTATCTGGTGAAGTGGGCCCTAGTCCGTCACATGCCATAATAAAGTCTAATATAAAATGCATTTTAAGGTGCTACATGACATCTTGGTGTTCATTTGTTTTTTGCTGCAACAACCAATGACCGGACTAACCTTGGGGAATTTCACTGGGTATTTCAGAGAACTGCCCCATCGTGAAGAATGTCAACGTTTTTACCTCTTGAACCAGCTGCTTCCTCCTGTAATTTATTTATTACATTTTTATACTGCCCAATAGCCGAAGCTCTCTGGGCAGTTCATGGGGGATCTGGGGAGAGAGTAAAGAACCTGCAGCCAGATGACCGACCAACTGTCAGCAGTAGGTTACAGAGATGGAATAGGTAGGAACAGCCACAGGGGCCGGGCGGTTTGTATCCCAAATCAATGATATTAGCTGGGATGCGAAAGATCTGATTTACTTCTATTTTAGGTCAATTCCTTCTGCTCCAAGATGTATCAAATAAATCATAATAAGGAAGAAAATGCTTTGGTTCATCCTCATAGTAAATAACCCTATGTTAACTCTCCTAAAAAATAAATAAATACAGTTTGCTGTTCATTAATAAATTAGGCACATGTATAAGCGATAACTAATAACACTGCACGTTTGCTATTTTACACATTTTGGTTTTGCTAGGCGGGAAGGACCATGAGCCATGCAAGAAGCAAAAGCCCTGTGCCCAGCCATAGGGAAACCTTACCACATTTGCACTTTTTTCTATGCTCCCATAGACTCACACAGTGTATGTGTAGTTGACCATTCCTTACTACTATGCCGCCACCTCTTTCCATCAGCTATGCTTCCCCCCCCCCCCTTTGCAGTACCCGCTGAACAGCTCAGTGCTGGACTTCCTATCATATAAGAAAACCAGATATCCGCCTTGGAAGTACCAGTTTCTTCTTTGAGCAACCAGTGTATAGTGCAGCAGGCCAGCTGTGTGTATGTATGGAGAGAGGGAGAGGGCGGGCGGGGTGGAGGTAGGATGACTTTCTCCCTAATTTTAGTAACACTGCTTTTAGCAGCCACTCTAGCAGTTCCTGTTCCTTTTATCTCAGACCTATTGTATTATGTTTAAGAAAATGCAGGGTTTCTTGCTGCAAACATGTCCTCAGTTCGGCGATTGTGAATGTTGATGTTTGCAAGGAAATGCAAGCTAGGTCAACTGGCAGGAGACCTTTTCCTCTCAAACTTGCCTCCACAGCCTAGTCCAGCCAGGATCTCTTCTTTGAAGGGTAGATCGGCATTGGTGTCCTCTAAAATCAAAAGGCTCCTGTCCTTTTGTGTTGTATTAGCCACAGTAATTCTCCTGTTCGCTGCCCGCTTAGGTACACCTTAGCCTCCAACCACCACCACCCTGCCTTTCTTAGCCACTGATAAACCCTGCTGCAGGCCTGTCTTGCAGAGCCCTGCTAGGGAATTGTATATAACTCTGTTCAATAAACTTGTTGTACACAGCTATATTGAGCCTGAAAATCAGCAGTCAAGGTTCATCAGACAGCACATAGTGTCAGAAGTGGTTCTTGAGGGAGTGCATTCCACAATTTGGAAGAGATACAAGAGAAATCCTTTTTACATGTGCCCGGAAAACAGGCCTCTCTTGGCAATGATGCCCTCAAAAAGGGCCTTTCCTACAGATTTTAATAACTAGACATGTTCATAACAAGACAGCCATTTCGGGCTTTAAAGTTTCCATCCAACAGTTTGAATTGAATCAGTGCAGTTCTCTTCCAAAATAGGTACAGTATGGTTCCAATACTGTGTACCCATTAGCAGCCTAGCTGTCACATTTTGAACCAATTGAAGCTTCTGGACAGTCTTCTGGGGTAGCCCCACATACAGCACATTGCAGTGATCTGAGCATCTTGTAATCAACACATAGATAACTGTTCCCAAGTCAAACAGAGTCAGGAAGGGTTGCAAGTCGCACACAAAGTCATTGTGTAAAGACACTCCTTGCGACAACTGCTGCCAGCTGAAGAGCTAGGGATGGCGTTGGTTCAAGTAGGGTGACCGTATGAAAAGGAGGACAGGGCTCCTGTATCTTTAACAGTAATGTAGAAAAGTGAATTTCAGCAGGTGTCAATTGAAGAGGGTGAAATTCCCTCTTCATCACAACAGTTAAAGCTACACTAGCTATAGTAGAGTGGCCAGATACAAAAGAGGGCAGGGCTTCTGCAGCTTTAACTGTGTTGATAAAGAGAGAATTTCACCCTCTTCAATTGACACCTGCTGAAATTCCCTTTTCTACATTACTGTTAAAGTTACAGGAGCCCTGTCCTCCTTTTCATATGGTCACCCTAGTTCAAGGAGACCTTCCAAGCTACAGATCGGATACTCCAGAGAGAGCACAAGTTTTCTACTGACACACATCAGCTGCTGTATCTCTCAAGAGGTCCCTCCTCTTCCCTTTCTCCTTCCAAACAGTATCTAGTGGGGACGCATAGTTTTTAAGCGGTTCTGCCTCAGATGCAATTGTTTAGTCATAGCTATGGATTGCGCTGCCAGAACACTGCCTCGTGCAGCAATACAGAAGGCGGACTCCTCTTGCGACAGGTGGGTAAGAGTGGAGCATGCCTCCCACTTTAATTTCGCAAGAGTAGCATGCTGATTAGCAGAAGTTTGGGGGGAAACCTTGTTCTAAACCGCCTCTTGTCAGTCCTTGCCAGGAACACTCCCTGCATTTCTTCTTGATTCCTTGCCAGCCTGTGCCCTGCTCCAAACCACTCCATCCCTTGGTTGCGAAAAGCCTTGACAGGTCATCCGGCCAACTCTTACCGTTACGCTCCTCCCCTCCTGCAACAGTCTAACAGGTTTTCCTGCTGCATAACTTGAATAACTGAGCTCCTTTTGTCATCAGTCCCGGTGGGGGTGGGGGTGGGGGTGGAGTGGAGGATCAGATCTCCTCCTGTGCCTTGGGTTGGCTGCTCCTGCCGCTACCTGGTGACACCTGCCTGCCTTCCGGCCACACCAGAAGGGCCTTCCCTTCCCTGCGGCGCTCCGCCGAGAGACCTTCCCAGATCCAAGCGCCCCACGTCTCGTCCCCTGTTGAGCCAGCCTGCTGGCATGGTTTGCTGGCATTCAGGCACCTGTCTCTCTTCAACCTTGGCCAGCTGGCTGCTGTTGCTGCTGGGTGAGTCTGGGAAATTCGCTCCGGGGTTCCCCCCACCACTCCGAAGTCTGATCTTGTTGATACCTGAGAGAATTTGAGCGCTATTATGTAAGGAGAGTGTGTCTTGTTTTGAGGAACGGGCTAAATATAGTAAGACGTATACATTTCTCTTGGGGGGGGGGCAGTATCAGGCCTGTCTTGCAAGGAGTGCCAAGTTCCACGCCTCTGCTGCCTTTAGGGTTTGAGTAGAAAGGAGGAATTTTGTCAGGTGTAGCAACAGTCAACTCCCGCCAGGGCCTCCAAACCATGTTTGCAGTCCCCAGTAGACCGCAAAACCAGGAAGGAGGCTCATCATGTCATGGTAGGTTTACTTCGAACATGATGGGTTGTGCAGAACTGCTTTGGTGGCATAGCACACACACACACACACAATTCTTAGTGGCATTTAAGCACCTCCCATTATGGGGCTGCTTCTGTGTCTGTATAAACAATTGCAATCAGAAAGGGAGACGGTTGCCCGGAAGCGCTGTGCTAGCAGCCTTGAACCTAATAATAGCCTGCCTTGAGGAAGAAACTGAGTTTGGGGGGAAATGAAAACCTTGCAGACTTCTTCAGGTTCATCAAAATTCTACCTCTAATGTTTTTCCTAATTAAGAAGTGCTGGCTGCCTTAAAAGCATTCTGGTTGTAATGGTTTGCAGTGATGTTTCTAACGACTTAGTTGCAGCCTCAAGTTCTATGTTCCTTCCCAGTTTGATCAATTTCTGAACTGAGCAGGGAGGATTTATATCTCATGTTTGCCTCCTTTCCTTCCATAAGTTTGTGTCAATGTGCATTAGTTCACCTCCATTTTATCAAGTGAAAGAGCGTGCCAGGGTGTGGTGTGGTGTCGTGGGGGAGAGAGAGACAAAGACTGACTTGCCTCATGGTCATCTAGTGAACTTCACTGTTGAAGGACAGACATTTCAATCCAGGTCTCTGGTCGAGTTCCAATGTTCTATCCACTATGCCACACTGTCTCTAACTAGCTAAATGTAGTGGTACAGGGGGTGGATGGTGGAATCGTAAGAACATAAGAGGGGCCCTGCTGGATCAGACCAAGGGTCCATCTAGTCCAGCATTCTGTTCACACAGTGGCCAACCAGCTGTTGACCAGGGACCAACAAAGCAGGACATGATGCAACAGCACCCTCCCACCCATGTTCCCCAATAACTGGTGTATACAGGCATTCTGCCTCTCATACTGGAGGTAGCACCTCACCATCAGGGCTAGTAGCCATTGATAGCCTTCTCCTCCAGGAATTTATCCAACCCCCCTTTTAAAGCCATCCAAATTGGTGGCTGTCACCACGTAGTGTGGTAATCTCTGCCATTCTGCTTGATTGGAGCCTGGAAATTGATTTTCTACACCTTGTGAGGGCCTTTTGCGATTCTGCATTTTGCCGCTTCCTCTAGTCCACAACTAGAATGGCTTTTGAAGAAAGTAAGCATTGAAGTCGGTGGCAGGACTTGGATGACTGAGCTGTATTTGGAACATTTGGGTTCAGGGAGCCACGTCAGGCATGGAGTAAAAATGCAGCTATGTTTGAAATGACTTTCCCATGTTGAAACTTATCCCAACCCCAGCCTATTCCCATAGCATGATGGGATGCTTCGAATTTGTGCAAGGAAGAGCGCAGGTCAGGTAGCCATCTGCCCTAATTTACAGAGGATAGTCCTCTATTTGGATGGCTATCAGATAGGGCATGTCGGAAAAATCCACCACAGATTCAACTGAGTTCAGTTTTCCATGAATCCAACCTGCGGATTCCGTAGCAGAATTTTGTTAATTTGCGAATGCGCGTTGGCGCCATTGCACACTAGCGCAGGGCACGTCAACGCATGTGTGCATTTGTGAACAAATGAAATTCTTGTACATGAAATCCAATGCTTTCAATATGCAGACAATGCAACAATAGATGCCTGACAATCCGTGAAACATAGATGGCATGGATTTAGCAAAATCCATACAGCCCTACTATCTGAAGGCAGGCCTCTATTTGAAAGCATTTTTTATTTGAAAGGTTGTCAAGTCCAGGTCCAGTATAAAGATAAAGAACTTTAAGGTGGGACTGCAGGGGACCTTGACATTGGCCATCAACAATTAGCACCTGGAAAGCAGAGTACGAGGTACCCAGGTCACCTGGGCACAGTTTTCCTTACTGTGATAAGATGTATTATATTTCTATTTACATTATAGTAATTTCTATATTTGAGTATAAACATATACATTAGCAAATGTTTGTCTTGTTTCTGGTGATGCAGAAGTGACCACCTTATTTATTTATTTATTTAAGGATTTTTATGCCGCCATTCAGCCAAAAGGCTCTCACGGCGGCTTACAAAAGTATTTCTTGACAGTCCCTGCCCACAGGCTTACAATCTAAAAGACATGACACAAAAGGAAAGGGGATTGGGAGGGAGGAGGAGAAAGGGGAAAAGGAAAGCAAATTCAGGCACTACAATCTTAGTTGGAAAGTTCAGCAGTTACAGTTGACAGCAGGAGGGAGGGGACTCTCAGCTGGAGCTGGACCCAGGCACCGTGGAGAGGTGCCTGGCTGCTGCTTCCTCCCTCACTGGTGGCCTCTGCAGAGACAGTTGGTAGCAGGAGAGAGGGGGCTCTTAGCTGGAGCTGGACCCAGGCACGGTGGAGAGGTGCCTGGCTGCTGCTTCCTCCCTCACTGGTGGCCTCTGCAGAGCACCTTAGGCACAGGTTGCCCTGGAGGTCTAGGCTGTGACCGTCACCTTCTTCAGGATGTTTGCAGGAGTATTTGACATCAGATTTCTTAGCTCATATAGATGCAACCAAATATATATTTGCTTTCCTCCTTTGTTATCTTTCAGCTAACACCACAAAGCTATTTTATTTTATTTTTTGAGACGCCAGCAATAACGTGGCTAAGTCCGCAATCCTAAACACCATGGGCTGGTAACCTGGTGTCCTCTAAATATGTTGGACTAGAAAACCCATAAGCCCCAGGGCAGGCTAGACAGTTATCATGGATTCTGGGAGCTTTAGTCCAAAATATCTGGAGCACACCAGGTTTCCTTACTCCTACTGTGCATCCTTACCTGGGAATGAGTTTGATTGAACTCAATGGGACTTACTTCCGATAGACATGCATAGGGTTGCACCGTCAGGCTGCAATCCCATTCACACTTGTTTGGGAGTAAGCCACACCGGGCTCTGTGATATTTACCTCTGAGTAAGAACATGTAATATCAAGCTGCAAGAATGTGAGTGGGAAAATATCAAGACAGGTTCTGAATCTACCTCAGCCATGAAGTTGCCTTGAGCAATTTGCTACTCTCTCAGCCTCAGTCTCCCCATCAACAATGGTAAAATAGGCCATAAATATGCTGGTCTACCTTGCAGTGCCATTTCGGGGACTATTGACTGAATGTAAATGAAGTACTTCGAAAGGTCTATATAAATTCCATTATTAGTAGGGGTGTGCACAGACCCCCCGCTCCGCTTCACTTGCAGATCCGCCATTTTCCGGATCGGGCCGCTCCGCCCCGCCCCCGCTCCGCCCACTTCCGCTCCGCTCCGCCCGGAGCTCCGGATCCGGATCCGGAGCTCCGTTTCCCCCCCCCCATAGGCTTGCATTGAAAGCTAAAAAATTATACAACTTTTTTTCTGTTCAAGTTAGAAACCTCATGTTTGGCACCATGACACCTCATGGGGATATACACACGCATGCCAAGTTTCAAAGCAATCCCATCATCCCCTGATTTTTGGCGAATTTTTGAAAATCGGGCACCCCACACACACCATCCCTGCGAGGTGGGCAGGGGAGGAGGGAGGGAAGGCAGGCAGGCATGCAGCTGGCATTTCTGGGGGCATAAGGAAGTGAGCCAAGGATAAGCCAGTAATGCATATAAAATGGAATAAATCAATCAATAAACAAAGGAGGGGTGGAATTAAAAGCAGCAGTGTTGCTCAATAAACAACAAGAAGAACTTTTTTTAAAAGGCTATATCTGTCTTTTACCAGCAATAGGGGGACGTGCCCGGGGGAGGGGGAAGTAGCTGCCAGTTCAAGACACTGACAGCCACAGCTCTGAGAAGAAGTAAAACGCTCACTTCGACTCAGAACAGGCATTGCTCCACCACTGAAAAGTGACCATTCACTTCAACTCATGATAGGCATTGCTCCACCGTTTTACTCTCTTTGGAAGGCTCTAATGGCCTTCCAGTGCAGGAGAGAGTGGGGGCACGTCCACGATGAGATGCCCTAGGGGAGCTCATCCCCTTGCACCACATCGATTCAGTTGTTCCCCAAGGTTAGGGTGGGGAGCAGTGCTGTGTTTCTATCTCTTATTCTTGGCTTAGTATATGATTTCAGGTTGTGTTTGTGCATTTGGTGGGGCTACTGTGTTAAAAAACACGGGGAAAAGCCCGTTCAGATGAAGAAAGAGAAGTTTCCTAGAATCCCAAGTTACCTGTTTTGCCTATGCCCTCCTCCAACTTTGGGATCATCATGACCGGGAGCTGACTCTGCCCCTCAGCCCTTTGAAAAAGGTATTTTTCCCGCCGATTTTTTAAAAACGTCTAGCCCGCAACCCGTACGATGCAGAAAGTTGAGAGTGGTCTCAAAATGACCCCCATCCACGACTCTCTGTGCACAAGAATTTTCAGAACGATAGCTTAACCCCCCCCCCCAGTTATCCCCGATTCTTTCCCTCAATGCAATCCTATGGGCAAAAAGCCGAAAACGCAGTTTGAGCCGCGCGGTTGACCCGATTTTCAAAAAAATATAGCCCGCGACCCAGACAACGCAGAGAGGTGAGAGTGGTCTCAAAATGACCCCCATCCACGACTCTCTGTGCACAAGAATTTCCAGAACGATAGCTTCAAAAACAACGTAGTTATGCGCGATTATTTGCCGCAATGCAATCCTATGGCGAAATGTTTTCAAGATGGCGACCGGAGCGCTCCGCGTGAACTCGGAGCTCCGAAAAATGGGCGCTTCTCTTCGCCTTGCTTCTAGGGGGTCCGCGGTCCGCTCCTACTCCGCCTCTGGGTAAGGCGGAGCAGGCCAATCCGCTACTGCTTCTACGCTCCTAATCGGAGCGGAGCACATCCCTAATTATTAGTACCCTGTTTCCCCGAAAGTAAGACATCACCCGAAAATAAGACTTTTTTTTTTGTTCAACAGTAAATGTGTACCGTATTCTTCTTCATGGAAAAATAAAACATCCCCTGAAAATAAGACCTAGCGCATCTTTGGGAGCAAAAATTAATATAAGACACTGTCTTATTTTCGGGGAAACAGGGTATTAGTATTAGTGTTATTAGTATTGTATTATTAGTATTACTACTAAAACTACTGCACTGCCCTTTGAAAATAGAGCAACAAACACTCTTTTTAAAATGGTTGTGAAATACAAGCAGAGGGTCAAATACACTGTGAACAGCAGCGTGTTTATGTGTGTTTTGGGAAAAATATTCCTCCTGTCCAGCCCTCCGCTCTTTCCCACCTTAAATTCCCGTCCTATACCCGCTGCCACGTCAGCAACATAAATCAGAGAACTGGTTTCTTGACAGCTACCTGACAGGCAAAAATCCCATCGCTACATCACTTCCTTCCACACCAAGCTTCCCCTGTTGATTTCTGCCTGGCCTGCAAACTGTGACAGACTCAGGGCCTCCATTAGTTAAGCTCAAAGGCAAAAGGAAGATGGCCGCCTTTCTATTAGCGCCCTGTTGCCGTCTTAAAAGTAGAGCCCAGGCCTTGCACGCAGGCACCTCGGTGGCCACCCCACCCCCTCCTGTTAGATTTATGGCTATCTCCCATCCATGCCCCACTCTCTTTCCCCGCAGGGAGCCGGCCCATCCATTACAGCCTGTGGTGGCTGCCGGGCTCCCACTGAGCCAATTTTCATCCATCTTCCCTTGTCGTCCCCCCCGCTGCCTCCCGGCTCTCCTCACTCAGCTCCCGCTAATGCAGCCCCTGGCGTGTGGCCGACGCTGTTGTTCAGCTTTTTAATTTACAAGGGCTCAGACCTGCAGGCCCCGCCGGCTGGGGTTTTTGTTATATGGATGGTTTCAAAGAGCCGGAGATGGAAAGGAAGGGCCAGGATTAGGCTGGGCAAATAAATCCCGAGCGCTGTTGCCTCTCCTCAGTGGTGTTGACAGACGATAAAGGGCCTTGCGGAAGGAAATGGAAGGGGGAAGGACTCCAATATTGAGATGTGTGGTTGTTTGCGGCTTCGTATCCCATATCATCAGCCAGACGGATGGCGGGGAAGTTAAACTGCCACCTTGAGACTCCCTGAGCTAAGGGGATGCTAGACTATCCAGATGGGTTGTGTGGTGTGCTTCACACACACACACGAAGGCCGGTTCTGAGTTTGTGGGTTTTGTGTTCTCGGCCGGGCTGTAAGCAATGAAAGCCAGCATGTGACACACATTCTTGGCGCCATTTTGGAGTTTCCCCGCTGTTGTTAGACGATGAGGAGACCAACTGAGAAGTGGCCCTTCCAGGTTTTTGATGGTCCTTGGACAAGATGCCCTCAATAGGCTCCTGCCCTCACTGGCCTGGTTCAGACAACACACTAAACCGTGTTGCTTAACCACAAAACGTTTAACGGAATGCACTCCATTAACCATTTTGTGGCTAAGCAGCATGGTTTAGCGTGTTGTCTGAACCAGGCCAGTGAGTCTACCTTCCTCACACCGTTGTCACCAGCAGCTATTGGTGCTCCTCGGCTTTCTCATCATTGCTATGGCTTGCTTGACGGGCATAGAGCCAGTAGGGAATAGTCATGGCAACTGCTTCTCCTCCTTGTCACTGCCACCATTTTCTGGGAAAGACCAAGAGGCAGGTGATCAAGCAGCTTGCAAGGGTGAAGAGGAGGTGAAGGTCCAGGGGTCTCTTCCCAATGGGCCCTTGCTGCGATGTGGACCCTCAGCAGTGGTCCAAAGATGCCTACCCTGGTGCCTACCCTGCAATCAAGTGGGCAGAGGGGAAGCCAAGTCCAACTGGAGGCAGAGGCAAACACCTTTCCATCTCGGTGTCAGAAAGGGCAAAGCCCTCCCTGGGATTGCCTCGGCCACGAGGCCATCCATGTGCAAGCCGCGCTAATAAAATCAAATGATAATAACAAATCCAAACTCAATCGCTCTGACCATGTTACTCCGCTTCTGAAATCTCTTCATTGGCTTCCAATTCACTTCAGAATCCAATATAAACTTCTCCTGTTAACCTTCAAAGCTTTTCATGGTCTAGCTCCTTCCTATCTCTCCTCTCTCATCTCACACTATTGCCCCGCTCGTGCTCTTCGCTCCTCTGATGCCATGTTTCTCGCCTGCCCAAGGGTCTCTACTTCCCTTGCTCGGCTCCGTCCATTTTCTTCTGCTGCCCCTTACGCCTGGAACGCTCTTCCAGAACATTTGAGAACTACAAGTTCAATCGCAGCTTTTAAAGCTCAACTAAAAACTTTTCTTTTTCCTAAAGCTTTTAAAACTTGATGTTGTGCGGACTTTATACTGTTAGTTTTACCCTACCCTGTGCCTGCTTACCCTACCCTGTGCCTGTTTGCATTCTCTTCCCCTCCTTATTGTTTCATTATGATTTTATTAGAATGTAAGCCTATGCGGCAGGGTCTTGCTATTTACTGTTTTACTCTGTACAGCACCATGTACATTGATGGTGCTATATAAATAAATAATAATAATAAATAATAATAATAATAATAATCACTGACAAAATCGTGCCACTTGTTTCGATTTGTGTACATGCCGTTAATGGTTTGCCTGCACGGCTGGAAAGCGTTTGGCGAAATTGTGACTCTCGTTGGGCGAGGAGGTGGGGAAAAGGGACGGAGAAATTGAAGGATCGAAGATAAGGGAGGTCAAGAGGAATAAATCGATGTAGGTGGTCACGGGGACAGTTAGCTGCCCTGATCCTGTGATCATTGCTGACAGCCATGAGGAAGGACCGGAGACCCGCATTGCCTGGATTTCGTGGCATTGTGCATCCTGTGCAGGCGTATTTTGGATTCTGAACATTAAACCACATGTGCACGTTCCCTGCTGCCTCTATGAATATTTTAGTACATCTTTAGTGAATTGCCCTGCAAATCCAAGAAACTCTCCTTCCAGTTGCTTCTCGATTATAGAAAAGTGTATGTGTGCCCGTGTTTGTAAGCCTGGTAACTCTAAATTTGGGGGCTGGAGGGGGTGGTCAAGGAGCCCACAAGAAGGCTGCCGTTGACGTAGGTCTCTTCTGAGCTGTTTGCAAGACTTGCCAATTGCTCTCAGCAAGACAACCTGCTCCAGATTCTTCACTCTGTGTGGTCTCTGATAGCTGCGGTGAGCGCAGGTTGGTGAAAGTACAGCAATGACACAGTCATGCAGGTCACGCTTTATAGGCTAAATACGTCAGGCGGAGGCTTTTTTCCTTTTTTGTCTGGATGCAGATAAGTGCCTGTCAAGGCAGCTGTGTGGAAAGATGGAGGCTGAGTCTGCAGCTCGTGTGTGACTGTCAAATTCACACTGCTCTCCCATCAGCAATGGGCCATTATTACTACACAAATTAACCTTGTATACTAGGTGCCGGCCTGGATACAGACGTCCCATGGGTCTTTCCTTTTCTAGGCAGGGACCCAGCATGATGGGCCTTCCCTAGAAAAGTAAATTATTTAACGGAGTGTTAATGTATTTAAATGAATGCAAATTTAAAACAGCTGTTGGCAAACTTTCGGATTGAGTTTTAGTATTATTGTTCATGGCTATATAACATTAATTAGAGCTAATTAGAAATGAAGGCTGCAGATAGAAAAATGGAGGGTGTGTGTGTGTGTGTGTGAGCGAGTTGAAGGTGGTGTGAAAGAGGCATTGTTCCCTGTGGCATACACATTCCTTTCTTTGGTCCTGCCGTCTCTTCTCTGGACAAACAGGTCTGGCAGGTTTTTGAGCCAGGTCACCTACAAAACCTGCGAACTACACATTACGCTCATCACATAATATGTAGCAGAGGGTTTGTGTTTTCTGTACTCTAGTTTAAACAAGCATGGCCCTGATTCAGATTGGGACAGTAACACACCAGGAGGGGAGAATTAGACCTTCCACCCCCACCATTTGGTTCCCGAAATATACTTATAACCTACATTATTATTATTATTATTATTATTATTATTATTATTATTACCAACTTTCCAAATGATGAAAAATTTGGCTATTAAACAAGGGGAGAGGAAAAGTTTACTTTGACAAATTGAGAGGAGGTGCTTTAAAAGTAACATCAGGTTATTATTTTTAGAATTCAAATTCGGAAATACTGCTCGTTTTCAAATTTGCTCATTTCAGCGTAGTCCTAATGTTCATGTGTGTGTATGTTTTAATGCTGTCACTGCACAGTGTGCCTTAAGAAGCAGTCTGTGAGTGAGACAGACAACTGGCCCCATCTAGTTCAATATTGTCTACTCAGGCAGGCAGTGCATCTTCAGGATTTGGGGCTCTTTCCCTTTTGTGATGCCCCCCTTAATTTCAGTTCTAAGGAAGTTATAGGGAGGCTACACTTTGGCTAAAACCACAGTCTGGGCCAGGCATTGGGACCTGTGAATTTTATTACGGTTCAGCCCTCCCCAGGCTTCCTCTCATAATTCAAGCATGGATTTGGTACCCTTTAATGTTGTCTGCCACACTGGCCACTTCACCCTCTCTCTCTTTTCCCCCCTTTTTCAGCCCCGCTCCTTCCTGCTCTTCCTTCACCTCCCCTGGCTGTACATGTGGGGGATCCTCTTTCTCTCCCTGTGCCGTTCTCCTTACCCTCTGTACAGATTCAAACCACTATTATCTGGAGGAAGGATGTGACCATCCTGGCAATGGGATCCTTGCGTCCCAATTTCACCGTCGTGGTAGCCCCCCGTTTCCATCCTCGGTTCAGCGTGGACCCCGTGCGTGGGAACCTCAACATCACTGAAGTGACAACCTCCGATTCTGGCATCTACACAGTGGAGGTCTTCCCGCTGGGCAGTTCCGTACAAAAGGAGAACATCACTATTAGAGTGTATGGTGAGTACTGAGTTCGGGCCCCATTGATGTGCGACCCATTGACTTAAGCATCTTTCCTCTCTTTTGGCACTTCCAACTTCTCAGCCAACCTAGGGCATAGCTAGACAGGGTAATAACCCCAGGATCATCCCTGTGCATCCACATGATGCACAGGGCATCCCAGGAGCATGGAGGGATGATCCCTCCCTTGGCCTGGGATATCACCCTACCCTTTAGTCACATTTTTTTCCGTGGTCTCGGGATGATCCCAAAATCACGGAATGTGTGACCAGGCGTTGCGGGTTGTCCCGGCTCCTCATGAGTAACCAGGAGCTGGGCACAGGGCACAGAGCTCCTCAAGGGTAGGGTGGGGAGAGTGGGGAATTTTTTTTTTTAAAAAAAACCACTCACGTTTTGCGCATGAGCGTTCCATCTCCTTTTAAAAAAAAAAAGGTGGCGGGCGCAATGTCCTCTTCCTCCTAGGATGTTGTGCGCTGCGTGTAGACAGAGGGGGAGGTCTTGCGATAACCATATTGTGAGATCCTCCCTCCTCCATCACGCTAGACCTGGTAGGGCTAGCCATGGCCCTAGAATCATAGAATAGTAGAGTTGGAAGGGTCCTATAAGGCCATCGAGTCCAACCCCCTGCTCAATGCAGGAATCCGCCTTAAAGCATCCCCGACAGATGCTTGTCCAGCTATTATTGTTTTAATTTGCTGTTGTTATTTTCATGTGATTGTTTTATCTGTTTTATTGATGTGACGTTGTGGTGGTGGTGGTGAGGATGATGGTGAGTTTCTGTGTGATCATACAGTGTTTTATCATTGTAAGGCCATTTTTGTATGAACCTATGACGTTTTTACTGACTATTCTAAACCAACTGGGGAGGATAATCTATGCTGAAAGGTGGTTTAAACATCTATAATCCGCCCCGCACACTCAGGACCTCTGGGAAGAATCTACTTCAGTCAGCAAAGACCAGGCTGACAACCGTTACCCAGAGGACCTTCTCTTCTGCTGCTCCCAGACTGTGGAATGGCCTGCCGGAGGAGACTCGTCAACTTAACAGTCTACTAGCATGCAAGAAAGCTATAAAGACTGATCTCTTCCGGCAGGCCTATCCAGTAGAATTTTAGGATGCTTTTAGGATGTTTTTAACAGTGTATACTATGTTTTTAACTTGTATTTTATGCTTGTTCCCAGCCTCGATCCAATCGGAGAGGTGGGTAAGAAATAAATTATTATTATTATTATTATTATTATTATTATTATTATTCAAATACATAAAAGGCTGGTTGGAATGGAGAAAACATCTAAAGCATCCAGTACCCGCCCTGGGCTGCAGCCCCCCTCACCCCAGCACAGGGCTTCACCCGTAGAAGAGCTCCCTCCCCTTCAGTTATTGCCTCTATTCCCTGGGTCCAGCTCCAGCTGAGAGCCCCCCTCCCTCCTGCTACCAACTGTCTCTGCAGAGGCCACCAGTGAGGGAGGAAGCAGCAGCCAGGCACCTCTCCATCATGCCTGGGTCCAGCTCCAGCTGAGAGCCCCCCTCCCTCCTGCTACCAACTGTCTCTGCAGAGGCCACCAGTGAGGGAGGAAGCAGCAGCCAGACACCTCTCCATCGTGCCTGGGTCCAGCTCCAGCTGAGAGCCCCCTCCCTCCTCCTACCAACTGTCACTGCTGAACTTTGCAACTAAGATTGTAGCGCCTGAATTTGCTTTCCTTTCCCCCCAATCCCCTTTCCTTTTGTGTCACTTTTTTAGATTGTAAACCTGTAGGCAGGGACTGTCAAAAAATACTTTTGTAAGCCGCCATGAGAACCTATTTTGGCTGAATGGCGGCATAAAAATGCTTAAATAAATAAATAAAAAATAGCTCCTTAATTCCCTCTATTCCGTGCCATGGAGCTAGGGTTGTATGGACTTTGTAATATATGTTATTTTTTGTTCTGTTGTCCGCTTATTGATGGAATCAGGTTCCCCCCCCCCAATTTCCTGAATTTGTGAAAATGCACAAATCCACCCCCCTGCCCCCAAATGCACAAATCCTCCCAAAATGTGCATTTTCATGCTTTAGCTCGCAGGGAAATGTACATTTTCAATTTGCATCAAATTCAGGAAAGCTTTTTTAAAAAAATTCCCAGGAGTTTGTGAAATCTGTGCGGTTCTGGAAAAGCCGGCCCACTTCAGAATCTGTGGGTCATATTCCTAGAAATCCAAACTGATTTGATTCCGTTGCAGGTTTCTCTGATGTCCCTAAGTGGAGTGGCTTCAGTCCACGACATTGTATAGCGGGAAAGCAATATTATTAAATTTATTTATTTATTTATTACATTTTAAATAACCGATAGCCGAAGCTCTCTGGGCGGTTCACAAATAGGTTTACAATAGGCTGGAGTTGTAAAATTTTGCGGAGGGGAAAGTCATGCCCTGCAGATAGCTTTGTCAGTGCATGAGACTGCCAGCTACCAAACCAGCCCAGCCTTGGATGTTCCCCACAAAATGTCTCCCCAGATGGGATGGACGATCCCTGGGTGTGAAGGACCAGGACCCTAGATCCTCATCCTTAGAGTATGCTGACCTCTTGTCCTCAAAAGTTAATGGCTCCAGAGTTAATGGCCCAGGGAGAGGACCTGACTGTGGAAAGAAATCTTGAGGCCTCCACATCCCTGGGATCTGGTTCTCCAGAAAGACCCCAAGGGTCGGCTTCCCTGGAGGGCTGAATCTGGCTCCCAGGTCTGAGGTTCTGCACCCCTGGACTAGGGCAATAGTGTGGGGACAACTACTAGGACCCATTCTTATGTGTTTTCACAGAGGATGTGGGCAAAGTCTCTGTGTCCCCACCATCTGCGGAAGTGATGGAAGGAGGCATCTCAGTGGCCCTGAATTGCAGTCCAGTCCGAGGCTCTGTCTCCTGGACCAAGAATGGGCAGAGTCTGGTTGAAGATCACCGATACCTGCGCTCGGCTGGCTACTTGGAAATCAAAGACCCACGACGTACAGATGCTGGTGTCTACCGTTGTACCGTTTCCAACCCTTTTGGGAATGGGACCGGCACAGCTAACCTTACGGTCTACTGTGAGTTGACACTAGAGATAACTGTTCTTATTGTAGTTTGTTTTATGCACTAATACAGTGTGCTCTGGGGTTAGAATGGGGTAGGCAACCTTTTGGGGCCATTGACACATTTGGCAATTTGAGAAACTGTCCTGGGCACCACCATAAAATGGCTGCCACGGGAGGCGTGGCAATGGACAAGTCACATGTCAAAAAGGCTGAGTACAAGGCAGATTCAAAAGATCCTTTGAACCCACAGTTTTCAGCACCAACAGCTAAACTGTGATGGTATTGTTGGCCCCACCCCTTTCCCCCTTTGGCTCCACCCACCACTGGAATGTGGCTCCCAAGTGCTTCCGTGGAACTGAATTTGGCCCTCTGGCTGAAAGAGCTTTAACACCCCAGCTTTAAAGAGGCAGTAACATAGTTTGGCCCAATACTGCTAATGCGTCTGAAAACTGTAGACCTTCCTAATTTCCACGGGCAATGAAACGTCAAGGGAATTCATCCCTCCCTCCTGTTCACAGGCAGGTGCCTTCTTTTTTTTCTTCCTCCTCCTCCTGTACAGGTTGTTGATGAAAATCAGGTAGCCCAATTTGTTTGCCAGACCACACACAATGATGATTTCACACACCAACATCAAACTTGCAACAGCACCGTGCAAAACTGTGGTGTGTGTTGGTTGTGGCCGGCGGTTTCTCCACCTTTTTTCGGGAGGAAGGAGCGTGTGTGGGGAAATAGCCCGGCCGCAAACGGAAGCAGCCAGGCAAACCAGCCCAGCGAGAAGCTCTTTGCATTCTCAGATGGCTGGGCAAAGAAGACAGACCATAAGGCCGCCTTTCTGCTGCTAAATGGCCACTCCATCAATTTGAATTGCCCCATTCGTCAGGAGGTCACAACCCGCATAACCAAAGTCAGGAGGAGGAGGCAGGCCCCCTGCAGGAGGCAGGCCTGACAGATGGATTGGCGGTTACGTCTTTGATCTACAAAACAGACATTACATCGGTATGGTATGACATGGCTGTGCTGTTTCAATTCCTCCCAGATGGGCCAGAGACCCCAACAATCACCATCTCGTCATCAGACCGGGACTCCGATGCCGGCAGTTTTGTCCTAGTGAACAGTACTGTGAACTTAACGTGTCTGGCACCATCGGAGCCTCCAGCAAAGATCTACTGGAATGTGGCAGATGCTGAGGACCTCTTCGTGCCCTCCTTTCCCATTCTACAGCTCCCTAGAGTGCAACTGAATCAGGCCGGGCCGTATTCCTGCCTGGCCATCAACCAACACACCCAACAGCGTGTTCGAAACACTCGCCGTCTCAACGTTGCCCGTTAGTTGCATTTGACCTGGGTCCTCCTTCCCTTCTAGGGGGCGCTGATCTGAAGGGTGCCAGCCATAGAGCAGCCTTGAGCAGATCTACTAGGAAGGCTTAAAGCACGCAGTTCCACTCTCAGGGATTCTTCCCTAAAGAATCCTGGTTTCTGTCATTTGGTACGGGCATTAGATTTCTTGGGGAAGAGGAGGGTGGGTGAAAGCTGGGGCAGGGGCTTACCGTAAAGGATGTTTAAATATTCCAAATCCTCCCCAGCTTCTGCAAAAATCTCCTCCTGCCCCCGTCTGCTTTTCAACCCCCACCAGGACTTTTTACACCAAAAGCGCCTCCCTCAAATTTGGATCTCTTGCTAGCCTTTACGTTTGCGTTCCCCATCCTGGTGTCCTCCTGATGTTGTGGACTACAACTCCCAGCATTCCTGACCATTGGTTATGCCAAGTGGGGCTGTTCGGAACTGAAGTGCAGAACAACTGGAGGGTACCAGTTTGAGGAAGCCTGGGGTACATCTGTAGATTGCAGTGGTTCAGTTGATGCCTCCTGAACCCTATCTAACAGCATTCCCCAATCTGTCACCCTCCAGATGTTTTGGACTACAACTCCCATAATCACCAATCATGCTGGCTGGGGGCTGATGGGAGTTGTAGTCCAAACTATCTTGAGGGCTGGCAGATTAGAGATGGCTGCTACCGATACTTCCTTTGCATTCAGCTTGCTTGCTGTTCTGAAACAAATAAGCCAATGAGGAAGCCCCAACTCTCTGAATCCAAGCTTTCGGAGGTGTGTGAATACTTCGCTCACCCCTTCCTTCCTCTTCCCTTAGAAAGGCCCTCTGGGTCTCCCCACTGTTCCATGACTTCAGCAGAAAATGGAACCGCTTTGCTTTTCACCTGTTCCTGGCCTGGAGGATCACCTGCGCCCCAGCTAAGCTACCGAGGGCTCCCAGGACACACGAAAGAAGCCAATGCCTCCAGTTTGCAGCAGCTGCTGGTCTTTCCCCTTCCAACTGGGCTCAGTGGCAACAAGGTCACCTGCCTGGGACGCCACTTGGCTGGGCAGGCCAACTGCAGCATGATTCCAGGTAAGATGAGAAATGACTAAACTTGGTGATAGGGCCAGAATGATCTAAGACCAGGAAGTGAATGAGTGCTTGGTGGGGGAAGGCCCCCGTTGGAAGGGTGCTTCGTTAGTTACAGACAATGTGGTGTAGTGGGTATAGCATTGGAGTTGGACCAGAGAGAGGTAGGTTCAAATCACCAGACAGTGATGAAGCTCAGTGGGGGGGATCTCTGTCCAGTCATCCTAACCAACCTCACAGGGTTGCTGTGAGTATTAAAAATGGGATGGTTCCCTTGATCATGGGTGCAGAACGTCAGGCTTAGGATTCAAACCTGACTCTCCTATGCCCCCAACCTGGCCCTCCGGGGTTCCCCAGATGGCCACACACCATTTCCCTGGTCCCATGCCCTTTCTCTTGTCCACCAATTGGTTGGTGGTTTCCTGGAGTTTTTGAGCATTTCTCCCTCCTTCTAAAAAGCTAAAACACCTCTCTTAATTCTTAGTTACTGGCAATAAGAGCTTTAAGTGAAAAAAAAATGCTGGAATTGGGGGATACTCTAGCCGCACCCCTTCTGTCTTTGGCCTGACCAACCAATGGGATGCAGCCTCCGAAAAGGTCCTCTGAAATGGAATTTGGCCTCCAGGCGGAACGAAATTCAATCCTCTGCCCTTGATCGTTGCCTTGAATTCGCTCGAGGGAGAAGTTACAAATTGGGATGGATAATAAAAAGACTCACTGAAACAAATATTATTCCCCATACCAAGGCAATATGGACATTAAAAGAAAGATCACCCATGTTGACATATTATGTACAAAAAGATGAGAACATAGGAAGCTGCCTTACTGAGTCAGACCATTGGTCCATCTAGTTCAGTATTGTCAACACTGACTGGCAGCCAGCTCTCCAGGATTTCAGGCTGGGGTTTTTCCCCAACCCTACCTGGTGGGGATTGAACCTGGGACCCTCTGTATGCAAAGCAGCTGCTCTACCACTGAGCTACAGCAGCCATGTTGACATTTGGGCTTAAATTTGTCACCATTCAGATTTTGTGACTATTTCTGCTCACCGAGAAAACTTGTTCTCCCTCCACAGAAGCCCCCTCGGGGGTCTCACTCTCGTTCCAGACATCCGGCGACATGGAAGGGCCAGTTTCTGTGCAGTTGCATTGCCGGGGTACCTTCAACCCCGTGGAGATTGACTGGTTTCGGGACCATCGTTTGCCGATTCCCTCCGGAGGTCATTATCACCTGAGCCCCGATAGAACACAACTCACCATCTGGAACTTCACTGCTCCGAAGGACCTGGGAGATTACAGTGCCATCTGCTCCAATCCACTGGGATCCCAGCACTCCAACCTCACCATCCTCGGTGAGATCTGTGCACCAGCGAGTAACATAGATATTCAGGTCCTCTCTGTGTCCTTAAAATCCCTCTGTTGGTTTTAATGGGCTCCCAACACCTTGATTGATACTGTCTGCAAGCAGGAACCAGGGGAGAGGACTTGAAAAAAGAGTGTGCTGTAGAGACAGATAAATCTGCCAGCTTTGCTTTTTCTTACATCGAGATTTTCCAAATCTCTAGTTCTTTCCATCTCCAATAGGAAGAAATGTCTGGATTTTAGTCAATACTTATCAAAACTGAACTGAAACAAATTCTCAGACATCTACACTGGCTAGATTCAATGCTATTCCCAACATGGAGAGGACCACGTTGGAGCTACCTGCCATATAGCTGTTAAAGATGAAGAGCCTGTCCGGGGGGAGGGACGGACGTGACGTGACGTGACGTGATAATCCTAATTCAGCACCACCAACATAGCTGGATACAGAGGGAGTCAAACCCAGGTGTTAAGAACTAAACACTCATAGCCCCAGGCTTGGATGGATGAATCAGCCAGCTTCGCTTTTCCCACATTCAGTTTTTAAAAATCTAACATCTTTTCTCGTATGAATACATTTGCAAATGTTAGTAAATCCGTATCAAAAACAAACTGAAATGAACTTCTCACCCACCTCTAGTGTGTAGCTGCCATTTTGAATTCTGGCAACGATGCGCCAGAAACTACAAAACGCAACAAACTTGAATTAGCAGCATGGATGCTAATTTTCTAGATACGAGAGGGGGGAGACTCACCCAGCAAGCCTTTTTATATCACCCATTTCCTGCCCAAGGGAGCTGGAGGTGTTGAGTGACAGGGATGGATCCAGGACCGAAGGGGCTTTTAGCAATGTACTCTTTGGTGGGTCCAGTCTGGCTGGGTCCTGGTCTTACCTTAATTTATTTCCCATAATATCCCAGAGCAGGGTTCCAAACCTTTTTTTTTCCCCTTTGGAATGGTGGGCACATTTTGAATTTTGAGAGACCATCGTGAGCGCTCTCACAAAATGGCTACCATGGGGGATCCCCATTCATAAAATCACAGCCATGGTGGGCATGGGTGGTCTCCAAAAAATCATTTCCCTAATCTACACCAAGCAGGATATGAAAGTAGTATATAAAAGGCAGGATATAGCAGTATGAAAGCGGTATATGGTATGTGTCAATGGGCCCCAACAGTTGTCAGTGCACTTCAATACTGCTATAAAGCAGTAGTGTGGCTCCTGCCTTTTATATACTGTTTTCATACTGCGTTCATAGTGCTATATCCTGCTTGGTGTAGATTAGGCCTAAAAGGAAAGTAACTTTCCTGAGAACCTAAATGCAAGGCAGAGTGGGCTCTGAGCTCCAAAACACGTAACCACAGTTTTGAACCCAAATGAAAATAGCGCCGGAGGGTAGCACTTTGCTTTGCAGCATGGCAGTGTCCCAGTTAAAGGGTATGTCATGGGTGGGGAACCCCCAGCCCCAAATTATTTTCCATATCTAAATCACCCCCAACAGAAGTTACTATTAGTCCTGCTGGAGGAAAACAATGCAGGCTACAATACAGATACAGATAACGGGCTCAAGTTAAAGGAAGTCAGATTCCAGCTGGACATCAGGAAAAACTTCCTGACTGTTAGAGCAGTACGACAATGAAATCAGTTACCTAGGGAGGTGGTGGGCTCTCCCACACTAGAGGCCTTCAAGAGGCAGCTGGACAACCACCTGTCAGGGATGCTTTAGGGTGGATTCCTGCATTGAGCAGGGGGTTGGCCTCGATGGCCTTGTAGGCCCCTTCCAACTCTGCTATTCTATGATTCTACATATATTTCATCTGGCCGATCTAATAGCAGCTCTCTCTCTCTCTCTCTCTCTCTGTGATGTGATGGTGGGGGAAGTGATTTAGATCAAGAAATGGCACACACACACACACACACACACACCATAGCTTTTCCAGTTGCAGTCGTACAAATATCCCTCCGACAGCTTTAAAGTTAAAGGGTGTGTGTGTGGAGTTTAGGAGTTTTGATTATTGATCTCCTGCATCACATTCCATTTCGGTGCAGAACAGAGGTTCTGTGTAGAACTATATCCACTCTGGATTTTCCCTCTCTTGGCAGGCCCTTCCATCACCAACTGGACTCTGTCTTCTGGGCCCCATCCTGGTTCTGCCTACCTGTCCTGGATGATTCCAAATGGATCTGTGGTGACCAGCTTCTGGATCCAGATGCAGGGCCCTAAGCAGTACCGTTCTGCTGAGGAATGGAAGACAGTGGAAGTCCTGGGGGCTACCAACCGATCCACCACTATTACGGGACTGCAACCCCAAACTCCGTATTCCTTCCAAGTTGTGCCTCATTTGGGATCCCAAGCTGGGAATGCCTCTTCTGTTCAAATCCTCCAGCCAGGTGTGTGTATTCCTGACTTTAGGAGACACGTGGGCCGTAATGGTTTGGGTTTGGGAAGGAGCATCTTGCAACTAGCTTTAAGGTGCAATCCTGTGCAAGTTTAGATAGAGAAAAGTCCTATATGTCTGGGGAATGCTGGGGATTGTGGGACGTCTTTCTGTGTAAATATGCATAGGATTGCGCCCTTCGAAAAGTTACCACCTTGCAACAAAACTTGCTAGCCCACACACACGTTGCTCATGTTTAAGTAAAAGAACTTGCATGAAACTAACTTCAGTTAAACTTCTAAAGCTGCTAATGTTTGCATACAACGCTATTGCATTCTTTCACAATAGGAAGAGATTTATTTGCAAATTTGTGTTACCCCCATTCCTTCCGATGGACATTTCATGGCAGCTAAAAGAGCAAGGTGAAGCGTAGCGGCATAGATCCAAAGTTGTATGAGAGCAGACTGTGCAGCATTAATACTGCTCACATAATACTGAAGTTAAGGCAAGAGACGTAACTTGCAATATCCGTGCTTATTGATGTATGGTGGGTTTGTATGAGCCTTAACTCTTCACTTAAACCAAAGGATTTTGTTTTGGGGGTTTAAATTGCTGCAAAGGAGAAAAACTTCCTTTCAGTTTGCAAAAGCTTCCCTGTTTGGTCACCCAAAGGTGATGGTTACTGAGCACAAGCAACCAGGTGAATGCCTGGTACAAGCTTGGCTTTGGAAGAAAAGCAGATGAGCCGGCTTTTATGGTATTGAATTGACACAAAGACAGTGAAAGTGCTTTAACTGGCTTAAAATAGTTTAACACCAGCACTAAGCATTCACAGCTAGTGCTTTTGAAAAAGCACTTCACAGCCATTTAAAATGCTTTGCCGGGGTTGTTAAAAATGAGGGTCTTTAATGTAAAATAAAGCTTCACCAAATGTGCTCATGTTCTAATCTGGAGGTCAAAAGTATTGCTTTCAGAGGGTCTGAAATATTTTCCCCCACAGACCCTAAATTATGTGACTATGCAGTCCCATTCACAGTCCTGTTCAAACAGTAAAATTTGCTTTTACTATTTCCCCCTCTGTAATACTTGGTCGTCTTCCTTGGAATAGTCACATGGGTGATCACAGCCAATTGGGGGGTCCTATAGTGAACATGATTGATTTGACTATGTGATGAGAGCCAGTGTAGTGTAGTGGCTAAAGTGTTGGATCAGGAGTCAGGAGATCTGGGTTCTAGTCCCCACTCAGCCATGGAAAACCACTGGGTGACTTTGGGCCAGTCACAGACTCTCAGCCCAACCTACCTCACAGGGTTGTTGTTGTGAGGATAAATTGGAGAGACTATGAGAGTTGTAGTCCAAAATCATCTGGAGGGCACCAGTTTGCCTACCCCTGATCTTCCGGAAAAAGAAAAAAGCCTAGCTCTAGATTCCTTGATAGTGTAGAGCAGGGTTCCCAACCTGATGCCTTCCAAATGGCTGGGAATTATGGGAGTTGTAGTCCAACAGATCTGGAGGGCACCAGGTATGGTCTAAAATCAGTGGAGGGGAAGACATTTCTTGGTGTCTTGGGAGGAGGAGGTGAACTTCAGGAGTGCCCCTGTTTGGGTTAAAGCAGAACAAAAGTTAGGGCTCCTCTCATTCTCCTCCTGCTGTTTTCCTTCTTTCTTTGCCTTGCAGAGCGAAGTCTGAGTGCTGGTGCCATTGCTGGGATTGTGATTGGCTCCATCTTTGGGATGCTTCTAATCGCACTCCTGATCTTCCTGATCTGGCTGATCTGCCACCGGAAAGGTGGGCCGTACAGTGAGCTGGTCGAACACAAAGAGTTGAATGGGTTGATAATCTCATGTCAACCAATTAGGGGTGTGGGGGAATTAAACGCATAAAACCAGAGATGTGTGTAATCACTTGGCCTCCTTTCAGCCAAGCAGCGTCAAGGCATGACATTACAATTTGGGCCTAGAGTAGAGCTTTTGCTTCATCTTCGCTCTGTGGATTGTCAGGCGTCTTTCGTTCCATCGCCTGCCTATTGTCGCAATTGGATTTTCGTAGAAGAATTTTGTCCTGTTTGCACTAATTCACATGTCTGCTTATGCACACTTGAGCAGTTGTGCAAATGTGTTGGCCTGATATGACTTTGTGCGAAAGTGGTTCATTTTCCGTGGGGTATGCCTCTGGATAATCAGAGACGGTCAGTCTCTCATTGCGAAGCCATAATGATGTTGGTTTCATCCCTTGCAGCAAATAAGAAGAATGTTCCCCCAGTACCCCGACAACACTACCTTTCACGCCAGGTGAGATCAAATGAGATGCAGGTACATTTGTGTGGATCATAGAATCATAGAATCATAGAATAGCAGAGTTGGAAGGGGCCTACAAGGCCATCGAGTCCAACCCCCTGCTCCATGCAGGAATCCACCCTAAAGCATCCCCGAAAGATGCTTGTCCAGCTGCCTCTTGAAGGCCTCTAGTGTGGGAGAGCCCACAACCTCCCTAGGTAACTGATTCCACTGTCGCACTGCTCTAACAGTCAGGAAGTTTTTCCTGATGTCCAGCTGGAATCTGGCTTCCTTTAACTTGACATGGGAGGCAGGGGTTGGCAGGAGTTGATTCTGAGTTGATTCCTGGCTTGGGGCCAGGCTATTTGAAGGAACACCTCCTCCCGTATGTACCTGCCCGGACCATAGCTCTCCGTGAGCCCCTGCCAAAGGAAGTGAGGTAGGTGGCTACCAGGAAAAGGCCTTCTCTGGTGTGGCACCCCGGCTGTGGAATGAACTCCCTAAGGAGGTTCGCTTGGCACCTACATTATATGCTTTTAGACGCCAGGTGAAGACCTTTTTATTCTCCCAGCATTTTAACAGTCTATAAATAAATTTTGACTTGGTGTTTTAAATTTGTAATTTTGCATTGCTGCTGTTTTTATCTGGTTGAGCTTTTATATTGTATTTTACATTATAGTTTTATACTGTTGTTTTATACTTTGAATGTTTTTAATTTTTGTGAACTGCCCAGAGAGCTCCGGCTATTGGGCGGTATAGAAATGTAATAAATAAATAAACAAACAAACAAACAAACAAATAAATAAATAAGACAGAAGGCCATTGTGCAGTGTGGACTGCTTGTGAAACTGGCCTTGGGTAGAACATGCCATTAATGTGCATTGGGTGTTTTAAAGGCAAGAGAAGATGTGATATCATAAGCAGGATCAAGTGGTATACCTCTCCCAAGACTGTACTGACTTAGTTTGCAGGTGGGGGTGGGAACACCCTGCACATAGAAAATTAAAATCAAAGGAGCATTTAACCTACCTTTCTTCCTGACATGCTAGTTTTCTACATGCAGAATGGAGCATTCAAAGGCACAATCCTTCTGCATGCAAAGAGTGTTCTCCTGCCACTGAACTATGGCCCCTTTACATCTGTGAGATGTAAGTGGCAATGTTTAGGCACCAGGATAAAGTTGTTTTTAACAAGCCCTTTGGTTGATGGATTTATGGACACAGTGCTTTAGTGCTTAGGATTTGGGGAGGGGGAGAGGTTGAGTGCTGTTGAATGATTTTCCACTGCTGCTTGTCTTGTTTCTATTTAAGGGTTTAGTACTTCAATTGCTTAACATGACTGTCGTTTATGTATGTCATTCATTTGGAGTACATATGTAGAAAAACGACAGGTAAATGCTGTAAATAACTACACGACCAGTCCCATAGCAAGTGAAACTATTTCTCTCTCCTTCTCTGTGCTGTTTCAGTTCCCAAACGGTAACAAGCTGGAGCCAAGTGACCTCTCTTGGGGCAATCCTCGTTGGTCATCAGGAGACTCGGACATCTACGCCATCACCTATGAGGAACACCTGCGCAAATATGGCGCTCCGTCCACCTTGGTAAGCCCTGCGGCAAACACCCTACTAAGCCATAGTGCAGGGGTGGGAAACTTGTGGCCCTCAGATGTTTTGGCCTACAGGTCCCATCTTCCGTCACTTTTGGGCTATGCTGGCTAGGGATAATGGGAGTTGTAGGCCAAAACATCTGGAAGGCCTGCCTGTGGTATAGCAGCTAGATTGGTGTATAAGAAGGCTATTTCATGTTCTACTGCTTCTATAGCCCCACCTGATGTCCTGCAGCAGCTGCCTAAGACTCACTGTTAAGGGGGATCTTCTTCTGCAGAGTATCTCCCAATTCAGTGGTGGCTGGTGGCTCTGATTTCAAATGGGGCTGTGCATTCATTCTGGGCTTCAGTCAGAATTCTAAAAGAAAACCCACCAAAGGTGATGAAACCATTTGGGGATAGGATCCAGCAGTTTGGGTAGCTCCTTTAGAGTGCTGACTGAATGGTTCAGCACCTTGGATAGCACCTTGGATAGCCCCATTAGAGTTCTGGCTGGTTCCAACTGAAACCCAGTCATAGCCCCACTGAAATTGGAGCCACTGTACCAAAACGTATTTCCACCTTTCCCAACCTGGTGCCCTCCAGATGTTTTGAACTTTAACCAAGTTAGGGAAGGCTGCCTTATTATTCATTCTCTACACAAAATGCCCTTACATAGCTTCTGGTTAGCATAGAAGCTCATGTTGTCAGTGGCTATCTGCTGAACACTGTTCCTGTGATCACCCCAGCCAGCATGAGCCACTTTTCTGATTCCATTCTCTCTCCTCCCGATTTTCCCCAGCCGGTGACTTCCAGGGACAGCATTTTTCCTTCCCCCCCTGTGAAACCTCGCCCCAAGACTGTGCGCAGTGCTACCCAGGTTTGACATTGTGAAGACCCATCTTGTGACTTTGACTCAAGAGCAACCTGTATGCCCATCATGGCCATCAATATGGCACCTGGGGGTCTGGCCCACAGCGTCTTCATCAATAATGAGACTGGGCCTTGGGTGCAGGAACCAGCGTTCTGACTTCCAGGCATAATCATGGGAACTGAGCATTCAAGGGGGGGGGACACAGCTGTTTTGAGCAGCACACCAGTTAACCCAGGTAAGGGGAGAGTTGGAGGGGACCCAGGCGGATGGAATTTTGTGTAGCTTGAATATGGAGGATTATTTCTGGGATCTCTTGGAACAGAGTGCCCTACAAAGCAACCTGAGTTGAAGGCACATACCGGATCAAGCTGCTGAGGGCAAAACAGTATAAAACAACCCAACCCAAACTCGCCTGGTAGCAGAAGAGGAGAGCACCGATGCTGTACAAGAAGCATTTGGGATGGAAGCCGATCGAGGCTGAGTCTTTGAGCAGAGCCTTTGAGTGGCTGGATTAAAATCTGCCTTTTTGACAAGACCGTTTCGGCACCTTGCCTCTTCCAAAACTCTCCTCTCTGGTATCTGAAGTGCAGGGCTGGAATTGTGCCTCATACTGGACTCGTGAAAACCTACGGGGACCCTCGGTTTTGGACACGCAACGGTGACTCCTCTTCCTTGACCGAAGAAGGAGGAAAGAGCAGGTCTTCTTCATTTGGGCTAGTTTGGAGGAGGTGGTCCTTCCACGCTGGGGCGGTAAGAAGAGAGTCTGGCTTCTTGGTACGGGTTATTTTGAAGAAGGTGGTACTTCTTCTCTGAGGTGTAGCATTGCCATACTGCCTGGTTGGCTGGGATTGACTCAGATTCTAGCCATACCACCTGGTGCCATTTGTATTTTTAGCTGTCCCAGAGGATCATCAGTTTCATTACCCCCCCCTTTCCACACACACACACACACACCAAAAATGGATTAGATGGGGCTCATTTTGTGGTGGAAAAAAGAGCAGAAGGAGCCAGAGACGTGCGGGAGGAACGCAGTGTCATCAAAATGCCCCACCAAGAGCCATGCCTGGCCAGTTGTGTGTGTGCAATAAAATGGTCATCTGAAGAAGCTCCCAGATTCTATCCAACTATCCCCAAAGGGCCATACTTCATATTACATTTACTAGTTTATACGCAATTGAGCCTGATTTACTTTAATGTAACTGTATGCAGTCCCAATTCGGATCAGGACCAACACACATTGGGAGAGGAGAATTAAACTTTCCCCTGATTTTTTAAACCCTCAACCCCATAGCAGGGGTTAAAAAGGGGGGAAACTTCAAATTGCCTCCAGTGGAGACTTTTTCTGTCCTTATGTTCTTGTATTCTGTTTTTTTCCATGGCAAAATGGGTGCGAGAAAGGTTTAATCCTTCCCTGCCAATGCACACTGATCCCAATCGGAATCAGTGCTGCGAGCAGTTGCAGTAAATTAAAGAAAGCTGTCAGGCTCAGCTACACGCTCCCATGGTATCTTCTGCCTGCTTCCTAGAGCGTCATCACACGGGAAAGTCACGTTTGCTTACTGTCACTTCTCCGCCAGTGCGTTTGTCCCTCATTACTTCCTCTTTTGAAAGAGGAAGTAAACAACGTGCACGTGGGCCGTTTTGAGCCTGCTGCTTCTCCTGTACACAGCAGGAGATAGCAACAACTTCTGTCTTTAAAAATAAGTCGAACTTACTGGGGTGGTTTTTTATTGTGCAAAGATGGCTAGAAGGGGCGGGAGGCGCACGGAAGGCAGACAACATCATGAGAGGAACCCACGGAAATCTGTGAGCGTGCAATTAAACGCTCGTCTGATGGAGTTCGATGTCTCATTCTCACAATTCCTGACACAGCTTTCCTTATACAAGCATACAAGTCTCTAGGGTTGATCTAAAGTGGGGAAACAGCAGAGGTGCAGCTCCTTAACACCTTCCCAACTCGTCACATGATCTGCGTAATCAACAAATAAGTTGCATCGTATGCAAATTAGGCTGCCCAAATTTAGGGAACTGGAATATGGCATCCAACCAGCGAACAACCTGGTTTGAAGGCGGTGGTACTTCCTCCTTGAGGTGATCGGAAGGGTGCGTGGCTTCGGGTTTGTGCTGGACTGACAGGAAACAGGAAAGGGTGTGTCCTCCCTAGTGTTAGTGGGAGGTAGCGGAATGCTGGTTTGTGCAAATTCTGTGTGTGCGCTGTCCTCGCAGCATGAGGGTGCATACATTAATTGGTTTATGCTCACCTCGTTCTGTCCGATGGACCTTTTCCATATTTTTCGTCTAAGATTATACAGTTGCTAGTTCGGCACATTCATTCGTTGGTATCTGGGTGAGAAATTCTCAGCACTCAAAAGGGGAGCAGGGAGGGATTATTTGATACTCCACTTAAGTTCTGCACAATGAGCTGGAGTCGTTGTTGGGGAGGTGTGGAGCAGCAGCAGTGGTCGGCAATTTCTACACAATGCTCATAGGAAGAAATCAGCATTGTTTAAAAATGCAGAAAACACACACACACACACACACATACACATGCCTGCAGCACATTGTGTAAAACCAAAGTAGAGTCTCAAATACACTCACCGAAGATGCTTCATGTCGTTGCTCTTCAGAAACAAATATGAATTCCCCTTGTGGCCAGCCCAGAGGGGGTGGGTATATTTGTAAGAAAATTAAAGCTGTGTTATATATGAACACAGTTTTAATTTTCTCAGTAGTACGGTCCCCTTTGCGCCAGCATTAACGAGAGTTCTTATTTGTTTCTGAACAGCGATATGAAGCGTATTTAATGAATTTCTTGTAATTTAGGTGGGGCGACGGAGACACGGCCTGGATAGGGACAGAAAACAACACCCCAAACATGTCATCTGAGGACAGTTATTAAAAGAACATTTTCAAGATGGGTTGAACCCAGCCTTCCTCAACCTGGGGCGCTCCAGATGTGTTGGACTGCATCTCCCAGAATGCCCCAGGCTGGGGCATTCTGGGAGATGCAGTCCAACACATCTGGAGCGCCCCAGGTTGAGGAAGGCTGGGTTCAACGGTAATGTAGTCAAAAGGGGCGTGCAGCTCCGGCACTTTTTTTTTCCTCCAGAGAAGGAGCAATGATTTCATCTGCCAGAGCAGTATTTGTTGTTGCCATTTCTTTTCATCAAGTCCGGATCCTCATGGTCCAATTGGAGCGATTGCTTCAGGGACGAAAAGGCCGGGTGGGCTGCCTTATCTCTCCTTTCCCAGTCAGGGCCATCCACTGAGCAATTTGTAGACTGCACACCCAAGCAAAGACCTGTGAGGCTGTGGAACGAAAATAGCTGCAGACAACTCAAGTAAGTAAGCCAAGCCTCATGCACTACAAAGAAAGGGAATAAGAGGGAGTTACTGTAACTGCTACCTTTGCAGTTGAGATTTAAATGCCTTTGTTGGGACGGAAGTCCCAAATAAGCATGCTTAAGCCAGCGGCTTTGATTTGACACTTGTGAGGCGTGTCTTTGTGAGGTGTCATAACAAGCTTGCACGTTTCAAAATTCGCCGCGGCATCACCAGGGCTAATGAAGCTTTTCTGGGGGTGGTAGTTTGAAAGGCAGATATTGCGTTGCTCAGAGGTTTAGTGACTGCTGCAGCTTTCTCGTTGGGCTTGCGCCTGCGGTGTAACATGCAGGCAAGACACTTTCAGGCGAGGAAGGAGAAAATGAGTGGCACGTGACACCGGACAGCAGCAGCTGGCGAGGTGTTTAAGGCAACAAGTTCTGAGCCATGAAAACTTGCAACGGGAACTGGGAGAAAGCTCATTCGGTCCTATTTATCACCTAGAAGACTGGCTAAGGACCGTGGGGAAGTTGCACATAGACCTGTTCCCAGGAAGAATATCACAGCAACGAAAAGGGCATCGTGGCTCCAACCAAGTATTCAGAGATACAGGGATGCTTGCAGAATTCAGTCTCTGTGAACTTCAGTATGAACTAATCAGACGGGATCAGAAAATATAACTCTCATTCTCTGACCATTGCAGTGCAGTTCTTGGCTCAAAAAGCCCCGTGTCAAAATATATTTTAAAATGGATATTTGGAGAAAAACTATGTTTAGGGTGCCATCGTCTCCCTACTTACTTGGGAGTAAGTCCCATTGAACTCATTGGGGCTACTAGCCTTTTTGATATGTATAGGATCACATTTGTTAGAAATACATACGTTGAGAGAGAGAAATATGTGTAAATTAGTTATTTAAATATGGATGTAAATGTGGATTTTTGCACTGATCTCCCCCCCCTTTTTTTAATAAGAAATAAATGTGGAAGTGGGGCAGAGGGGAATGGATTTATGGGTGAACACATGTCAATGTTACACAGGTCAGAAATAGACTGATTTGCCTATTCCTACAGAGAATGGGCAGCTGCAGTGAGCTAAAAATAAACCTCTGTGCTAATTGCCCTGGGAATTGCAGAACTGGAGGGAAGCAATTTTGGGCACTTGTCCAGAAGGTGAAGAGTCACTGCATGGTGGGGGGAGTGTGAGGGGTTGGTTTGGATTGTTCCAGTCTCTCATAAGCTGTGGTGAGGATCATTGAACTGAATGGTGGGATGAGAGTCTTCAGAATAAATACATCAACTAGATCTGGCGTGGGTGTCCTTTTAACCACCAAGGGACCAGATCGGTGGAGGAAATCTCTCCAGGAATGCAGTCTGGGTGGGGGCAGACCCTGTGCATCTATTCACACCCCTCCCCACAATCCCATATATTCAGCATCCCATGTGCATCCATCCATTCACACACAGATCCATTCTCTCTCTCTCTCTCTCTCTCCCTCTCCCTCTCCCTCCCTCCCTCCCTCTCTCTCTCTCTCTCTCTCTCTCTCTCTCTCTCTCACACACACACACACACACACACACACACACACACACACACACACAGTCCCTTTTCTCCTTGCTCAGGTAGGGAGAAGGTGGCTTCCTCCCCACCCAGGCGGGGATGTCCTTTGAAAGTGCAGATTGAATGAGATCCACATTTTCTAAGGGCTCATCAAAGGTGGCCAACTTACAGCAGTGGTGGAAGATGCCGTGTGTGTGTGTGTGTGTGTGTAATCAGGGGCTGCATTGAAAGAGGTTGGAGGCTGCATGCAGCACCTCTGGTCTAGATGACCATTGTTTGACAAGTCCTGCCCATCTTGTTTCTGTGCCCTTGATTTCCTGTACCCACCTTAATGGTCTCTTTTGTAAGGGGTTCTCTCACCACTGTCTCTCCCTAGCTGTTGACAAGTTGCAGGAGAAATGTGGGACCCACCAGCATCATAGCACAGATCTGAGCAACACAGGACATTCCTCTCTGCTCTCTCCTGAGATTTCCACCTATAGTTTGCTCCTGCCACCCCCACCCCACCCCCACCTCATCTCCTCCTTAGGATGAGTTTTTGGTATTTAGCCCTGTTAATCTGTCCTGATGGCTGACTCCCTCCTGGCTCTTCAATCATTTTTGTTGCTTTTAAATGGGAGCCCTGATGAAAGCTAAATGAATAGCAGCTCCATGATGGGCAATTGCTCTGATTGGAGACAGCCCAGGGGAGGAAGGAAGGAAGGAAGGAAGAAGAAGAAGAAGAGAAAACCTGGTCAGGTCAGAAATGAGTTGAGAGGGGGATGTTGAGAGACTGATAGGATCTCTTTTGTTCCTGGGAGGAAAGGATAGATTAGAGGAACAGACCTGCAGAGACAGGGATGGGGGAGGGGGGGAGAGGGAGGTTTTATCAGCCACAATAATTTACTAACACAAAAAATTCACAAACACTTTAAAATGAGGGCTCTACATTGAAGAATATTCTAGGGCATAGGCAAGCTGGTTCCCTTCATATATCTTAGGCTACAATTCCCATAATCCCTGCCCATTAACTGGAGTTTCAGAATGAATGAGAATTCCATCTGGGGAGGGGATGAAGTCTCAATGGAGTTTTCCAATTCAGCCCTGCAGATTTCATTCCATTCCTACCCACCCACCCCGGGCAAGTCGAACCAATGCACAGTTTTCATTTTCTTTTTTAAAATGGTGTCCATTGACACTCATTTTATGGGGGAAGAGGTCTTGAAAATTCCAGAAATGGTATAATTTTAAAAAACTTTTTAAAAATTTGCCATCTTTCACAAGTGCACACGTCTGGCGGAGGCATATTCTCCGCTTATCAATATCTTGGTTATCAGTTTCATCCTCTTCACACACACTCCTTTATTTAGCCCAGTAGAGCCCTCTTCCATACTTGTCAAAGAACTGGTCAATTCCACACACATGCACCCTACCCTTCACTGGGCAAGGAGGAAGTGGAGAATGAAATTGACAAGTTCTTTGACCAATGCACAATATGTCCTAAACAAAGTGGTGTGAAGAGAGGATGAAACTGACAAGGATATTGACAAGAAGGGAATATGCCTCTGCAGGGGGTTACACAGGCAAGCATCCGATCATGTGCACTTGTGTAAGATCACCAATCAGTGTGTGTGTGTTTAAAAGTATGACATTTAAGTATGACATCAAGATCCCCCCCCTTTTTTTTTAAGGCATAAATTACAATTAGTGTAAATGGCAGAACCAGAAAAAATTGTGCAAAATATTAATGGAATCAATGCAGGGGTGGTGGTGGATCCACTTCCTCTGATTACTGGAACAGAAATGCTGTGGAATCCTGTTGGGTTTAAATGGAATGGAATTCCCAGCACCGCACATCCCTATGGGGTCAGAGAAGAAATGTACAAAACATTTAAAACTGGGGTGTGCCCTGCTCCTTTACAGATCCCCGGATCCGAAGTGGAGCAGGCTGATCCGGACCTCCTAAGCCCGGTTCCAGAGTGGATTGGGGGAGGTCCGGATTGACCCAAAGCGATTCGGAACAGTCCGAAGCGATTCGGACCATTCCAAAGCTTTGGAGCCAGGTAAGTGGGGAGGGGAGCTTACCTGGCTCCCATGTCTGCCGCTGCCACAATCCATGCAGTGATGGCGGCAGAGCCAAGTAAGGGGGGAGGGGGCTTACCTGGCTCCGTTGTCCACTGCGGTCCATGCGGCGGCGTGTGGCAGAGCCAGGTAAGGAGGAGAGGGGCTTATTCGACCCCCATTTTGTCTCCCCTTCCCCACTTACCTGCCTCCGCTGTCCGCCGTGGAGGCAAGTAAGTGGGGAAGGGGGGCAAAATGGGGGCTGAATATCAATCCAGATCTCGCTCCGGTTCTGGAGCGGATCGGGGGAGGTCCGAATCGACCCAAACCAGTTCAGGCCCGATCGAGAAGGTCCGGATCAGGATCCGAAGCAGTTCGGGGAGGGCATGCACAGCACTATCTAAAACACCAGATTGCCTACTGCTGTTCTAAGGACTCCTCATGCATCTGTGGATTAAAAGTGTGATGTAACATTACAGGGGGGCAGAAAATTTGTCTGGGCTACTAGCCAGGAATTACATGTGGTCATTACTGATCCCTCAATTTCCCCAACCTCTGATTGCTGTGACATGTGCAGAGGACTTGAGAGAAGGAGAAGGGAGGCTTGTTTAGCTGAGCTTGTGCTGGGCTTTTGCAGGAACTTCCGACACTCCGTCAGGTAACCAAACCTTTTCTTGCATCAACGAAAAGCTATCACAATTTCCCCAGGGGGAAGGAGGCAGAAACGGACCTACAGAAATGAAATGCATTCTAAAAGACCTCAATCATAAACTTTGATCACCCAAATACGGAACAGCAAATGACTGATGTGAGGTTAGAGATGCCCAAATAAATCTACAGCATCTTTTGTTGCTGCTGCTGCTGCTAAAAGCAGTCTCAGCAAGGCCTGGTTTGGATTGGGACCACAGTGCTGGACATGTTTGTATGGGTTAACTCTTTGCCCTGCTCTGCAGCCTTGATCCAGGCTTAATATGGACGGATGGATGTTTTCCCCTTTGCAGCTAATAGATGGTGTGTGTGTGTGTGTGTGTGTGTGTGTGTGTGTGTGTGTGTGTGTATGTAAATTACATTGGAGAATCTGTGGGAAGAGGGGAGGGTTAAATTATCGTCCCCCACACCCCCACAAGGCTGCCTTTAGCGATGACAAAACTACATCAGAGGTGCATTCACACATCTCTGATTTCACATCTAATTCACCCTTACTTTTAAGATACTTAGCAGCTTTGGTGAGCACAATGTTACACAGGAGTCTATGTCCACAGGAAGATAACAAATTTTCTGGGCCTCTGTGAAGTTTGATAATTGGGTTGTAAGATCTTAAATAAATCTCTCTTGGCTGTCTATATAGTGAGCTGTGAAATAAATAATGCACCGGATCTTCTATTTTATTTTGTCCACTAAAGCAAAGATGTTCACTTTATGGAATGTTCCTATATTTACCGCGTAAGAATGCTGAAGGCATATTTCGGAAATGTAATCCGGTGAAAGGTTTTTCTCAAATACCTTTGCAGGCAGTGATCAATCTTGGAATGAACAATGGGAGTGTCACGAGAAAGCAGTATTTTGAATTTTTGCCAGATTGAAACTGGTAGTAAAGGGAAAGATCTTATCTTTGACTAAGACTTCTTTGGGTGAGGGACAAGGGTCTGGTCCTTCTCTATTGATCTATGGGATCTGGTGAAGAATTATAATCCAAGTTTAACTTCTTACACTGCATAGCCCAGGGTGCCAGTACCTCACCTTGGGGAAAGGCTAGAGCTCAGTGGAAGAACACATACTTTGCATGTAGGGGTGTGCACGGACCCCCCGCTCCGCTTCTCTTCCAGATCTGCGATTTGTGGATTGGGCTGCTTCGCTCCGCCCCCGCTCCGCCTATGTCCGCTCCCCATTCACATCCCTTTCGATAGCTCTGTCAATTTGCATGTTAGAAACCTCAAACTTGGCACCATGATAGCTTATCCAGGGATACACATGCATGCCAAGACTCAAGGCAATCCTATCATCCCCTGATTTTTGGCGGGGCTCTAACCTTTTAACTCACCCCAAATCAAGTCCCATTTTACAACTACATCAATTTGCATGTCAGAAACCTCACCTTCGGTCCCATGACAGCTTACCCATGTGTCCACATGGATGCCAAGTTTCAAGCCAATCCCATCATCCCCTGATTTTTGGGGAATTTATGAAAGTCGGACACCCCAGTATCTCAGGGATTTAAAGCTGCAGACAGCTCAATGGGCCCATTTCAAAGGAAATCCCAACATGCCATGAATTGGGGAGTAGAGATAAACCTAAATATGAATCTTCTTCCACACTTGAAAAATTGATTTGGAACTTGAGCACAGGAAGGACTTCTCCCCTGAGTCAAAGCAAGATACACAAAAACCATCCCTGCGAGGTGGGCAGGGGAGGAGGGAGGGAAGGCAGGCAGGCAGGCAGCAGACATTTCTGGGGGCACAAGGAAGTGAGCCAAGGATAGTTTCAAAGCCAGTAATGCATATAAAATGGAATAAATAAATAAATAAATAAATAAATAAATAAATAAACAACGGAGGGGTGGAATTAAAAGCAGCAGTGTTGCTGAATAAACAAGAAGAATTTTTTTAAAAAGGCTATATCTGTCTTTTACCAGTAAGAGGGGAGTGGACGTGCCCAAGGGGAGGGGGAATCATCTGCCAATTTGACTGGTCCTGTCTAGGTACCAGTCTTTAAGAAGCAAACTATCACTTCAACTCATGATAGGCATTCTCTCCAGTGATTTACCTTTGGAGGGCTCTGATGGCCCTCCAAGGACAGGAGAGTGCACTGGGCACGTCCACATGCCCTAGGGGAGCTCATCCCCTTGCACCACATCTATTCAGTTGTTCCCCAAAGTTAGGGTGGGTAGCAGTGCTGTGTTTTCTATCTCTTATTATTGGCTTAGTATATGATTTCAGGTTGTGTTTGTGCATTTGGTGGGGCTACTGTTTTTAAAAACACTGGGAAAAGTCCGTTCAGACTAAGAAAGAGAAGTTCCCAGAATCCCAAGTTACCCATTTTGCCTATCCCCTCCTCCAACTTTGGGATCATATGATCATGACCGGAAGTTGACTCTGCCCCTCAGCCCTTCAAAAAAGGTACATTTTCCCGCTGTTTTACCCGATTTTTCCAAAAATTCTAGCAAGCAAACCGCAGCACACAGAGAGCTGAGAGTAGTCTCAAAATGACCCCCAGCCACGACTCTCTAAGCACAAGAACTTTCAGAAAGATAGCTTAAAAAAACAACACAGTTATCCCCTATTCTTTTCCGCAATGCAATCCTATGGGCGAAATTTTTCAAAATGGCGATCGGATCGGTCCGCGAAAAGAGAAGCGCTCCGCATATGGGCGCTTCTCTTCGCCGTGCTTCTACGGGTCCCTGGTCCACTTCTACTCCGCCTCTGGGCAAGGCGGAGCAGGCCAATTCGCTTCTGATTCTCCGCTTCTAATCAGAGTGGATCACATCCCTATTTGCATGCAGAAAGTCCTGAGTTCAATCCTCAGCATCTCCAGGAACAGTTGGGGAAAAGGACTCCAGTCTGTTGCCAGTTAGTGCAGAATGGCCTTCTCTCACATGGTGCACTCTGGATGTTCTGGACTTCAGCTCCCAGCCCCAGCCATCATGGGCAATGGTCAGGAATGCTGGGAGTTGATGTCCAAAATATCTAGAGGGCACCAAGTTGAGGAAAGTTGGTGTAGGGTGTAGACGGTTGAAGACCCAGGTGGGCCTGGAGGGCCTGGCTCTTGCCTAGTTCCAGTCCTACTTGGATGGAAGGGCTCAGGTGGTTACCACGGGCACCTGTACATCTACCCCACAGCCCTCCCCTGTGGAGTTCCACAGGGTTCCATCTTCTCACCTTTCATGTTCAATGTATATGTGAGGCCGCTGGCAGGGTTAATTAGAGCCCATGGGCTGAGGTACCATATGTATGCTGATGATACCCAGCTTTACATCTTGGTGGGGTCTGACCTCGGCGAGGCAGTTGCTACTCTGTCTTGGTGCCTGGCTGAGATCTGTAACTGGATGTCTAGGAGTAAACTAAAGCTTAATCCAGAGAAGACTGAGCTGATGGTGATTGGCCAAGGTCAGCGGCTGGCAGATTTGAGTCAGGAGCTCGTAGATCTGCCTATTTCAGGAATCCGACCAAGGATTGTGACTGAGGCGCGGGACCTGGGTGTTATTCTTGACCAGTCCCTAACTATGTCATCACAGGTGGGGGGCGTGGTTCAGAGTTGCTTTTATCAACTCCATGTGCTCCGCCAAGTTCGCCCCTTTCTGACAGAGGCTGATCTTACCACTGCAGTCCAGGCCCTGGTTATTTCCAGACTGGACTATTGCAACCTGTTGTATACAGGGCTTCCCTTGAAGCAAATCCAACGCCTACAGGCTGTACAAAATGCAGCAGCCAGGTTGGTCAAGGGGCTCCCAAAGTGGTCTTCTATCTCTTTGGTGCTTCAAGAGCTCCATTGGCTGCCGGTGGCTGCTAGGGTGCGCTACAAGGTCTTGTTGACCACGTACAAAGCCCCCCCATTGCTTGGGTCCTGGATACCTGAGCACTCGCCTTTCTCCTGTGTCTCACCATTGGCAGACTCGCTCTCAGGAGCAGGGTGCCCTGATGGTCCCCTGCTACAAATTGGAATGTGCCGGGGCCAGGGCTTTTTCAGTGGCTGCCCCCCCCCTTCCTGGTTATGGAATAATGTGCCACTGGAGATTCGACAGGCTCCAGCTCTCAGTTGCTTCAAATGCCTTTGTAAGGTGTTTTTATTTTCACAAGAGTCTGGGGAGGGGGTGGTTTAAATTGGGGTTGAAGGCTTTTAATGGTTTGAGGGTGAGGGTTTTAATGAATTGTTTTAATGTGGGTTGAGGGTTTTAATGGAATTGTTTTATATGTTATTGTAAAGCGCCTCGATGCCAGAAATGGTGAGGCGGCGCTATAAAAATGCTTTAAATAAATAAATAAATAAATAAATAAATAATAAAAAGGGGGATGGGGGTAGAGCACCACGAAAGGTACCTGGGGGTGCATCCGTGTGTGCAGGCACCGTGTTGCCTCCCCTTGTTCGAACATATCTGACATGTAGAAGTAGTTGTAAAGCCTGGAGAGGCAGTTGGCATGGGGAGAAGATAAATGTTAGTTGTGTGCTTTACAACTGAAATAGTACACATGGGTGTCTAAAGCCCCATAATATATTTAGGAGGCCAATGCCATGCCCCCTAGACAGCATCTGGGGGGACATAGGATGGTTCAGTCTCTGGGATCCAAGGTCAGAGCCCAGAAACTGGGCTCCCCACCCCCTCCTCCTCCACCTCGTAGCTGACATGATCACAGAAACAGAGTGCAGAGATGGGGGGAAGGGGTGATCCTTGGGACAGGGAGGGGAGGAGACCAAATAAGCTGTCTTATGTAGCTTCCTTTGCATGCCCCAGGCTTCTTCCCTCCCTTTATTTATTTATTTATTACATTTCTATACCGCCCAATAGCGGTATAGAAGCACCTTTCAGAAGCACCATGGCTAAACGGGCAAAATTGCCTGTCTAGCAAAAATTCAATGTGGCCACTGACTGCGGAGCCTGCTGACTATTTTGATAGGGTTACATCCTAAGTGCAGTTTAAAATTACCTAGCTTCACCCTTCTTGGTCCACCCACCCACCCACAACCCCTGGATATCTTCCACCTTCATGCCCCACTTTCATCTGGACTGCCTCGGGGAAGCCACAGAACCACGAAAGCCTAAATGATAGCACCCTCAGGCCTTCTATTAATCCAGCCCTACCTGTGCCCCTTTCCAAAGGCCAGGGATAGAATTCAGAAGGCCTGGATGAATCCCAGTCACAGAGGAGGCCAGAAAGCATCGGAGCCAGCTGTGGCGTTTCTCCACAAGCAGCTGGCACACTTGAAGCTGCACTTGAAGGCCGGAAGGAGCTGTCAGAAGGCCTGACAGCCAAGGCAGTGAGGCTCAGAGCCAACCAGACTTGACAGGATGGGATCCGACAGCTGGCTCCCAGCCGTTGCCTGCCTTGTCCCCCCCCCCCCCCACCTGTCTGCACGGACACACTGCCATTCCGTTCACACCCTCCCCTTCTGCCTGGCTGCTTCGCCCTCCCACCGGCGTCGGCCCTGGGCCTTGGAACGCACACACACCAGCTGCTAAGCGGAACTGACAATGGGCAAGCTGAGCCAACAATGAGAAGTCAGGAATGGCCTTGCGGTTCTGCTGATGCTGCTTCAGGGCCAACCTGCAGGCCTCCCCTCTCCCGACACACATGCCCCTGAGTTCTTCCTTCAACTCCATTCTGTACTTCACATGTCGTATATGGCTGCAACCAAAGCCAAGATAGCGGCATTTTATGTGGATAACAGGCAGACGGACAGAGGACTGTTGGGGGCAACCCAATACATGTCCCATCACATCTACTCTGGACTAATGGGTCCAGAACAACTCTTGACCCCCAGCGGGTTTCAATCAGAACTCTAAAGGAGCACCTCAGATAGTTTCTTTAGAGTTCTGACTGGTTCTGCCTGAAACCCGGAGCGGATTCACTGTCCCACTGACATCAGAGTCACAAGGCCCCCTGATTGCTGCCTCCCCCGATTGCCTTCACCCTACAAACAATAAAGCTGCTCTCTCTCTTGCTCTTTCCCCCCATCCTATCCTATCCTATCCTATCCTTTAAGGAAGGAAAGGAACCTCTCATGCAAGCACTGAGTCATTACTGACTCTTGGAGGGACGCCAGCTTTCGCTGACGTTTTCTTGGCAGGCCTTATAGCGGGGTGGTTTGCCGTTGCCTTCCCTGGCCGTTATTACCTTTCCCCCAGCTAACTGGGTACTCATTTTACCGACCTCGGGAGGATGGAAGGCTGAGTCGACTAGAGCCGGCTGCCTGAAACCAGCTTCCGCTGGAATCGAACTCAGGCCGTGGGGAGAGTTTCAGCTGCAGAAACTGCTGCTTTACCGCTCTGCGCCACACGAGGCTCTATATCCTTTAAGGGCAAACAGTATATTATTATGTTAATTGCATAGCATGGAACTGAGCCTGAATGTTTTCTTTGCTTTAGTGTAACTGTGCATGGTCCTGAATCAAATTGGGATCAGCATGCACTGAGGAGGCAGAATTTAACCTTTCCCCCCTAAATTCCACCTGCCCCATAGCAGGGTTGTTGTTGCTTTGTTGTTTAAAAAGAAAACAAGCCACCATTGACTCCAAGAGAGACTTTTTTTTTCTTTTTTAAAACTCTCCCTCCCATGGGAAACAGGGGCAGAATTTAAAGGGAAATGGATGGGAATGAAGGCTTAATCCTGCCCTCCCAGTGTGCACTGGTCCTGATCTGACTCAGGGATGCATGCAGTTACACTAAAGTAAAACTATCAGGCTCCTCAGTGACACACTAAGAAGTTAACATAACCTGTAGTTTCACCCTTAGTTGCTGTAAGGCTCACACACTGTTTCCCCCCTGCTTCCTTGGGCACCTCCATTCTTCATTAACAAGATAGCTAAAGGATAACTGATTTTCATCAAACAATCTCACGTCTGCCTCTGTGGGATCGGTGCAGATGAGGGTCTTCCTATGGGGCTTTTCAACATGAGGGTGTTATTGCACTGTACTATGTTCAGTTTCGTTGCAGAATTGAGATCCCAGCATAAAGAGCATGTCTTTCCTGCTTTTCTGCTACATAACCACTGTGGTGTAGCAAAATATAGCAAATACACAAATGGAAATAGTGTTTTCTTTTGCTTTCACAAATAATACCACATTTCCCCTGCGCTAAAAAATAAGTAAAAATCAAACCCTCACCAAACGTGTTCTGTAGACACAGAAGTCAAACTGGAGGGCCATGGCATTTTCTAAAGAATTGTAAACAATTGTGAGTAGGGAATGACATGTGCACAATAAATGCCCCGTGTAGAAAAGCTCATGATGTATCATTTTAAGCATGATGTGGAATTGATAGAAAGAAGCTGCTCTGACTAGGGCAGGATCTACACTACTGTTTTAAAAGAAGTTTATAACAGTAGTGACAACTGTTGGGGCCCAGGACAGAATCCATACACAGTTTTCAAATCATTTTTAAAGTGTTATATCCTTCTTGGTGTAGAGCTGGCCCTGTTCTTTCTAGATTTCCTGGAAGGTGCAATCAACAGCAACAACAGTTTGTCTGTTGAGTGGCTCTGACTTGTGGCATTATTCTCAAGATGGCTATTCCATGGTTGGCATCAGCCTGGGGCCTATGAAAACACACTGCTTAAAGCCCGAGTAGGGTTTGCAAAGAAAGAGATGACACATGATGGGAGGTGTTCTCTGATTCAGCAGCCCTACCTGGCTGCCAGTGGGGTCCTGATCTTTGTCTCCTTTTTATTGGTGCAATACAGGGGTAAGAAATGTGGGTAATGTGAACACCAACATGCCCCCGGGCACCTTTCTCAGTGTTGGAAATGGCAATGGCAGGAGATTTAAGTAATCAAAAGCTTCACCAAAGTGTTAATCTGTTCTTAGGCTGTTAGAAATGCAATAGCAGGGGTTGCCCAGTGTGCAGAGCTAATCAGCTCCTCTGGGGCTACATGTAGACCATTTAATAAAATAAGGAAATAAGTTTCTGCTTCTTTAAGAGGGCTTCCTTTTGTACCGAAAACTGTTCAGTTCTTGTGTCAGTGTTTGTGTGTGCACAACTCTGTGCTGCCACGCCTTCACTTTGTGGACTCTGTTATTCTGCCACTCTTGCTAACACTCGGTGTCCAACAAGGTACCCTATGTGTTACCCTAAAAAATAAACCCGGATTTTCTTACCGGCAGATGTGATAGTTGTTAAATAGGTTTCTGTTGGTGCTGAAAACTGTGGATTCAAAGAGATGGTTTTGTGTGTTAGGTCTCAGATTCCATCTTTGTACTCGGACTTTAGAGCAGGTGTCTTGTCCTTTGCCACGCCTCCCATGGTAACCGTTTTGTGGTGGTACCCAGGACAGTTACTCAAACTGCTAAGTGTGCCATGACCTACCTCTGGTGTAGCACCTGTGTCATCTTCTTTTTCTTCCTCCTCCTCCATTTTAGAGTAATGAAAGCAAAAGGAATGGTCTCTAACCCATCCACCTGGCACAAAGCAAATAAATAATAAAATAAAAACGGAACCTTAACCCATCCACCCGGCACACCAGCTGCACACCCCTCATCCCCCTGCATACACGTGGGGACAGAATGCCTGAATACACCCACAGATCAACACTCTGAAAATCAAGTGGCAGATTTTCCTATTAAATGTGGTCCCAAGGCAAGTGTAACCGGTTTATAGAAGCACTATGGTTTTATCTTTAATATACCATGCTTTTCAGGCCATAGCTGCATTTAAGTCCTTACAGCTTTTCTTCTTTTAAACAAAGGGCATCTATCAACACTGCAAACGTGTAGCGGTTTTACACCAGCTAAACTGCCGCCTCTTTTCCCAAAGGATCCTGGGAATTTCAGTTTGGCGAAGGTGTTGAAAATGGTATATTGTCCGATCCAATCGAATGCTTCCCCTTAGCAGAAATGTGTTTTTCAAAAAGGAAATATAAGGGATGCTTAAAAACAAACAAAAAACACAGAGACAAAAAAATGATGTGTTTTATGGGCGATTTCTTTCTTCAGCGTAAAATGTAATGATCCTTCCTGTTCATGATAAATGATATAATTCTGTCATTGCTCTATTACTTGGGTCTTGGCACAGGTAAAAAACTATCTATCTCTCTTTCTCCAGTGTGAACTTATTCCAGGTGGTATTTAGCAGGAAATAATGGCCCAGTCAAAATAGGCATAGATTTTATAAATCTTTCTAAATCTTTTATTTCTTTTTTCATTTTTCTTTTAATAGACACTAACTTAGGTTCTTTGACAATTTCCCTCCTTCATTCTCATAATAGTGAGCTGGAACATGGAAAGCTGTCTTACTATGAGGTCTAAACTACACTCTACATTAAATGCATAGTGGTAGCTTCTCCTCCTCCTCCTCCTCCTCCTCTTCTTCCTCCTCCTCCTCCTCTTCTTCTTCCTCCTCCTTCTTTAGTGTAAGCATACTAGGCCCTGATCCACATCGGAACTGCCACATGTGGTTGGATGGGGGGTTAAAGCTTTCCATCCAGCCACCCCCTCCCAAAATTTGCCTCCCCCATCTCCCACCCCTACACACAATGGTTAAAGAAAGTGTGGGGAGAGGACTTCTATTGGTACCAACAGAGTCCCCCACTACCACCTTTCTTTAGATCCCAATGAACAAAAATGATTGAAGAGCCAACCCCAGGATATCCCACGGAATGAATTGGAGCAGTGCGGGTTGGCAGCTCCAATTCCGGTGGCGCTGTGAATCCATTCCGGCTTTTAGTCAGGACCAGCCAGAATTCTAAAGGTGCTCTCCAAGGTGCTGAACCCCCATCTCCGAAATAGGTTCAGCACCTTCAATGGCTTCTTTAGAGTTCTGGCTGGTTCTGACTAAAAGCCGGAATGGATTCACAGCCTCACCGGAATTGGAGCCACGAGGGCCAAATTAGGCCCACAAGGCCAGGGATTCTGCACCCCCGGAGCACAGCTTGCAAAACAGATATTCTTGAGGAAGAATCTGTAGGGATTTTTAAAGCACAGAATAGTTATATAGCTCAAGCCCATAGGTATGAGCCTCGTGTGGCGCAGAGTGGTAAGTGGCAGTTACTGCAGCTGAAACTCTCCCCCGGCCTGAGTTCGATCCCAGCGGAAGCTGGTTCTTAGGCAGCCGGCTCAGGTCGACTCAGCCTTCCATCCTTCCGAGGTCGGTAAAATGAGTACCCAGCTAGCTGGGGGAAAGGTAACTGCGACTGGGGAAGGCAACGGCAAACCAGCCCGCTACAAAGTCTGCCAAGAAAACGTCAGCGAAGTGCTTGCATGTGAGGTTCCTTTCCTTCCATAGGTAGGTACTTGAAAAGTAAAAATAGGGCTAGAAATGTGTTCAAATGGCCTCTCAAAAAGTCTCATCCCTGTTAACGCTGAATTTCTCCAAGGGCAGGAGAAATTCTCCAACATTTTTTAAAGGGTGGGCTGGGGCTCAGCATCAGCAGTGGCTGGCAATAATAACACCGTTTCTCCCCCCTCCAATGTTTTTGCTGTTGTTGTTTATTTCACTGCTGCCAGAAATGGCAAGACCAGCTTTTGTAGCTTTTCATTTTGCACCCTCCGCACTCTAGCGTTGCTGCAGGGCGTTCCATTTGTGCTTGCGGAAGGAGGGAATGGCAGCCACCACGGGGGGAAAATGGTGGAGAATATTCAGGGAGTCTTCTGCCAAAGTGGCCTTCTTTAACTAGGGGGGGGGATCTACACTACTGCTTTTAAAGCGCTTTAAAGCACTTTGAAAACGTTTTGAAAACTGTATATGCAGTGTGTCCTGGGCCCAAACAGTTCTCAAAACTGTTATAAAGCGCTTTAAAGCAGTAGTGTAGATCCCCCCCCCCAGGAGGAAAAGAGAAACAAAAAACTTCATAATTCCACCCCACCCTGCCGAAAATGCCTTCCATTGAAATTTCAGCTGAGCTTAGGTGGCAATTAGGGTTTCTTAGGGCTAGGCCAGCCTAGGAAGAAAAATGGTGTGTGTGTGTGTGTGTATGAAATTTCACGCACATTCTAAAAAAAAAAAATATGTGAATGCTTTTGTTTGCTTTTGGAGGTGAGAATCACACGTGAAGTCTTAAACACCGGCCTGAAAACCTTTGGCATCAGCTCTTCCCAACCTCCCTTTTCATTTTGTCTTTCTTAATCCCTCTTCAAAACACAATTCATCTTTCGGTCATAAACACGCCACTCTCTTCCATGGTTTTATTTGATTTTATTGGAAAAAGAAAGAATTTTTTTTTTTTTTAGTACTTTAATTTTTCTTTTTCTTTTCCTTCATGGATTTGGCAAAAAATAATAAATAAATTAAAAAAATAACCCAAAGACTCAGGAATTCAGCCGCAAAGTCACCCCTCGAGGTGACGGATTCGAGCCCCTCTTCTTGAGGCGAGTTCGAATCCCACCTCTCCGGGATGGGTACGACTCCCCTGCGATGGGTGTGGCCCTCAGTGGGCCGCATGAGATGGAAGACAAGGTGGTTTGTTTTGCTTGCAATAAAGTTTTTTTTTTTTACAATATTTTTGTCATTTTCTTTAAAATGTTGAGGTACAGCATCCACCAACATGCCCCCTCCCCAGCCCAGCTGCCCTCCTACCCCACCCCCTCACCTCTGCGACGGTAACGGAGTGTGGAATCATTGATGGAGTGGGTGGACTGAGCTTGTCATTCAGCCCCTCCCCAGTCTACACCTCTGCTTGTTCCCTCCTTTCTCCTGGTTGCAGCATGAACTGCCTCGCTGGCTCAGACCAAATTTGTCTCCACCACTTCCTGTCTTCTAGGTTCACTGCCGACCGGACGCCTCCAGGAAGCTCACGAGAAGGACAGGAATGTGAGGGCCATTTCTTGTCCCTTTGGTGGGACAAGGGTGCTGATGCACCGCGTCCTGCTTGCTCATCCCTGGCCGATGGCTGGTTGGCCACTGTGTGGACAGAGTGCAGGACTAGATGGACCCTTGGTCTGATGCAGCAGGGCACTTCTTATGTTCTTATGTCCCCAGCGTCTGGTCATTCAAGGTATAGCGTTCCTCAACATGGAGGCTCTCCTGTTCGTGACTCGGCCTCTGTTGCCATTCATAGATCCATCCTCCCTGACATTGCCGGACCCTACTTGAAAAATGTCTAAGCGAACGGCCAGCTGCTTCTACTTCTTGTCTTGTGGCATGTGCTGGTGAATTCCGCATGAGTGCAGAACACCATCACATCCAGACACTACGGCCATAGGAAGCTGCCTGATACTGAGTTAGACCAATGGCCCATCCAGACCATCACTGTCGGCACTGACTGGCAGCAGCTCTCCAGCGTTTCGGGCAGGAATTTTTCCAGCCCTATCTGGAGATGCTCGGGATTGAATCTGGAACCTTGTGCATGAAAAACAGCTACTTTACCACTGTGCCATGCACGGCCTCCCCACCTGTCTCCTGTCAAATCTTCCTTCTCTCTTTCTGCCCCTTCTGACTTTTGGGGATGCCGTTGGTCCTGCGCTGAACCGTTCCTTTTCCTGGCACAGTTCTGTTCTGTCCCTCTCTTCTGTTGCTCTTCCTTGCACAGCTCTGTTTTACCTGGGCCGGATCTATACTACTGCTTTAAAGCGCTTTATAACAGTTTTATAGCACTTTAAAGCAGTAGTGTAGATCCTGCCCTGGCATCCCCACTTCTATGGCAAGAAGGTCCTGTGCTTTTTAACAGCTGCCAACCTCTCTAGGAACATGGCAGAAATAAAGGAAAGGTGGCATCAGCTAGGACTTCCAGCTAGCCAGAAAAACAAACCCACAAGCACCAAATACTCTTGTGCCTGTAGATCCATGCTGGACAGGCTGTCTGCCTCCTGTTCCGCTGGTCAAGGCGCAGAGCTTTGCTCTCTGAAAAAAGTAGCACCCTTATTCCCTGTCTCTCCTCCTGCTCATTCCCTTGTTTCTCTACTTCCCTGTTGCTATGCTCTCTTTACGTTCCCTTGGAAGGGATTCCTCTCGTTTTACTGGGGGTTGCCAGGTTTTTGGGGGTGGGAGGGAGGGAGGATGGATGGATGGGTGGGTGGATGGATCCATCTGTGGCAACACTCTGAGGTGCTGCCATGAGCAGGTGTTCATGCTGTGAAAAGCATCACCTGTGGATGTCTGCAGTTGAGGCTCAAAAGCAGGCCAGGTTGTTTTCTGGTCGGGTGGAAACACTTGCTGACCCCCCACCCTGCCCCCTGCACAACTCCCATTATCTACCATGTGAATAGAGAGGAGGAGTACTGTTGCCATGTAAGCTGATCAGCCCACTAGTGCCTAGACAAAAACAACAACAACAAAAAACCCACCTTTTTCAATATGCTATGACTTTGGCTTGCCACCTTTTCTCCAGTGGAGGCTGGTGGCTCCAATGTCAGTGGGGCAACGAATCCTCTCTGGGTTTCAATCATAACCAGCGAGAACTAGCTATCCAAGGTGCTGCATCTCTGATGCGCCACACCTTGGACAGCTCCCTTACAGTTCTCATGGGGGTTCTGACCGAAACCCAGAGCGGATTCACTGCCCCACTGACATTGGAGCCACCAGCCTCCACTGCTTGTCTTTCTGTTATCCTGTCCTTCCTTTCTGCTCATTTAAAAGACGCACAGTAACTGAGAAGTTTCACTGGTTTTCCTCGTCTCTCAGTCACCATGAATTGGAACGCTGCACCTGACTAATCAGACAGTTGTTAAAAGCACGGGATCTTTGCGGGAATGAAAATGTCACAAGTGACCCTCTCTAGCGGGAGAGGCCATATTCTATAACTGCCCTTCAATCTGGTTTTAAATGTTGATCTTTTGCTGAGCGAAGGGGATCCGCGCCACAAATGGGTTCTTGTCTCTGACGCCGATCCAAGAAGCAACCAGAAGGACCACACTTTTGTATAGCTGAATCACATATAAACAGCACAAGCCTTGGTTTAGAGCCACCCACTCCATCAGGAATTACTCACACTCTTCCCTGGGGAAGAAGGGAAATCAATCCCCCCATAGGTTTTACAATACTGACATGGTGCATATTAATTAGTGGCTTGCAAAAGTATTCACATGTGCAGACAAGGTGTAAAGTCTGTGTAAAGCGTGGAAGTTTCTCCCCCTATCTATTTTTAATTTGCAATAAAACTTTGCATACCTTCAGTCCAAACTATCTTGTTCAAATAGATATATATATTTAAAAGCTTCTGACACATAGTACACTCAGTGTTTATACCCAGCTGACAATGACTTTCCACATGCTTTCCATAGGTTTTACACTCTCCACATGCTTAATGAACTGTTTACACCCGGTTTGCAAAGAGCGTGAACTCTCTGCACCGAACACTTTACAACTATTGTACATGTGCTCCACAAATCATTTACATCCTTTTTTTTCTTTTTTCTTTTTTGCACATACTTTACATGGTGTGACATTTGGAAAATACTTTCACTCTGTTTACACATGCTTTACACAGAGCTTTTTTCACATGATTTACATGGAGTTCACACCTTGCTCTGCCTGTGCTTTATAATGAGTTTGCATATGCTTTATAATGAGTTTGCACTTTGTTGGCATGCACTTTACACAGCGTTTACAAGTGCTTTACACAAAGTTATGCCTTGTTTACATATAGTTTATACATGGTTTGCTACTGTTTTAAAGATCCTTTTTTACATGGGCATTAGAGGTTTACATGTTCTTTGCACACTCCACACCTTTAGAATGTGTTCCTGCACTTCACACATAGATTGAGAATATCTTGTTTGATTTATAAACACTGGTCAACTAAAATGTTATCAGTTTAGGATACTAGCCAAGCTATGCTCTTCCAGTACAACAAGGCATAAATATGGAGAATCATAATACTTACTCCCAAATGACACCAAGAGCAAGTACTGGCTCATGTCTTTGTATGTTTTAATTAGCACTGACATGTATTACATGTGAATTTTCATGTGACTTACACATGGTGTACACATGGGTTGTTGACACATGATTTACACATATGTTTAGGTGTATTTTGCACCTGGTACTCACATGCTTAGCACGTGATATACATGAAACTTTTTTCTTGGAAGAGACTGACTGAGACTGGCATGTAGTTTACATGAAATTATTCAGGAAGTTATATGTCACACATAGTTAACTCATGCTTTACTCATAGTTTAACACCTGCTTTACTCACTGATTTCTCATGCTTTACGCTAATTGCTTATGATGCACTCGCGAATCAAACATGGCTTCTTCATGACTGGCACATTGTCTACTCATGCTTTACACATGACTTACTAATGGCTTGCAAATTGTCTATTTGCTTATTCAGATGTGGCTTATGCACAAACAGGTACATGCATGTTCATCGCTTGATCTCTAACTGCTCAACACATGATTGCTCTGGGCCGAACGTATACACGTGACCTTAATCCAAGCTGACACTCACTTCACACATGGCTATATGCTTTTGCAGGTTAATTGCACGTGATTGACACACAGACATTTTACAATATGCATTTCTTTAGTCATCTCCACTATGGCTGAACAAGGTGTGCGTGCGTAAAGCAGGATCATAAACTCATGTAAACATTGTCAACTTTACACCCAGTTGCTAAAAAAATAGTAACATTGTTACTATTGTTACAATATTATGGAACACCGGCAGATTAAATAGAAAGGTCACAGAGTCCACTTGCTCCGTCCATGACCTCCGCCATCCATCTGACGGTGATCTACAGTACCACACATAAGAGGGGGTTCATTATTATTATTTAGCATTACAGATTACCATGTGGTTGAGATGATGTTATGTTAACTAAGAGTAGCTGATCTATCCCTTCTACACTAAAGATTTTGGGACTTCATGCCAATGGCACTGGAAGTTGGGTTCAAGTTTATTTCTTTATTGCACTGATTTCACAAAAAACTGGGGTGAGCACATTTCTTTGTGGGTGTATGTATGTATTCAACGGTACAACCAGCCTTCTCCAGAGGGTTCAGAGTGGGTAGCAACAGATTAAAAACCAATATAAAATCCTGTTAAAAATTCAAATTCGGATCCAATTAAGCAGCTGTGAACATTGCATATATTTAAAGTGCCTGATCCTTCACGGTGTTAAACCACATCCCTCTCCCCCACCCCTCCACCCCCTCCAATTCAGTCCACACAGGAAACGCTTACAGCAATGTACTGAAAGATACTCCGGCTTTATAGCGGGTCCCCAAGGGCTGGTTCACAGCTCCACAGACGTCGCCTGATTTTTCTCATTTGCAGCTCAGGGTGTGAGCTGACTCTGTTGAAAAGTCTAGTGTTTGGAAGCGATGTGAGCGCTCCGGTGGGTGGGCGGATCCGTGATGGCACGTGATCGCACATGCTCTAGTCATCACTCTGTGGCTATGAAATGATGAGTGTGGCATGTCTGTATAGGGCCCAAGTCTCCAAGGGAAGGGAGTTCCACAACAGCCGCTGAGGACAATGTTCTGTATGTCTTTGCTTTCCAGATGTGCAACGCTTGTGGATGGAAAGAGGTTATTTCTGGTTAAACTCAACAGCCATCGTGGATGCTGTGAGATGACCAAGATGTTCTTTCGTTAGGCCTTCCTTGCCCAGCCCAGTGCCCTTCAGATGTGTTGGACTACAACTCCCATCATTCACAGCGAGCATTGCCCATGTTCACCGGGAATGATGGTGGTTGCAGTCCAACAGATCTGGAGGGCACCAGGTTGGGGAAGGCTGTCTTAGACACTCCCCACACACACACACACACACCCAACAGATAGTCAAATCCACTGAATTGCAGGAAGAACTACAGAACAGACCGGTGAAGGTTCCTCTACATTCCTAGAGAATGCCAACAAATGGTGGTTAAGTATTTCTCAGCTAGGAGAACAGCCCTCCAATGTGATGGTTGTGAAAGTTGGTGGAGAGAGGAAAAAAGTGAGAGGGAGAGAGAGATGAAAGGAGGGAGGGAGGGAGGGAGGGAGGAAGGAAGGAAGGAAGGAAGGAAGGAAGGAAGGAAGGAAGGAAGACTACTAGTATTGTAACATTAGCCATATTTTTATAGGGCTAAACTTGGTTTGTAACTAGGGTTTGTAACCCTCTTCTTATTTTCTGGGGGGAAAGCTGAGATAATTAATCTGACATTTTTAGTGCTGATGTCGCTCAATTCCCAATGTTCTCAACATTTGTCTCTCAACCAAAAGCTAGGCCGGTGCAGAAGACAGCATGCAGGGCTTGGACAAAGGAGACCGTGGTCCACTTGGCTTTGAAGCTCATTGGGTGACCTGTGGCCAGGTCCTCTTTCTCAGCCTGATTGACCTTGCAGTGTGATTTATGTGCACCATAAATTCCTCACAGGAAGGGCAGGATAAAAATATAGGGTCGGAGCCAGACACTTAGTCCTGCTTGAAATCAATGAGACTTAACTGAGTCATGCCTAACTCAAGTCGTAGTGATACCGATTGAGTCTTCTCTGATTATGCCCTAATCTGGATCCAACCCACACAGTTTCTGGGGAAAAGGCCAATTCTTGATACCTCCTTTGGTATCTGGTCTTAGTGTGACTAAAGCTGGGTTTGATCCATCGTCAATGAACCCTGCTCTTCCTCCCTGCCACAACTCCAAGCCCGGGTCCTAGTTCATCCAACCCTCTGTGGCTCTCGGTGGCACTTTAACAGCCCTGCTCTCTGGCTTAGCATCCTCCTCCCGCTACTATACACCCCTGAATGCTAACGACTGTTTCTATCTCACTCACAACAAGTTCAGAGGATCTGTGTGGAGTGAAGATGCTCTCGTGATAGTAACAAGGATCCAAATGGCTGTCCAAGAGGCCCAAAGAATTCTGTGTTTCTGTGCAAAAAGAACATTCATACCTTTCAGTGATCCACTGCTATCCCCTCCGTGATTTTCTCTCTGCCTTCAGGACTTTGTTCCTGTGCATTTATCTGCAAAGGAGCTGCAGGTATAACAACAGGATGTCCATTTATGCATTGCCAAAATGAAAAAAAGGAAGAAAGAAAAAAGAAAGAAAAGAGCAATTGCATCACTAAGGGGGGAAAACAGTGCACCTGTTTGCATAACATTTGCACATGTAAATGTATACGTCTAGGTGCAAAGGTAGAAACAATGATGGTAATTTAAATAGAAATTATATCTCACCATAGCGGAGAAATCTGATAAGGTGACTTTGGCGCTTGCTCAGTCTCCTGTCCAGGTGATAACTGCTGCTCTCCCCTCTTAGGGCTCTTGGACTTTAAGCCAGACTTGGACTGGACACCTTCGTATAGACTTCTGTCCAATGCCAGCTCTCCAAAACAGAGGGCTGCCCTCTGTAATGTAATGTCCTCGGGACCTGGCCACCCTAGGTCCCGAGGACCTCTGACATAGGTCTTGTGCCTTTGAGAGCAGTGTGATTCCCCTCCCTCTGCCTTCTCCCCCCTCTCAAATAGGGACATACGGATTTTGTAAAATCCATTTGTCTGCATTTCACAGGGAGTCAGGGGCCTTTCGTTCCACTGTCCGCTTATTGACAGAGTTGGATCCGATTTCCTGGATGTGCGCAAATTTGCATTTGCACAAATTTGCACTTGTGCAAATCCCCCCCCCCCCCATGTGCACTTCATGATTTAGCCTATGGGGAAAATGCACTTTTTTGGCCTGTTTTTATCTCATGAACTTTTCCATGACTAAGGAAAGGAAAGGAAAGGAACCTCTCGTGCAAGCACTGAGTCATTACTGACTCTTGGAGGGACGCCAGCTTTCGTTGACATTTTCTTGGCAGGCCTCATAGCGGGGTGGTTTGCTGTTGCCTTCCCCGGCCATTATTACCTTTCCCCCAGCTAGCTGGGTACTCATTTTACCGACCTCAGGAGGATGGAAGGCTGAGTCGACCCGAGCCAGCTGCCTGAAACCAGCTTCCACTGGGATCGAACTCAGGCCGTGGGGAGAGTTTCAGCTGCAGAAACTGCTTCCAGAAAGTAAAGCAAAACAAAACAAAAAAACCTGAGTCTACAGAATCTGTGTAAAGCACTGTATGTTGTTCCGCTGCAGAATCCGTGAGTCGGATTCATAGAAATCTGAACCCATTTGAGGTTGTATCTTTGTTGGAAAAGATATGCATACATTGTCATGTCTACAGTAGGGCTGTGCACGGGGCCTCAGTTGAAGCCTGCACTGGACCGCAACAGAGGTAAGCCCCTTGCCCCCTTACCTGGCTCTGTCACTGTTACTGTCGCCGCACAGACAGCATCGTTGGTGCCGCCAGGTGAGCCCCTTCCCCCCCTTACCTGTGTTTGGAGCTCCGGATGGAGGAGAACTGCTTCACCTCTATCCACACCTCCCCTGACCCAATTCGGAACCGCCTTTGGCAGAGGCGGATCGGGTCACTCTGCTCCGGATTCGCGATCCAAATCGCAGCGGAGCACAGCCCTAGTCTACAGTGCAACTGCAACATCACAAGCGATTATCTTGCAGTGTGAAGCAGCCGTTCGATCCCAGGACTCCGTTTTTACAAATTCATGGACTGCGCAACAAATTCCTCATCTCAGCTTGCTAAGCCAAAAGATGTCTCCAGGGTTTACCCAGCTCCTCATACCAAAGGCAATGGGTTGGCTACAAAGGCTACACGACTCACCAGCCTGGACCCTAACACAGGGGGTGGGGATAGTAATGTAGTGAGGGGCTGCACTGCCTCCCCCTGAACCCACTGGGGGCCACGCCCCACCCCTCGCATTTTTGCCACTGCCAAATTTGCCACTGCAGTAGAAGCTCAGGCAAATGGGGCAGCAATTTAGCAGGGAAAGGCATTGTACATTGTACATTGATGGTGCTATATAAATAAATAATAATAATAATAATACTGCTTTAAAGCGCTTTATAACAGCGCTTTAAAGCAGTAGTGTAGATCCGGCCTGAGTGTGCGCCTGGTTCCCGAGCGGAATCACGCTTCTGGCAAGCTTCCGCTTGCAAACATTGCAAAATCTTTGCAGCCTTTGCAAATTCAGCAGGGTGTGGGTGTGTTATGGAGCCTGCATTTTGCCCGCCCTGCACAAAATCAAACACGATGCTAGGATTCTTACAGATAAAAAGGCAACACCCCCCCACCCTCACCCCATAATCTAGGATGTACGTTTTATTAAAGAGTAGTTCTCTTGCACTTACCGCCTTTTGTGAACAATGTTAAAATGCGCACACAAATGGTGCCAGGTCTCACAAGGTCTATTAGCATCTTGTGTGTGAAAGTGCCCTATGGGTGATTTTACAGAATCGTTTCATTTAAACAAAGAAATCTCAGCACAAGATGAGAAATCCCTATACAGCTCTTTGCCGTGTGTTTACTATGCCTGGGCAGCAGCAGGAATTTAGGCAAGTGTGTGTGTGTGTGTGTGTGTGTGTGTGTGTGTGTGTGTGTGTAGAATATGCATACAAATATAATAAATACACATACCGAAAATGTAAAGGAAAATCTGAACTCAACAGCCACTGCTAGTGCCTGCCTCGTTTTCAGAACAGTATCTCAACTCTGAAATTGGAACACAGACTCTGCTTCAGCACGGTGCCAGGGGTACAGAATCTCTTTGAGCTCAAGGGGCGAAATCCATTTCAGAGACACTCCCATTGGCCACATTCCAATGGTGGGTGGGACCGAATGAAAAAGAGGGTGGGGCCGAAATACCAAAAGTACTGGCATAGTCGAGCTTAAAGCTTTAATGACGAGTCATGAAGGTATAGGAGAGGCATTTCAACCTGTTAAAATGTGGGGGGCGGGGACTGCACAAAATCCAGGAAACTAGCCAACCATTGGTGGTTGGAAGAAAGGGGGTGTGGCCAAGGGAAGAGCCTTCTGGGAAATTCTGGAAGGGAGGATTGTGGCCCCAGGAGGGACAGATTTGATCCCCTGGGCTTGAGGTTCTGCATCCCTGTTGTCCACCTTGATCCCCCACCTCTCTCTCTCTGTCTGACCTGGTTTGCACCATCATGGAGAGGAAATAAGCTACGGTGGCTCATTTCCTCTCTGTGCCTGCGCCAGTTGTGCACTGGGGGGATAATTAACCTCAGCAGCGCAGCTTGTGCAAACCTGGGCAAGGTGGCTTGTTGTGTGTGAGCAACAAACCACTACCCAAACCTCATGACCTCCTGAAGTGGAGGCCAGTGGCTTTGATGTCATAGGTCAGTGAATCTGCTCTGGGTTCCGAATTCTATAGGAGCTATCCAAGATGCTGAAGCCTACCCCCCAAATATGGAAGCCCCTATTACCCTTTCTCTCCCTGCCCGACTGTTCTGATAGGACTGGGAGGGGGTTTGGTTCTCACATTCTTGTCCTACGTCCATCACATGCTTCCCTCCAGCTCTGGCCCCACGGGTGTTGCAATTCCTGTGACTTCGCTGCAAATTTTGTTTGCAGAAAACAAACCAGCAAAAGCCTCGAATACCATTTTTCATTCCTCGTACCTCCTTCTGTTCCTGAACCTACCCTTCTGAAACTTTACAGGGAGCTTCCTTAGAAGCGTGTCTGTGTTGTGTGGTACATTTATGCAAATTGCCCTTAAAACCATGGAGAAGGTTGAAAATAAAATAAAAGTAACTTTCTTGCAAATCTGAAAGCAAAGGTAGGCCATCTGGTGTCCTCCAAACACTTTGGGCTACCACTCTCATAATTTCTTGACCGTTGGCCAAGCTGGATGGGGCTGATGGATGCTGTAGTGCAAAACAACTGGAGGGCACTAGTTTGTCTACCCCTGCTTTTAAGGCTTCTTGTACAAAAATAAATAAATCTGAACCTTCAAAAAATGGGAGGCTTCACCCCATCAGAAGATGCTAGGATGTTTGCAAATTGTGGCCAATTGCGCCCAAAAGATTTTTAGAAAAAAGAACTTATCGGTGTTTTTATTAGGGCTGTGCACCCAACCCCCGATCCACCTCGGAGGCTGGATCGGAGCCCCTGAAGCAGCCCCAGTTCAGCTCAGGGGTGCCGTGAGTAGGCCCCGATCTACTTCCAGTCATATGTGTCAATGGCGGACAGCAGCAGATGGTGGGCAGTCCCTTACCTGCTGCCTCCGCTGCCATCTGCCACCACTGCTGTCTGCCACCCCTGCTTCCGTCCTTGTGTCTGGCAGCTTCCGCTGACACATATGACCGGAAGTAGGCTGCTGCGGCCTACTTCCTGTCATATGTGTCGGTGGCAGTGGAAGCCGCCAGCTGCAAGGACAGAGGTGGCGAACGGAGGCGGATGATGACAGCAGGCAGCGGCAGAGGCAGCAGGTAAGGGACGGCCAGGGGCCACTCCAAAGCACTGAGGAGCCCTAAAGCTTCAAAGCCAATTGGCTTCAGCTTCAGGGCACCTCGGGCTTTGTCCGAAGCACCTCGGAACCCAGCCAAGGCGGGCCGAATCAGCCTGCCTCAGCTTGGATTCGGGGCCCTGGCCCGAGGCGCTGCACAGCCCTGGTTTTTATAGTTGTTTTTCCTGTTATAATAAATAGGAAAGACATCTGAGATGCAGGAGCGGGGGTATCAACTTCCCTCCTTTTCTCTCCCTGCAGATATTCTTGCTACTGAGTGTTTGTTTTAAGCATCTTCAAATTCTCAGTGGAGGAAATCTGTGCTAGTTTCACCCTTTATAAAATCAAGCAAACATCTCATGGTGAGAGTTATCAAGAAATAAACAAGCAAACCATCAAACCCCGATGGTGTAAGCTCACCCAGAGCATAGCCTTCAACATGTGTGAAGCAGCAAGAGTATTCCAGAGGAAGATTCTGGGATCAATCAAGGAGATCCCAGATCTCTCTCTCTCTCTTACTAACAGGTGCATTCGTGCAAAACCCATTTCACTTCCTATGAGAAATACAAGCAAACACCACAGCAAGGACCGTCTCTGGTGGCCATGGAATGGCCACAATTCGCCAACCAGGTGAGATGAAAGACTTGTCATTAACGCCATTGACTTTGGTGGTGCTAAATGAGCATCAATTCAAGATTGGAGCTCGTGGCACCCAGAAAAGGGCTTCCACGTTGCCTGGTAGATAAACGGATTCTCTGGGTGTAAATATGTACAGTAGAAGTGAAGGACGTATTGTTACAGGCATGGCATGCCGTTAGCTCACACCGGAGCGGTCGGTACCTCCGGGTCAAATGAATGGGGTCGCCACATGTTTAATGACATAGATCCTGTGTGTTTAACAGAATATGGCAGGGAGGTACACCTGGCACAACCTTTGCGTGTGCAGTACCCCAGGCTTAACCCCCAGTTAAAGATCTCGTTTGCCAGAGCAGGGTGAGGCCCTGTTTAGGGATTTGGTTGAGGCACTGCCTGAAGACAATAACTAGGCTAGATGGGGCAGTCTATTTTGACAGCTTAAATGGAGCTTTCTGGCATCAGGTGTTCAAGCAGTGGCGCTGCACCTGTCCAATTTCTGCCTGCCACATTCCCTTTAAAACTCAGAGAAGCCCTGCCAGGAAAATAAAATATGGCAAACCCCAGAAGCAAAAACAAAAGTGAATGAATAATCATGTCCCAAATCCATTTTGGTTTGAGTTCTGCATTAATTCCGTGGCCGATTACCCCCTAGTCAAAATTCTCCTGCAAATAACAAAGCCCCTATTCCCCAGAGTCATGACTGCCAGAGGGCACCGAACTTGACTCTTTCCTGCACTGCCTCTCCTCTTGCTCAGCTCTAGCCTTGTCCATCTAATGCAGACTGCAAAGCCCTCGGGGTCAAAGAATGCACCACTTCTATGCTGTCTGCTTATGCCACCTGCACCACATTGTTAAACAGTAATAACTGTTGCTGTAAATGGTCAGGTAAACAGGCGAAGAAGCGAAAAGGATGGTGGATTGCTTCGAGCGGGGACAGAGAAGGGTGAGGGCTCACCCTGCTGTGAGAGAAGGTGAGGTTGCCCCGGCCCATTAAGGAAGATCTCCTGCATAGACCTGATTGAAGTGAATGGGAGCTGCAAAACGGATTTGCAGTGGAGGCTGGTGGCTCCAATGTTAGTGGGGCAGTGAATCCACTCTGGGTTTTATTCAGAGCCAGTAAGAACATGGAGAGCTCTTTTAGAGTTCTGACTGGTTCTGTCTGAAACCCGGAGCGGATTCACCATCCTGCTGGTATTGGAGCCACCAGCCTCAACTGGTGGCCGCATTCTGTGTCCTGCCTGGTGTAAACATCCAGCATGGTTCTTTGAATGGCATTGCAGAAGCCTGGTTGCCTTCTTCCTGTGGAGCCTGATCGTTAGCCTCTTGCTCTCGGAAATAGTCCGTAGCGTGCCTGGCCAGCGCTTAATTGATGGGAATCAAGGGCCTCAGATCTGCCTGGAAGGCATGTCCACCCCTGCCATGGAAGCTCCCTCTTTAACCTTGGGTGCAAAGGATGCAATGACTCCATCCTGGGGATAGATTACTAGCAGAAGAAAGGCAAATACAGAGCATCTAGTCTGTTCTATATTTCTGTGGCAGAATGGAAGAGATTTCCCTCTTTCTCTCTCCATAACTAGACAAATGTAATGTAGGAAAATAAGTTGTGGCACAGAGGTTGGGGGATCTCTTTGTTCTGTCCTCCTGCTTACTCATTACAGCTACTCAAAAGTTCCACTGAGTTCCCTTGAAGATGTATTTAGGATTGCAGCTTTAAATCTATACCACTTAATACAGGGGTGGGCAAGTTATGGCCCACCTACAACTCCCATCATCCCACACCACTGGCCATGCTAACTAGGGCTAATGGGGGTTGCAGGCTTACACATTTAGAGGACTGCACAAGTTGCCCAACCCTGACTTACCAGAATGGTGAAATTGACTAGACCAGATAAGTATTTTCTGGTCTAGTTAATTTCATACTTGGGTTGAAATTCTCTCTCTCTCTCTCTCTCTCTCTCTCTCTCTCTCTCTCTCTCTCTCTCTTTCTCTTTCTCTCTCTCTCTCCCTGCCACCTTCCGCACCACTCTGTAAATGACTAAATGTATGCTTATGTTGGGATGTATCTATGTTTTCATGTACATTGTCCTGGAAGTATGAGAGGTATAATCAGAGTTACTTGACATTTGCACTAAACCACTTGGTGCTTGGGACAGTCTCAATAAAATGTTCTCTCTCTCTCTCTCTCTCTCTCTCTCAAACACACAAACTATTTTTGTGTGTGCATAATTGTCCTTCTGCTAGTCAAGAGCAGGGAGAAGGTGTTAAGACCCCTCAGAGATTCAGGCAGGCATGGCCCACAAACATTCAGGCATGTCAACATGGCTAGAAACATCTTCTCTCTCTCTTTCTCTCTCTCACTTTCTCTCTCTCTTTTTCCACAATAAAAGCTGAGATTTTCAGAAAGCTGAATTCTACCTCTACAACCACATTCTGTGAGTTGTTTGTACTCCTGCAAAACTGTAGCATATACACAGCTGTCTAGGACTGTAGAGAACCTGTGTTTAAAAATAAAATAAACTCCTGCGTTACATTAACCTAAGTTCTGTGTCAAGAAAAGCTGAGGTCTAGCAACTTGCGTAAATGGTGGAAATTGAGCACATTCACATGCATTTGCCTATTTTGCAAAATTTATCTTGGAAACAGACAAGAACATTTAAGAGAGCTGGAAGGGGTTTGAGAGAGGCTTCATTTCCTCTTCCTACGCTGTACAATTTTTAAAAATCCCGCCGTCCCTTCTGGTCAAAGAGATTTTGCCAGTTTGGAAGGCAGAGCCACACATTACAGGAGAATGGGGACTGCCGCGTCTCTCTTTCCCTCAGGAAGATGAAGTAATAAAAAGGCAGCACATGACATGATGGCACCCCATTCCGAGTTTCCCCTCTGCAGCATCATTGGACCAGAACCCCACCACCGCCAGCATGGTCTCGGCAGCGAAAAAAGCTGCAGCGAAAACAGGAACAATGCCAGAGCCAAGGCTGACAAGGCGCAATTATAATTTAAGCAGTAATTCCCGACGCATTTCCGCTGTCTTCCTCCTGACATGCTTGGAGATGCAGCTCCTTTACATATGGCAACTTAGGCGGAGGTGCAATTTGATGTGGGATAAACACCCCCCTGATGAAGGCAGCGGAACGCGTCGGGGATTTTCAAATTGAATTACAGTCGCATCTTATCGGCAGAGCTGTCGGCCAGGTGGAGGACCTGCCGAGGGCCCGCACCCCACTGACAAGAGCCACCTGGCCCTGGGCCTCTGCTTCTCCCTTGCAACTTGGACCTGCCTCTTTCTCTAGCCCAGACAATGGTGGCAGTGAGAAGGAGGAGGAGCAGACGCCGCAGCCAGCTTGCTCACTGGCTCTCCACCTGTCAAGGAAGTGAAGGGCAGCAGTGTTGAGAAAGAAGTGGAGCATCAGCTGCTGGTGGTAGCAATGGAGCTGAGAAGGTAGGCCCACTGAGGGAGAGGGGCATTGTGGGCCCTCAAAAACCTGGAGCTGGCATTGCTGATCAGCCGTGACTCTCGAACCTCTCAAGTTTCCAGTAGGAGCCAGGGATTTCCCATAAGTTGCAGTTCCATGCTCAAAGAATGCAAAAAACGTAACAAACCAGAAACAAAAGTAAGGTGAGTGGACACACCAAGAGCAGCAATCCCTCTCGTTCAAACCACCCCAGACTCTGAACCTCTCCACCAACTCCCCATTATCAGCCTGATTTTTCAATCGTGGAAGAACCACTCATGACCGCAGGAAACCCGACTTGGGCTCACCGTGTCCGCCGAGACGTCCTCTATTGTGGGCACATTCTTGAGCTTATAGCAGGAAGGCTTACAAACCGAAAAAGAAGAGAAGAACGACCGGATGCTAAATTCCACCACCACCACCACCCCAAATGTCGGGCTGCGTGCGTCGCGGTTTCAGCACTACTGAATACACAAACCCCCGATTATAATTCCAGTTGAAACAGAACCCAGGAAGTCAGGCTTTCCCAAGATGCAATCGGCAATAACAGCTTCGGAATATTTCTAGGAAAAACAGTATCAAATAAAAATAGAACCGAGACGTAAATAACGGAAAAATCCAAGTGCACAGTCCTTTTGTTCAACCAACGTTCAGCTGAGAGATAAGCCGTATGTGGGTGGGGGGAGGTGGGTGGTAACGGGAATCATCAGCGACACTGGGGAAATTGCCAAGAAAAGATTTCATGAAAAGTGCAAAAAAAAAAAAGGAACATCATTGATTTAAAGAGCTGGCAGGTGTTTCAAGCAATGATTTCCTTTTCTCTAGAAGAAAAATATATATACACCCTAATGAATGAAGAAGGACAACCAGCCATTCCCTCTTCTGGGTTTCTGTCTACAGACAACAGTAAGTTACCTGGCACAAGATACATCAGGAGAAGCCATTCTTACCCCCGTGTTTTAAAGAGTGGGAACTCCATGCCTTAAAAACTTAGCAGACTTGACTCAGTGACCTTACAGTTCCTCCCAGGGCTCTGATGCAGCATCACGGCGATGGACTGCAGCTTCAACTCCAAGTTGTCGGCTCTCGGACAGCTTTCGTGGAATAGGTTGGTGAGATGTCTGTCTCTCTCGTGGCCACCCCGTCGGAGGCCCAGGCTGGGTGAAGCCACCTCCAAGAGCACTAAGAGTTTGCCCAGCCCTGGGCTGCTAAACTGGCCCGCAATTCTGAAATAATTTTGGGAAATGAATTCCGTTCTCCGCTGCAGAAGTTCTTTGCCCAGCTTGAGCTAAGTAAATAAGAATAAAAAGGAAGCCTCCTAAATGAGGTCAATTGCTGAAATTCTCACCCCAGGCAACAGCAAAAGAAGGAACAAAGATGATGATGGTTGTTGATGATGATGATGATGATGATGATGATGATGATGATGATAATAATAATAATAATAATAATAATAATAATAATAATAATAATAATAGAAACCCTTTGTGGATCCGTGCATTGAAAGACGAAAGGTCCAGCCAGCCCAAGGAGGAGAATGGATGCCGTTCTATTAAGTCGCAGAGGTGGGGGGGCGGGGGAAGGTGATGGTTGCAGTTAACCCTTTAGAGCCCTGTGTCTGTTCAGTTGTGTTAAATAAGAAGTTTGTCAGGAAGTGTCTGAGATGGAGCGTGAAGATAAATGGCTGTAGAAACAAATGCATATTTTTTTTTGTTTTGTTTTGTTTTCTTCTATCCCTCACAGTGATGGGGTTCTTGATAAATTTCATTTCTCTCTCTCTCTTCATCTTTTCCAGAAAGTAGAGACACTTCTCATTTTCTCTCTTTCTCTCTCTCTCTTTCTCCATCTTTCTTGTATTCTTTTCCTTTCACCTGTTTCTTTCCCTTGTTCTGCTGCGTTGCCGAGCTGCCCTAAATCTTGAACAATACAGTCACAAAGGCGGATGACAGCAGGCCCAAGAAGAGGGGCGATCCGACACTGGCCACTGCCACGTTTTCCAGGGAACCTGGTCCTGAAGGAAGAAGAAAAAAAGGGCTTGTTCTTGTGCCAGTCATTGTTTTCGTTATAGTCTAAGGCCTCACCTAGACCTACCTGGTCTAGCACAACGGAGGGGTGAAGATCTCGTGATATTTTTATCGTGAGATCTCCCCCTCTGTTTACACGTGGTGTGCAACGACCTCGGAGGGAGAGGACGTCTTGGCCGCCATTTTGTTTTGTTTTTTCTTAAAGGGGCAGTACGCATGAATGCTCATGCGCAAAAGGTAAGGGTGGTGTTTTTTTACACTTTTCACTGCTCCACCCACCCCACCCTTGATAGGCGCAGAGCTCCTGAGGAGCTCTGCACCCCTGCGTGGGCCCTGGCTCCTCTCAAGTAACCGCAAGGAGCCAGGACAAATCACGATGCCCACACACATGTTACGTGGTCTCGGGATCAGCCCGAGACCACGGAAAAAGTGGGCTCAAAGGCGAGGGCAAGATCCCAGGGCAAGGGAGGGACCAACCCTCCCTGATCCTGGGATCCCCTGTGCATCGTGTGAACACATAGGGATGATCCCGGGGATTGCTCTGCGATATCACCCCATCTAGATATGACCCTAGAGATCCAGTTCGGATTCCTGAGGTCCACTCTTAGCTATGGGAGGGGAATAGGCATACAACTGGAAGGAGTCAGGAGTCCATTTTTGAGCTCAGATAGTAGGACCACCTCTGGACAACTGTGAAGTGTGGGATGTCCTAAGGAGGGACAGAACAATGTCCTTTCTTAGGTTGAAGACCCTTTGGGGTAGAAAGTGAGAGAACTAAGTACCCAGGACATGTTCAGGTCCCACAATTGCTATCCTCTCATCTTTTCCTATAGCCTAAGTAGGAGTGTAGGAAGCCTCCTTAGAAAAGGGCAAACTAAGTAGGACCACAGGAAGCCACCTTAGAACAAGGCAGACTATTGGTCAATCTAGCTCACTGTTGTCTCCTCTTATTGGCAGTAGCTCTCCAGCATCTCAAGCTGAGGTCTTTCCCCTCATCTGCCTCTGGATCCTTTTCAATGAGAGATGCCAGAGACCTTCTGCATGCAAGGCGTGTGTCCTTCAACCATGCTATGGCTCCCTTTGTCTCATCAAGAAGTAAACAGAGGACTAGCAGCCATGGGGTTGCCATGGCAGAAGCAGAGCTAAGAGCCCAAACTCATTTTTGTTTCTTTTCTCAAAAGAAAACAAAAGCCAATTCATTCACTTCCCACTCACCCAGCGAGTGGCCGAGAGCCAAACTGGGGGCGCGAGAAGCTGCTGCCAGAATATTTGGCCAGCCGAGGTTACACAGCCGCTGTGAATTCACCTCCTTTCCTATCCCACCCTCCACCCCACGTCCATACAGCTGGTCTAGATCAGAAACAACCTGGTAGGGTGAAATGAATTTGCTCCCCAAAAGCTTCCCTGTGCAGTCTGACGCCATGTACTCTCTGTAGATTCTCTTGAATATAGCCACTAAATATTTGATGTTTGCATTTGGCATCCATTTACGTTTGATTTCAATATTTGGGGTTGGATCCAGAATCTTTGGTTGATGGGAAGGCTTGGCTCACAGAAGGTGCTTCTGCCCAATTTGGAGGGGGGGATCCACCCTTCTCCCCCTCCCTGCACCACACTTTTCCCCATTTAGTAGTGCCGCACAAATTTCCGTGTAGCATTTTCAGGGGGCTGGAGGAGCTGCTATGGGGAGGAGGGAATGATGTCTGATTCCAGCAGCCCAGTTGCATGCATCTGAATCTGGATCCAACCCTTGACGTCTGACCATTTTTAAAAGGTGGCATGCAGTAGTAATTTAGTATTTTACTGTACTTTATAAGTGGAATGCAGTGGTATTAGTAACTGATTGTATTTGATAGGGGTCATGCATTCGTATAATATTTGACTGTACTCTAAAGAAGACATGTAAAGAAGACATGGTCAGCAGTTTATGAAATGTTATATTAGAAGCCTTGCCGAAATCAAAACGGTCAAGAGATGCCAACTGGTCTAAAATTTCAAAAATTTTGAAATAGAATTTCATATTCAGGAGCGAGTTCTTTGACAATTGGATGGCAAAGCTTGAGCATTGGTGCATATCCCATCTGTCCAAGATATGTGTGGGAGTGGAAGAGGGGAGGGGACACGTTTACATCATAGTCCTCTACGTGACAATGCCGGGTTGTCCCCTGCCTACATCGCTGTTCTGCAAACTGAATGAATTCACACCCCTCCCAAACTTACTGGGTGTTCTGCATTTCCGCCATCCCGGATATCTCATTAGAGAAATGTGCCCACCTGACGCCTACAATGCCCTGTATGGGTTCACTTGCCTGGATATGACACACAGCCTGTACTATTAGTTAGGCCCAGTTCCTGCATTATTCTCCCTCTGTGCTTTCTACAAGCTTCCTCCCCCAACACCATTTCATCCTCAGCCCAAGGTCATTGCCTCCACAGCAGGGATAGGTCTCCTCCATTTCAGCAATCCTAAGTGATGATCTCCAACTGGGGAACATCTAAGCCAGGCTTGTTCAACCTGGGGCCCTCCAGATAGACTACAGAATCCATCACCCCACAGCCAACACTGAGGATAATGAGAGTTGTAGTCCAACACATCTGGAGGGCACCAAGTTGGAGAAGGATGATATAAACCATGAGCGTTTATTGGCTTTTTACCAGCATGACATGCAAAATCATGCCCACCAGCTTGCTGTTGTCCCACATCTGCTGCTCTTGGGCTAAGGACTTCCAAGTGAGCTCTGGCTCTGGCCTTTCAAAGCCGAAGGGGCTCCTAAAATTGCCTGTGGATGGTGAAAAGACCTGCCCAAGATTAAGGCGCAACCCCAGTAGTTGCCAAGGGACCAAGAAGCCGGGGGAAGGAGAGACTCACTGATAAGCCGTAAGCTGACATTGAACGAGCCCAAGATGTTAGAAGCCAGGCAGGTGTAGTTCCCATAATGTCGAGCAGTAACGTTGGGGAAGACCAGTATGGAGCGAGTTCGCTCATTCTGGATCTGCAGTCCATCCAAGCCACCGATTAGTCTGCTAGGAAGAGGGAGTGGAAGGGGGAGACCGTGGGAGAGATACATAGTTAAAGCATCGTGCTCCAAGAGTACCAGTGATAACTTCAAATGAATAGTTTGAGACTGACCCTATTCCTGATTATCCTCTTCCTGCTTTCTTTGTGCGAGATTACCCTTAAAGAGACAACCTTCTGGTGAATATCCACCTTTTCACTCTTCTTTTTTGTTATTGTATCTTTGAAACCTCTTGGGGCCCATATTCCGGGCTTCTTTAGATTAAGGGGAAATTACATTTTCCTTAACAGGACTTTGCTTCCTGCTTTTCTTGCACAATTATAATGGGGCTGCATTACACAGCTAGAGTGGGATGACCATGTGGTCTATGATGGAAAACTTCCCCTCCTCTTGCTGCTCACAGCCCTGACTGGGACAGCGCCCTCTAGCGGGTAATTTGTAGCACCACTTCCTCTGTACATCGTAGGAAATCCCGAGATAATTCAGCAGAATCAGGATATCACAAGTTTTTTTTTAAAAAAAGAATTACTGGGGAAAGGCACAGGTTGCTTACATCATCAAAAGGACCCATGAACTTCCATGAGTGGCCAGTCAAGAGTGTGCCTTATTTCACTCATGTGAAGAAGCTGTCCAACAGTGGGCATGGTCAGAACCAACGCAGGCGGAGCCAGAGCCAAAAGTGGGTGGAGTTTCCAAAGCAGACAAAGGTCTGCATGAAACCAAGTAATGTCCACCATATGTGGTTCTTGGGGACACAAGAACCATCATCCAACAGAAATCAGCAAGTATGGAAGGAAAATACATGCCAAAAACCAAACAGCTTAGGGCAATGATTCTGATCCTGTTGGATATGTGTGTTTATGTATATGTAAGCATGGGATTGTATTGTACTTTTTTTTCTTTTTATGTATATTTCGGTGGCCTGTAGCTCCAAACAATATAGTTACTACCAGTAAGCATGAGACCATTGCACCATTCCATTATTATTCCATCGGCTGGCTGTGGTCCACTTTCTGCTCCAGCTATTTCCTGGATTAACTTGGGAGGATTTCTAAAACTTATTTCGGAACTGGTACATATTTGCAGAGTTATCAGTTCACATCTTTCTTTCTGTCCCCCTTCGAAGTTGCTGACGTGCTCTGGCACATACAGGCACCGCTGAAATTACAGCGCACAAAGGAATCTTTCTATGCAATTCCACGACAGCATCAAGATCCCTTTTCGCACCGTGATGATTTTATCCCTGTGCCTGTACTCTGGAGCGCTTCAGTAACTTGCAGTGGAGAAGAACCGTGTTGGGGAAGAGACACACGAAGAAAACAAGAACAACTCTGCGGTGTGCGGTCTAGGCGTAGCACAGCCTGAACCAAGTCAGGAAGTCAAAAAGGAAGAGAGGGCAGATTGTGTGTGCATCATTGGTGGAACTCCAGAAACAAGACCAGTTATTTTGAAATTCCCTCAAATCCTAGGGAGAAATTTGTCTGGGGAGAGTTTCAAAAGCATCCCCGCGATCAACAGTTTTCGGAGGCTTAATCTGCTGATGCAGTCAAAGGGCTCTACACCTCCCCGTACCACCTTCCCGTAGCCCCACTGGCTGTTTATCTCTGCTCGGGCCTGTCAGACAGGCGATCCATCTTCTGTTGGAGCACAATCCCCACAGCGGCCGTAGATCCAAAATCCCATCTCACCTGCCTGCCTCTTTTACATCTCTCTCTCTCTTTGTGTGTGTGTGTGTGTGTGTGTGTGTGAGAGAGAGAGAGAGAGAGAGAGAGAGAGAGAGAGAGAGAGAGAGAGACTTCTCAGAGGGATGCTTCATCATTATTAAATGTGGCAGCAAAGACAGTATTCCTTATACAATCCTCCTATTGGGCCAAAGGACTCAGCCAACTTTATCCTCTCCCCCCTTCTCCCATTCTAGCATCCGACCTATGGACTCATTTAGCTTGGTTTGGGCTGGATTTAAGCCCCATTCCCTGTGACTCACCATGCTGAATGCAGCCCACCAGGCAGGTATTTTTTTTTGCATGCCTGAGCCAGTAGTAAAAGCAGGAAGGGTCGTGGCTCTGCAGTAAAGCGCATGTTTTGCATGCAGAAGATCCCAAGTTCAATCCCCGGCATCTCCAGGCAGGGCTGGAAAAAATCCTAACTGAAAACCCTGGATTTCTGCTGCCAGTCAGTGTCAACAATACTGTGCTAGGTGGGCCAAGGGTCTGACTCCATATACTTGGCCTCCTAATGCTTCCCACCTCCCTTATCTCAGATGCAGTTTATTTGTATGAACTGTCAAACAAATGGATCCCAAGAAATGGATAATGACTCCTGCATGAACTCACGTTGACCGCAAATCTGTTTACAGTTTGCTAAATTTGCCCCTCCTTTCCACACACACACACACACACACACCAGGCAGAAGCTCTAATAGCTGCATTATCAGGCAAGAAGTCAACAGGTACAGCTTTCCATGACATGGGAAGATTCCCCTGTTAATTTTGGGCCTGCTACCTGTCTTTTTCAAGGTGTGGAACAGATCAAAAGTGTAGCAATCCAGCAGTTCAGAGGTTGAATCAGCAGCCCCCAACCACAATACCACATGCTCAGCAGCAAGGGAGAGGCATTTTGTACATGCTCAAATGCATCTTTGTTATTACTTCATACTTCCAAGGTAAAGCCCTGGTCAAAACCATGCATTGGGGGGGGGAAATCCATGATCAAAACTTCTAGTGTTGTTGTTATTATTTAAAGGAGGCAATGGAGAAAGATCATCCAATTTGACTGAATCAGAGAAGCTGGGAGAAGCCACACCATTTTACTGATCTGAATCATCTCCACCTCTGCCTTCCAAAAAAAACCCTGCTGTTAGCCCCACAAGAAAAGAAATACAGGGGAAGTAATACAGGCAGGAATAGATGGATAAGTAGTCTGACCTGGGCAGGATCTACACTAATGCTTTAGAACAGTTTATAACAGTTTTGACAACTGTTGGGGCCGAGGACACACTTCTAGCTCCATCAGACAAGCGTTTATTGCACGCTCATCACTGGGCACTCAAGGATTTTTGCGGGTGCCTCTCACAATGTTGTCTACCTCCCACCCTTTCTAGCCTTCTTCATGTGACAAAAAACACCCCAGTTAGTCCGACTTATTTTTAAAGACAGAAGTTGCCGCTGTCTCCTGCTGTATGCAGGAGAAGCAGCGGGATCAAAACGGCCCCCTGTGCAAGTTGTTTACTTCCTTTTTCAAAAGAGGAAGTAATGAGGGACAACCGCATGGGTGGAGAAGCGACAGTGAGCAAATGCGATTTCCCCCTGTGTGCTGATGCTCTCCATATACAGTTTTCAAACCATTTTCAAAGTGTTACATCCTTCTTGGTGCAGATCTGGCCTCAGACAGTTCCCTATTTAACTTGACTCTGTCTCATTATTAAGAGAGTGTTCAAACCCCCTCCTCCCCCCCCCATGGTTGTGTTTAAGTAAAAAATAAAAATGTTAAGAGATACAACCATGGATCTCTTGCGTAATGTGCAATTTGCCCCTTGGCCCCAGCTCGAATTAAGCAGCATTTGCTTGTTAATCGAACCCAACTTCAGGATTTTATGGCTTCTAGTGATTTGGTTGCATAGACCCTATTCCACATAGCTTTTATTGACAGCTATCAAATCTCCGGTTTTATGTCCTCGTGTTCCTGGGTGGCTTTCCCCATCCTCCTCTCTCTCTCTCTCTCTCTCTCTCTCTCTCTCTCTCTCTCTCTCTCTCTCTCTCTCTCTCTCTCTCTCTCTCTTGCATTTGATGTTCAGCGCACCCACAGCCCTGTCGCTATTTCCTAATAAAACAAGATAAAGAGCAGCAGTTTCTTTTTCGCCGAACAGTTCTAACCGCAAACCACCCCCCTGAGATGCACGAGGTTTGAACCATGAACTTTTATCGCCCGCTAAAGAGAAGCAAATGGGAGGCCTGATCTGAAGTTAATTGCAAATCATCTTGTCAGGTGTCAATCCCCTGCAAAACTGGAAGCAGAGGCCTCAGCGGCTCAGGTGGTGCAGGAGGCTGGCTGGAAAAGCAGGAGCCGTTTCCCCATATGCCTCTGCACCCCTCTGCCTTTGGGGATTTGCCTTCAGATTTACTCCTTCCTACTCAGTTGAGTAAGAGTGTGAGCGTGATGAAATGGTGCATCCGTTGCCAGGCTTCACCCGGAGACCCCCTCTGTAGCATTGCATTAGCTGCTGCCTGATGAGATGAGCAGTGGACATCTTCTCCCACTTCTTCTGCCCACGTGTGGAGCAAGCAAGCCTCCAGAGACACTGGAAGGGGCAGGGCAGCAGGCCCCAAGGCCTGGGGGATGATCCAGGTGGGAGAAACATCCAACACTTCATCTTCTAAGGCAGCAGTGGAATGGAAAGTTCAGAGGAAATCCCTGGGTCGTAACCTAGCAACTCCGTTTGTGAAACAGGTGATGCCACACAGCTGAGAGGGATCGGAAGGGCTGATAGTCACGTGCACACCACTATCCCTGCCACATGTTTCTAGGCCAGGGATGGGGAATGCATGGCCCTCCAGATGTGGCCGGACTGCAATTCTCATCAGCCTGAACCAGCCTAGTGGAGAGGGCTAATGGAAGTGGCAGCTCAGGAACATCTGCCCCCTCCCCACGTTCCCCGGGCCTGTTCTAGAGGATTGTAGCAGAGCACGGAAAACTAGTGCAATAGTTAAGAGATCGAGCGATGAGTCCAGACATCCCTTCTCCAAATCAGATCTCAATTATGAACTTTGTGCAGGGATGGGCAATGTGCGGGTCTCCAAATTTTTGGCCTACAACTCCCATGATCCCTTTGGAATAATAGCAAATAGTTGTTGTTGTTGTTACTATCAAGGACTTTAAAATATTTGAAGGAGCATTCAAAAATAGCAACTCCATGGTTTGGTCCACATTACATCTTCATCCAATTGCGTATGTAGACCAGTACTTCAGTTCCCAGAGTTTTATGGGGAGTTTTAAGGGTGCCAATGAGCCCTTAGAGACAATAGGAAGACTATAGGGAAGTTCGGAGGATGGCAACAAGGGAGAGGGCCTTTTCAGTGGTGGCCTCCCCAATTATGGAAAGATCTCCCCGACGAGGCTCGCCTGGCACCAACATTGCTATCTTTTCAGTGCCAGGTCAAGACTTTTCTCCTCTCCCAGGCATTTAATAGCATTTAACAACATATGCTGAGTTTGTTTGTTTTTCACGGACCCCAGAACTGTTGTTTTTAAATGGATACTGTTGTTTGTATGCTTTTGATGGTTTTAAATTTTGTATTCTTTTTAATGTTCACTGTTTTTAACTTTTGTAAACCACCCAGAGAGCTTCGGCTATGGGGCAGTATATAAATGAAAGAAAGAAAGAAAGAAAGAAAGAAAGAAAGAAAGAAAGAAAGAAAGAAAGAAAGAGAGATGCTTTATGCCAAGTCAGGCTGTTCATCCTCCTGGCCCAGTATTATCTACTCTGGGTGTCAATGGCTCTCTATGTTGTCATGTTTATTGTGTCTAGGTTTGTCCAGCACAGAAAAATCTCATCTATCCCCTGCTTACCTGGTCCGTTTAAGTGGAGATGCCTAGGACTGAACCTGTGGCCTCCTGTTTCCAAAGCAAGCACTCTACCATTGACCTTTGGCTCTCTCTCCCAAATGTCTTGGCAGGCCACCCCTGCTGCTGACCGACGAGGACCAAGAAGAAGGCAGGAGAATGACTTACTGTTTGTCGTCTTTGAACCACTGAAATTCAGCAGGCGGCACAGCCATGGCTTCGCAGCGCAAGAGGGCTGTCTTTCCTATGGGGGGATGCGAGTCCTTTACGTCCGTGATGGTCGGAGGGTCTGGCAAGGGAGAACAATGGAATAAAGAGGCATATGAATGGGTCCTAACGTTGGAGACCCACGCTCGTTGGATGGGCACGCAGGCCATTTCGGATAGTGATGCCGCCAGATGAAACTCGCTCAGGACCATTGCAGAATAGAACTTCGGGGGCTCATGAAGCTTTACAAGCCCCCTCCTCCAAGTCTCAAAATTAAAAATCTGAGCCCGGGAACAATTCCTCAGCTCCCCCTGCCTGTATAGAGTGACCTCCCCATCTTCTAGGAGCACTTGTGTAGGGACGGGTAAGGATATCCATATTTTGTGAAATCCGTCCAACATGTGTTTTGTCGATGGTGCAGTGTTGTCCGTTTCGGCGTCCATTTACAGACATTCCCCCGTTATGCAGAAAAATACATAAAATAATTCCATAAGAAAGTTCTCCGAGATCTCCCTTCACCTCCAACCACAGTTCACCCCATACAGCAGCTCTCTGTGTAGCGTCTTCAGGGAGCTGGTGGGGCCACCGTGGGAAGGAGGAGGTGAAGTGCTCCACTTCCATCAACACAGTCAACCCAGTACAAATCTGGATCCAAACATGGGACTGAAAACTTGGAGAGCACGTGAATAAGTCACAGATATTTTGGGGGAGACCCTCTATCCCTCACTACCCCTTGGAATTATCCCTGAGTCTGGTCTCTGAAGGCTGGATTCTCAGTCTAGGGTTGGATCTCAGCTAATGTCATCTCCACCGCCACCACCAAACACCAGAGGCCATAGTATGGTTGAAAGAAGGGGAGAGGAGACAATAGGGAGCAATTTGGGCACCACTCACAGTTGACAGTGATAAGGACACGCTTGCTGTCGGGTGTCAAGACGTCATTTGATGTGATGCACTCATACTCCCCAGCCTGCTGCCGGTTGATCTCTGTGATTTCCAAGTACTCCCCTTCACTGGTGAATCCATCTGTGGGGTAGGGGGCAGGGGGCAGCAGGGAAGGGGTCAGGGACAGCAGTAGGGAGACAGACACAAACACAGACTTACACACAAGAAAACACATACAACAACAACACTGTTATCAATGCCTCCTACATGCAGGGGCTGCCGTGCACCGGAGCTATGTGGGCAGCACAGGGGATTCTGGGTAAGATGTAAGAGGGGGAGCCTAAAACAGTGGTCTCCAAATTTTTTGGGTTGGTGGGTGCATTTGGAATTTTCAAGAGAATGAAATTGGCACTCTTACAAAATGGCCGCCATTGGGTGGGCCTGCCCACTCATAAAATGGCAGCCACGGCAGGGGCATGGCTGGTCACAAAACATTCCTTTCCCAGAAGGCAAACTGGTGCGACAAAAAGAGAAGGAGCGTAAGAACCAAGGACCTAAGTACATGTACACTGATGGTGCTATATAAATAAATAAATAAATAAATAAATAATAATAATAATAAGGCAGAGGTAGGGGTCTAGCCCCAAATAAAGATGGAGCTAGAGGGCAGCACTTGGCTTTGCAGTATGTCAATGACCCAGTTTAAAAACAATGATTGAAAAGAATCTTTAAAATATAAATCAGGAGGGGGAAAGGAGGCTTGGTGGGTGCCAGGGGAGGCGTCTGTGGGCGCGCTGGTGCCCAGGGGCACCACATTGGAGAACCAAGGCCTAGTGTTTAGGACACACCTGCACAACTTGTGAGGCATCAACCTGAACACAAACCAGCTGTGGGCGATGGTCTCTCTGGTGCTCACTTTCTGGCTCCTGGAGGATGGGAAGAGACGTACCTTGCCTCTAGTGCACATGCAGGTACGAGTGCATGCACAAACTTGAAGACCCTGGACAAAGCCTGCTGTTTCACCCTCTGCAGCTGGCCAGATTACTCACACACTGTTAGGGCGATTACGTATTAAAGCACAATAAATGGGACACGAGACAAAATGTTGCGGTACGGACTGTTCCCCTTTCAGGGTTCTAGCCAAGCGGCGGGGAAAAGGTCAGGTGGGGAGAAAGCAAGGCTAAGGAACAGCTGGTGGACTAGCCGATGGACCATAAGCTATGCAGGTCTGCTTTAGTCATAGAATCATAGAATCATAGAATAGCAGAGTTGGAAGGGGCCTACAAGGCCATCGAGTCCAACCCCTTGCTCAATGCAGGAATCCACCCTAAAGCATCCCTAACAGATGGTTGTCCAGCTGCCTCTTGAAGGCCTCTAGTGTGGGAGAGCCCACAACCTCCCTAGGTAACTGATTCCATTGTCGCACTGCTCTAACAGTCAGGAAGTTTTTCCTGATGTCCAGCTGGAATCTGCCTTCCTTTAACTTGGGCCTGTTATTCCGTGTCCTGCACTCTGGGAGGATTGAGAAGGAAAAGGGATGTAATGCAAACTCAGGAGCGGCAGGATCAGTGGAGGGCCCTTGGTCAAGGCACCCTCAATGGGCCCCTTTCCTTCTCACCAGCATTGTGACCAGCTGCTATTATTCCTCTTCCTCCTTATTGCTATCACTTGCTTGATTGACAAGCAGGGAGCCAGGGATCTGGGTTGGAGCAAGAGGCAGGTGAACAAGCAGCTTGCAATGCTGAAGAGGAGGAACAAGTCCAGGATGCTCCAGCCAGTGGGCCCCTGCTAGGGCATGGACCTCTGGCGGGTGCCCAACCACGCCTACCCTCGACGAGAATGCAGTAAAGAGCTGTGGAACTGGGGCAAGCGGCAGATCAGCCTTCTCCACCGAGGTCATTGGAGACCTGTTCCTCCACAGCTTCCATCATCCCCAGCCTCCAAGGCCAATGGCAATCCAAAAGTTTAAGTTCCAAAACGGCACACATGTATCGGCCACAGCTGCGCGTAAAAGCTGCACTGTGTGCATATATAAAACCGTGCACCAAGAAATAGTGGCATTCAGTGGCTGAAATAAATGAGGCAAAGCATTGACATCTGCTAATTATGGGGAAGAGCGAGGGGGGGCTACGTCTGACAGCCCTTATCAGCACAGTGTTTTCTCAGCCCCCCGTCTGACCTCTCCCAGCTACTGGAATTTCACCAGCCGTTGCCGACGCCCGTTCGGAACTACCTTTACAGTCTTATGGACTAGGCATCTGATTGAAGGGTTTAAGACAAGAAAAGCGGGATCACCAAAATAATAGTGATGATGACTGGCATTTGGAAGCCTTGATGGTCAAGCTGGCTGCCCCTATTGCCTTCAGCCCCTGACTCAAGTGTGTTAAATGTTCTGGAAGGGATTTACTGAAGATGGCACTGTCGTCAATGTCTGCCATTGCAAATTCTGACATACTTTCCCTAGCTAGGCGAGAAACAGGTTTTATACAGGATCTGCTCTAAATATACTGTGGGTATAATATGGGGGCGGGTGTTTAAGGACTGTAAGGCAGGTAAATAATGCCAAGCTGACAGGTGGTATTTGGTAGCTAACAAAATAATAAAAAGTTTATTGTTACTTAAAAACTTTAAATAAAAATATAATACTTTCAATCCTGCCCGATGATGATGATGATAACTTCTTCACCAGTACCAAACTCCACCCTCTTGAAAAATATCCACGGGCGTGAGTTGCAGTGCTTTGGGCTGAAACCTGCTTTGGGCAGAATTTTTATGCAAACACCAGTTCTACTTTGCCAAACGGTTCCCTTCTCGCTGCCTTCTGTCATTCACACAGCACGATGGTTCAGAACGGCAAGCGAGCTTCTGCCAGAATAGGGGACAACAAAGATACCTTCAGCCTGCCTCCCTCCTCCAGCCTCCCTTACCTTTTAGTTGCCGCCAAGTCACCGTGGGCTCTGGCTTCCCCATGGCTAGGCAGAGCAGATTCACGTTGCTTCCCTCGTTCACGGTCACGGCAGATGAAATGTTAACAATTCGAGCTGGGACTGTGGAGATTGGAGGAGACGGGCAGTGAGTATCAAGACAGTTCCGGCCTCCCGCCACCAGGGGTGCTGTCTTCTCTGTCACTGCACTAATGGCAGAGCCCCGGAGGTCTGCCGTTAGCAACTGTTTGACCTGCAGCACCCAATTAGCGAATGATCATGTTTCTCTGCAGGCTACGAAAAGCTTCACTTGCTAATTCTTACATACTGTATCAAGATCAAGCCAGGCTGGCTTTTTTCCCCCCAGGCCAACTGCGAACCTTACTGTAGCATGACCAAGCAGGGCTGTCCTTACTATAGGTTATGTTCAGGATGGGTGGCATGGGTTGGCATTGTGGGGCACCTGCTGAGGCCTACCCCCAAGCAGGGGTCCCTCTGCTGTCCCCCAGAGTCCCCTAGCCCTGCTCCTCCCCTTGCTATTCCTGAGGTTTGCTTGCCTTCTCCAGGCATGTGGCTAGTGACAAGAGCAAGGGGAAGGAGCAGCATGAGAACCCAAGAAGGGCCCTGCTGGATCAGACCAAGGGTCCATCTAGTCCAGCGCTCTGTTCACACAGTGGCCAACCAGCTGTCGACAAGGGACCCACAAATCAGGGCATGCAGATGGCGGTCAGAGGGAGAGAGCAAATGAATGAATGGTGTCAAATCACAGTGGCAAGGAAAGGGGGATGTTCAGGGAGGGGGGCACCGAAGGCAACTTGCCCAAGGGCCTCCCAAAACCTGGAACTGTCTCTGGTTACATTCAGCATTCTGCCACCTCCTAGCATGACCAGGAAGCACTGCCCAGGATTGGTGTACCCAGGCAAAAGAAGGTTTGTTTTTTGAGTCTTGATACCTTGGGAAGAATCCTAGCCCCAGTGGGATCCTTGACTATCACACCTTACTGTGACCAAGAAAAGTGCCCAGTCGTCATTTGTTCTGATGGAGAACTAATGCGCTGAGCATTGAAGGCGGAATTCTGCTTCCTCCCCGTTCTGTGATATCGAGAAGCCACTTGCAGATGGGGATATTCCACAGGAGAAACTGACATGCCTCTCTGGACATGGGGCCGACAGAGATTCACCTTCCTCAAAGAGGTCCATGCAATGCATCCAAGGTGCTGGACCTATTTTGTGGATAAGGTTGGATAGAGTTTTGGCTGGTTTTGACTGAAACTCAGAATGGATTCACGGTCCCACTTAAACTGGAGCTGCCCGCCTCCACTGCTGCACATACAATAGCTGCTCCGCCCCAGAAACAGCTGCCTTTTGAGTGCCTCCTCACCAAAGGCCCACCTCCGTACTTTCAGGGTTAATTCCCAATGGCTGTTTTCCCTGCCCCAGCGGAAGAGCCCCCCAAAACAAATTGCTTCCCCCCCCTACTAATTGAGTCTAACGATCCCCATTGTCTGCCCTGATAGGTTGTGGGGGGGACGTTGGTGACAGAGGATGATGGAGAAGCCAGGAACATCTGTTTCCTGACGCCCAGGCTGCTCATTCCGGACCGGGTCCAATCAGCTCCTATTGTACCAGCTTCCCAGTTCCTGCAACCATGGGAAAAACAGTGTGTGTGTGTAATTATGGGGTGGGTAGTATTGCAGTTGTAGCTTTTGCAAATGCTGCAGAAATCCTGGAGGCGGCTGGGAATCAGCGAAGGAAATGAAAAGGGAGGGGGGATGAGAGAGGTCTCTTGTCAATTTTGACAGCTGGAGAGTGATTCCGAGTCATCCAGGACCAAAGTGAAGCCACCCTCTGGGATGGGGGATGGCGCGGGCGGTGTGTGGGGGAGGAAAGCTATTTCTGAGCAGTCCCTTAAAGTGACCAAATACAAAGAACAACAGGACTCCTTTATCTCCAATAATTAGGACATTTTAGAAAATGCAGCTGGCCATCCTAGGCTGGGGTGGGGTGGGATTCTCCCTTCTACAGGCGAATTTCTGCAGTGGTGCAGCCAGGTGATTTCCGACCCTGGACTGAACGTTGTGATGGGCTCCCCCTTTTGGTGGCTGTGTGTATTACTTCAGTTGTGAAGCACACAACTCACATTTATTCCCTGCATGCTTTACACCTCCAAAAATCCTAATATGTTAGAGCTAAAAAATAAAACAAAAAAAGCCTGCTAACCCTGATTTTTTTTTTAAAGAAATACTCTGAGGATGTGCAGTTACACTTTAAAAAATAATAATCAGTGAAATTATAGTACTGTCCCCCTCTCCACACTTTTGGCTGCTGTTTGTAAAAGCACAAAAGAGACAGAGATGCATTTCATAGAATCATGGAATCATAGAATAGCAGAGTTGGAGGGGGCCTATAAGGCCATCGAGTCCAACCCCTCACACAGTGCAGGAATCCACCCTAAAGCATCCCTGACAGGCGGTTGTCCAGCTGCCTCTTGAATGCCTCTAGTGTGGGAGAGCCCACAACCTCCCTAGGTAACTGATTCCATTGTTGTACTGCTCTAACAGTCAGGAAGTTTTTCCTGATGTCCTGCTGGAATCTGGCTTCCTTTAACTTGAGCTCGTTATTCCGTGTCCTGCACTCTGGGAGGATCGAGAAGAGATCCTGGCTTTATGCTTCTACATCGTAACACGTAGTGTGGTCGGCAGGCAGCAGATCTGGGATGCCATTAAGGTAGCGGAATGGACGATGCCTGCCCGGTAAGCCACCTGGACGTTCCTTTGGCCACTGCCATGAACAGGAGCCAGGACAACAGCAATACCTTGTTCACTTCAATGGGGCTTGTTCAAGGAACGTTTAGCTTATCGTTCACCATCCCATTCAACTTTTCTCTGCATTGCATATGTCTCAAGAGAAACTTACGTATTTTCCTGCGAGTAAATTTGCATAAATTTCCACAGACTCCGTGCATCCTGTGGAGGCCAGTCCGCACCAGATTCCATACGCTGGAATCATAGAAATCCAAATTCATTTTAGTCTGTCTCGAATTAGTCGGTGCCAGACTATTTTGCGCCCTAGGCAAGGCGAGCTACTTGCACACACACACACACACACACACACACGCGCACACACACACTCACACACACACACCAAAAAATTGCCAACTTCAATTCAGCTGTTCAAGAAGAATTTCTGAACTATATTGTCCTTTTATTATGGTTTTTCCTTAACACAGCTAATTCGTATAAAACTGTGACCCTTAAAGGTCAGCTGCGCCCCTCTGAGGTCTGCGCCCTAGGCGGCTGCCTAGTTGGCCTAACGGTAGCGCCGGCCCTGCCGGCATCCATGGATAAGTAATCATCTTAAACAGTCGCACGGCTATTGCCTCTCCCGCGTGGAATTTGCAGTTCGTTGGATTCCACCCACCAACAAATGGCTCAAGATAAGCAGCATAGATGCAGGGCTGAAATGCCCTGAAGGGGATATCCATAAAGGAGGCCATAGTTCGAAAGCCATTTAAAAAGCTTAAACAGCTGTTTGGTGGGATGGGATGGTGAGCCAGTTCTGCTAGGAAACAACCATTCTGTTCCCAGCATGCCTTGTTTACCAGCAGAATCACAGGGGTTTCAGTGATGTGGCCACTGCGTGTTTTCCAGCCCCTGGCATAAAAGCAATCTCAAGGTTTTGACTCCTCCAGTACCATTAAATAGGGAATGGAAGGAAGTGGAGAAGGCCTGGCCTGGAGGGGAACTCTTTGCGTCGGTCTCTGTGTGCTTCCCTGTGAACCGGAAGCAACATACTCTATTTAAAAACAAACAAATGAAAATAGCATGGGGATAATCTGGTGTAGAAGGGATCAAGGCTGTTTTCAGTTCTGCCAATAAGAAGACATTGTCGTCTTTCATGGATCTGCTGTGGTAAGAAAGAGGACAGAAAAAGAGGGAAACTTGGGAGGGAGGCAGGTGGAAGAGGCCTGACCACAAGCAGAAGAATGGCTAAGAGAACTGCCTCCTAGCAGACTCAGGCTCCCAGCACAGAACCATCTCACCCCCAGCTGCAACATCTTTTTGGGACTGGGAGCTTAAGAAGCAGGCTCCTTTGGGGGTGTTATTTTAACCTTTTTTTTTTTTTACATTTCTTTTCCTATGTTTTAAAATGTATGTTTTAAACTTTGTAATACTGCCTTGAGGCCCAGTATTGGGCAAAAGGAAGGAGAAGGAGAAGGAGAAGGAGAAGGAGAAGGAGAAGGAGAAGGAGAAGGAGAAGGAGAAGGAGAAGAAGGAGAAGGAGAAGGAGAAGGAGAAGGAGAAGCAGAAGCAGAAGCAGAAGCAGAAGCAGAAGCAGAAGCAGAAGCAGAAGCAGAAGCAGCAGCAGCAGCAGCAGAAGAAGAAGAAGAAGAAGAAGAAGAAGAAGAAGAAGAAGAAGAAGAAGAAGAAGAAGAAGAAGAAGAAGAAGAAGAAGATCCATTAGGCTTATCTGGTGTGATGGCATGGGAGGCTGCAACCTTGATGAAGCTAAGCGGGGCTAGGCCTGGTCAGTTTCTAGAAGGGTAACTACCTGGAAACCCCATGTACATTGATTCCTGCATTGAGCAGGGGGTTGGACTCGATGGCCTTGTAGGCCCCTTCCAACTCTGTGATTCTGTGATTTGGCAGTGAAAAGAAAGGGTTGCCCTGGATTGCAGAGAAGCTACAGGGGACTATATAAGTGTTTGGATGACTTTTGGGTAATTAATTGGTGTTTCTGTTTTTAAAAAATGAGAACATAACAATTTAGGGTGTCTGCCCCCCCCCTCCCGGGCCCGGTCTTTTTTTAAAAAACGAAACTTCTGCATTACTGTGAAATATACGACAGGTTTATATTAACTGCATACATTGCAATGAAGAGATTTGCTACTTTGTGATTACACTGTTTTTCAGTTCGGATGGTACTTGAAATTTGCCAGGTTTGAAAGCTGAGGCCATTTAGATGGGCTATAAAGATGTTTCTTCCTAGGCAGGCTTTTAACCTCCAAGTGTGATGGAGTTTATTTTGGCTTGTGTTATTTTCCCTGCCATTAAGATAACGCTACTGATTTTACTTTGTTTTTGGTTTTCCCCCCCTTCTTGGATGTATTGATGTATTTTTGTTTGAGTTAAATTGATTAAAACGGAAGGGGGAATGTAGCAACCACAAAAAACAATCAGAAGATGACATCATCTTGAACCACATAAGAATGCAAAAATTTAAGAAGAGCCCTGCTGGATCAGACCGAGGATCCATCTAGTCCAGCACTCTGTTCACACAATGGCCAGCCAGCTGTTGACCAGGAGCCCACAAGAAGGACACAGTTGCAACAGCACCCTCCCACCCATGTTCCCCAGCAGCTGGTGCATATATGCTTACTGCCTCTGATACTTTTAGCTGTCCTGAATCTCCCACCAATCAGCTTCATGGGATGACCCTGGGTTCTAGTATTATGGGAGAGGGAGAAAATCAGCTAGACCAGGGGGGTTTACACTGACAATCTCATGATTTTATGATTGCGAGATCATCAGCCTGGTCTACACGCGGTGTGCGACATTGTGGCCATCATTTTTGTTGTTGTTCTTAAAGCAGCTGGAGCACACAAGCACTCGTGCAAAAAATGGTGAGGTGTTTTTTTTTTAAAAAAAATACTTTCCCCACTCCCCACCCCCCACCCGATGGGCACACAGCTCCTGAGGAGCTCTGTACCCTGTGTGCAGTTCCCAGCTCCTCACAGTTTCTCACGAGGAGCCGGGACAAACCGCGATACCCACCCACATGTTCTGTGGTCTCGGGATCAGGCCAAGACCACAGAAAAAGCAGGATAGAAGTGTAGGGTGAGATCCCAGAGAAAGGGAGGGATCATCCCTCCCTGCTCTCAGGATCTCCTGTGCATCATATGAATGCACAGGGATGATCCCAGGGTGATCCCTGGGATATCACCCCATCTAGCTATGGCCTACATCTCTATCATGTCTCCCCTTAGCCTCCTTTTTTCCAAGCTAAACAGTCCCAGCTGTTGTAACCTTCCCTTATAGGGGAGATGCTCCAGCCCCTTAAACATTTTAGTTGCCCTTTTCTGCATTTTTTCCAGCTCTACAATCTTTTTTTTTTAGGTGTAGGAAGACATACACACAGCTCCGCAAAACTCCATGAATGAGGCAGGGTGATTGCAGAATGAGAACCTATCTGGAAGAACCCGGAGTCTCTTTGGTCAGGTTAGCCATTTATGGTCCCATCCTTTCCCCAGGCTTGTACCGTGCACGATGAGGTACACCTGCGAGGTGTGGGGCTTGTCCTGTGTCTGGAAGGAGCAGGTGTAGAGTCCCTCATCATACACGTTGACATGGGTGATCATGATGCTGAACTTGGAGGGGATGTAGGTCACCAGCTGCACCCGCGGGTCGATGGACCACTTGTCATTGCCGGCATACAGGATGTTGGAACGGTTCAGCCATGCCACGCGCGTCACCTCCTGGTTGATGAAGCAGCTGCAGAGAAAGGGGAGGAACCTGTAGTGAGGTTGAGTAGCAGAACCAGGAGGGAGGGGGAAACGTAATGGTTGTGGCAGGTCAGAGGAGGGCTGGATGCTGCAATGCATTCAAACTCAGACTTGCTAGACAGGCTAAAAATCCCATCTAGCAAAAACTCAAAGGTGGAAGGATGAGGAGGCAAAGACGAGACTACGGATTTTGATTTCTCCCACATTTAAATTTTGTAAATCTCAAGTTCTTTTTTGTCGAATATGGAGAACTTTGCCAATTTTGGTCAATTCTTATCAAAGCCTAACTGAAAAGAAATACTCACCCATCGCTATTACAGTTAAGATGGATGTCATGGTAGAGGTGACTCTACACCAATTATAGAGTCCTGCCAAGTGCATAGATGAAAGGCGGCTGTGATCTTCTAATGTCCCTGATGTGGGACAAAATGGGATAGTGAACCTTTCTACACAAGGCATTTATTGTTTCCTCATGATTCTTAGTTTGCAGGAGCTGCACACAATGTTGTCATCCTCCAAGGCGTCTCCTATTGTTCACAACAATAGCATTTTTTTCCCCTAATGAGGAACATCTGGTATCTTGTGAATGGTGGCATGAAATCCTAGCATAGTTGCACAATTCTACTATACCTCAGCGCCACCTAGTGGTTATGTAATGGAACACGGAGAAAGGCAGAGAAAGACCCCTCCCCTCAAAAAAAAAAGATGTCTAAAGGAGCCAAGCTTAATCCCACGAAGAATCCAGAAGCAGAAGCCTTGGTAAAGTGGTGGGTTAAAAGCCTCATATAGAAAAGTTCAGCATAGTGTATGTATATGCTGGTGAAGAGATAAAGCATGTGCAATAAGCAATATTGATACCAGCCCCCAAAGAAACCCTATCTCATCTTGTGTGCATGTGCCCAAATGGTTTAGGGCATAATCTCACGGAGTGTGTCATCGCTGTTCAGAAGTGCTCAGACTTGGAAGCTTCTGAGATTCCTATGCCCTGCCAACTGAGCAGTAAAGGTGATCTTTGCCTCCTCAGCCTCCCACTTTGAGTTTTTGCTAGATGGGCTGTTTAGCCTGTCTAGCAAGGGCACTTTGGATGGGGAGGGAAGGAGGCTGGAGGAGACTCAGGATAAATCTTACCCTGGCCTTTCTGGTCTCCTCCCCTCCCTGCCCACCAGAATGACCCCTTCGTCCCTTTTCTGAGGTTGTTTTTCTAACCACAGAGAGGCCACCAGCGCTGTTCTCTCTGAGCCAGCCGTGAACGGGTGGGGTGGTCAGATCTTTGACTCTCCCTTCCAAGATCAGGACACTGTCTCTGACCTTGGAAGGGGAATCTGAACCATCCTATGGTCCCCGGTATGCTTTCCCCATAGACATTTTTACTAGGCATAATAGGGCGAATAATAAGTCCCAGCTTGGTGACCAAAATACCGGCAGTGCTGAGGAAATATCAAACTGATGGCAATCCTAAGAGGAGCCCAGAACAGGGTATTCCAACTTGTGTTGTCCCTGCCACAGGCTAGAGCTGAGAAAGGGGTGGGCGCAAGTGTGGAAATCTCCCAATTCAGATTTAAAGCTTGCATTTCAATGCTTGAAAAAAAAGGAAAGCCAGTTATCCAAGAGCTGTTTACTTTAGTGGGATTTGCAGTGTTCGAGCCCAAGGGGGAGGGCCTGTAGCTCAGTCGTAGAGCGCATGCTTTGCATGCAGAAAGCCCCAGATTCAGTCACTGACATTTTCTGCTAAAAGAATCAGGTAGCAGATCACAGGGAAAACCTGTGTCTGCTTACGACCCCGGAGAGTCCCTGCCAGTCAGAGTTGGCAACACTGGGGTATATGGACAAACAGTCTGAACTGCTATGTAGTGGCTTGCTATATTCCTACAAAGATTAAGGGTCTGTAACGGATGCCATCAGGAGAGCTAAGAGCTTCTTTGGATTGCCAAGAAAGGGGATCTGTTCAACAGAGGACAGGGAGCCCCCAGTGGAGGCTGGTGGATCCACTCTGGGTTTCGTTCAATACCAGCCATAACTCTAAAGGAGCTCTCCAAGATGCTGAACCTAGTTCAGGGTTTGGGTTCAGCACCTTGGATAGCTCCTTGAAAGTTACAACAGGCTCTGGCTGAAATATAGGCAGGATCTACACTACTGCTTTAGAACAGTTTTTAATGGTTTTGACAACTGTTTGGGCACAGGACACATTACATACACCATTTTCAAACCATTTTGTTATATCCTGCTTGGTGTAGACTTGGCCCCAAAGTTGTTTCACAGCCCCTTTGACATTAGAGCCACCAGCCTTGGAGGGGAGGGGGCTGGAGGAAACCTAGGATAAATCCTATCCTGGCTTTTCCAGTCCTCTCCCCTCTCTGCCCATCAAAATGACCCCTTTCCCCCTTCTCTGAGGTTGTTTTTCTTACCATGGAGAGGCCACCGTGCACCGTTCTCTCTGAGCTAGCTGTGATGGGGTCAGGTGGTCAGATCTCTGAATCACCCTTCCAAGATTGGAACACTGCCTCCAACTTCAGAGGTTGAATCCGAGCCATCCTATGGTCTCAGGGACACTCACCCTGTAGACTCCATTGGCTATTCCTACCTTTAATATTTCTCTAAAAGGGGGAATTTCATCAAGTACAGCTTTCGTCACCCCTGCATGACAACCTGCATTGACTGAAATGCCCCCCTTCTACATTATAATTCAAAGATGGGATGGTGTCGGGGCTTAGGCATCATGAGGCAAGGACCTAGGGTGGCCATGTGTCCTCTTTTACAGTCCTCTATTTGGAGGGCTGAAAGAGGACTGTTCTCTGTTTTGAAGACATCCTCTGTTCAAAGGCCTGTCCTGCCCAATTCTGGTTTAAAGACACAAAAGTAGCCGAAGGAGGAATAGGGCTTTGAAGTTGCCCATCAACAGCACTTGGACCACTACCTGGCCCACCAGTCACCTGGTCAAAATTTTCCACACTATAGTGAGATGTACTGTAAGCCACCTGCCTCATAAAACACGCAGTGGGGCCTCCTTTATACACAGTGGAGGAGGGTGTACAGAGCTTCAGCTGTTGGGCAGTATAGACATGTAATAATAATAATAATAATATGCAAGCTGAAGGCTTGCTTACTCCCATACCCCACCACATGCAAAATCTATACATCAGGGACTTGAGAGAATTGGTCCTCAACACCTGAATGATGTATTGCTGCATTTATAAATGGAAAAGATGGCCCTGTTTCTGTCTCTGAGTAGGGAGTGGAGTCCAATTTATTATATAGCTCTGTGTGTGTGTGTGAGAGAGAGAGAGAGAGAGAGAGAGAAAGAGAGAGAGAGAGAGAGAGAGAAAGGAGGGTTTGGAGAGTCAGGAGATAGAGAGAAATATAACTCCTGGGTTCTCCTCGCAGCTTTGGTGAGGCCTTTGGCTGCCTCTCTCTACCAAGCCCTTTGAAGTCCAAAAGCCCATGTTATTACAGCTCTTTTTATCAAGCCCTAAAAACTTGAACACCTTCCAAATGGCGGATTTACAAAAATAACGAGCGTTTGAGGGGAGAAAGAAAGAAAGGAAGGAAGGAGAACGAAAGAAAAGGCCAAACCTCGTGAACTCAGCTGCTCAGTGAATTCCCGCACGGACACATTTCAAACACAACCCTCATCCTGTAACTGGGCCCGGGCTGCTTCCCCTCCCCACTTTACGTCCCCCTGTCCCTGACCCCCCCTTGGCCCCATGCCAGTCCCCCGGCCACCTCATTTCGACGGGCTCTCTCTCCTCACCCCGTGGCTCCCAGCTGCGAGATTTAATTATCAGAGTGGTTTCTCTCTCGCCTTGAAGGCGAACGGGTGCTAAGTAATCCCGTTTCTTGTTCCCTGACAGCTGTCAGGCACAGATTGGACAAGTGTTCTGAAGATAACCAGAGAAGAGCTGGAGGGGGGAGGACTTTGTGCTCTCCCCTTCAAATCACAAGTGACCCCAATACTTTATAAAAGTGACTTCTCCTCCCTCAAACTGCAGAATGGACCCAGAGCTGAGATGTCTGCCAGGGGTACGCCACACAGTGCCGTGGCTAGAGTGACCGGGAGGGGTGGATTGCTGGATCCTAAAGGCTCAAGCGTACACATCATGTGAAGTTGCATGATAATTTTTCCTCACTTTTTTTTTTTTTTTTTTAAGAAATAGCTTTAAGGAAACTGAAATCTTGGTGTCTATTTGGGTGGGGGAAAGAGAGGGTCTGTTTAACCCATTTTGAGGTCAGCCGTTTATTTATTATTTATTTTAAAAAATATATTTATATACCGCTCCATATCTAAAAATAGATTCTGGAGCGGTGCGCCAAAGAATAAAACAGCCAAAAGGAAGAAGATTAAAAACATCAAATTAAAATTGTTCAGTTTAAAACAAAGTACCAATAAATACAGTAGCTGGTCGGTTGAGGAATTCTTCCTGGGAAAGAGTTGTCTGCTCAAGATTGCACAAACACTTGCACACACAGTCGGCCTGTTCAGACAACACGCTAAGCCATGGTTAGACCACTAAGCCTTTTGCAGCAAATGGTTAGAGAGCATGTTTAAACCGTGGTTATGTAGCCGCCTTGGCTAGGAATGGTTCACATGGCAGGCTAAGCCATAATGTTTAGCTCAAAATGCTTAAACATACTTAAACATACTGGGTTGTTTGGCCCTTAAAGCACTATAGGTGCCTGACAGAGCCACAGCAGAATCATAGAATAGCAGAGTTGGAAGAGGCCTACAAGGCCATCAAGTCCAACCTCCTGCTCAATGCAGGAATCCACCCTAAAGCATCTCTGACAGATCCAGCTGCCTCTTGAAGGCCTCTAGTGTGGGAGAGCCCACAACCTCCCTAGGTAACTGATTCCATTGATGTACTGCTCTAACAGTCAGGAAGTTTTTCCTGATGTCCAGCTGGAATCTTGCTTCCTTTAACTTGAGCCCATTATTCCATGTCCTGCACTCTGGGAGGATCGAGAAGAGATCCTGGCCCTCCTCTGTGTGACAACCTTTTAAGTATTTGAAGAGTGCCATCATGTCTCCCCTCAATCTTCTCTTCTCCAGGCTAAACAGCAGAGAGAAAAGTTGCAACTGTCAAATTTCCCCTTTCTTCGGAACTATCAAAGACGCAAGTAGTCCAGTTTCCGGTTGCTTTCCGAGTTGCCAAGTTGCAGCCCAGTGATGCCGCTCCTGTCTTTTAGTGCCACAAGGCAGCCACAGCTTCTCCTGCCCCACATCCACACCTCACCCCCATAACCCTGCCCCATACATCTGCCTGCCAACTGCTGATGCAGCGGGAGAAATGGGTGTCCTGGTTGCAAGAGCAGGCAAGAGAGGAGGACAGACGAGGGGATCAGGAGAAAACAGGCCAAGCAAAGCTGTAAGGCTGCCTCATCCTCTCTTTCATTGGCATTTTTTAAGAAATATCTGCAGCAGTTCTGGGTTCCTCATAGGTAGGACAGGATAAAAAAAAGTGGTAGACAAAGAGATAGATAGGTAATGGGCCTGCTCAGACAACACACTAAGCCATGGTTAGGCCGCTAACCCCTTTGCAGCAAATGGTTAGTGGGCATGTTTAAACCATGGTTATGTAGCCACTATGGTTAGGAATGTTCATAAGCCACACTAAGCCACAATGTTTAGCTCTAAATGCTTAACCGCCATGGCTTAGCGTGTCATCTGAACGGGGTCACTGCAAATTGGGCTCCTCCAGTGTCTCAGACTGGCAGTAGCCCATGCCCCTCTCTCTCTTGCTTATCTTTTGCGAAGCATCTCTCTGGCTACCGTGGCAAACAGAATGGCAGACTAGATATGCTTGAAAGTGGATTCCTGCATCCAGCAGGGGTTGGACTTGATGGCCTTACAGCCCCCTTCCAACTCTACTATTCAATGATGCTGTGACCTCCGAGCAAGGAAAGGGTTCTGCGGGAGACCAGCTGTGGGGTCAGGAGCGCCCTTCCCCAAAACCTGGTGGCCTCCTGATGTTTTGGGCTAGAACTCCAGCATTCCTGGCCATGGTGCTTGGGGCTGATGAGAGTTGAAATCCAAACTGGTGGTGGATAACAGAGGATTTTGACTCCCGACAATGGAATCAGTTGCCTGGTGAGGTTGTGGGCTCTCCCACACTAGAGGCCTTCAAGAGGCAGCTGGACAACCATCTGTCAGGGATGCTTTAGGGTGGATTCCTGCACTGAGCAGGGGGTTGGACTCGATGGCCTTTTAGGCCCCTTCCAACTCTGCTTTTCTATGATTCTATGATTCTATGACTCCGTGACGCCTGTCTCGCCACCTTTCTCTTGGTATCTTCTTGCCAGCCAAGCGAGGGCTTTGTCCCCTTCCTCTCCCTCTCCCCCCCTCCTATTCTGCAGAGAGCGTAGGAGGGAGAGGTCTTGGGAAGTAGGTCAAAGCCTCCGCTGATTCAGGCTGGTGGGAACCCAGCGCACTGCAGGCTGCTTGGAAATTGGGGGTCTGGCAGGGAAGAGGGAAGAGGCTGAGGGGAGGAGGCTGGAGTGGGGAGAGAACAGCAGGGACACCGTCTTGGCATGCTGACTCACAACTTCCAGCTGGGTGTGCGTAGAGGGGGATGGATGCAGAGGCAGAGGATATATGGTGTTGGGGCAGGGGGAGAAGAGGCTTCCGGTTTATGGCTCCCTGCCCCACCCAACCCGTGCTGCTGACTGAGCTCCCTCAAACAAGCGTCCCAATCGCTTTGATGTCGGCTAAGCGAGCAAAGAGCTTTGGAGGAGATCAGGATCTTACGGCCCGGCGATCTTGCTCTCTGCGGGACAAGACCCAAGGCGGTGCTAGGGGCAATGTCTTAGGTTGATAGCTGGTGTGGCAGCAGTGGACAGGATGTTGGGCCAGGGAGACTTGGGTTCAAAAGCTCCACTTGGGGCCAAGCAGGATGGGTTGTCAGCAGTTCTGTGCGTTTTACACAAGGCACTTCCCTAATCAGGTAAAAAGAGGAAGAGGGGAGTGGCGGAAATGTGATTTTGAAAACTGGAGGGGTGCGTGGATGGAGAGCGTGATCCTTCCTCCCTCTGTCCCAAAACTGTGGCTTACTTCCCCATAGACCTCTCAGAGACAGACAGACAAACAGACAGACAGAGGGTTTTATCCCATTCAAGGTCACGTCCGATACCAGGGTATAGGTAAGAATTCAATCTTACCAGATTCTGGCTGGACACCAGGAAAAACTTCCTGACTGTTAGAGCAGTACAACAATGGAACCAATGACCTAGGGAGGTGGTGGGCTCTCCCACACTAGAGGCCTTCAAGAGGCAGCTGGACAGCCATCTGTCAGGGATGCTTTAAGATGAATTCCTGCACTGAGCATGGGTGTGGGTGTGGGTGTGTGTTGGGCTCAATGGCCTTAGAGGCCCCTTCCAACGCTCCTATTCTATGATTCTATGATTCGTGGGGAAGGAAGCCCTAGGCAGGAAGATGGAGGGTTCTTCTCTCCTCACCCCCACACTCGTTCTGAGTTTAAAATTGGACTCCATTCCCTACTTGCTACATGTTTTCAGGCACACAGCAAGGCCCTGCCATGCTAAAGGCCAGCTCTGGGTTCGAGGGGACCTCTGGCAGCCTGCCCTTCAGTGGGCCACCTCCTACGCAAGCGGCTCCTCAAACTTTTACCTAGCGGCTGGCAGGGTGAGAAGTGGCAACAGCACTGCGAGGAATGCCCAGTGGCTATGTCCAAGCTGCCACTTCAGTTTCCCACAACACATCTACGTCACGTTGCTCTGGAACAGTGTGAGGAATTCAAACCCAGGCGCCAGTCATGGGAGCCCAGGGCAGGCATCTGATTGGTGGTGGTGCTTGTCCAGGCTGCTGGGACCTCAGCAACCCCCTAAAGGTTCTGCATGCTGATCCCATGCCTGGGTTTGGCCCTCAGTTATGAGTTCTGGATCTCTCTCTCTTTCTCTCTCTCTGCCTAATCTACATGATAGGGTTGTTATTGAATGACAATGCGATCATTCCCAAATATGCTCAACTGATCTCTATTGGAGGATTGATGGGGGTGGGTGGGTTGCTACTGTGTAGGGTGACCATATTTTGGAAACCCAAAAGGAGGACAACATGGTTGCTATGTTAAAATTATTTTTAAAAAAATATTTTTAAAAACTCAAACTTTAAAAAAAATCCTGAAACTCAATGGATGGACAGATCTGTTTCAAACTTGGCATAGCTAAAGTCCTTGTTAAGAGCAGTCATGATGCCAACTTTCATCTCTTTATCTTTAAAAATAACATTTAAAAAAAAAATTAAATCCTCAAATTTTAAAAAATTCCTAAAAATCAATTAATGAACAGATCTGTTTCAAATTTGGTATGGCTAAAGCTCTACCTAAAAGCTATCATGGTGCCAACTTTCATCTCTTTATCTTTAAAAATGATAATTTAAAAATAATAATTTTAAAACCTTAATTTTTAAAAAAGTTCTAAACAATCAATGCATGAACAGATCTGTTTCAAATTTGGTATGACTAAAACTCTTCCTAAGAGCTACCATTGTGCCAAGTTTCATGTCTTTATCTTAAAAAATGACAGAGTTATAAGCATTTTGGTTAATTCCCATTAGAGCTGCTCTTTGAAGAAAAAAAATCCAGATTTCCCCTCCCCCTCCCAGATTTGTCATCAAAACCCCGGACAAATCTGGGCAAATCCAGTCATATGGTCGCCCTACTGCTGTGATAACGTGTTTGTTTATAGCAGGGGTGCATCCTGTGCCCTAATTTCAAAAGAAGTGGTGCCGTAAATGGGGGAGGATGACAGCAGTGGATCGGCGAGCATCTGATGAGCTGGACACGGGCAAGTCCGTCCATCCCTAAGGCTCAGAAGGATTTCCCAGTTTGTGTCTATGAAGGACGGGAATCAGATCATGGGGAAAGAAGCCACAAACCACGCATAGTCTGAGGCTTTCTCTAAGTGCTCCAGCACCACACAGAAGTGATCTTCATGTGGGGGTGAGGGAATACGATTCCCTTAGACCCGGGGATATTACTCTCCCAGATGCAGGGAAAGGCATTCAAAGTGAAAGAATGCAAGAGTATTAAAATCAAGGCCTGGTAAATTTATGCCGCACTTGACAGAGTTATTAGCCGTTCCGTAAGCCATTGGTGGCTGCTATTAACGCGTTATGAGAAGGTAATAGTGCGTTTTGCAGGGAGGGGGGGATCTTTTATTTAAATACAGTCAAGATGTTGTGATGAAACTTTAATAGACCGGCTAAATTATTGAACCGCGGGCTGGCGGCGCAAAATTGTGCCGGGTTCAGAAGGGGAAAATGGGAGGACGGGGGTCAAAGAATGGTCCCGTTCTCCGTGTCAGGTTGGGTACTCATGTGGGTTGGAGAATGCAGCTGAAAAATCATTGCGCCACTAGAGGGTGCTTTTAGAAAGGAGGCCCTGTTCCATTACGTAGGAGGCCAGTCACAGCCTACAGCCCCTGGTCCGTACACAATAGCACAGTCGCTCTGTACGGTGGCCTGTTGGGTAGTGCTGGCTCCAGGCTCTTGATGGTCCTCAGGCAAGACACCCTCAATGGGCCCATTTCTTCCATGAGTCTAACATCTCACTGCCATGGTTGCCAGCTGCTGTTGCTCCTCACCCTCATTCTTATCACTGCTACCAGTGAGGAATGAAGAACTCATGAGAAGCTTGCACCGTGAGTTCGCCGAGCCCTGGTCTGAAGAGCTGGGCCAGCAAAGGACACCAGGGCCTCCAGAAGGTCTGCAATGCCCCTGACATGCCATTTGCCTTCCCTCCATGTCAACCAGGGCCTTAAAGGCCCTTTTAACCTTGCATTAAGAGGGTCTTTAAGGCCCTGATTGGAGCCATGGGGAGGATGGCAAAGCACGTTTTCAGGGCCTCTGTAAAGTGTGCAGTTCCCCTGGCCATGCTAATGGTATTGATTGATTGATTGATTGATTGATTGATTACATTTATATAATAGCTTCAGCTATTGGGCGGTATAGAAATGCAATAAATAAAATAAATAAATAAAATAAATATACCGCTCCATAGCTGAAGCTCTCTGGGCGTTTTACAAAAGTGAACATTGAAAACAAATATACAAAATTTAAAAGCATGAAAAGCATAAAAACAACAATATCCTTTTAAAACAAGTATTCTGGGGTCAGTTAAAAACAAACAAACTCAGCACAGGTTGTTAACTGCCTGGGAGAAAAGTCTTGACCTGGCGCTGAGAAGGTAACAACGTTGGTGCCAGGCAAGCCTCGTTGGGGAGATCATTCCATAATTGGGGGGCCACCACTGAAAAGGCCCTCTCCCTTCTTGCCATCCTCCAAGTATCCCTCGGAGTAGAAACCCAGAGGAGGACCTTAGATGTTGAACATAGCGTTCAGGTAGGTTTATGTCGGAAGAGGCGTTCCGTCAGGTATTGTGGTTCCAAGCTGTGCAAGGCTTTATAGGTTAAACCCAGCACCTTGATTTGGGCTCGGAAACGTATGGAAGGGGGACGTAATTTCCCCCCACCACTCTATTGGCAGCCGCCACCATTAGAGTGTGTGTGTGGGGAAATATAAGTTTTCCCCAGCCTTGGGGAAATCACACTTCTCTGTTATCCCCCCCCCACTGATGGGTGCCTTAAAGGCCATGTTAATAGGACCTTTAAGGCTCCTACCAGTGTGTGTGTGTGTGTGTGTGTGTGTGTGTGTGTAGGGGAGAGAGAAACACAGTTTCCCCAAGGCTTGGGAAATTGCACATTCCCCCCCTGCTGTGTTAATGGTCACTGCCATTAAGGCAGTGGGGGGGGGGAGGACAAAGGGGGCACAGTCAGGCTAGGGAGCAGTCAGGCATGGGCCTGTCCTGGCACTGGGCCTGTCTGCTGCCCTTGTGGGCCCAGGCGGATTTTCGCACCAACCTTAGTTACCACTTGCTTCCTTGATAGGCAGAGAGAAAGGTGAGGGGGGGGTGGGAAAGGAGAGAAGCAAGTAGGATGCTGAACTTTTTATTTGTAGGTTGAAGAGTCCGATGCGTTTCACGTCGGGCTCTTCAACCTACAAATAAAAAGTTCAGCATCCTGAGAATTTGCTTCTCCCCTTTTTTTCACCTGATTTGGGTGCTTTTCTTCCCCTGTTTTTGATCTTGATAGGCAGAGAACACCAACTTTGGATGCCGGCCCTACCGTTGGGTGCTCATTGTTGCCCTCAACTTTTTTCCTTTTGCCTCAGGGCTATTTTAGAGAGAGAGAGAGAGAGAGAGAGACAGAGACAGAGACAGAGACAGAGGCAGAGACAGAGACAGAGGCAGAGACAGAGACAGAGACAGAGACAGAGACTAAACCAAAGTCCAGACGTACTCTAAATGTGGGTTCCTGTGCTTTCATCATGAAAGTGAACAAGAGTGGAGTTGCAACTCCAGCCTGCTGTGTCCGCATTATATACTGTCGGTCTGAAGATGGCGGTGTGAGGAAAGGGGTTGTGGTAAGGAGCCAAGGGAGAGGAGGTGCACGTGATGGGAGTTGCAACCTAATGATCTGAGAGCAAGGGGAGACAGGTTAGAGAAGGTTGTCCTACAGGTACACCTAAGGAGATGTCTGGATGGACATCCTGCAGGGCAACCAGGATGATCAGGGGTCTGGAAACAAAGCCCTTTGAAGAGAGACTGAAACAACTGGGCATGTTTAGCCTGGAGAAGAGAAGATTGAGGGGAGCCATGAGAGCACTCTTCAAATACTTGAAAGGTTGTCACACAGAGGAGGGCCAGGATCTCTTCTCGATCATCCCAGAGTGCCGGACGTGGAATAATGGGGTCAAGTTACAGGAAGCCAGATTCCAGCTGGACATCAGGAAAAACTTCCTGAGTGTTAGAGCAGTATGACAATGGAGCCAGTTACCCAGGGAGGTCGTGGGCTCTTCCACACTAGAGGCATTCAAGAGGCAACTGGACAACCATCTGTCAGGTATGCTTTAGGGTGGATTTCTGCATTGAGCAGGGGGTTGGACTCAATGGCCTTATAGGTACCTTCACTGTACTATTCTATGATTCTATGAACAGGGCAACGTGGGAGAAAGCCCTAGAAAGTTTAGAATGGGAGGGAGACATGCTTTTACATATACCGTGAGAAGCTCTGCAGTCCACACTAATAAATCAACAGGGCGGATTTGTCATGCCATCCAGCAAAGAGAGACACCCACCCCCACTGTAGACATATACCAGTTCTCCCCACCCCATCCCCACCCCAGTCAGAGGCAAAAAACTCACCTTAGTGTTGTATTGTCCCCTTGGCAAACTGTGTAATTTTCAGCTGCCTGATTAAAATCGGCACCCCGAACCAGCAACCCTGCGCAGCAAAAGACACACAGAGAGAGGGTTGTCGTTAGGGTTTGGCCAATGGAAGTGCCTCGTAGGGGAGTGGCAAGCTCAACGCACACCTCTTTTAGGAACAGAGCTTTTCGTCAGCACAATGTAGATGCATGTAAGCTTTTTGAGCTACACAAAGAACTTTCAATTTCCTATCGACACCCTGTAATAATTCTGCCTGACGCAGAGTTCTGTAGGGCGCCAAAGTGACACAGCTCTACCACAAGAGTCCATTAGAAGGTACCACCAGTATACTGAGCTACTCTGAGCTATGGTGTCTAATCTGGGATGGAGGAGTAGAAAGTAGCAATATTCCCTTCTTATTTTTCTTTTCTGCTTTTTAAGGGTATGAATGCATCTTTCACTTTGCTGTAGCCTTCTTTCAGGTATCATTGACTGAACAGCACTGAAGTGCATTGAAGTGCGCTGTGTCATTTCCTGTTTAACTGCCAGGATACTGCATTACTTAACCCCTTTGCAAGAACTTTTTGTTTAAAGGGACAGCAATATTCCTTCCTCCCTTCCTGGACATACACACAGAAGTGAAGAAAACAATGAAGAACTGGACAGCTGCCCAGGTATGCTCTATAATTAATCTAGTCTTGACAGTTTAGGCTCCCAGGACCCCATCCTCTAAACGTACCCTCCTCTAAAAGAGAGGGAAGGAGGTGAGAGACAAAATAATACACAAGAGCTGGCATTTAGAAGGACATATGCAAGATCAGATCAAGGGTCATCTCCACCAGGAGTGGACAGAAGGTAGATCTCCTGATATTTTGGACTTCACCTCCCAGAAGCTCCTGCCACATGATCAATGATCAGGAATGCTGGAGGTTGGTCCAAAGCATCTGGAGATCTACTTCCTGCCCATCCCAGATCTACCCCAGCTAAGGATGGACAGATCACTCTATATCCGGTCCGTGTAAGTTTCCCATGTGCACCTTTGTAAGTCCATTCCATCCCATTTCCATACAACAACAACAACAACAACAACAACAACAACAATAATAAATCCCTGCACAAAAACATGCATTATTTTTAAATGCTGTTTTCACAAAATGCTCATTTTGTGTGCATTTTAACCCTAAAAGATGCATTTCTGTATGCGTTTTACTCTAAAAATATGCATGTTTTGTATGCATTTTATCCATTTTGGAAACAACAACTGCATTGAAGAATCAAAATTGGGGTGGGGAGTGAAGGATAACTGAATTCCAACGTATGTATTTGGCTGGGAAGTGCAAATCAGATCAATTTGCTTAAAAACGTAACCCGAAAGAAAACTTTGAGCATGCCTATTTCCAACAGTGACCCATCAGGTGCCCCTGGGAAACTCACCAGCAGGCAGGGCATTAAGGCAACAGCTTCATCTTGCTTGTCCCCAGCATCTGGTACTGAAAGGTATACTGCCTCTGAATGAGGAGGTTCCATTTACCTATAATTACATAAAAACGGCCTTGCTAGATCAAACCAATGGTCCATCTGGTTCAGCATTCTGTTTCCAACAGCGGTGGAACAGATGCCTCTGGGAAAATCACAAGCAGGGTCTGGAGGCAATAGCCCACCTTTGTTGACTGTGCCCAGCAGTGGCTATTCAGAGGTATACTACCCCTGAACATGGAAGCTCCATTTAGCAATCATGGTGGTTAATAGGCCTCCAAGGTTCCTTCATTTTACTCTAACTGTCTCAGACAGGCCAGGACTCCAAACCCTCATCCACAGAGAACCCGACCTCAGAAGAAGAGGTTCCAGAATTAATGGGAGAGGCTCCCATCTCCCCAGAACCCAGTTCTCCAGAAAAACTCCAGAAATCAGCTCCACTGCATCAAGAGGAGATGCTTTGCCATCCTCTGAGGACTCTGCTGTGAGGATATTTAGCATAGCACATCTGCTACCACATTGTTGCAGGCTGAGATTGTTAAAACAGGCCATGTCTTTTTAATAGACAAAGTCTGCATCAATATGGAGGTGGGGCCAAACAGCCTAAATGAAGCTACACTCACATTTAAGGCTCAATCTCACTCTGCTCCTTGCTCTTTTTGCTTTACAGACAAGCCTGCCTGGCTTCCAGACTAGGGACCACTCAGAGCTTTCCATGGTGCTGTTCCTGACCTTGCTGACCATTCCTGAAACCTGACCTTGCTGAAAACCCACAATCCATAGCTGAACCCCGCAATCCAGGCCTCGTCAGCACCCAAATGATGCTAAGCCCTCATCACAGCAAAGACAGCACTCTCTATATTACACTTGTGTGGGAAATAGGACCCAGGAGTCCTGGTTTCCAGCCTGTGATGTAACCACTGATTGAATATCCAGGCCAGCAACAAGGACATTTTACTGCCAGCTCCTATCTGGGCTGTTAGAGAGGATTTGTGAAAGAATCTGACTCAAGGTACAAGCCTCTCTTCCCTTCTGTATGTGTGCATGGGTGCTTGTGCATGTACAGGCTAGACTGCCTGAGGGCTCATCAACGGGGGTGCCTCATCTGATCTGCCTCAGCTCTCTTTCTCTGTCAAAACTCCACTAAGTCCTTCTTCCAGGGAGCTCATGTCAGGAGGCCTGGGAAGTGCATGCATGATAGCTGGGGAAAGTGGTGATCCAGTGGCAGGGGACTGCGGATAAAACAGGGGCCATGAGTGATCTGGCCGTTAACTGGATCGGATCTGATGCTGCTGCGGAACCCAGCTTGCAAATATGCCATGACTTAGCTGCTTGACTTGAATCTGTTGCAGAAGCTGAGGGGAGAGAGTGGCACCGGGGCCCATACGAATGCCCCAACACAGCTGGCTGTCTTATCATCACAAACCCGGGATATCGTGAAGGGAATATCATGATTTCAAACAGGTAAAGGCTTTGCATTCATAGCAGAGCTAATCCAGACGATTTGTAGTTGGTAAGGTTTGCCCACACAGTACTCATTGCTTGATATGTGATGACTAATACATCAGGTGATGACCTGAAGGCATGAACGAGCCAGATCAAAACACACAAAGACAGCCTTAAAATATAGACCAAACAGAGAGGGGGGGCAGGGAAGAGAGTGACGGAGGAGGGGAGAGAAGGGTGGGTCAAAGGTCAAGCAGTCACATCAACTGTTCTGGGAGGCTGAAATCCCAGTCCTGGGTTTCCATATTGGTTTGTGAAGGTCTTTTCCCTCCTTGTTTTTAAGGTCCCCATAGAAATTTGTTTGCATTTCTCCAAACACACGGGGTGTTGTTGTTTTTAAAAAAAGGCTTTTGCCCCAAATATGCATTTTTTTGCAAGCAGTTTTCTCACATTCAATGTTTCTTGTTCATGTTTTCCAGTAATATATGCCCATTTGTATGCATTTTTCCACCTGGGGAACCGCATCCCAAAATCTGGAGAAGTGCAAATGTCAATGGACAACTGCGTTCCTGTTCGTATATTGATTTTGGAAGTGTGGATTGGGTAAATTTGTATCAAGATGAAAACTGAACAGGATCCTCCCTTATCCATAACTGTGCCCAAGTAGACCCTATTCAGACCATCGTTTAAATTTACACAGACGTTCAGGAGCAGGACCAAAGGGCACAATCTTGATTCACCCCCACCAGCCCTGTGTGTTCACCAAAGGAGTGAGAATGGCCTAAAAGAGTGTTTCTGAGCACGTGGAGAATTAATTTCCCTCACAATTGTGCAATCACAGCTGACCCACCTATCTCTGAATGTCTGAAAAGGGACAAAATGAAATGGAGTCTCCTGAAAGAAGCATAGCCAGCCAGCTGGCTGATGGTTGGAGATCTTACCTGCATGTCCTGCTACTGAGCTATGGAGCTCCAATTGGAAGGCTTTCCCATGGGTCCTTCCTTCCTTGTTTTCACAGGGCCCTGACAGTTTTATACTGCATTGGTGGCGTAACGCGAGTAGGAAGCCTACTGGCATTTGTTTCCCCATGGACAGTATATTAGGTGTGGGGCTGTGACCCCATGCATTGGTTACCAGCTGGCTCCATGAAAGTTCACATTTTCCAAGCTCTGACGCTTGAAAACCGGTCCTGAGGCCTGGTCCCAGCAACAAAACATTGGGGGCGGCGTACCTCTCTCAACCCCCTCCTCCATCTAAATCAGCCTTCCTCAACCTGGGGCGCTCCAGATGTGTTGGACTGCATCTCCCAGAATGCCCCAGCCAGCAGAGCTGGCTGGGGCATTCTGGGAGTTATAGTCCAACACATCTGGAGCGCCCCAGGTTGAGGAAGGCTGATCTAAATGAAGAGCCTGGTTGTGATTGACAGACCTCAGTATCCGAGACAGATCTACGGGTCAATGCTTATTCAGCAACAATGCGGCTGGAGACCCAAGAGGCACCATATTTATTATGGATTTATTTATTTATGTTGTCGAAGAGCTTCGAGCGATTTCCCTCCACTCCCTCACAGAGTGCAGGTCACTCAATCATGCCCCCGGCTATGTGGGCTGCCACTGCTGGGATAGAGATGGAGGGGTTTGGACAGAGGCGGCCTCAACCTGTCTCTTCTGCCCCATACATGACATTCTGCACTTTCCTTCCAGAATAATGATGCGTCTGAGCTAAAGACAAAACAAGGGGGAGGGTGGGTTGCATTTGCGTGATTCTCAAGGAAATTCTCCTCGCTCAATCTTAGTATGCAAAACTCTGAATCTCTCTTCTCCTAATTTGCCACTGGTCACGGACTGTTCATTTGTTACGAATATTTATAGCCAGCTTTTCAAACACCATTCTCGGATATCAAGAGCAAGCAAATGGAAGGGAAGGGGCAGCAAAATGCCTACCATTGTGATGGACAGGTGTGGTAGAGAGAGGGTTTGCAAATACCAGGGACCCAGTGTGTGTGTGTGTGTGTGTGTGTGCGTGTGTGTGTGTGTGTGTGTTTGACATATACACACTTGGGATGGGCAAATCAACAACACCTGTGTCATCAAGGTTCTCCAAATCCACCTAAAAGCATATTGCAATTCATGCCTGCATAAAAGGATGAATGAGGCTGCTATCCTGGGGAGGCTGATGGGCACCCTATGCAGAGCAGGAGGAGTGCTGAGGCGACCTTTGCCTCCATGCTGCTCCCATGCTGCCGTTTTGCTAGATGGGCTTTTTTGGTGCTCCTTCAAGCAGAGGCTGGAAGTTTCTCCATAAACCAGCCTCCTCAGTCCCCTCCTACTCCCTGTTATAGTTTGCGACCATAGATATAGTAAAAGCAGAGAGCCGCCATGATCTTAGCTTAGAGGAGGATGCCATTTACAGGTAAGTCCCAGTGGCAGTGGTGGCGCTGGGTTGGGGGAAGGGTGCAGGGGGGTTGTGAAGGGGACTGTGAGCGGAGTATGGAGAGTCGGGAGTCCCATGGACTCCCAGTCAGCCTTGTGTCTGGTTTTCCTGGGTGCTGGCCATGCGACCAGCACACAGGAACCTGCAAGGCCAAGTCGCTTTGGGGGAGGTGAACCTTGCTTCAGTACTGAGGTTAGGCAGCCCCCTCCCCCAAAATGCCTTGTGTCGAATTGGGGTCATTTTGGATGCTCCAAAATGGCCTCCAAGGTGAGTCGGGTGGGGTGGGGGGCTGTGCACAGCCCTAATCCCTAGTGAGGCTCATTGCATCCAGGATCAAGTTGGAGGGTAGGTTTTGGTCCTCAGAGCCATAGTATTTACAAGCTCTATGCTTTCCCCAAATTCAGAGGAATGAATGGCAGCCATTAAAGAAAGGACAGGGGGCACGTGAGGGTATTATTAGGGATGTGCTCCGCTTCTCCTCGAACTGGAGAAGCAGGAACGGAGCGGGGGGCTTCGCCTACCTTTAAGGCGGATGTGAAGAGAGTCACAGGGGCTGCGGATCGAGGCGAAGAGGATCGCCTCAATCCGGAGCTTCGCCTGAAGGTAAGTGGGGGGGGAGGGGGACTAATCTGGCGCTGCCGGTGCCGCCATCCATGCGGCGGCGGCGGCGGCAGCAGCACCAGGTAAGGGAGCAGGGAGGAGGGACGCTTACCTTCCTCTGTCACCGGCTTCAATTGAGGCCCCGGTTGAAGCTGGAAGTGAAGGCCGAGGCCTCTTCCGGCTTCAACCGGGGCCTCAATTGAATCCCGCAATGGAGGAAGGTAAGGGGGCGGGGTGGGTGGGTGGTTTCTCTGGCGCTGCCGCCACTGCCGCCGCCGTCCATATAGTGACGGCGGCGAAGCCGGATCTCACTCCGCGGAGCGGAGCGGGAGACGGGCGGAGCAGCGCAAAGAGGATCGGGCCCGATCCGGATTTTCCTATCCGGATTTTCCGGATCGGGCCACGAAGCGGATTTGGGGTTCCGTGCACACCCGTAGTAAAATACCACTCACTCACCCCCATCAAATTGTGCTTTCCCAGACACCAAGGATAATTTTTACCCTACCAAAAGCTATGCCTGAAACATCAAAAGAAGATAATATTTGGGGCAGTCCTAATCCATATTCATGGTGGTGAGTATGAAACCGAGGGGTCCCCCCCCCAAAATCCTGAACCCTGGGTTGTTTAAGCCAGAATAAAAGGGTGTGATCTACTGCTTGTGTATGTGTGCGTGTGTGCATTTATGTTCCTGGGGAATCCAGACAGTGTAAGGCCTGGTTGACCTTGGTGATTCTTAAATCTGCCCACAGAGCAGTGACATGGTGTGTGTGAGGGAGAGAGGGGCGGGTGAGCTTGTCTTGGCCCTAGTGTTGAAGCAGTTGATTAAGATTCTGTCTGACTGACGAATAGAGCCGGACATGAGCTGGAGAGGCAGACGGTTACTTTGCATGCAGAACCAGAGAGAAGAAGGTGACGAGGGAAGAAAGAGACACGGACAGAGATCAATCACAGCCTACACAATGGCAGCTTTCCTCCGCGATAGCCCCACAAGCCTCCGGCTGTCGCCTCTCCCCTCCTCCCCAAATTCATCCGGAGCTCCTGCCACCTTGCCTCACGGATCCCCTCAATGTTCCCTAGAGGGCAGGGGAGGCGGACTCCAGGTGTCTCCTCTGCTCTGAGTGGTGTCCCGCCTACCGCTCCAGACTGATAGCCCTCCTCCATGGCAGCTTGCAACGAGCAGGTATCTAATTGGCGGCTCCCACTTGGATGTGACACCGTGTTTACTTCATGTTCTTGCTCTGCCTACGAGTGGCGACTGTCAATGCTCAGGGACTGGCATCGTGGCTCCTCAAGAACGTGATGCTAGAACAGATGCTCCCTAGCCCAGCCATCTCTCTTCTTCCTGGAGCAAGAAGCCTCCTTCTTAACTCATACACCGGCACCATGGACAGCACCGAAAAACACTTTGGCTACATCATACTTCACCTGAAAATGCCCACCGGCAACCCTAGTGCCAGCAGGCTGGCTAGGGAAGACGGTGTTCCCTAAGCATGGGCAGAGTGCTTTCCTGTCGCCGTTCAAGGCAAATTCACACATGCACTTAAGTCGCTCAGCTGATTGGTGGGAGATTCAGGACAGATAAAAGGAAGGGCTTCGTCACACAGCACATAGTCAGACTATGGAATTCACTAGCACAAAATGTAGTGAAGGCCACCAATTTGGATGGCTTTAAAAGGGGGTTGGATAAATTCCTGGAGGAGAAGGCTATCAATGGCTACTAGCCCTGATGGTGATGTGCTACCTCCAGTATCAGAGGCAGAATGCCTGTATACACCAGTTATTGGGGAATATGGGTGGGAGGGGGCTGCTGCACCGTGTCCTGCTTTGTTGGTCCCTGCTCAACAGCTGGTTGGCCGCTGTGTGAACAGAGTGCTGGACTTGATGGACCCTTGGTCTGATCCAGCAGGGCCCCTCTTATGTTCTTATCACACTTCTCTAGGGGCAATTGTACATAGTTTGAAGAAGTCTGTGTTCTAGAACTATGGGAGAGAGTGGATATGATGGCCCTCTAGTTTCTCCAGTACCATTCCTAATTTTGTAAAACATGCTAGAGGAGGAGGAGGAGGAGGAGGAGGAGGAGGAGGAGGAGGAGGAGGAGGAGGAGGAGGAGAGTACTTCTTCACACAGCACATGGTTAAACTATCACAAGAGGTAGTGACGGGCAGAAATTTGGATGGCTTTAGAAAGGGATTCAACAAATTCATGAAGGAGAAGGCTATGAATAGATTGCAACAGGAAACTGAAGACATGTGTTTGATTTAAGAACGTAAGAAGAACCATGCTGGATCAAACAGTCCATCTTAGTATTTCTTTTTATTTATTCTGAATCTTCCACTAATCAGTTTTCTCACTTCTGGGACATATCACTGTAACCTCTGCAGTGCCATGTGTTGCTAACTTTAGGGAGCAGGACATGGCTCAGTGATGGAGCACATGCACTCCATGCAGAAAGTCCCAGCTTCAATCACCCACATTTCCAGGTAGGGCTGAGAAAAAAACTCTGCCTGGATCCATTGCCAGTCAAAGAAGATAATAAGGAGCTATGTGAACCTAGGGCAGGGGCGAGGAACCTGTGGCCTGCTAGATGTTGAAGAACAACTCCCATCATCCCTGGCCATTGGCCATGCTGGATGGGGCTGATGGAAGTTGGAGTCCAACAACATCTGGAGGGCCATGTGTTCTCTAGACCTGACCTAGGGTCTGACGCAGTATAAGGTCATTCCCTATGTTTTGTGGCTCCCCCCTCCCGATACAGAACAGCCTTGATGGATCAAATCAAACGTTCATTTAGTCCAACATTCCCGTTTGCAGCGTTTAATATAAAGCTTCCCAGGTGTCAACAAGGGGAGGGAAGATGCTATACAACCTTGCCATAATAACAATTTATTACTCAGATCAGAGCACCACAGGAGTCCCTGGTGTGGAGGCTGAAACAGATGATGTGCATCTTTTTATTATTATTTTTCATTTTCCAGTGGTTGTGTTTCTAGACTGCCAGATTTGGGTGGGGCTTGGAGCAGCCCATCTGCTTCCACTCCCAAACAGGTGTACAGAATGAAAGGAACGACTCCTGTGCCTGCCAGGTTCCCCACCACCTGCAAGAAGGAGGCCATGTAGCTGGCACCAGCATTGCCATCTTTTCAGTACCAAGTTAAGCTTTTTCCTCTACTCGCAGGCATTTCGTAGAGTCATAGAACAGTAGAGTTGGAAGGGGCCTACAAGGCCATCGAGGCCAACCCCCTGCTCAATGCAGGAATCCACCCTAAAGCATCCCTGACAGATGGTGGTCCAGCTGCCTCTTGAAGGCCTCTAGTGTGGGAGAGCCCACAACCTCCTTAGGTCATTGGTTCCATTGTCGTACTGCTCTAACAGTCAGGAAGTTTTTCCTGATGTCCAGCTGGAATCTGGCTTCCTTTAACTTGAGCCCATTGTTCCCTATCCTGCACTCTGGGATGACGTCGTCTGGTCAAGTCTGTCTGTTTGTTTTACTGATAAGGTTTTTTTTTACTGTTGATGGTTTAAAACAGTTATATTTTAGTTATTTGGTTTGATACCAGGCAATTATATTGCATTTTATGGTTTTCATCTTGGTAAGCCAGCCAGAGAGCCTTGGCTATTGGGCAGTATAGAAACATAATCAATGACATGACCTGAAATGTATTTATTCAATTTATGTCATGCCCAACTGACCTTGGGAGTCGCTTACAGTCATTAAAAAAGATAAATAAATAAAAAACCTACAACACTAAAATAACAAACAAAACAATACATGCAATAATGAATGCATCAAACTATTCAAAGACTAAGAATATTGTTTCAAAAGCAATAATGCGTCCCCTTGTGAAATAACACCATGGTCCCACGGTGGTCCTTCTGGCTCAGTGTCCATTCCTGCTCCCTCCTGCACCACTGGGCCTATCCATATGGAGATGTCCCCCCTTCCCCTCCTGTCTCTTTTTCTTCATTGGCTAACAGCCTTCGCATCCCATCGGCATACATGGCTGCCCGTCAATATCGTTCTTTCTACCTGAAGGAGTCGGGAAGGTCAAACCCGGGGAGATGGGGCTTCATGCCTCCCAGCGCCAAGGCTCCTTTCCACCAGGCCTCAGCAACGCAGCCTCCTGCCTGCAGCTTTCGAGGCTGAGCCGTTGTGCTTTAGTTTAGAGGTCTGGCTCCGAAACACAGCTCAGCAGATTTATGGTGCAATCCTGTGCATGCTTAGAGAGGGAAAAGTCCTACGAGTCCCAGCAACGCTGGGACTCGTAGGACTTTTTTTCTTCTCTAAACATACATAGGATTGCAATTTTAATCTGCCCCTTCCACATCCCTTTTTGATCTGCCCCTTCCACCTCCTCTAGGCAGACATGCAAGCTCCCTTTCGAAAGCATGTGAACTTTGGTTTTTCTGGAAGGTTCTTGAAATGGGTGGGTGGGGGGATATGCTCTTGGAAATGGGCAGATTTGCACTTCAGTGCGTGTTTCTCTTTGCCTGCCTCTGTGTGATTTTCTTTCTTTTGCAATGGGTTAGTCCTTTACCGAACTTAGATAATAATACTTTGCTTTCAATTCAGAGAGAGCTATAAAGTGTTCAGTGCTCTTTGGCTCTCATGTAACATAGCAAGATGCCTTATACTTGTCAAACCGTTGGTCTAACTAGCGCAATATTCTGTACATTGACCGGCAGCTGCAAAAAAAAACAGTTCTCCGTTTGGCTTGACAGAGTTGCATGGCATGTATGATTCCACATCCATATGTGAGCCAAGCTGCTGGCTTTTTCCTGAACTACGGGGGCTTCTTTTGCACGTTCTTTTTGACATGTTCCTCCATTTGTACAAATTTCTGAACAATTTCCGCAAATGACAGCCGAATTTTGTCACAGGCCCCACAATCAAAAATGCTAAAAACAGGGCACTCATGTCTTGCCTGCTAGGTCTTGTACATGTTATTCAGTTTGGAAAGATGATCACAGATTCAGACCCGGCCCAAGGCTGCCTGAAGTGGGAATTTACCACTGCTGCTTGCACCACCGTTCCTCTCCCACCACAATCTGCCCTCTTACATTTCTCGGCGTGCATACGCACATGCGACTCACCACCCCGCTCACCAGCTACCTTACTTTTTGGGGTGGCGTCCATGTGCCCATCACATCAGCATGCTGCCCATAAGGTATTTCTGATTCCAGGAGCCACATGGGGCCTGCACATCGGGCAAAGTATCACGAAAGGTCCCAGAACTTCCTGGGCCTCGTGTTGATACATTGCCTGACCTCATGCCAGGTGGTTTTTAAAGATGGAAAAACCTTATGGGCAGTGTGCTGGTGAAGCATGCATGAGGATGCGCACCAAGAAAAGTAAGCCGACCAGTCAGCTGGGTGGCAGGTGCACAGGTGGGGCAGGCTGGGGTGGGAGGCATGTGGGAAAGCAAGCAGCTCTTTCTTGGTTGTGCCAGCTGTCTGCATGGCCAGCCGGTAGGACCAACAAGCGGCAGACTATTTGGAGGGGGAGAGAGCCGCTCTTCCCATACTCCACCACCTGCTGTGCCCACATCCTCCCGCTTCATGGTAGGGCTGGCCCTGCACATCCTCATCCTCATCATGGGTATGATATACATGCTTGTTTACCCTTTTCTACTTTTGCCATGGGCAATTTGGGTTTTATAATGCTTCCAGGGTACTTCCTTAAATACGGACCTGGGTCCCCTTCCCAGATGCACAAGAGAGGTAAAAGCTGATCCTGTTTTAGAATCCAGGCATTTCACCTGGCCTCAGAAGTAGTCCAAGGAAATTGCTTGCCTTCCCCCACCCCAAATCTGGCGATCCGGATCCAGACCGCCAGCATCGCTCAACAAAACCACAACAATGGCTCTTTGCATCTTGAAGTGTGCTTGAGAGCCAGCCAGGGCAGACAGCAGAGCCCTTCTGTGCTGCCTGACATTGTAATAAAACCATCACCTAACTCATTTTGTCTCTCCTTAATCTCTGGGACCAACACGGCAACAGCTGTCTATATCCCATTACTATGAAAGATACCGGAACTTGCCATCTGAAAATGGAAAGTTCGCAATGTGAAGATGAAGGGAGGCAAAATTAACTGTGACGTCTACTACTTAGGGAAAGGCGAGAAACAGAAAATCATTCCCCAAGGATTTTTTTTTCATCCATATTAACCTTCTGCTCTGCTTTAATATGTAATGCCGCCCTCTATATACCGGGGAACAAATGACTTCTCAGTATTGTTTGATGAGGAGAGAGAGAGAGAGAGAGAGAGAGTTCTGTTTAACTGTAAAGCTTGCACATTCTTCCATCGATGGAAATCAGACATAAAAGGAAAATATAATTATGATTTCATTTGTTAATCCCACTCCTATCCCTTCACCCCAAAATATTGGGATAGAATACCATACAGTAGAGAGGCAACAGGAATCGGAGCTGGGTGCAATTTAGAAGAGACCTCCAGCATATCTTCAAATTCTGTGCTTAGGACCAGCACGGAGATAAACATTACTATGCCTGTAGATGAGGGCCAATGGCTACGCTGGATGAGAATGATGGGATTTGCAGTCCAACACATCTGCCGGGCATCAGGTTGGGAAAGGCTGTTGCAAAGCAAACCTTATCATTGCCCTCATAGTGCAATTTGGGAGGCTGAGAACCATTTAGGGTAGCCTTCCCCAACCTGGTGCCCTCCAGACGTTGTGGACTACAACTCCCAGAATTCCTGACCAAGTCGGCCATGTGGGCTCGACCTGAGAGAAGTTGAACTCCAAAGCATCTGGAGGACGCCATCTTGGAGAAGGCTTGTTTAGGGTTTAAAGATAGTAAACCAGCATCGTGAATTGAACCCGGAAACAGATGGGTAGCCAATGCACCTGGGCTGAAAAAGGACTCAGGTGCTCCAAAGGACAATCTCTGCTCAGAAGGATAGCAGCAGCATCTGGAACCAGCTGCAGAGAAATGGACAGGTATCTCTGCCTTCCATGATGCAGCTTGGAGAAGCCTCTTCCTTCCCTCTAGCACCAGTTAAGCCTCTCCCCTCCCCCACTCACTCCATCCCCTCAGTGTTACTCTTCTGCCATCCTCCTCTCTGGCGTTCAGTTCACTGGCTCCAGCTAATTAGAATGATTAATGGTGCCTGGGAATTATGCAAATTGGTGTGAGGTGAATTTGAGAGGCAGTGGGAAGAGAGTGAGGCAGAAAAGTCGGGACCGGGAGGCTTTGCTTCAGGATGTCGGGAAGGAAAGAAGGGTATCCTGTCCACGTTTCCCCACAGCTGACTTCAGGGAAAAGCCTCAGTTTCCTCAGAGGCCCTTCAGGGATTCCTGGGTGAAAAGATTGGCTTCCCATTCGTGGGTGTTTCCTAAACCATGAAGCTTCGTGGGAGCATGAGCCATGCCTTAGCGGGCACAACTGGTCTACGGGGAGCGACCGTGAGGTCTGCCCAACCGGCCTGCCAACTGAGCCGTGAGAACTGACCGTGAGCCTTCAGGGGGGTTCCCAGAATCCTCTGCAACACACAGGACAGCTGCACAGGGATTCCTCAGCAGGCAAACAAACCATCAAGGAAAGAGTTCCCTAGGGACTTATGCATCACCAAACAAGAGGAAACGCATCACCCAAAAATAGAGTGGGCAAAGGAGGACAGCGATTTGCATAACATTAGCGTATGCAAAGAGATATGCACAGGTCCAAATTTAGAAGGAATAGCTATTATTTAAATAGAAGTGCAAGACTGCTCACCATAGTGGAGAAGGTGACCCGTACGCTTCAAATAGAGGCCTCTCATCTGACAGCCCTCCAAAACAGAGGACTATCCTCTGTAAAGTAGGACATCTGGCTGCCCTAGTGAGTTCCCTCAAGCTGTTTAGAAAAACCACTGGGCCTAGATCAGAAACCTTGTGGGAACCAAAAAACCAAAAAGCACACAACCATCAGGGCTAGTAGTAGCCATTGATAGCCTTCTCCTCCAGGAATTTATCCAATCCCTTTTGGGGTTGGGTAATGGGGTTCTATCAAGTCTGTGGGGGCGCACAAAGACCATTCAGTAGAGCCCTGGGCATCCTAGAAGTTAAACAGAGTGGCGATGTTTTTACCTGATCTATATTCTTTGTCAGTTTCAAATCAGGCAGAGATTCTACTTGTACAGCTTCCCCCCACCACTTGTTTGGAAAAGCCACATCAGATGCATTTCTTTAGGCCTGGCAGCTCCCCAACAACTTGTACTTGCAGGAAAACAGGCAAAAGTACATTCTTTACTTGTAATGGTGTACACATTCTCCCAACCCCAGATTGTCTCCCTTGCAACCTGTACTTCGACAAGGCTGCAGCTATGAGAGGGGAGCAGTTGGACTTTCCCCACTTCGGTCACAAACCCCGAATCCAAGTTGAAGTGCGCCAATTCAGCCTGGTCCCTATTTGGGACCAGGCAATGTGCTTCAGGCTAATTTGGACCAGTGATCAGCTGCTGCCCCTTCCCCTCTCCCCACCCTCTTCTCCTACCCATGGGACTTATCAGAAGTCTCTGTGCATGTTGGCGGACCACCCATCCTCCTTGAGAGCTGCTCTGGGGAGGGGAGTGGGCAGGTAGGATGGTAGTCCTATGGACTCCCAGTTAGCCTCGTCCTCAGCTTCCCCAGGTGCCTGTGGGCAGCTGGTAAACTGCAACACCCCGCCTGCTTCAGATTCGGAGCTGAATCCGAAGCGAACTGGGCCAGTGCCAAGGCACACGAGTCAACTTAGGACAGATTTGGAGGCTCCGAATCAACCTCTGAGTCAAATCACAGGGGCTACGTACAGCCCTAATTTGTACTCGGTCTAAGAGGTACACAACTCAAGTTAACTGGGTTATATGGCAGAGCTGACACGAAACATTGCAGTGCCTGAGGCAGAAAGTCCATGTTGATCCTGCCCTTTAGAATTGCCAGCCTGTGTTTTTTTTGTTTTTTTTAAAAAAAAACTTGTTCAATTTAAAACTATCTAGCGTGACCAGATGTAAAAGACGGCAGGGCTCCTGCAATTTTAACTGTTGTGATGAAGAGGGAATTTCACCAGGTGCTGCATGCATACAAATGACACCTGCTGAAATTCCATTTTCTCTACAACTTTTGAAGATACAAGAGCCTTGTCCTCCTTTCCATATGGTCACCCTATACGGAGGAAGCTAAATGATGATGATGATGATGATGATGATGAAGTGGTATTGCACACAGCCACTTATGAATTCAACATTTAAGGAGACAGAGTGAGACAGATTTTAATATTGTTGAAATATTGATACACAGAAAAGTTTCTTTCTTTCTTTCTTTCTTTCTTTCTTTCTTTCTTTCTTTCTTTCTTTCTTTCTTTTCTCCCCCCTACACACACACACACACACACACTTGCTTAATCTTGCCTAATCCCTCCTTTAAACCCATCCCTCCTCTTTAAAACCTCCCTAATCCTACAAAGAAACTTAAAGGAACTGAAATCTCCTGGCACGGCGTCTGGGGCTGCCTCTTCCTTCTCATCTCCTTTCACACAAAATCCCACTCGGAGCCACCCCCGGTCCACCCATCGCCAGGGAAACTGAGGCAGGAGGCTGGATGTAAGCCGCAATTCAAGAAAGAGTTTTGAAATCCATGAATCTATTTTGGAATAGTCATTTCCTTGTCTGCAGCGTTTTGTCCTGGGGCAATGGGGCATGTTCACGGCTGCTGCTGCCGCGACCCTCTTGTTCAGCCTTCCCAACCTGTATGGGAATTCCTGTCCATACATCTGGACAGCAATTCCCAGCATTCCCCAGCCAGCCACACTACTTTTCAAGGTTCTGCCACTGGCCAGGTCCCTAAACAAGTGTTGGTAGAATGGAGGCTGGGCTGAAAAGGAGCCTAGGTACACTGTAGCTGAGTTTGCCAGTCTGGCGTCCTAGAAAGGAGAAATTTGACAAGTGCAGATTCTCCCAAGGCGCTACATGGGAGAGGAGATGCACCCACCACCTCTCCCCGCTCTGTGCGACGGCTGAACGCCGATTAGCACTTAACAGTCTTATCACGGCTGGCTTGTATCCTTCATGCACTGCACCAACATAAGGAGCATGTACTCCATTTCAGATCAGGGGCGTCATCCCAGATTTGGGACCATCCATTAAGTATGTCGCGCATCAAGCGAGGGGAGGGGAGGGGAGGGGTCGCAACGTCACAAACGGGGGAGGAACCGGTCACCTGCTAAGCAGGGCAAACTGTGGCAAGGAGAGGAGGTTAAAAAGGCCTTTAAAAAGGGGTGATATGCTTTAACGGAGAGTCCCTTTGCTGTTCGAGGAGGCACATTTATTGGCTTCATTTATTGGCTCACTCTTAAATATATTCAGGATTAAATGTCCCAAAAACCATACAAACAACAACAACAACAAGACAAAAGCAAGATATTCCAAGAACGTTTCTTGTGGTTCCTTTAGGAACCACAACAGTAGTGTTATCAAAAAAGATTAGTCTTTCTATCTTTCTTTCTTGGAACTGGTGCCTTTGGCATGCCTATTTAATACATCTAAAACTGGTTATAACAATAGCCATTCAGAATGGAAAACCACTAATCTGGGAAGAAATACAGGTGAACCTGAGGAATAATCATCCAAACCCGCTCCCTAAACAGCACCCGTTTGCAAATTTTATTTATCCACTACATTTTTGTCTCACAATTCCTTGAAGGTTTTCAGAAGAGCATATTGGGGGGGGGGGGGTCACGGGGTTGCCAACTTTTCAATCTCTCACCAACACCAACACCAACACCTCGCTGCTTTTGTGCTTTGAACAGCACCTTGGCTGCAGACATTCCAGGCTGAACGTGTCAGCACTGTGAAAAGCTACACCTGCCAATCGCTGTAGAACAAGCTGCTATAACAAAAGGCCCAGGAGCAGGCCAGGTGGGTTGCTTTTGGGGTCAGTTGGCAATCCTCCTTACGAGCAGTAACCCATCCAGGTATTAGCCACGCCCCAACTCGCTTTGTTTCTGAGAGGGATCTCCATCAGACACCTTGAGAGCATTCTCAAGAAATGCAGGTTTTTGTCCCTTCCTTCCTTCCTTCCTTGATCCATCTTGCCCAGGATCTCCATATCCACCACCCCCTCTATCCGCCTCATCCTCTCCCATCTTGCCCCTGCACAATCAATCTCTGTCAATAAGTAGCTGCCATTCCCCAATTACTCAATTAACTCCTGAACCCTCTGACGTGCCATCAATCACTCTTCACCTGGGCAACGCGTGTCGCTGCCCTGGTTCTCCAGGCACCAGCTCTGATCCGACTCAGCAACTGAGTCAAGGCAACTGATGGAGGACCAGCCGGAGCCCTGAGAAATTAAGGGAGGCTGGGAGAAGAGACCAATCAGCAGGCAGGTTGTCCTAATGATCTGCTTGTGGGGGCCATCTGTCCATAATTGGTCAGGGTGGGATACCCATTCAGCATCTCATTCAATGTTTGGGAAATCTTCTCATCCTGGAACTGTAGTGCGCAGGAAGAACAGAATATGCCCATCTGTGACTTATGCATTGCTGTCTTTTGAGTAGGGTAGGGTGACCATATGAAAAGGAGGACAGGGCTCCTGTATCTTCAACGGTTGTATAGAAAAGGGAATTTCTGCAGGTGTCATTTATATGCATGCAACACTTGCTGAAGTTCCCTCTTCATCACAACAGTTAAAATGGCAGGAGCCCTGCCCTCTTGACCAGATACAAGAGAGGGCAGAGTTCCTGCAGCTTTTACTGTTGTGATGAAGAGGGAAATTCGCCCGGTGCGGCATGCATACAAATGACACCTGGTGAAATTCCCTGATAGCCCTATTTCCCAGTTTGGACAAAATAGGAAATGATGGTTAATTAGAAGCCAAGGTTAATTAGAAGCCAAGATACCAGCCATGCGCTATCTATGTATCAGACTCATGATAGTATTCTCTCTGTCTCTGTGTGTTTTGTTGTTGTTTTGATTCTTTTATAAACTACTTTGCGATTTGTTTCAAATGAGAAGCAGTACATAAATATTGTTAATAAATAAATAATCATCTGAATGTGGCTGTTCTGAAAAGGGCTTTAGCATACAGTTGTAAGCTTGCAGGTTTGGTCTGGATGACCTCATGGGGACCCTTCCAACTCAGTAGTTCATGACACGTAAAATTTCTTTGAATGAGCTTTCTATGAGTGTAGATTACCTGGGTCTAGAGCCTTGGACTTGCTGATCATTCTGGAAAAGTGTCCAGCACCTTCTGGGATGTTCTGGATGGGGGCTTATCTTCCTCCCACCTCCTACCTGCGGAATGTGCTCAGGGCCAGCCCTACCATTAGGCAGAATGAGACAGTTGCCTCAGGCGGCAGATGCTGGGAGGTGGCAGCAAGGTGTTGGAGCAGAGAGCTGTGTCACCTGTACCCCTTAAGCTAGCCTGCTGCCTTGAGATATAGTCGAAGACGCTGTCCCACTGCCAGCGTTGAAGCAAGATTCAGCAATCTTTCTAGTTCTAGTACATGGAATGGGAAGGAGGCCCTCCTGTCCTTTGTCTCAGGAACAAAAAATGTCTTGAGCTGGCCCTGGATATGCTGATGCAGAGGTCTCTGGAAATGCAAGTAGTGGCAGCTGAAGGCAGAAAGAGGGTCAGAGTTTGGCTGGAACTCCAGAAGCGTCTTTAGGATGGCCTTTAGAGACACCTAATGGAGCAGCAGGAATCTGTAAGGAGTGTTAATGCCGTGCATCTCCATCTATGTTCAGCCTGTATATATATGCATAAATAAAGCACATATCAGTAGAACACCACAAGCATTCCAAAAAAGCCCAAACCCCGGTTAACTGCTTGCACATCAGGAATTCTCACTGCTCGGAGAACTGGGGTGCACATAACGATACCCTCCAACATTTCACAGACGGATGGCAGCAAAGACACGCGTATGTAACACCCCCATTCTGTACATTGCTGAAGGTTCTACGCTGTTGTATCCATTTATTCTGCAGTGGGCTGCCCTCTGTTGATTTAAAAGCTGGGAGTGTATCTCTGTATATCTCTCTGTCTCTATCTCCTACAATCTGTTTTCAACAATCCAAAAGATAGTTAAATTATGGAATTCACTACCGTAAGATGTAGTGATGACCACCAATTTGGATGGCTTTAAAAGAGGGTTACATTTCTGGAGGAGAAGGCTATCAATGGCTAATACCATATTTCTTTGATTGTAAGACGCCATCGATTGTAAGACACACCCTAATTTCAGTACCACCAACAGAAAAAAAGCTTTGGTTCTAAGAATTATAATTGCACATGCAATTATAAGATGCACCCCGTTTTTAGAGATGTTTATATGGGGGGGGGGAAGTGCATCTTAGAATCGAAGAAATACAGTAGTTCTGATGGCTATGTGCTACTCCCAGCTACTTAAGGCTATATGTACCAGTTGCTGGGGAACATGGGCGGGAGGGTTCTGTTGCACCTGTGTCCTGCTTGTGGGTTCTTGGTTGACAGCTGGTTGGCCACTGTGTGAACAGAGCGCTGGACTAGATGGACCTTTGGTCAGATCCAGCATGGTGCTTCTTATGTTCTTACGTTCTCATATTCATCCTTCAGTAGCTGCAGCATGCACAATGACAGGCTGTGCATTACATGATACTTTAGTGTTCATATCTGTGGCTTGATGTGCATATGCAGTAGAAGCAAAATACCTCCGCAAACATCTTAACCCACTTAGAGGCCTCAGCTAGACCTACCTGTCTAGAGCAACGGAGGGGTGAAGCTCTCAAGATATTTTTATCGTGAGATCTCCCCCTCTGTTTACACGCAGCGCGCGACAACCTCAGAGGGAGAGGACGTCGTGCTCACCATTTTGTTCTTGCTTTTTAAAGAGGAAGGAGCGCATGAGCACTTGTGCGCAAAAAGTACTTTTTTTATTTTTAAACAAACTCCCTGCTCCCCCCTACCCCTGATGGGTGCAGAGTACCCATCAGGTACTCTGTGCCCTGTGCACGGGTCCCAGCTCCTCACGAGTAACTGCGAGGAGCCGGGACAAACCGTGACAGTGGGCCACACTTTCCGCAGTCTCGGGATCATCCTGAGACTGTGGAAAAGGCAGGCCTAAAGTGCAGGGCCATATCCCGGGGGAAAGGAGGGATCATCCCTCCCTGATCCCGGGATCGTCCCTGTGCATCAGGTGAAAACACAGAGATGATCCCGGGGATTGCCCCGGGATAAAGCCTCGTCTAGCTATGGCCAGAGATTTAACTGCTAGGGACCAGGGAGTGGTGGCAATCTCTAAAGAAGGAAAACTCTCGCTACTATCAATAAATATCTGTCAAGGCATTTCCAAATGGAAAAATATGGAGCAGGTATATGCCAAAGCCAGGAAATGGAAACCGTGGGTGATAAATTAGGAGTATGCAGAGGGTATGCTTTAATAGGCTTTTTAGCAGTCTCTTGTAGGTCAGCGTCTGCCCCCCCCCACAAAAAAAAATCTTTCATGGATATCCCTTTTTCTCTTCTCGTTTACCCACCTCTCTGCCTTTACCTCAACAGACTCCATCTGGCCTGCCTCTTCCTGGGCCCGGGGCTCAGAGTAAGCTGTCTGTCTGCCACGACCACGTCTTTTCATCAGACGTGGCAAGGGAAGTGGGAGAGTTAGGCAAAGACAGAGAGATGCCTGGATTTTAATAAGAAAGTGGCTCTTTGCAAGCTTATTGATTGTGAAAAGGCCACTGGGGTGGGAGTGGCGAGCGAAAGAGCTGCGCCTGCCAGTCCCGTTCAGCCTCACACGGTCGCTGAGGCAGCAGTTGAACCGAAGGGTGGGGGAGGAGGAGAGAGGAGAGGCGCGGGGGGGGGGGGAGGCGAGATACGGCTCCTCCTTAGATCTGTGCTCATGAGGCCAGGGCCTGCTTGGCCAATCCATCTAGTATTTGGGAAGGCTGCATTCCTGAGGGGAGTCCAAGTTTGGAGGATGGAAGCGAAAAACAACAGACACGTGGGGAAAGACATACGGGCCTCAGCTAGACCAGGGAGGGTTACAGCGACAATCTTGCGATTTTATGATCGTGATAGCCAGGGACTGGTCTGAAGTCTCTGTGCCTCTTATGGGGGAAATTGACTCTCCTCCTAGGAGCATGAACCCCAATTTTGGGGCAACAATCGTGAGATCATCGCCCTGGTCTACACGCGGCGTGCGACATTGCGCCCACCATTTTGTTTAAAGCAGAGAGAGTGCACAAGCGCTCGTGCAAAAAATGGTGGTTTTTTTTTAAAAAAAACACTTTCCCCGCTCCCTCCACCCCACCTCCTGAGGAGCTCTGCACCCCATGCACGGTTCCCGGCTCCTCGCAGTTACTTGCGTGGAGACGGGACAAACTGCGACACCTGCCCACACGTTCCATGGTGTGGGATCAGCCCGTAACCATGGAAAAAGCAGGTGAGATCCCCAGGTGAGATCCTGGGGAAAAGGAGGGATCATCCCTCCCTGCTCCCGGGATCCCCTGTGCATCATGCGAGTGCACAGGGATGATCCCAGGGCGATCCCCGGGATATTGCCCCATCTAGCTATGGCCACAGAAAAACATTCTCCTCTCTAGGAAGAGTCACCAGTAGAAGACGAGAGCCAAAGGCCTGGACTCCCAGCATCCCTCGCTGTAACTAGGCTTTTCTTTTGTCTGGCTATCGATGAACTGGCCTGGTTATTCTAATCCCTGGGCCAGTCCATGTAAAAAGTGGCTTGTATTACCTCGGGGACAGCTCCGCCATGAGCCCAAGTGAACGTGCCCCTCCATACACACACAATGGCACGGTGCTGTTATGATTCTTCATGGGTGAAAGGGAAAACAGGAAGGAGAGGTCCGGGTGCGATCTGTAGATGGGCAAATTCAAGGCCTCTGCTCATGCTCTTATGCTTCTTTGTGGGCATGCTGGTCAGCCCTTAAAATAGAGGATGACTTCTAGTAGAGGAACATCCTCTGCCGGCCTTCCAAAACAGAGGACAAACCTCAGTAAGGCAGGGCACCTGGCCACTCTACTACGTCAAGCATCCTGTTTCTCACTGTGGCCAACCAGATGCCCCTGGGAGGGCCGCAAGCAGGACAAGAGGGCAGTAGCACCCTCCTGCACATGTTCTCCAGCTGCTGGCATTCAGAGGCATACAGCCTCCAACACTGGTAAGGATGACCCTATGGAAAGGAGGACAGGGCTCCTGTATCTTTAACAGTTGCATAGAAAAGGGAATTTCAGAAGGTGTCATTTGTATGCATGCAGCACCTGGTGAAATGCCCTCTTCATTACCACAGTTAAAGGTGCAGGAGCCCTGCCCTCTTGACCAGATACAAAAGAGGGCAGGGCTCCTGCAGCTTCAACTGTTGTGATGAAGAGGGCATTTCACCAGGTGCTGTATGCATGCACCGGCTGAACTTCCCCTTTCTATGCAACTGTTAAAGATACAGGAGCCCTGTCCTCCTTTTCATAGGGTCATCCTACATTCATGTCAATTTACAAGGTATAAAAAGGGACAAGTAATCGCCCCAAGGAGCTTACAATCTCAAATTCGACACAGGAGAGACAACAGAAGAAGGGGAGGGAAGGGGAGGCAAGGATAGATAACGGGGGGGTGGAGAAATTGCCTAAGGAAACAGATAGTTTTTGAGTAACAGCTGGATTTTCTATTTTCAACAATAGGGGATGAATCACTGTTTGTTTGCTCCTTCTTCCCAGCAAGCCTGGTGAGGATCCCAGGTGTAATAAAAAAACACCACTATATTTGCTACTGCCTAATTTGAATGTTTGCATCTTCCCCCTACTTTCTATCTTAAGAGTGTAATCAAATGCATGGCTTAAACATTAACCACTTCCTTCCCTACCACCTCCACTACCACTGTTTCCCCCACACACACACCCTTTGGTTACCATCTTCTGAAGAACTCGAAAGTTTGCACGGTATTTTTGAGACTTCTGAGTTGGCCTACTGAAGCTATTACGGGGATACGGAATTTGGACATTTTCTTGTTAGAAAAACAAATGCCCATGGGGGACTTGGGGTGGGAAACCTTATTGGAAAAGATGAGTTTGGAGGAGGGATTGAAGGAAGGGAGGTGACACATCACACACAGGTCTTCACGGGCGCTGAAGACATTCAGAGGGCCGAGGATGATGGAGCTGGTATTGGCAAGGTCATTGGCAGGGATATAAGTATGGGTGAGATTGGGAGGCCAGGGTGTGCAATGGCCATAGGAACACTGAGAATGTTCCAATGTCCACTAGAATGCATTAAAAGCAAGGACGCTTGGCTGCTTACTAGGGATTGTCTTCAAATGACTATACAGGGAAAAGCTGCCCATTCAAATGTCTACCATTACAATGCACAGGCCAGGGGCGGGTAACATGTGGCCCTCCAGATGTTTTAACATTCAAGACCCATCCTACCTCACCACAAGTTATGTTGACTACGGACAATTGGGAATTGTAGGCAAAAACATCTGGAGGGGCACAAATTGTCCACCACAATGTAGGCTGTGTCTTGCTAAACACCTCCCCCACCACCCACTGAAATGATTACTCCTACTCTGCCCTGCATAAAAATCAAGTTGAGTTTCAGAATGCATTGAAGTGGCTCTGGGACACTGAGCAAGGATGTGTATGAAACATCAGGTTCCTCAGGATCAGTCATTGCTGGACTCAGGGGGCCACCCACCAAAAGCCCCTGGGATGCTTTTAGACCCTCCCTACATGGAGAGATTTCTCTCTGTCACTATTGTGGTTCTATTTGCCATACATTACCTGAATAGACCACTTAGCATGCATTATCTGAATAGACTAAGGGCAGACAACAAGTGGACCGCAAGCCACATATGGCCCATCCCCCACTGCCTACAAAATTTGGGGGGAAGAAATTAGGGGGGGAGGCATCTGTAACACTACAGAGCACCAGTAGAATCAAATTTAGGTTGTTTGCAAGGTAATCTTGACCCTCTTGGTGCTCCATAGTGATATGGACATGATTTATTTTATTATTATTATTATTATTATTATTATTATTATTATTATTATTTTAAATTGGGGATGAGCTTAACTTAAGCACTTGTTTGACAATTTGCGAATATTTTCGGTGGAGGACACGGGTTCAGGCTCTTGCTTGGAAGTTCAAACTGGTATGCTCACATGTTTTGTGAGTAAGAATTAAATTCTCATAATTCCTACCCTGTGTCTTGTTGACACTATTATTAAAGGTGTAGGAGCCCCATCCTCTTGCATCTGGCCATCCTAGGGTCCTAGAGTCCAGCTAGTCCTGGATAAAGCCTTGTGGACTGATGGGTCACTCAGGGTAGGGCTTCATGAATCCTGGCTGGGAACCTGCAGTTCTCTGGAAAAATCTGTCCAAGCCAGGAATGAAACTCAGATATCTGGGTTGCTATATCCACTCTTCTCAGAGCCCAGACCAGAAAAACCTGGAACATCTGCCTCCAAAGCTGCACACAGTACCACTCCTGACCTGCCTGCCTGCCTCCCTCCCTCTCTCTCTCTCTCTCCTGGGGAACCAGCCAACAAAGAACTGACGGACAGTGGAGGGAGGGGGACACATTCACCCACCACCATAATTACTTGAGGATTTTCCATCTCCTGATCCTAGCCACCAAGCGATTAGAAATCCTTCTTGGGAGGAAAAGTGCTTTTACAGCCTGCGGCGTTCCCCCAGGGAAGAAGGTCACCCCAAAGCTCAGCACATCTGCTGGGTGGAAAATCCTGGCTTGCTTCCGGCACCGATTACAGTGGAGATGGGGAAGAGGGGGGAGGGCTTTGGGATAGAGAGGGGTCATCTCCCTCCCCATCCTCACTCCCTTGCTGCACACCCCCTGGCAAGTGTGCTGCCGGCTCTAATCCAGCTCCAAACTGAGAGCAACCACTAGGTCTTACTTCCCTCCTGGGAGATGGGAATAATAAAGCCAAGTCTGCTTTTTCGGCCAAGAGTTTCCTTCCTTAAGAAAGCTGGGGTTATTTAGAATCCCACGTACCTTACAGATGGATGAAGTGTCCATTACGCATGAAGAAGGGAAAGACAAAAAGAGAGAGGGGAGTTGCTGGACAGACAGACAGACATACAGACAGACAGGGAGAAGATAGATAGATAGATAGATAGATAGATAGATAGATAGATAGAGATAGACAGGAATACAAACTGTAAAGAATTTTAACTGTCTGCTTTTGGCCGACCCTGCAATAATCATCGCTCCCATTGTTTCTCTCCTCCTTTGTTTAATGTACAAGGAGCCAGGAATCTAAATGCAGCCCACTCCCTCCCTGCTCTCCCCCCACCCACCCGCAAAGCTGGCATTTTCCGAGGGAGCTGATCTGATCAACGTGAAGACGGAGTCTGCGGCAGAACCGCCTTGGCGCTATTTCCCGGTTCACTTCACCTGCCCACCTTCTGACGCTGTAGTGGGGGGCCATTGCGGTGGAAGGCAGCTGCAGTTAATCCCCGTGCGCTGCGAGGGGCAGCCGGAGGAAGGCTCGGTTTGCTGCTGCCTAGACACAGTGGAGGAGGAACTTGAATAGCAATCCCACACACACAGACCTCAACACACACACACACACACACACACACACACACACACACACACGTATATGAACTTCACCCTCCTGGTCCAGGAATAATGGAAGGGTTTTAGGGATGTAGCCAGAAAGGTATGCTAGGTTCCAGGCACCATACACCTTCACTTCTATCTATTCCAGTGCAACGAAAGGTGCAGGAGCCTTCCCAAGTAACAAGCAGTAATAACGGGCACCCCCATTTTTCAATAAATAACGTTTGGATTAAAAAAAAAGGCAGAAGGGGGGAGAGATGGAGTCCGGTCTTGGGGGGAGCACATAGTTTCTGTGCATGCCGAACACCCCCGGATCAATCCTTGACACTTCCCACCCAATGCTGGGTGTTGTAAAAGACCCTTTATCCCATCACTCACACACATAGTGGCCCTGTTCAGACAATATGCTAAACCAGTGGTTCTCAACCTTCCTAATGCCGCGACCCTTTAATACAGTTCCTCATGTTGTGGTGACCCCCAACCATAAAAGTATTTTCGTTCTTCTCTACACGATCCATTGTCATGGGATGGTTTGCTAATGAAAATAATGCATAACAATAGCTTTAATAATACAAAAGATGATACATGACATAGTTCAGTCAATACAGTTTCCTAAGACCATCGGAAATATGTGTTTTCCGATGGTCTTAGGCGACCCCTGTGAAAGGGTCATTCGACCCCCAAAGGGGTCCCAACCCACAGGTTGAGAACCGCTGCGCTAAACCATGATGGTTAAGTGTTTTGAGCTAACCACACTGGCTTAGAGTGTCTTGCAAACCATTCCTCACCATGGTGGCTACATCACCATGGTTTCAACACGCTCACTAACCACTTACTGTGAAATTGTTACCAGCCTAACCATGGCTAAGTAGTCCCAGAACCAGGCAGGATTTATTTACCCCAGCGAGTGCAAAAGCTTAGTGAATATTTTTTGTTTATATATATGACATAAGTGTCTCAGAAAAGGGAGTCTTACAATATTCCAGTGGTGGTGGTGGGGGGGCTGCATGATGACGTCATCAATATGGCTGCTGCGCTACTATGTAGTTGCCACATTTAAATATGCCTAACTTCTCACCCGTTTAGGCTACAGAGATGGATTTCTTTCTGAAATGTTTCAAATTTAATGACAAATCCTTTTTGTAATTACACATTTTTGCTAACTCCATTAGTTTTTGAGATAATTTCATTTGAACGTATAAAATCAGTGTTCACATTGGTGATGTGTGATGTTTAACCATGATTTACTCAAAAAAACTATGCTATATAACTAATAATAATAATAATAATAATAATAATAATAATAATAATATACAGCTTTTGAAAGAATATTCAAGAATACTCAAGCGTGTTGTCTGAACAGGCCCAGTCTGAGATGTGGAGAGCTGCTGCCACAGGAGACAAAACGAGACTGGACAGGCCGCTGGTTAGCATGGGGCATTTTCCTGCCGTGCCAGCATCAAGGTCAGGCATGGTTAGGCAGCTGCCGAGGGCTCGCCCCACGACAGGGGCCCACTGACAAGAGCTCCCCTGGAGTTGTTTCTTCTCTTCTCCATTGCAACCTGCTTGTTGCCTGGCCTCTCGCTCTGGCCCAGACAACGGTGATAGGGAAGAGGAGGAGCAATCTTCGGCCCTGCCCACTTGCTCATTGGCTTCCTGCTTGTCACACAAGCCAGTGGCAGCGATAATGAGAAAGGGGGCAAGGAGCGATAGCAGCTGGCGAGGAGGTAGAGTCACTACAAGGGGCGATATCCCCGGGATCGTCCCTGTGCGTCCACATGACACACAAGGGTTCCCGGGAGCAGGGAGGGATGATTCCTCCCTTGCCCTGGGATATTGCCCTACCCTTTAATCAGTTTTTTCTGTGGCCGCCATCACCGTTTCGTCCCGGCTCCGTGCAAGTAACTGCAAAGAGCAGGGACCCAGACATGGGGCACAGAGCTCTTCAGGAGCTCCATGCCCATTGAGGGTGGGGTGGAAGGAGCAGGAATATTTTTTTTTTAAAAAAAAAAACCCACACCTCACTTTTTCGTTCAAGCGCTTGAGCGCTCATCTACATTTTTAAAAAAAGTGGCAGGTGCGACATCCTCCGTCCTCTCGGGACGTCGCACGCCATGTGTAGACTGAGGGGGAGGATCTCGCGAGCATAATACCACAAGATCCTCCCCCTCCCTCCCGCAACCCCATGTGGTGTAGACCTGCCCACAGAGGGAGGGGGTCTATTGAGGGGGGGTCTTGCCCAAAGACTCTCAGAAACCTAGAGCTATGGCACTACTTCCCTGCATTTGAAGTGATCCTTGCTGGACAGCTGATGGAGGAGAACTGACTCTTTGCATGGGCCAGGAATTTGAAGGCTCCAGCTGTTACCCTTCATGCTGTGCCATGCACAGCACCTTTGAGAGCCTCAGAGGCAACACTGGCAGGTCCCTGCCCTCAAGGAGTTGACAATCTCTACTAGGCGTAGAGGAATACGCAGGACGCAAGAAGAGAGGGCTGCCAGAACAGATCAGTCAAAACGTCCAACTAGTACAGCATCCCGCACCTCACAGTGACTGACAGATCCTTCCAGAAGCTTCCCAACAGAGTTTGGGCGACAGCCCTCCCCCAGTGCTCCCACCCCACCCCACCAAGCAAATGGCCTCCAGCGACATAAGGAGAACCTGCAACAAAATGTTGCAGTATGGAGTTTGCAGCTGCTTTTCCGATTCCAGCCTCTCCATTTCAACTCCACATCTTGGTTTGATGTCCATCTCCTCAACAATCAATCAGAAGTCCTCACTGGAATGATGGGCGGTGGGTCCCCCTCTTAAAAGTGTACTTTCCCCCAAAGTATTGCTCCTCTGCAAACCTTTGGCTTCTCTTGTGTATGGACAGTGGAGTTCTGAGTACAGAGGCAATGGCACTCACCTCTGCATGCTGGAAACAGAGGGAGCAGCATCAGTCCTGAACATGGGGGACAGACTGAGAAGCGAGTGATCAGAAAGGTGTTCATCACTCCGGGTTGCCAGATTCTAACTCTCTTTACTTTTATCTCTTGTGATGTTTGTTTGTTTTTTCAGGGTGGGGGCAAGCTGCCAAGGCTTCTCCGCCTGCTTGTGTTTTGCTCTCCCCCCTCCCCTCCTGTTCTCACCGTCTGTCACAAGCAGGACTCTCTAAGTATGCTGTGTAACAGGTAGAGGGAAGGCAGGACATCAAAAAGGACTGGGGAAGCTGAGCCTACCTTATTTTCCTTTTCAGTAGCAGTTGTTGTTGCTTTTTGTGTCTTTTTAAAGTGGTGTGGATTTTTCAGGTTGCAACCTGGCAGTTCTATCATCGCTCAGTGACTGGGGTGATTCGTGGAGATGATTTGCTGTGATGAATCATCAAGAGATGATTTGCATGGATGAAAGAGCCATCACCGACCGAGCACCATACAGCCAGAGCTTTCCAAATCACTAGATATATTTAACTCTACCAACACCAGGGCCAGCCCTATCATTAGGCAGAGTGAGGTGGTCAGCTCAGGCGGCAGATGTGGGGGGAGGGCAGCGGTGGCAGCCGACTTAGGTGAATGGTTTTCTGTGGCTACTCTCTGGCGATGGGAAGGCACTTTGCACACACTGAACATGGAGGTTCCATGTTAACTCTACCAACACCAGGGCCAGCCCTATCATTAGGCAGAGTGAGGTGGTCAGGTCAGGCGGCAGATGTGGGGGGAGGGCAGCGGTGGCAGCCGACTTAGGTGAATGGTTGGCTGTGGATACTCTCTGGTGATGGGAAGGCACTTTGCATACACTGAACATGGAGGTTCCATTTGACCCTCATGATGATTAAGAGTTGTTGCTAGACCTGGCCTCCTTCCATGAATTTTTCCAGGTCTCTTTTAAAGCCATCTCGGCCAGTAGAGGTGAATCATGCTCTGTGTATTTTCCTTTTCTCTCACCCACCATCCCTGGGAATCCAAAGATTAGGGCTGTGCACAGCCCACCTGATTTGACTCAGGCTGATTCAGGGCTTCCAAATTGGCCCCAACTCAACTTGGGGTGCCTCAGCACTATCCCGGTGCACTTCAGTTTCGGTTCCAAATCTGAAGCAGGCTGGGTGTTGTGGTTTCCCAACAACAGTGGATCAACAGTATAACAGTAGATCTATGGCAGGTCAGAGAAGCTCTCATGGAGGACGGGTGGTTCTCATGGAAGACGGGCAGGTGGAAGCTTCAGGTAAGTCCCATGGGTGGGTGGGAGGGGAGGGGCTGGCCAAGGTGGCCCAATCTAATCCCAAACCGGATTCGGCCTTAGATGGGCTGCATCATCCCACTTTGACTCAGATTTGGGGTTCAGGACCAAGGCAAAGCAAAACCCTACCAAAGATGCTATTCTGAACCTGATGGATGAACCAATGCCCCAAACCATGGTATGGCCACCATTAGATCAGAGGTGAGGAAAACATTTCAGCCTGGAGGCTGAATTCAATTCCAGAGAAGCTCTCGAAGGCTGCATTCCATTGGCGGATGGGGCAAAAGGTAAAGGGGTGTGGCAATAGGCAAACCACACACAAAAAAAATCCCGAATGCCAGCATATGTTAGCTTAAATCCCTTACTGCCAGTAGCTAAGCTTCAAGAGAAGCATTTCAACCTTTTATGTCGGGGGATGGAACTGCACAAAAGCTGGAAACCACCAGCTGGAAGTTGGGGGCAAGGTGTGTTGCTAACTGGGGGGAACCCCCAGAGAGCTGGACTGGATCCTCTGGTATGCTCAATTTGACTTGAGGACTTAGCGGTAAGGCAGGAAGCCAAATTAACAAATAAAATAAAAATAGATGCTGATTCAGATGTATCCAGCTTCAAAACACGGTTTCAGATCCTAGTTTGGCAGCTTCTCACAGCCCATGGTTTGTCAGATGTTGTGGCTTTAGTCATCACAACAAACTGTGGCTTGGAGTTACAACTGAGCCGAGTCTTTGTTGTCTTCGCTATAACGGACTACCCTTCTGGGATGAGTTCCAAGGATGCTTATTATCCCCTGATCTTTCCTGCACCAACGTCCCAAAGCCAGCATATTTTTTCGGTGCTTGTCCTGGAGAACAGGCTGAGAGCCCGACTCCTAGCGGGGTGGATTCCAGGCTGCAGTTTCCACTGGAGCAGCTGGGACAGCCTTTGCTCCATTTTTGGGGTGCTGGGCACAGAAATCCAGCCAGCTCCTGGACAGATTAGGGTAGGGTGGGGGACATCTGCCCTGTAGGGACAATGCACTGCGCTTACTAGCCTAGCACCGAGATGCAGAAAAAGAGGAGGGAGCAGCCAGGTGGAAAATGCAGAGGCAGCAGAAGGGAGAGATGGAAGCATGAGTGGGGGGGGGAGAGAGTGAGGGAATGGATTAGAGGTGGAGATAAGGAAGCAGCCAGGTCTGCAGTGTCGGCAAGGGAGGAGGGAGGAGGGAGGGAGATTCCCCAATGTGTATCTAGCACACACACACACACACACACACACAGAGAGAGAGAGAGAGAGAGAGAGTCAACCTTTCACTTTCCCATGCATACACACAAAAGCCTTCATCAGTTATCTCAATGTTAAGCCACCCCCCCAAAAAAACCCTTTAAAATGGAGAACGAACATTTTCTCACATATTTTGATCCTACATCAGGGTATGCTTTTTGCCTCCAGGACTTTCTGCAGAAAGAACTCTAAACGTTCTGCATGCGTGTACACACGCACACACACACGCACGCACACACACAGACACATGACTTGCACTACAACTCCCATCATCCTCAGCCAGAAAGGCTCTTCTTTCTTTTTTTTACAGATTTACCCAGTTCAACTTCCCAGACCTGGAAGTGGACAGAAACGCAATTTGCATTTGGAAATTCCGAGTTTTCCACGTGTTCTAGGAAAACAGAACAAGTCTGCCTCCAGGACTTTCTGCAGAAAGAACTCTAAACATTCTACATGTGTGTACACATGCACACATGCACACACACGACTTGCACTACAACTCCCATCATCCTCAGCCAGAAAGGCTTTTCTTTCTTTTTTTACAGATTTACCCAGTTCAACTTCCCAGACCTGGAAGTGGACAGAAACGCAATTTGCATTTGGAAATTCCGAGTTTTCCACGTGTTCTAGGAAAACAGAACAAAACGTGTTCGACAGCATGGTCACGTTTGAAAAATGTGAAAAAGAAAAATGTGTGCACTTTCCAAAATGCACGACATCCCCTCAGGTGATGGATGGCATGCATCCTAAAATCCACTCGCCGAGGCGTGGGGCGCTTTCGGACCCGCTCATTGAGTGCCCCACAGCTTGGCAAGATCTTCACAAAGCCGCCCACCCATTACCAATTTGGTCTGCTCTTCAGTTGTTAACTGTTGATGGGCGACTGTTCCTACGGTTCATTATCTCTAACTTAGAATTGGATGGGACAGCGCTTCAAATAGAGGACAGTCCTCTGCCAAGCCTTCAAAGAGAGGACTGTCCCCTGTAAAAGAGGATAAAGGGACACCCTAGCTTGACTGCCTGTAGTGGCATGCCACACAGCATCATGGGACTTTGATGAGCGTTGGGCGGCTGGGCCTTGAGGCCTCTGCTGTAATTTCCCATAGTGGCCCGGAGTGCTACATTGGGGGCATAATGAGAAAATAAAATGGCAGCTCCCAGAACTCACTGCCCAGCCCATGCTCGGGAAAAATAGGTGCTGATGCTGGGCCTGCCCATGCACTTGAACACACAGTTCTTCTTAGAAGCACAGCATTTCTAAACACATCCAGACAAGCTAAACTTCCCACAGGCCAGGCCAGAATCCAGGAGAACAGAGTGTTTGGCTTCTTCACGCCTGGCATCGCATAGATGGGATTACGCCATTTCTCAGGGTAGATCTTTTGCCTGCTCGGAAAATGAGATGTGGGACTAGGAAACAGCAGGATAGCTGAGGATGAAAGAGGGGTTCAAAGAGAGAAGATAGACAGGCCGTGCGGGTACTGCGGCACACTTAAAATCCACAGATAGCCAAAGCAAAGAAAACACACGTCCATAACTGGGCGTGTTGGGCATGCAGGAAAAGAATGGCTTCACTCTGTTCTCCATTAATTCATTAATTTGTCCATTATTACATTTATATTCCACCTTCTTTTTCTCCCTCTTGCAGAGAACTCAAGGTGACTTGTATGGTCTTCCTCCTCTCCATTTTATCCTCACAACAACCCTCTGAGGTATTTATTTATTTATTTATTACATTTCTATACTGCCCAATAGCCGGAGCTCTCTGGGCGGTTCACAAAGGCAAGTCCGAGGCTGGCCCAAAGTCACCCAGTGAGCTTCATGCGGCCAACTGGGGTCCAGAACCCAGATCTCCCAAGTCCCAGTCCAGCACTCCCACCCAGTATGTGCAGAGTAAAATCTGTCCCATCTGTGTTTCGCGGATTGTCGGGGGCCTTTCGTTCTATCCTCTGCTCATCGACAGAATCAGATTTTTGTTTTAAGTTTCTGAATTTGTGCAAATTAACACATGCACAAATTTATGCTGGCAAAAATGCATGAATCCCCCATTTTCACCCTTTAGCCTATGGGAGAAATGTAGGGTGACCATATGAAAAGCAGGACAGGGCTCCTGTATCTTTAACAGTTGTGTAGAAAAGAGAATTTCAGCAGGTGTCATTTCTATTCATGCAGCACCTGGTGAAATCCCCTCTTCATCACAACAGTTAAATCTGCAGGTGCCCTGCCCTCTTTTAAACCTTGTCACTCTAGTATAGCTCCTGCAGCTTTAACTGTGGTGATGAAGAGGGAATTTCACCAGGTTCCCCATATATACAAATGACACCTGCTGAAATTCCCTTTTCTATGAAACTGGTGAAGAAACAGGAGCCCTGTCCTCCTTTTCATATGGTCACCCTATGAAATGGGCATTTTCTGCTGGTTTGAAGCGCCTAGCAACACCTCTGCCCCCACAGCAGGATGGGAAGAGACCAAAGGAGAGGAAACACTTATCATGGACCTAGGCGAGTCACAGGCTGACAAGCAGACATTTTGGAGGATGGGGGTGGGGGGTTGTAGAGTGATAGATGGAGAGAGGAGAGAGAGCGATGGAGCCCAGGGACTTTGCAAATGCCGTCCAGTGTAAATAAATGCCTCACAACAACAGATCAATGCTCCCAGGAGGACCTGTGGCATGGAACAGGCAGAAACGCGAGACCCTTCGCCCCGCGAAATCACCAGCCAAGAACCTGCAGTCACAGAGCTGCGATAGCGAGAGAGACAGAACAATAACCAACCGGCCTTGTCCAGACCCGGGGCAAAAGAGGCAGCAATAACAAATCAAAGATCCCGAAAGGCCTCGCAGGGCACAGCCGGTCTCGGCGCGCCGAAAGTCCATACGATTATAAATTGGACTGCGCTCGGCGGGCTGATGGGAATGCATTCCTTTAACCCCGCTCCTCGGCTGTTGCATTAACCGGACCATCAGCCTCGGTCCGCAGAGCCAAAGCAGGTGTCGGAATTTCCCATCAGTCCCGCCTCGGGGAGGAAGAGGAGGACAGGAAAGGGCCGGAGTCCCTCGGGAGGCAGCCAGGAAGAGAAGGAAGCCCTCTGGGCACAGCATCCAAATACAAGAATTGGAGCAGCAGAGGGAAACGAATGGAATAGTTGTCTGTCTACATTCGCCGTAGGCCTCCCATCTCACCCCGCACTCTCCTTTATGAAGCAGTTCAGTCTGCCTGAACGCTGCAAGGGGGCCGTAGCTCAGTGGTGGAGCTTGTGTTTGGCATGGTGAAGGTCCCAAGTTCGATACCCGCCATCTCCAGGTAGGGCTGTAGCTTGAAACTGTGGAAAGGTGCTGCTAAATGGGCCGATGGTGTGATTCGGTATTTATTTGGCACATTTATATTCACCCTTGCCTCCAAGGAGCCTACGGTGACATGCATAATCCTCTGCCTTCTCCTCATTTCATCCTCACAACAACCCTGGAAGTACATTAGCCTGAGAGTCAGTGACAGGCCCAAAGTCATCTAGTGAGCTTTGTGGCAAACCCAGGTCTCACTATCTGAAGTCCCATGCTCTAATCAATACACCACGCTGCCTCTTGGCCTGGTAACAGACATCCTCTGACATCTCTATGCAATCCTGTACCTGCCTACTTGGGTGTAAGCCTCATGGAACTCAACGGGATTTACTTCTGAGCAGACACATCTGGAGTTGCACTGCTGGCCATTTCCTTCCACAGAGATGACACACAAGCACAAGGGTGCCTTAAACCCAGCTTCCTTGGGGGCAGTAGAGTTCAGCCCTTAGGATGCATATCGACAGCTCATTTTCTGGAGGTTTGCTTGTCGGGTTGTAATGTATGGGGCTGGATAATAGTAGGGTGCCCATATGAAAAGGAGGACAGGGCTCCTGCATCTTTAACAGTTGTATTGAAAGAGGAATTTCAGCAGGTGTCATTTGTATATATGGAGAACCTGGTGAAATTCCCTCTTCATCACAACAGTTAAAGCTGCAGGAGCTATACTAGAGTGACCAGATTTAAAAGAGGGCAGGACACCTGCAGCTTTAACTGTTGTGATGAAGAGGAAATTTCACCAGGCTCTCCATATATACAAATGACTCCTGCTGAAATTTCCTTATCAATTCAACTGTTAAAGATACAAGAGCCCTGTCCTCCTTTTCATATGGTCACCCTACCTCAGGAATAACCTAGCCCCCCTATACAAGGTGTATACAATATACAAGGTGTTATTTGTATATATGGAGAACCTGGTGAAATTCCCTCTTCGTCACAACAGTTAAAGCTGCAGGTGCCCTGCCCTCTTTTAAATCTGGTCACTCTAGTATAGCTCCTGCACACATCCTCGTGTGGCACAGAGTGGTAAGTGGCAGTTACTGCAGCCGAAACTCTCCCCACGGCCTGAGTTTGATCCCAGCGGAACGTGGTTCTCAGGCAGCCGGCTCAGGTCGACTCAGCCTTCCATCCTTCCGAGGTCGGTAAAATGAATACCCAGCTAGCTGGGGGAAAGGTAACCATGACTGGGGAAGGCAATGGCAAACCACCCCGCTACAAAGCCTGCCAAGAAAACGTCAGCGAAAGCAGGTGTCCCTCTAGGAGTCAGTAATGACTCAAGTGCTTGCATGAGAGGTTCCTTTCCTTTCCTTCTCTGTATATACAAATGACACTTGCTGAAATTCCCTTGTCTATGCAGCTGTTAAAGATACAGGAGCCCCGTCCTCTTTTTCATAAGGTCACCCTAGATAATAGTGAAAGTGCAATTTTGCACAAATCCCCCACATAAAGTAAAAAGCGGTCCAAGGAATCTGCTGGACTTGAAAAGGAACTCAGTCTGCTGCTGAATCCATAGGTCAGATGTATAGAAATCTGACCTTATTTGAATCCATTGCGGATTTCTACAACATCGTTCTCCTTCTCCAGCATGGTGCCCTCCCTATGAGTTGGTCTACAGTCCCATCCCTAGCCAGTATGGGGAAGGCTGATCTCTCCTATGTCCAAAATTGAGATTAGCCACGGGCAGCAACCCTATGCGCACTTTCTTGGAAGTAAGCCCCACTGAAGTTGTTGGGACTTGCTTCTGAGCAAACCTGCCTAAAATTGCAGCCTCTGTGTCCTTTAATGTTACTACGCTGCCATATTGTCTTATTCCTTTTTTTAACTGTCATTTTAAACGTGTTATCTTTATGTTTTATAACATCATTGATGGGTTGTTTTGATTTTGCCAGCTGCCTTGCCTGGAGTACTTTATATTTCTTTCTTTATTTGTTGTACTTTTAAATAACTGGAATCCTCTGGGCAGCATGCAATGCCTTAAAAATGTAGAGTACAACTATTAAAACAAAAACAAAATAATAATTGGGTAACACTGCTGAAAAGGCTCTCTCTGCTTGTAGACACCAACTTACCCTCCTATAGGGTGAGCATATGGAAAGGAGGACAGGGCTCCTGTATCTTAAACAGTTGCATAGAAAAGGGAATTTCAGCAGGTGTCCTTTGTATGCCTGAAGCCCCTGGTGAAATGCCCTCTTCATCACAACAGTTAAAGCTGCCCTCTTTTGTATCCAGTCACTCTACGAAAGAGTCAGGGCTCCTGCAGCTTTAACTACTGTGATGAAGAGGGCATTTCGCCAGGTGCTGCATGCATACAAAGGACACCTGCTGAAATTCCCTTTTCTGTACAACTGCTAAAGGTGCAAGAGTCCTGTCCTCCTTTTCATACCGTCACCCTAGGATACCCATCCTTTTAATAAATACATAAGTAAATTGCAATCCATATTTGGCATTTTCCATATAGATCTCTCTGCAAAGCAGCTTACAAAATGTAAAACATACCATTTAAAATGATAAAAATGCACAGATTAAGCACTATCATTGCAAGCAAGAGGATGTTTAAAAAAGCCCCACCAATTTAAATCAAATAGATCAACTAAGATTAGATAAAAGCAGTAGATAAAGGAAGTGAGGAGACAGATCACTCAATTTTTAAAGCCATGAGATTTTTTTTAAAGAATAAAATTCTAGGCCTGAGGCCATAAGGACACGAGTGTTGGTGCCTATGAATTTATATGGATACAAGTATGTTTCATTCCATTTCCACACCAATCTGCATTGTTTTTATTTTTTAAAACCACAAAAAAAATCACATTCCAATATGAATGTGTTTACACACACACACACACACACACACACACACACACCAGGCTGTTTTGTACACATTTTATCTTAAAATACACACTTTTGCTGTCATTTCATTCTAAAGCACACATTTTATATGCATTTTGGGCTATGGTTTTCCCTGCATTGGCATACTATGGTTTTAAAGCCATGAACTATATCACAAAGTTTGAGGAAGAGCAGAAAACAAAGGATATCTGCCTTATGATCCATGTATCAATCCAGGTAGTGCGAATCGGGAGGGTTCACTTAAAATAGGGTGACCATATGGAAAAGAGGACAGGGCTCCTGTATCTTTAACAGTTGTAGAGAAAAGGGAATTTCAGCAGGTGTCATTTGTGTGCATGCAGCACCTGGTGAAATTCCCTCTTCATCACAATAGTTAAAACTGCAGGAGCCCTGCCCTCTTGACCAGATACAAAAGAGGGCAGGGCTCCTGCAGCTTTAACTGTTGTGATGAAGAGGGGATTTCACCAGGTGCTGCATGCACACAAATGACACTGGCTGAAATTCCCTTTTCTATACCACTGTTTAAAATACAGGAGCCTGTCCTCCTTTCCATATGGTCACCCTACTTAAAATTGCAGACCGAATGAAATCCTTGGACATCTCTACTCTCTACCTGACACTTGCCTATGTTCTGACATCCGGGGTACCCAGAAGAAATCCTCTGAAGCAGATCTTAACAACTGGGCAGGTTCATTTGGGAAAAAGCATCCCCAAGCCATTTCGGAGGTTAGAGGTCAAAGCCATGGGGATGTTTCCTTGCTCATGGGAGTCAGCAACTGCACTAGTTGCTCATTTATTTCCAGGCAGAGTTCAAAGGGTAATTAATTACCTCTCAAGCCCTAAGCGGTTTGAATTCAGGATACCTCCTCCCATAGAAGCCAGCCTGCTGCGACTGAAAATATGATGGAGGGGTTCTTCTTTGTTTGTTAGATTTATATACTGCTCAACTGGCAAATGTCTTCAGGGCAATTTGCAATCATAAAAGACTCCAAAACCAAGGCTGGGCAGAGGGGGGGGCAGTTGGCATTTTGAGGGGGCCCACTCCAAGTCCACCTGGTAGAGGCAAAGGGGGACCCTTTAGTAAAGATTTGTTACAAAGTAGCTCTCTTGTGAGTGAACAGTACCGACTCCATTTTGAGACAGCCAAAAAGCCAAGCAGGCCCGGTGCTGCCATAGAGGCAACTCAGGCGGCCGCCTAGAGCGCCAAGCAAACGAGGGCGCCGAACAGCGTACCCGGAAGCTGCTCTCCTAGAGCGGCTTCCGGGTGTGCTGTTCCAAAGCCGCCGCCCCAGCCTCCGCCCGACCCCAGCGTCCTGGCTCCTTCGAAGTCAGGATGCTGGGGTTGGAGGAGGAGGCTTCAGTACTTCCAGGCGTGCCGCTTCATTTTTTTTCTCATTCTTTTAGCCAGCTGACTGGCCCACGGGGGGGAGCAGCAGCAGCAGGGGCAGCCGGGCGGGGTGTGGCCTCGGCGGCCCCTCAGCAGCAGCAGCGGCTCCTCACGTCCCGGAGGTGGCGGCGTCGGCAGCTGTGAGGGGGTCGGTGGGCCGGTCCACGGCGTCGGCGTCCCCACCCTGCATTGTCGTCGTCGCCGTGCCTCGCCTCGGCCCGGCCCAGCTCTCGCCCGCGACGCGCTCCAGTTCCGCGATCCAGGCACGCCGCTTCAAAGCCTCTGCCCTGCCCCCCAACCCCAGCATCCTGGCTTCAAAGCCGGGAGCAGGAGGGAGTGGGCAGGCGAGCGGGCGGGGGAGGAGCAGTGAGTGAGCGAGCGGGCGGGTGGGCAGGCGAGTGAGGGGACGGTGAGTGAGCGAGTGGGGGGGCGGCTTCAGAACGCGCCTGCCTAGGGTGCAATATAGTCTGGCGCCGGCCCTGAAGCCAAGGTGTCTTCACCCCCCCCATCTCCAGCAGAGATGAGACAAAAGCACATGAATGGGTCTGAAAGCAATCACAAAAGGCTGGAACAAGCGATTTTTATAAATCGTTCTAGTTCAGATGTATTTAGAAATGATAAAAAAAAATACTTAATGAGCAGTTTGAAATGGGGCCTACATTTCCCATCTGGCCCGGGCCTATTACGAGCTCTGCCCGGCCCTGTCCAATACAACAATAAAATAACCAAACCAAAAAATAGCAATAGAAGTATCGAAATAATACAATACTGAACATTAAAACACAGGAACCGATAGTTCAGACAACACAATAATCCACCTTGTGGAAAAAGCATTCTGTTTAGAAAACATGGTAACCCACCCTGCAGAAAATGCGCTGCATTCCCATGACATGATAACCCATGGTTCAACAAGAAGCCATGGTGGGTTAGTGGGTTGTGTGAACCCAGCCAGAATGCCTGGAGACCCTTCTACGAACAGATCCCTTCCTCTTAAGAAAGGCAGGACTTGGTTCCAACTCAATGCTTTTGCCCGAAGTTTATTTTTAATCTGCCCTGCCTGCTTTCATTGTGTTGTGCTCATATAGTGGTAATTATGACAGCATTGTCCTTGTCATTGTTGAAAGCTTCCCTTTGCCTCCATGGCATCCATCTACATGCATTATGTGCCTCTCCGTACACCTTCGAATCACCTACCATCTAGTCCAGAATTGGGTGAATTGTTCAGTCCCAAGATTCACATGGGAAATTTGCCACATGCCGGGATGTCACCATTAATTTGCATCCTGAGTTGCATGGCATTGACGTACTTTGCATATCCTTGTTGTGAATGGAGCAGATGCCAAAGTACAGCTGGTGGTGAATATGTTCCACTTGTTCAACAAGACTCTTGTTCTGAAATGGTTGCCCTCAAGTGTGAAAAACTTGTGCCAGTGTCTTGCACAGCACTTCATTTTTTCAAAGTACCTTACTCCTTCCCCTTGACTATATACTTTACTTCACTGTCCCTGTTCAGACAACACACTAACCTGTGGTGGTGAAGCGCTTTAAGCTAAATATTATGGCTTAGCGTGTGATGTGAACCATGATTTAGCACGCCGTATGAACCATTCCTAACCATGGTGGCATAACCACAGTTTAACCACACACGCTAACCATTTGCTGCAAAGGGGTTAGCAGCCTAACCGTGGCTTAGCGTATTGTCTGAACAGGCCCGCTGTTTCTGATCTCCTCTGCCTTGTCTCTCCTCCTGCCAATTCATGTCACTTCTTCCTTTACACCATTATTAAAAAATACACACCGAAGAAGTGGTCTCTGAGAGCCCTAACACTTGCAAAGAAACTTATACTCCAAGCCTGAAAGGATAAACACACCTACCACCTATTATTCAATGGACTGAAGATCTTACTGCTCTCGCTGCTTTTTTGAACACATATCTTATAGTCATAAACTTCATTTGGAGGCTTATTTAGACATGTGGCCTGCTTATATTAATGCACATATTTGAAACAGCAACCTCAAACCCCTTTTAAAAGGAGGGTGGTTTTAAACTATAAAGCAGTGGTTCCCAAACTTTTTCAGGTCACCACCCCCTTGGTTCCACAAACTCATGCCCAGCGCCCCCCTACCCTACACTATAAAAATCATTATTCAGAATAGTGGTTTTCAACGACCCACCAAGGAAGATAATAACAATAAAATTCAAAACAGTAACATTTAATTGAATACTTTATTCAAAATCCAATTGGTGTGCCCTGCGAGCGAGTGAGCAGTGGTGGCTCCAGCAGGAAAGAAGCCCTCGGCCCTCCTAGGCAGGAGAAGAGTGGGCAGAGCAGCTGAATTCATCGCTGTTTCCTGCTCTGCTGCCTCCTGTGGGTGCTTCCCCCACCCCCTACTTCTGGTGGAGCCGCTGTGGGCTTGAGATAGGAGGAGGGAGCGGCTGCGTGAGTGAGAAAGTCCTTCCTGAGCAGGAGCCGTGTGGGGAGAACAGCTAAATTTGCCGCTCTTTCCTGCTCGGTCCCTGGGTTTTAGGACCTTCTGGAGAGATCACATCAAGCACCCCCTTGCTGCCCCTTTGCCTGTTAGTGCCCCCTTTAGCACCCCCTGCCATCCCTTTGCCTCTTAACGCCCCCCCTATGCAATCCCACTGCCCCCAAGGGGGCAATACCACCCACTTTGGGAACCACTGCTATAAAGCCTTACAAGGCTCGGAACTGCAACACCTGACAGGACGGCTGTCTCAACCTGAACATACCCAGACATTACAACCAAAATTTTGGGGGTAGGGGCAACAAGGGAGAAGGCCTTTTCAGTGGTGGCCCCCCTTGACTAGGGAATGAGCTCCCCCCATTTGGTGCCAACAGTGTTAGGGTGACCATATTTGGGAAACCAAAAAAGAGGACACCTAGTGTGTGTGTGGGAAACAGCTTTCTGAGTCCTGCAGAAAGTACGTTATTCCCCCGCCACCTTAAAGAACCCGATTGGAGTGGAGGAGGGGAAAGGATTTCATTCTGCACCACCACCATCCACTCCAATTAGGGCCTTTTCTATAATGTCCACAAATGACCCACTTTCCCCTTTAAGACCTCAGTTGGAGCTCGGGGTGGGGGAATGATGTGCCTCAAGAAAGCATGTCATTCCCTCCTGCCATGCTAATGGCAGCCTTAAAGGGGAAGGTGTGTCATTCCAGGACATTATTGAAAATTATAGAAAATCCCCCCTGACACCATGGAAAGAACAAAAACCAGGACAAATCCGGGGAAATCCTGACAGTTGGTCACCCTAAACAGTGTCATATTTTTGGTGCCTTCCACCCCCAGGCATTTAATGGCCTATAATGGGGCATTTCTTCCAATGGGACTTTCTTCCAAGGAAGCACGTGTAAGATTGGTGCTCCATCAAAGACTTTTCCTGTGAAGGCTGCCATGAATGGGGACCGCAAAGCCAATACACTCTTCCTCCCCTCTGGAAGAAATGAAGAAATCTTAAAAAAAAAAAACAGTGTCTGCATCATTTCCATCTCAGCTGTCAGGGACTGGCATCTTCCCCAGTCGAGCTAGCTTAAAGTCAGCCAACTTGCGTTGCTATCTCTGGAAACTGTGTAGACCCTTCATCTCATCAAGTTCCTCCACCCCCACCCCCACCCCTCAAGCCTCTCTACTTCCCTCCCCTCATATTGATCCTTCTGCAGTCTGTTAAGGAAGCCTGACTCGGCACTAACCTACTAAGCCAGTTCCAACCTCCCTGGGGCGCGTGTCAAGACATTTTGGCCTGCCTTGCGTTTAGACAGGAGCTCATCTTAGCACCAGGGCGATCTGGCATGGTAGAGCAGTGATGTCTCTAGGGTGGAGCAACAAACGTGCCCATTTCAGACAGTGATGACCACAGGTTTGAGGAAGAGGAGAACAAGTTGCCATTAATGGGACCTTTTTGCCACTGTCGGTACCATTTTTTTAAGGCCTTTGGGCAAGACACCCTCTTCAATGAGTCTACGTTCTCATCGCCGTTGTCAACAACTGCTCTTCCTCCTCCTCCTCCTTGCTAGCACTTCCTTGCTTGACAGGCAGGGAGTCAGTGAGCAAGGAGGCAACGGCATCTGCCTCTCCTCATTCTCACCGCCACCCTTGTCCACGCCAGAGCGAGAGGCAGGTGAAACAAGTAGGTTGCAATGAGGAGGAGGAGGAGCAACAACTCCAGGGGGCTCTTGCCAGTGGGCTCCTGCTTGGATCTGGGCCCTTGGCAAATGCCCAAAGACACCTACCCATGTTACGGGCCTTGAGTACTCACTGTCACTACTACCCATTCCTTGGCCCTCTCCCTCAGGGATCAGTCTGCATCGCTGCCTAGGAGGAGAGGGGCGAGGGGAGTTGTAGCTGCCTTGATCTTGTCGCTGCATGCGTGCTTAGAGAGAGGAGATGATCAGGAAAGAAAAACCAGGAAAGAAAAGCAAGCAGTCAGGTCCCATGCTCCAGTGTGAGCCTCGGGAGGAACCCAGTGTGCCAACCTGTGGCGCCAGCCCATGTTCCAGGAACAACTTGAACAACTTGTAAAATGAGCGTCAGAGATCAGGTAATGATCAATTATGTTTCATTAGCCCTGTGCAGGTGCAAGCTCTGCCCGCACTTTCCCCCGGCTATATTGAAAATCTATGTACGTTGAGCGGGAAGATCTGAATAGGGGCTTGTGAGCGTGTTCGGCTGAATGTGCTTACAGAGGTGCCGCAAATCAGGAACCCCGGGGGGACCCCCTGATCACAGGGGCAATGTAAGCACGTTCAGCTGAAAGCGATTCCCCATCCCTGATGTGGACGAACTGGGACAGAGCCAGGGCAAAACCTAATGAATTATGGGTAGATCCTGACCGAAATGGTGGGGTACAGGGTGGTGTCTGTAAACATTGACAGTTTCACTTGGTTTTTCCAAAGCCTGGATTGACACAATACAATTTTACTGGCTTGGATTGGTAAAACCATAGCTGCTTAGCAAGCCTACTACTGGGAGCAGCTGCTGGCCAGAAGAATAGGCTATACTAAGCTGGGTAGACCAGATCAGACCAGGTGTGGTCTGTCTCAGTACAGCTTCTTCTGTCCTTTGTTGAAAAAAGAGAGCTTGTGTTTTGCTTAGATAAGGGCAAATTCAATCCCCCGGTATCTCGGCGGGGCGGGGGGAGAATGTTTCACAGGGATCTCATCGATAGCAGGGCTGGAAAAGACCCACCTGGGACTCTGGTGAGCTACTGTCAATCAGGGAAGACAAAAGAGAGTGATGAGGTCAGCCCCTCCCTCTCTCCACCCCCTCCCCAGCGTAAGACAGCTCCTTATTTACTACTGATGTCAAACACTACTGCAGGCAAGCTTTCAAAACACACAAGCATCTTCCTCAGGTGAAGGGTGCTCGAATGACAAATCAACAATTAAAGCCATGTGATGTTACAGCTAGAGATGTCAGAGGAGTCTGGGTGTGGGGGGAGCTCGGTGAATTTTTGCCAGCTCGATCCCGCCCCCCTCCGAACGCCAGCTTGTGGAGCCAGCTCCACTCGCCGTGTGCCAAATCTGGCTAGCTCATCATTCCCCCCCCTTTTTTTTTTGGTGCAAATTGTAATTTGCACAGATGTGGGAATTCTTTACATCCGCAATTTTATGTAAATTGTGCTATTTGCGGCTGTTAGAATACTGTGTACAGTTCTGGTTGCCACACCTAAAACAGGATATTATAGAGCTGGAAAAAGTGCAGAAAAGGGCAACTAAAATGATTAAGGGGCTGGAGCATCTCCTCTGTGAGGGAAGGTTATATCAACTGGGATTGTTTAGCTTGAAAAAAAGGAGACTAAGGGGAGACATGCTAGAGGCGTACAAAATTATGCATGGTATCGAGAATGTTTATAGGGAGACATTTTTCTCCCTCTCTCAAAATACTAGAACCCAAAGGGGTCATCCCATGAAACTGATTGGTGAGAGATCCAGGACAAATAAAAGGAAGTACTTCTTCACACAGCACATAGTTAAATTATGGAACTCACTACCACAGGATGTGGTGATGGCCACCAATCTGGATGGCTTCAAAAGGGGGTTGGATAAATTCCTGGAGGCGAAGGCTATCAATGGCTACTAGCCCTGATGGTTGTGTGAGATCTCCAGAATTCGAGGCAGTAAGCCTGGGTGCACCAGTTGCTGGGGAACATGGGCGGGAGGGTGCTGTTGCACCATGTCCTGCTTGTTCATCCCTGGCTGATGGCTGGTTGGCCACTGTGTGAACAGAGTGCTGGACTAGATGGACCCTTGGTCTGATCCAGCAGGGACCTTCTTATGTTCTTATGTTCCATAAATATTCCCACCCGTGATTTTGCGCAAAATTGCATTTCAGGAATAATAAAAAAGTTGGAAGCTCTTGCCAGGTGTCTGTGTATCATCTGGCTGCTCCTCCTGCAGGCCCACGGGGGTCAGGCAACCGGCAGAAGCCCAAAGAGCAGAGCGCGAACAGGACACAGGGGTGTGCGCCCATCTCTAGTTGTAGCACATCAATGCTGATGCTCACAAGGTCCTGCAAAGTGTTCTTTAACACAACAGGGTAAGAAGGAGTTGGGTTGCAGCTTCTCTGGCCCCTTTTTCTAACCCCCTACCTCTGTCTTGTCAATCATGAGGACTAGAAATTTGTCCACTCCCGATTTCCCTTATTTTCATCCCTTAAAGCAGATAACTCTAACATGCTCTATAAATAAGCAGAGGAACGATTGCCACCAACAGATGAATGAACAATTTCCGTCAACAACATCTGATGTCGTACAAAATGTTGGTTTCGTTATGATACATTGATTAAAAACCATAAGAGATTAATTCTGAATCACACTTCTCCTCTGGTTGAGAGTGGGGGCAGAGAAAGAAAATAACTTCTTTTTAAAAAAAAAAAAAAAAAAAAGCTAAGGCCATGGCTAGACGAGGGGTCAGAGGGCGATGATCTCGTGATTTGATGGTTGTGAGATCGGCGCCCTTGTTTACACGCAGCACATGACATCACAGCCACCATTTTGGATTTCAGTTTTTAAAGGGAAAGGAGCGCAGGAGTGCTCGAACACAAACGGTGAGGTTTTTTTTAAAGGAAAATCTCCCCCTTCCTCCACCTCCAATGGGCACAGAGCTCCTGAGGAGCTCTGTGCCCCTTGCCCCAGTCCCAGCTCCTCACGGTTAATTGCATGGAGCCAGGACAACCCAAGACACACGCCCACACGTTCCACGGTCTTGGGATCATCCCAAGACCATGGGAAACATGGGATTAAAGTGTAGGGCTGTATCCCGGGCCAAGGGAGGGATCATTCCTCCCTGCTCCCGGGATCCCCTGTGCATCTACATGATGATGTAGGATATAGGCCTGGTCTAGCCATTGCCTAAATTGGCTTGCAGACTGTCTGGTCTTTAATCTATACCTTCGATTTTCACCACCCTCAGGGCTAGAAAGTTGGTTTAAAATACAAATGTATAGGGTGACCAACTGTCAGGATTTCCCCGGATTTGTCCTGGTTTTTGTTCTTTCCATGGTGTCAGGGGGGATTTTCTATAATTTTCAATAACATCCTGGAATGACACACCTTCCCCTTTAAGGCTGCCATTAGCATGGCAGGAGGGAATGACATGCTTTCTTGAGGCACATCATTCCCCCACCCCGAGCTCCAATTGAGGTCTTAAAGGGGAAAGTGGGTCATTTGTGGACATTATAGAAAAGGCCCCGATTGGAGTGGATGGTGGTGGTGCAGAATGAAATCTTTTCCCCTCCTCCACTCCAATCGGGTTCTTTAAGGCGGAGGGGGAATAACGTACTTTCTGCAGGACTCAGAAAGCTGCTTCCCTACACACACACTAGGTGTCCTCTTTTTTGGTTTCCCAAATATGGTCACCCTAGTATACACTCAGAATTTGATACCCAGAACTATTTCTCTCACTTGCACAAAGGCAGCGTTGTGGAATATGCAGACATACGGCTGTAAAAACAACAACATTCCTTAAAAACATGAACACAGGAGCCTATTTGGGGACCTAAAATATCCTTAAACCCGGGATGGAGAACTTCAGCACTGTTACCCTAGGCAATGTCAGCTTCAGCCATGGGGCAACACTTGGGCAAGAGGCTGACCATCAGCCCTCCTCCCTGCATGGGGCCTGCTCCTTCTCCCCACCCATTCACTTGCCCTTTCCCTCTGGATCCACTCTGCATCACAGTCCATAACAAAACAGCAAGGGAAATAGAAGTTGCCAATCCTTCCGGCTCTTGTCATACCTGGTCCACTCAGAAGGCAGGTGAAAAGGCAGTGACAGCAAGGAGGAAAAGCAGCAAAGCTTTGGGGATGGGACTCCAAGGTATGCTCTCTCTCTCTCTCTCTCTCTCTCTCTCACACACACACACACACACACACACACACCTGCTTTCATACGGGCATCAGTCGGTGCCCAATTATGCCAATCCATGATGCCAGTCCTGCACTTATGTGTTTTTCCTAGATCAGGCCTGATCAATGCAACCCACCAAGCCAAGAGCCCCCACCAGTGACACATTTTAGTCTTCCAAGTGCTGAGAAGGGATCTCCATTTTTGCTGCTCCAAACTGGCAGCAAAACTGGGATGTTTATTGAGCCTCTGATGGGCTCCCAGCTACTTGAAGAACGAAAAGAACAGAGCTTCCTTTTACACCAGTACCCAAAAAAGCTAGATACAAGGTTGATTCCTCCCTCCTCTTACTATTTTTAGCTGTACCCCTTAGGTGACTAGACAGCTTTTGTGCTAAGTTTTGGCCTAAAGCCTACCATACACAGCACGTTCTGTCCTTCAGACTTGCCAAAACAGGCCCCATCCAGTAGGGATGCCCGGATTTTGTAAAACCCATCCCATGTATGTTTCATGCATTGTACAGTTTCATTCACTCTGGTGTCCCTTCACAGACATCTGTTCCCCCCCCCGCCCCCGCCATTATACAGAAAAATACACAAATAATTCTGTAAGGAAGTTTACAACTATTTACAGAATTTCTGCTTGTACATACCATTTAGTGTATTGTCCCCCATTCCATTTGACTTTTCCCTGTATATATTTTCCAGTATGGCATACATCTCAGCAGAAACGTGTGAATTTTCCTGCAACAATGTGTATAAATTTCAGGAGAGTAAGAAAAATATATATCTGGAAGTCTGTGGATTCCGTGCGGCCCTGGGGAGGGCAATGCATAGACGATTTCGCTGGTTGAATTCCTAGAATCTGAATTCATTTTATTCCATCATTTTGCTCCACCCTTCAAACCAAGGACACCTTCAAATAGAGGCTGGTCCTCTGACAGCCCTTCAAACACAGGACTATCGTCTGTCAGAGAGGCCACCCGGCCACCCTATTCACAGACCCAGGTTCTGAACTTTAAGCTCACTCTCCAAGATGTAGAGGGGATATCATAGCAATAAGAAGCTACAGTGCAGCTCTTTTCTGTTTTTGGAAATAGACGAAGCAGTCTGGGGCTTTGATTTGCTCTGATGTGTTATTTTAGCACCATCTTCCTTTAGAAGAGAATGGGCAAACGGTGGTGAGTTATGATGACACACAGCGACCGAAGGGTTGCTAGAGACTTGGATATTGTATTAAATCCTGCAATCAGATTGTAAAGAATGGGAGAGCTGACAAACAATGGGAGGTGGTTATTTCTTTTTTTATTTGGATGGGTTTGTGAGCTTAAAACAGGCAGGTGGCTCACAAAGGCCTCATTGCCTGCAGCAGCAGATAAGTCCTGTTGGGCGTAATGGGATTTCAGAATCCATATATAAACAATGCCAATTAGAAAAGCCCAACTGACGCCACTCTCTTTAGGCCTGGGTGCAGAACCACTCTCGGACCGAGGGCCAAATGCAAATTCAGAGACGCTCTCGGGGGCTGCATTCCAGTTGTGGGCGGGGCCAAGGCAAAATGGGCGGGGCCAGAAACACCCGAACTACCAGCAGATTTTAGCATAAAGCTCTTCATGGCAGGAGCTCAGCATTAGGAGAGGCATTTTGACCTTTTAGAAGGGGGAGGGAAACTGAACAAAAGCCAGGGGGAGGGAGCAAGGCCTTCTGGGTAACCCTGCAGGGCTGGATTGAGACCTGAGATTATTGCAGATGATGGTTAATGCTAAACAGAAGATGGAGAAGGAAGCCATGGGGGAGAGGGGTATGGAGGGGCCATGCATGACTCCGTGACTCACTTGTAGTGCTCCAAAGCGTGGTTTGGAAGATCAGCTCATGGACCCTTAGAATCATAGAATCACAGAATAGTAGAGTTGGAAGGGTCCTATGAGGCCAACCAGTCCAACCCCCTGCTCAATGCAGGAATCCACTTTCAAGCATCCCTGACAGATGGTTGTCCAGCTGCCTCTTGAATACCTCTAGTGTGGGAGAGCCCACGACCTCCCTAGGCAATTGGCTCCATTGTCGTACTTGGTCTGATCCAACATGGCTCTTCTGATGTTCTTATGAAAACTAGCATGGGGCTTCCCCAGTTGGCCCTTTACCAAGGTCCCCCTCAACCCTGGTACCAGAACTGTGTGTATTAAATGAGCACATTTGATCCATGAAAAGAAAGCCCTCGAGGCAGATGCTTCTGTGCCCTGGTGAGGGCCATGGCACATGGCAGCAAACACAGGAAGTGATTCCAAAGAATGAGACTCTTAGCCAGCTCACTCCACACATTCAAATCCCAAGTTCTTTCCATCCAACTTATGAAGTAATGTGCAAACTTTGATAAATTCTCATCAAAAATGAACCAATGGAATTCCCACCCACCTGCACACCTGCCAAATCCAATAGGCTATTCCCAGCATGGGGAGAACCATGATGTCCCTGCCTGCCATATCACAGTTAAAGATGAGCAGCCTGTCAGAAAAAAAGAGGTGGCAAGCCTTAATTCAGCACAATCAACACAGTTGAATACACGGGGATTCAAAGCCAGGCTTTGAAGAGACTAAAGGCAGTTCGTATGTGCGATTTGAACCCAGGTTTCCCAAATAACAGCTCCAGCCACTCCACCCAGGGCTTGGAGCAGAACCCAGAGTGTCTCGGTGCCAGTCGCAATGATTCAAGCGGCATTGATTCCTCCAGACATCTCCGCCACTCTATCAACGTCGGGCATGGGGAGGAACATCCAAAGCTGTGACATGTCCTAATGCAGCCAGGGAACAAACGAGGCCTGAAATCTTTAGCTCTAATTAAATAAATAGCGTTTTATGCCTCCTCTTGGATGAATCAGAGGGGGAATTAGAAGGAGCGAATTCTGCAGGCAGGGGGAGGCAAAGCAACACACGGCACACGCACAGCACTGCAGGTAATGTCATATGCTCAGGCCAAACTTGACAGCAGCTTGATTCAGCTGGTCTTCTAAACCATGGTTTGGAGGGCCATAAATCAGCTGCGGAGTCATGCATGGTCCCTCCGTTCCCCTCTCTCTGATGGCTTCTCTTTCCATTTTCTGTTTATCATGAACCATCATCTGCCATGGCATCTGAATTGTCTAACTAGCGCTAGCCCTGGCCCTCCAAAATGGAATCAGAAACCATCATTTGAAATGAGTTTCATAAGAACATCAGGAGAGACCTGCTGGATCAGACCATGGATCCATCTTGCCCAGCGTTCTGCTCACTTAGTGCCCAACCACCTGCCCATGGGAAACCCACAAGCAGGACTTGAGTGCATCAGGACCCACCCACCCATATTCCCCAGCAACCGGAGGAATTCCTAGCCTTATCTTCCAGGAATTCGTCCAATCCCCTTTTAAAGCTGTCCAAATTGGTGGCTATCCCTGCATCTTCTGAAAGCAAATTCCTTAGATTAACTATCCATCCTGAATCAGAGAGCACGCCTTAGTCGTCATTTTGGTTTCAGTATTATGGCTAATGGTAGGGTGACTGTATGAAAAGGAGGACAGGGCTCCTGTATCTTTAACAGTTGTATTGAAAAGGAAATTTCAGCAGGGGTCATTTATATATATGGGGAACCTGGTGACATTTCCTCTTCATCACCACAGTTAAAGCTGCAGGTGCCCTGCCCTCTTTTAAATCTGGTCACTCTAGTATAGCTCCTGCAGCTTTAACTGTTGTGATGAAGAGGGAATTTCACCAGGTTCTCTATATATACAAATGACACCTGCTGAAATTTCCTTTTCTATGCAACTATTAAAGATACAGGAGCCCTGTCCTCCTTTTCATAGGGTCACCCTAGCTAATGGTAAACAGGAAACAGAGAGGGAGGCCAAGAGAGCAGAGGAGCAGTTGAGCCTGTGGCAAGCCGATGGCTTGGAGAATCATTGGAAGTGAGCCACAGTTAAGATGCATTTTGACCTGTGTTCAATTTTTAATACAAGTTTTTATTACTGTTAGCTGTCTTGAGCAATGGCTTCGGTAGCAAGGTAGGATATAAATATAATAAATCAATTTCATAAATAAATACATTTTCTACTCTCTATATAACATGGGATTTATTATATGAGAGCCCAAGAATGAGAATCGTTGGATGATGGGGTTGGCAACAGGAATTTCAAGGCTTGAAACAATTATTATATTATTATTATATTTATTTGTATCCCACGTTTTGCCCAATACTGGGCCTCAACATTTGGATTTTGCCCCCACCCTGACCTATTTTTCTCTAGAAACTTGAAGGACGCTGCAAATTGACCCACCATGTTAAGCATACACACACACACACACACACACACACACACACTGGGGAAGCCAGAGTGCATATGTGCTCGATGTTGACAATAATAATAATAATAATAATAATAATAATAATGTAGATGCCCAGAGTGTACTAGGTATTGTGCACCACAAACACAATTGTAATGAAATTGCTTCCCTGAGGAATTGTAAACTAGAATAATGGATGAGACAGAGGCCGTTTCTACACCAGCCTGAAAATGCGGGCTGGTCGCAGCCGAGTCCCTGTGCATCCAAATGATGCACAGGGACTCCCAGGGGCAGGGGGGACAAGTGATGGTTTTCCCAGGGATAAATAATCCCTGGAGAAATCCGATTCTTCCCAAGGTCTTGGGATCATCCCGAGACCGTGGGAGGTGTGGCCACCCATCCCAGCTTCTTCCCTCCTCCCTGCAAGTAATGGGGAGCAGTAGAAGGAGGGAGCCGGGCCAGGAGGAATCAGCGGTGGTGGGGAGGGGTCTGGGATTTTTTTTAACTCACTGTTCGTTGGAGCGCAGGTGCGCTCAGGTCCTTTAAAAAATTAATTTTAAAAATGGCGGGCGTGACACCCTCCTTCCTCCTGAGATGTTGCGCCCGCATGTGGACTAAGGGAAGGATCTCGCAATCAGGGTATCACAAGATCCTCCCCCTCCCTCCCTCTGAGATGGTGAGAAAGGTCAACAAGTAGCAAATGAGTGAATGGAAGCATGCAGAGCCGGGAGGCAGCAGAGATACAAACTAAGGTGATGCAGAAATAGTCCAGGATAATCTTGAGTAAATGAAAAGAATCTTGGGAAGCGATGAATTGGAGGACAGTTGTTGAATATTTATTTATTTATTTATTTATTTATTTATTTATTTATTTATTTATTACATGTTTATACCATCCAATAGTCGAAGCTCTCTGGAAGGTTCACAATAAGTTAAAAAGGCATTGAATGTATGTTTTTTTCAAAATCTCTCTCTACAATGGCGTTCAAAAGATCATGGTGCAATGTAAAAAAATATAGAGACAGGTAATCTGCTCCAGCTGGTCTCATGACTAGGAATGGGTGAGAAATGTGTTCAGTTCCACATTTCAATGCAAACGTACCCAAGACTACACGAACTGGATTGCAGTTTGCTACCGACACACATACATTCCCAAAGTTTGCAACACAGTTTGCAAACAACAACATTTAATAATGTTTTTTTTTAAATAATAATAATAATAATAATAATAATCATCATCATCATCATCATGGATACATTTGCAATAGTGCACACAAAAATGCACATTTGGTCAAACACATACAAGAAATGGATTTTTTTTTTAAAAAAAAAGTGCACAAAAATGCATATATGTTTTCAAGCAGACGAAAAAGAAATTGCCATCTGACACGGCATTGGAACAGGACAAACTTGAGAACTTGAGCAAACTCAGGCTTGCTGGATTCACTCATCCCTAGTCAGGATTCATGGCCACAGTGTGCCCTGAAGATGAGAGGTGCCAGGCAAGTGTCCAGCTTATGAATCATCCGAAGGGGGGTGCAGGGAGACCAAGCACAGCCTCTGCTGTCCAACTTAAATACAGTCACACACTTCAACCGACACTTGGATAATTATTCAATTCACTTGCAGTTCAGCCGACACATGAATAACAATGCAGAGGGCTCAGTCCACACACTTACAGAGAGGGTGTGGCACATACCTGCAAGCCAGGGAGTTTCTACCTGCGAGAGACATAAAACCCGACTGTCCCATTTCCCTCGCAGTGCTGTGATTCAACCTCATAAGACCCCCCAAAAAACCTGATCTTGGACCTCTAAAGAACCAACAGAAGTTTTGTGTAGGTATGAAGTTGAGACTGGTGGCTCCAATTTCAGTGGGGCGGTGAATCCAAACTGGGTTTCAGTCGGTACCAGCCAGAACTCTCAAGGAGCCATCCAAAGTGGGGAGCCCATCCCATGCGCCCCGACAGGTGGATTCAAAAACCTTTTAAATGAATAAAATAAATACTAAATACTGTTAAACATCACAGACACTTGGAGAGTGCTAATTTTAGCTTGTGCCTCTGACTCCCGAGGTGAGGGAGATTGCATATTTGGTTGGACCCCAAATCCAGCCCATGAGGCACTGCCCGCAACAGTACCCCAATGTTGTGGATTTTGTACGGAGTACCCAAGGATGGGAGGTCCCACTGGGGAGAACGCTCTATCGGCATGCCCCGCCTCTTTCAGGTTTAGAGAATGCACTGGGAGGGGCTTGAACACCCCCAGCCCCCAGCCCCAGATCCTGGATTTGCTGCTGCAACTTGCATTACTGCTTTTGTTTATTCATCATGCTTATTGCAGAGAGGGAGTGTGCCCAGCTGCTGATGTTTATCCTGATTACGTCTCCCTTCCTCTAACGCATAAAATATTCCTCAGCCACCAGATTCCGGTGCGATATAAATAGGCTTTTTTTTCCCCCTTTGCAAACAAACATACCTAAATGCGAACCCTCGCCGGAGCCCTGACACTTGTGCAAAGTTTGACAGCCCGGCTCTGGCAGACGCTTCTTGTTATCACGCCCTGATTGGCTGCTTCTTTTATCACCGTGTCACTCAGAGCAGGAGGTGAGCCTCTCGAAGGGGGCAGAAAAGGATGGCAGAGCATTCTCAAAACCAACTCACACAGATGCAGCAGGGCAGCTCCCAGCTCCAGCCTACAGACAAGGGGTGTGTGTGCATTTGATGATTTTGCACAGGAGCGCCAGGGAATTATGGGATGCGAGGCTGGGCGCAAATTCCCTGGGACTGGAGAGGCTGAAGGGCAGCGCATCATCCGAAAGATGCAGGGACACTGGAAGGCTGCATCCCTCAGACTAGGGATGGACTCACCTGCATCTGACTCTGTTGGACACCTGCCAAGCCACCGCTGCCCAGCTCAGCTCGTGGCACCGGGTCAGCTTCCTTCCAGCCCAAAGGGCACTCGATGAAGCTGCAAGACCACCTACCCCCATCCAGAGCTTCCGTTGTTGCACACAATAAAGGCTCCAGCAATGGCATACCTCCCACGCTGCATAAATGGCAGCTGTAAAGGCCCCCTTTACAAAAGATTAAAGGAATGAACGGTGCTCAAAGAGTGGGCCTGCGAATGCACCACAGCCCAATGAACTGAGTCCAGGGGAGGTGGAGATGCAGAAGTCTGCCAGACTCCCAGACTCAGTCAGGTGACCGAGAAGGCCATCATGGCAAGGGGGAGGCCAACCTGCCCCCCTCCATCAGCCAGAGAAGGATCTTTTGCCCAATGCTTGCTACTGAAAGAACTGGGCATGTTTAGTCTGGAGAAGAGAAGATTGAGAGGACACATGATAGCACTCTTCAAATACTTGAAAGGTCATCACACAGAGGAGGGCCAGGATCTCTTCTCCATCATCCCAGAGTGCAGGACACAGAATAAGGGGCTGAAGTTACAGGAAGCCAGATTCCGGCTGAACATCAGAAAAAACTTCCTGACTGTTAGAGCAGTACGATAATGGAACCAGTTACCTAGGGAGGTTGTGGGCTCTCCCACACTAGTGGAATTCAAGGTGCAGCTGGACAACCATCTGTCAGGTATGCTTTAAGGTGGATTCCTGCACTGAGCGGGAGTTTGGACTTGATGGCCTTATAGGCCCCTTCCTACCTGTTCTTTCCCCCCTTTTATATCATGTTTGTTAGATTGTGAGCCTGCAGGCAGAGACTGTCTTATCTTACAATATCTTTACAGCTTTTGGAATGTTTAGGCACATTAGAAAATAATAATAATAATAATAATAATAATAATAATAATAATAATAATAAATTTAAATGTGTCAGTGGTCTATCCCTCTGTTCCTGGAGGTGGCATTCTTAAAAGGGTGGACAGTGGCTGATTTCAATCAGAAAATGGTTGCATTTCTCACATCCTTGAAGGCTAGAAACGTGATTGCCTGAAAAGAAAAGAGCTGAGGTTCACAGGGAAATGGGGCTTACATTCTCCATGAAGCCCCTTGCTCTTCCTCTCTGCAGTTATGCAGAGCGGGCAAAGTGAAGCACATCAGATCCATCTGCATAGTTTACACAGGCAGCAGAATTCTGCTTTTCTGGCCACAGAAATTGGGTTACTTTGACTCATTATTTAAACTCAGAGTCAATCTATATGACAATCACATTGGACCCAGTTTCTGGGACAGTCCCATTTCTGCCCAGAGATGCAAATAACCCTCTCTGAATGACCAAAGTGATTATGACTAGACTAGGACACAATCCTCACACTGACCTACCCGTTTCCATAGGATGGGAGATATAGATGCAGGGAAAACATATTCAAACATGCCCACCTGCCCCACCTGCTGTCAAAAACGGAGTCATCCCACAACCCCTAAACCATGTTATTAATCTGAGCACATGGATTGCCATTAGTCACAAGGCAAACAACGTTTAAGGTTCCGAAGGTCGTGTCATCGGCTCTTCCTCAACCCCAGTAACAGTCAAGACTCTTTGCCTATTGCCTATTTCTTTCACATGACAACATGCAAGTTCAGCATAAAGCATGAACAAAGCTCTATGTATGTAAAGCTGTGTGCACGTATCAACAATCAGGGATCCTGGTTGAACAAGGTTCCTGATTGTGCATAAGAGAATGTGCACAAGCTTAGAACTCCATGAAGACTTCCTGACAGTTAGAGCAGTATGACAATAGAACCAATGACCCAGGGAGGCATGGGCTCTCCCACATTAGAGGCCTTCAGGAGGCAGCTGGACAACCATCTGTCAGGGATGCTTGAAGGTGGATTCCTGCGTTGAGCAGGGGGTTGGACTCAATTGCCTCATAGGACCCTTCCAACTCTACTATTCTGTGCTTCTATGATTCTAAGGGTCCATGAGCTGATCTTCCAACCCCGTTCTCCTGCAAGGTGGAGGTGTTGGAGAAGTGCCCAGCTCTGAACCAGAGTAACCTATGCTAGTTGCTACAGTAGTTTCTAATGAAATGTTGCAAAATTGAAACGTCTAAGAAGCCAAGAAATCCTTAAGATAACCAAACCAAAAGAACAGAGACTGTATTTCCATGTAGTTTCTTTCCACAGCTAGAAATTTCCTGTCAGAAGGCTGCCTCCGAAGATAGTGTATACCTAGCTACCTCCCTTGCGAGGTAGGCACATGCTTTGCAGCAATTAGCTCTTGTGCCTCTTTATTCTGCAGAGTCAATGCTGTTTGACCCATACTTCATCTCCTCTCCTCCTTGTGTGCTGAATTGGACTTGGTACACCAGGGAACGAGCTATTTTTGCAACAGAGGTACCATTGATATGGGAGGGGAGCTCGTGGGGAGACCTACACTATGGCCACACACACACACACACATCTGGAGCTGGCCAATCCTGGTTGGAACTGTAGCCCAGTGGGTCCAGCCCACCTTGCTCCCTAGACGCATTCAGTGAATGAGATTGGAAGGTGTGAATAGCGTTTCTTATGCCTTTTCCGCTTCTCCACCACCACTGATCTCCTCACTGAGGAGCGGCAGGTATGCTCCCAAGGACTTCCCTGGACTGCCACACTGCACAAAGGCTTCTGATGCTCAGCGTGGCATCTTTTGTCCTGCGTTGTTCTTGGCCAGGTACGTTCCGGCTGCCCCGTCAGCTCGTTTCTCCATCTGGCTCTCTGCTCCATTTGCAGTCCATAAGACACCCTTCAAGGATCCTTTTTCATTTTTATTTTATTTTTTTGGTTTGGGGTTTTTTTTGGACGACCTCTCATCTGCTCCTCTTGTGCTGTCGCTGGCAACCTCACCTGTCACTTCCCTCCCATCCCTTTGCAGAAATTATGATGACATTGGTTACCTTACCGAGCTGTCAGCCCGAGAGGGCTGGTTCCCTTGTCCTTCAGAAAAGGATTCCAGATCTGATTCTTCCATCTTCCTCTGACTTGTCTCAGAGTGGGCAGAGGTTCTCTCTCTCTCTCTCTCTCTCTCCTCAAAGGAGGAAGGAGGGAAACATCGGCATCTAGAGCCAGTGTGGTGTAGTGGCTAAAGTGTTGGACTGGGAGTCAGAATGTTCTTAGGGCAAAGAAGGGAACAGGGGGCACATGATGTTGTCCCCTGTGCTTGAATGGCAGAATCAGGCCTGGTTGTAACTACTAGGAGCCTGGTCTTCTGCCCTTGCCTGGCCAATGGTTGTATCTCACCACCTTCCTGGCAGGGGCATCCTGGAATTTAAGGAGACCTCAGAGGAGGAGGGTCCTCTCACTGGTCCTAGTGGCTGAGAGAATCAGAGGAAATTGGGGGATGCTGGTAGCCCTCCCAAGACCACACCAGGAGTGATGTTCCGCTTGAGATACCTGTGGCTTTAGAAGTGGCTCGGTTGGTCCCATCCCCTTGCTCCAGACCCACCAGGATCATTCTCAGGATGCCAGGATTAAAAGTGGCACCCCATCCAGATATAAATCAAGAGCCAGAGGTGCAGGGCCCCTCTGGCAGTCAAATATCCTCAAGCCCTATTAATGGGAAGGAAGCCAGGAATAGCTGGGGCATCAGCACCCCCTATAAAGCTGCTCACTTGGAGCCCAGTCTTTGCTGAAGCAACATTTTTCATACTGTGCTCTCTGCCGGACAGCTCCCTTGCTAGCCTGACCTTCCTGATCCTGGAACCACAGGACTTCCCTTGATCAGGCAGGGGTTGACCTCTATGACAAGGATGGCAGGAACAGGACACCAATTGAGCAGTATCTTTTGCCTTCTTCATGTAAGATCAGCTCCAACAACTGACTCCAGGCCTGGATAGGCTGGACCTGACAATACAGGTTGCCTCTCACTGTGCAATAACGATATGACCTGTGCATGTTATATAGCAATGCTATTCAAGAGCAGCAGACAATGGCATTCAGCATCAACGCTTTCATTTTAAACCATCAAGTGACTAGCCCTCAAGGCTTGAAAACACAGAGGCAATGTTGCATGAAACCTCCAAAACCAGAGGCAAAGCAGAGAAAGTTCTCCTGTAGTCAGGGGTCAGGGTTTCAGCACCCTACCAATATTTTACCCTTTGTCATGACTGGGATGATGATGATGATGATGATGATGATGATGATGATGATGATGAAGAATTACAAACAAATATGTTTAACTGTAATGTTTTTAACTTTTGTGAAGAACATTGATTTAGGGAGGGTTGGAGGGTGCAGAGCACACGTAGTCCCCAAAATATATACACAGTATATATTTTGCTTTAGACAATATATTCTGCCCTGAGCTTGTTTCCTCAGGAGGCTCCCTGCTTTGATTTGAATCAAGAAGCAAGTTCCAAGACCTCATGGCTGTTGTGAAACATCTCAATGAACTTCTCCACCTTTCACCCTGCTTTGCTACATACACACACACACACACACAGTGTGAATCACAGAAAATTAAGGTAAGTGAATATATGCAGACACATGCCGCCTGCATAACGTATTCAGAGCACAGAAACTGGGTTTCTTGGTTACAGAATCTGGGTTTTGATTTTCGAGACAGAGCACTCACGCAGGGTGATGTGACCTTTTCCGTCTCCTTGGGATTCATATGCAGATCCAGTTTGCTGCTTGTCACAGCCCAAGAAGCGTATCTGGGAAAGTGAATGAGCCTTCTGATAGAGGGCGGGTCGGAGGAGACTCCAGTGTTTTTCGCTGAGGTTTATACACCCTCGTCTGACTAGTCCTGTTCCTTGAAGGTTTCCGGTGAGCTGTTTGGATGATAACAATGGCACCGTGCTACACTCCATGGTCAGCCGTATGAACAGTTTACGTATTCAGTAGAGCTGGGCAAATTATTCCCAAGGCAGCATTTTTAGCATATTTGAGATGGGGGGGCTGGGAAGGGGGGGCGTGAAAAACTCAGTGGGCTGGAAAATGTCTGATCTCTTTTTGGGGAGGGACTTTTAGGATGTTGGCCCTGTGCTTGAATCAGATCCAGAGGGAGAGGCAGGTAAGAAATAAATTGATGATGATGATTATGATGATGATGATGTGTTTAGTAATCACTCCAAAACGTTTGTCTTTTAAAAGTTCTTTCCTTTCTTTCTTTTTTTCTTTCTTTTTCTTTCAAGCACTTTTTCTCCGTTGCAGGAGGGTGGTGGCTACACACCTCTTGCCACCCGGGGCCATCTCACCCCACAATGCATCTGATCTGAGTCACAATGTGGCATCCTTCCTCAGATGCATTTTGGGGTGAGATCACCCCAGAGGGAGGGATTGCTGTGACCACCACAGAACACCTGCCCTTTTTAAAAGCTTTAAAACACAGAGAAGCCCTGTGAATGACTCCGAATGGTACAAGGCCTTCCATAGCAGAGAATTTATTTTCTTTTAACCTCTAATGTAATGTGCTCATAGCAGGGATCGGGAACCTGGGGTCCAGGGGCCAAATTCAGCCTACCTGGGGACCCAGTTTAGCCCTCTGAGATTTCTGAGATGCTCTACCCCTTCCCCCAGCCCTTTCCTCCAACCACTGATCGTTCAGTGGTTTCCGAACTTTTGTGCAGTTTTTTCTCCATAAGGCTTTAATTACCAGCAGTAAGAGCTTTCAGCTACAACATCCTGATATAGATAGATAGATAGATAGATAGATAGATAGATAGATAGATAGATAGATAGGGCCCCATCCCTTTGGCTCCACCCCCTTTGCCTTCATTTCTACCCACCAGCGGAATGTGGCCCCCAAGACTCTCTCCAGAATTTATTTCGGCACTCGACCCAAAGAGGTTGACCACCCCGGTTTACAGGTTTAGTCAAACAGCTGGGAAGTGGAAACCCTTGCGGATCAGCTGGAAATCAGCCAAAGATCTCTCTGTCAATCCAGATCTATTTTATGTCCATCCCTGACCTAGACTCCTGGCAGCGTTTGTCTCAGTCTGCTTGGCAGTGTGGGCAGCCACTGTAAGTGTCCTCTGCCTGTCGATCGGAAGCACTAATCCATGAAGACCATCATGGGAATCACCATCTAGCGATCTACAACCCTTCCAATTCGATATATGCTGCGGTGATGGACTGCACTGATAGAAAGGCTGAAAATGGTCCTGAAACTGAGAGCGCCCAGGCAAGGGCTGGGGGAGGGATTCCAAATCCTGAAGCATAGCATCTGGAAGACCTAGGCCATAATACCCAAATGTCTGCCCTCCAGTTGTTTTGGACTACAACATCCATTGACCATGACCATTTGCCATGCTGGCTGGGGCTAATGGAAGATTTAGTCCAACGGATCTGGAGGGCATCAAGTTGGGGAAGGCTGACGCGGGGTGGACTTCATGCATCTGGCTCCAAGGTCATTTCGGAGGCCCAGTCAGGAAATCCTTTGGATTTTGCTGTCCAGGGAATTCCTCGGGATCTTATCAGCTCCTCAGTAGATCCATATGGATGTTCAGCCTGCTCACATATGAGATAAAAGTGTGGAGGAGACTTAGATGTAGATGTAAGGCCCATGTCTATGATGCCCCATCCACAGGGTCCCCAATTTCCCATGGGAGGGGGAAATGGCTTGAAATGGAGTGAGTGTAAATAATATTTTTTAAAAAAAACTCTGAGAGATCAAGCTTCCCTTCATCCTGGTTTCTGATTGCATGGACCCTACTTCAGACTTTGATGCACAATGTGGTGAGGTCAAGGGCAAAGGAGACTGGGGATATATGAGAAATTCATTTTTACTCCCAAAACATGCAATCTTGCCCCATTCAAAGCTCCGAACGTGAGCATGTATCCACCAACAATATTTGCAAATTGTCAAACATGTGCTCACAACTGTCTTGTTCCTGTTTCCCAGTTCAATTTGCAAAAATATGTTTTCCACAAATTTCCTGCAGGGACAGAATCAGCCCAGCTTTATTGCATGGAGGAAAGTTGCGCAAATTAGGAAAGTTGCGCAAATTTGTTGAAACCTGTGCAAATCTCTCCTTCGATTGCTGCTGGACTTGCGCAAGTTTCCCGTTGGTGCTGAGCAAGGAGTGAGTCCAAACATGAATGGGAATCAGTCATGGGGCAAACGGTGAGATGACATTTGAAGAAGCCTGGCTATCTCGAATGTCACTCATTGGACCATGACTGGGGGATGAGGATGCTGGAGGTGGGGCTTACATGAGCCCTCACATTCCCTCCCCATGTTTAGCCCCCATGGGAGCAAGCTAGAACAGCTGTGTAGGCCTAGTGAGCAGGTTACCCATAGCACTTAAGCTTTCCCGAAATGCATTAACACACTGTTCGCCATGTCCACTGAATGCATGGAAGGAGGAAGGGGGAATCTCACGCTCTGGTCCCAATTCCAACCTTTGCCGATTTGGCAGAAGGTGCTATTGGAGCCCCTTGATCACAGAACTCTGCCCAGCACCCCACCTTTCTTCTGGATTTCCTGGAGGACTCCTGTTGACTATTGCCAGAAACAGAAGAATGAACTAGGGTTTGATTCAGCAAGGCAGCTCTTGCGTTAGGATGAAACATCTCCTGGCCTTTCCCAAAACAATGTCCTCCAGATGGATCATAGTACAATTCCTATCATCCCCAACCGGCATGGCAATGGGGATCTGGAGGGTGCCAGGTTGGGGAAGGCTGCCAATGGCCATGCCAGCTGAGAATGATGGGAGTTGTAGTCCAGCACATCTGGGGGCAGCTGCCATAAGCAGTACTAGTGAATGAAATTTTCCTGAGTACTGCTCCTTTCGTACCAAAAACAGCACTACCCATACACAAAAAAGGAGGTAGCAGCAAGCTCAGGTGAACCCCAAGGTTTGCAGAAGGAAGGAAGAGCCTTTTAGGAAACAGGGGGGAAACACTAACAGCTAATCTCCACAAACAGCCAAATGAGGACTGAGAATGTTTAATAGCGAGGGAACGGAACGGAGTGGCTGAAATCCTGAACAGAAGCGACATTTCAGGTCCCGCGTGTACATATTAATGAAAGGTTCCATTTAAAAAACAAAAAAAACAAAAAAAAGGCATGTGCTATTTGGCATTGTCAGCAATGTCCAGCAATACAGAGCAGTTTAGGGGAATAAAGGAATTCTACTTTGAGCTTCGATGAAAGTTTCTCGGTAATCCAAAACACAGCTTTTGTAACACCCTTACCGCTACTGTAAGTATAGCATCACCGGCAGTGTCCGTGTGGCTAGCCGTGGCCAAGATCCAGGTATGTACTTCAGGCATGCCTGAGGGCTTGAGTAGGGTAGATCCACTGGGATTATTATTATTATTTTCCTTCGGAAAGCAGGATTCACCCCACAACCCGCTCCCTGCCAATACCATATCACAAAGTGCTTTGGAATTTCCTGCAGTCTCAGAGAAAGAGAAAGAGGGAGGGAGGGAGGGAGAAGGATTGAGAGAGAGAGAGAGAGAGAGAGAGAGAGAGCTTGCCACGAGGGAGGGGAGAAGAACCTGCTATTTGAAAAACACACATCTTGGGTACACCAAACTGGTTGCATGGATTCGTTGGATCTGGGGCCATTCCCTATCATTTCTGGATCATCAAGTCAACGTCTGCATTGCAAATCATGTCCAGAGTCTAGACCACAGTCTGCACACTTGCATCATTAATAAGACACACTGACTCATAACAGTAACTACATCAGCCCTAAGACCAGGGAAATACAGAGCCCAGAACTACAGGATCTACTATGTTGGATTCCATCCCCCACCCCACTCCCAGAATCCCCAAGATCCTGGAGCCTGGTACAAAATTATGCAATATAAGCAAAGTTGCTCAGTGTACACAATTTAGACCAGTCCCAGCATTTCTTGTTGCTAAGTTTGGATTCCTGGGAGGCATCTTAATTAATGTGATGGGTTTTATTTCAGGGGTGGGGGAATACACAACACTGATTATAGCTCCATAGTTCTGGGGAGGTGGACAAACCCTACGTTTCCTTCTGATGCGTCCACCCCCATACCTACTGAGTGACGTGTTCCTTAACTGACTTTTAAATCAGTTAGCCGTCTGAGATCCTTCTCTCGAAACGAAGTCCTTGCGGATTTTGATGCAAGCATCATGCAAGAGGTGATCAGTTTAGTCTAAAATGTGCACAAGGAAATTCGATTAATTGCAAGGAGGAACATTTGTTCCACTCAGTGCTCCAAACTGCGCCGACAAACGTATAAACCTGTCTGTTGCTTTTATCCTAGCCAGGCGTTTTTGTGTCCACAGCCTTGGGCTTTAACTGTTTCCTTGCAGCAGAATATTGTGTGGGGTGGACCAAGGCCTGGTTCCATAAAATGGAAATGAAACGTACTGCTCTGATCCTGGACTGAGGCAACTGTACAGCAGTAAACAGCAAAAGACATTCGAAATTCTGTCCCGAGAAATATTTAATGCATCCATCTTCAGCTAGGTATGGGAAAAGGCACAGAAATCCTGCTCAGTTTCCTCTTCCCCGCCCCCAAACCAACCAGTCGAGCAGAGGACTATCCATGGGTCCCAATCCAGTCCTCTAGGGTTCCCTAGAAGTCACCCATTCCTCAGGCCCTGCTCCCTTTCTCCCATCTTTCAATTCTTTGATGGATTTCCAGGTTTTGCACAGTTTTTCCCCCCATCCTAAAAAAAGCTGAAATGTCTCTTCTAAAGCTTAGTTACTGCCAGTAACAGCTCTGAGCTAAAATATGCAGTCTTTCAGGGTGTGTGGGGTGGGTGGCTGTTTTGGACTTCACCCCTTTCACCTTTTGCCCTGTCCACCATGTGGCTCCTGAGAGGCTCTCTGAAACTGAATTTTATCCTCAGACTGAAATATAGAACCATAGAATAGTAGAGTTGGAAGGGACCTCTAAGGCCATCAAGTCCAACCCCCTACTGAATGCAGGAATCCACCTTAAAGCATCCCTAACAGATGGCTGTCCAGCTGCCTCTTGAAGGCCTCTAGGGTGGGAGAGCCCACCACCTCCCTAACCTTGCAGTAGATGCTGATGAGATGGTTTCCTGGTGGGAATAACCCACAGCCACTACAAGGTGATCAAGGCCGGAGGAAAAAACTATCCTATTTCTGCTAACCATTGGGAGGCAGCAGTGGAGGCTGATGGTGGCTTTGTGAGCAGCATGAAAGTAGTGCATTCAGTGTCGACCGGCTAGCAGCTTCTGGGGCGGTGAGGACGGGATTCTGACATCACCAGAGGCTGCTAGCCAACCAGCAACCACATGCTAAGATCTACACAAGGTGGGGCAGTGGACTGCACCATTTCTAACTACAGGTGTGGATTCCAGGTTTGAAATGATTCCGCAGCATCAAAAACTAAAAGAAAAAACACATCTCCCCTCAGCCAAAAGTTGCATATCCTCCCTTGCTGGATGACTTTCTATTTGCAAGGGTTATTTTCATGAAGAAGAGCATTATTATTTTTAAGTGATTCCCCCCCCCTCTCAAAAAAAATACCCACAGTCTGAAGTGGTACATTCCATTCTACCATCTCCCAACCTTAACACCTGAGTTCACCAGGGCTTCGGCCTGGAGTATTCATGCAGTTGGATGGGGTGGTAGATACAGTGGACTGTGCCATTACAGGCTGCAGGTGAGGGGATCACATTTCTAATGCTTCCCCACATACCCCCTACCCCAAAATGCCAATCACCCCTTCAAATTAGCAGCTAGAACATGAGGTTTCATCCCAGTCCATGCAACCTGTTGTGCTTGCTTTCCACATGCAGAGGCATGCAAGGGAGCACTCAGCAATCTGATGGCCCACTGGCAGCTTTAGGTAGTACATTCTGTCCCACTGTCTGAGCATCCTACAACTTCACTCCAAAGTTGTTCTGTGGCCTAAACAGAACTGGCCTGTGATACCCACACTCCACATTTCCCCCTTACACCTCAACTTCCTGCAGTGGAGGTCAACAGTTCTTTGATGTCCACTCCACCACTGCCCACCCCAGATCCATCTTCTGAGATTTCATCCTTGACCATTGCACAACCTCTCTCTGCAGCCCCCAATGCCAGAAGGAGCTTGCTTGCTTTCCAAGGGTGCTGCATTCCAAAGAAGCACCTGCAATTAATTTCTGCCACTCTGAATTGCAAAACACACACGTATCGGCAAAGTATGCCAATAATTTTAAAGTTTTCTAGCTTCAGTCGTGCATTCCATGTAGACTGCTGCCAAGGAATCCTGAGCATCTACCACCCTTAGAAGCCCCCTTAGAAGCCCATCCCACCACAAAGGATTCTAGGTGTATGCTAGGACAAGCACACAGTTTACTTTGCCTCCCAAGCCAAGCTTTAGGGGTCCTTACTGTCACACCCTCCTGCAACCGGACAATACAAGGGAAGATGAGAATGGGAAGGACAGACCTCTTTTAAATGCACTCATCCACCATTACTGATCTTCTAACTAAGGAAACTCTCGAGAAAGTTCCAAGGAGCCCCAGGGTTCCTGGAACAAAGTTAAAAATTAATACACAATCCCAGCTGGATAGAAATCAAACACTTACATGTTCAACATTATCATTAGGGCTGTGCACGGACCCCCCGAACTGCTTCAGGCCGATCCACCCCTCCCCCGCTCTGCAGAGTGAGATCCAGAGGGACGTATCGACAGTTTGCCCCCCCTTCCCTACTTTCTTGCCTCTGCAGGGGACGGCGGGGGCAGATAAGTGGAGAAGGGGGGGGAATGGCAGCCGAATAAGCCCCCCCCCGCCTGGGCCTCAGTTGAAGCCTGCGACGAACTGTGACAGACACAGGTAAGCCCCCCTGCCCCTTGCCCCCTTACCTGGCTCCGCCGCCGTCACTGCAGACTGCGGCAGCAACGCCGGTGCGAAGTGAGCCCCCTCCCTCCCCTTACCTGCCTTTGGAGCTCTGGATGGAGGTGAACCGTTTCACCTCGATCCGCAGCTCCCCTGACCCGATCCGGATCCACCTTTGGCGAAGGCGGAACGGGTCGCTCCGCTCTGGATTCACAATCCAAATCAGAGCAGAGCACTAATGGATACTAGGTTTGCCAGCCAACCAGGAAAAAACATATATCCCAGCCTGTATTTTTTATTTTTTTTTATCACTGGGCTACTTGCCAGAGTTGTGTTGACGGTGTTGTTGTTGTAAAGTTAGAATGCTTGAATATCCCAACCCGCTTTCACACTGGGAGCCAACGTGGTGCAGCAGTTAGGCCTGTGGGATTAGGGCTGTGGAGACCAGGGATCAAATCCCCAGACAGCCCGGAAGTTTGCTGGATAACCTTGGGCCAGGCACTATTGTTCAGCCTGGCTTACCTCTCAGGGTTGTTGTGAAGTTCAAATGAGGGGTGAGGATAAAACAAACTGACAAACCAAACACTGGCCTGAACTGTGCAGCTCACTGACACACAGTAAGAAGCCAGGTTGCTGAGATCAGTTCCTGCAGCCCCATTATCTGATGCAGGACTGCCTTCTCCTTCATGGCCTTGCCCATCCGTTGTGGTCATCGTTGGAGGCCTTGCTCTGTGTTCTGCAGCCAAGGCAGGTGTGGCTTCTTGGTGGAAGCACCCTGAGAAGGAAGCACCTCATTCACAAAGGGAGATTCACCCAATCTCTTCATTGATGGCTTTTGGGCAGGCAAGTCAAGGCATTTTTTTACTTTGCCAGGCTTTTAGCGAAGTTTTCCACCGTACGTTAACATTGCCTGCTGTTGTTTGTATTCTGTTTGTTTTTATAGTGCCTTCCCTCCTTCTCAATCTTTATTGCATCACTAGTGGGGTTTTTATGGTTGTGAACTGCCGTCAGGGCTGTGAAGGGGGCCAAAAGGCAGAACATAAATATTTCTATAAATTAAATAAATAAATAAAAAGTTTCATGCATTGGTGTACTAGAGGTTGCATGGATGCATGAAAGCGGTTCCATCTTATCTCTTGCCACCTCTACGCATGTTCTGCCAAGCCATGTCCCTGGCTATGACAGAGCAATGTTGGTGGCTCAGCAACGGTAGTTGCAAGGGCTGTTCTCACATCCAGCTCCATCACCCCACAACAGAACTCAAGCATAGATTCAGTCCACTGGATTTGCCAGCACCAGCCACTAGCACAAACAGGGCCCTTCTGCCATTCACACATTGTGATAAACCCCTAAGTTCTGATTGAGCCCAACAGTACCCCCTAGAGCAGTGGTTCCCAAACTTTTTCAGGTAACCGCCCCCTTGGTTCCACAAACTCATGCCCAGTGCCCCCTGCGCACAGCCCCTTTAAATGGGAAGCACCCACCGCAGACTTGCCAAGGGAGAGAGGGAAAAGAGAGCGAACGCCTCTGTTTTGCAGCCGGCGTGGCGGCGCACACCCAGCAGGGTATGTCTCTTCATTAGCGTTTTGGTGCTTTTGAAACATTTCAATTCACCGTTAAAAGGACTCTTCTTAAACGGTATTAATACACGTGTGGATCCTTCCCCTATATGTCTTGGGACCAAACTACCTTCTCCCATAAAAATGTCCCTGGGTTTTAAGACCTTCTGGAGAGGCACTTCTCGGAAAAGACCACCTCGAGCGCCCCCTGCTGCCCCCTTGCCTCTTAACGGCCCCCTATGCAGTCCCACTGCCCCCAAGGGAGCAGTACCGCCCACTTTGGGAACCACTGATCTAACTGGAGGCCAAGATGCACTCTCTCTCTCTCTCTCTCTCTCTCTCTCTCTCTCTCTCTATCTCTCTGACCATCTTTTCTGCAAAGAATTTTGCATATGTTCTGGAACCCAAGAACGTTCTCACTTCCCTTTCCATAACACACATATTCTTCTGGAATCCTCCCTGTGGCCTTGCCCAGTTACTGGAATATTTGAAATCAAAGCTGACAACTCTAATGGGTATCAACGGTGGTACAGGCACCCCGATGAGTATTGTCAATGTCATTGCTAGTTATGCACCAGTTGTTCAGGGGCTGGTTCCACCAAACTAATTCAGCTAAATCACAGAGACAATTATTCTGGCATTGACAAAGTTAAGAACACCGAGCGCCTCGCTACTAACAATGCCAGCATTTTGGCATCTTCGTTCCGCACCCACCACCAAAATCATCGTCAGCGTTGGAGCGCTCGGTGCCGTACAGTAAATGTTAGTCAGTGTCAGTGTTGTGGAAAGTGTGCATGTAGCTGGCAGCACCAGCCATCAAAACAGACAGCTACAAATTGGACATGAACAAATTTAGACTGGAAATGAGAAGAAAGTTCCTAACTATTAGAGGTATAACATCCGAGAGCGGCCTTGAGCAACACGGTGAGTTCACAGAACTTGGATCAATTTAGGGAGGATAATGTTGAGATCATTGGGGTCAGAAAGGTTTTGTTCTGTTTGGCTCCGCCTGTTAACCCAGAGGAGAGAGGAGAAGGGGTAAGGGGCAGATCACAACATATCCTTCAAAGACCTGAAGGGTTGTTATACGGAAGAGGGCAAAATCTTGAGGGCAGGACTAATTCTAATGAGCAACTTTGTGGTGTATTGGTTAGAGTGCTAGACTGGGACTGAGGAAACCCAGGGTAAGATCCAACATAAGTCCTCCATAGAGTAGGCCCATTGAAATCAGTGGGACCTAAATTAGGTCTGCTCTAAACAGGAATTATGTTGGATTTAACCTCAAGGTGCTAGTCCTCAACTCAGCCATGAAGTTGGCTTTGGGCCAGTCACCAACTCTCAACAGGGTTGTTGTGAGGATAAAATGGAAGGGAGGAGGATTATGTACACCACCTTGGGCTCCTTGGAGGAAAAGTTGGGATATAAATGTAATAAGCAAACAGACAATGGGCTTAAGTTATAGGAGGGTAGATTTCAGGTGAACATTGGGAGAAACGTATTGCTAGTAGGGGTGTGCACGGACCCCCCAATCCGCTTCGTGACCCGATCTGGAAAATCCGGATCGGGCCTGATCCTCTTCGCGCTGCTCCACCCGTCTCCCGCTCCGCTCTGCGGAGCGAGATCTGGCTTTGCCACCGTCACTATATCGACGGTGCCGCCGCCAGAGAAACCACCCACCCACCCCGCCCCCTTACCTTCCTCCGTCGCAGATTCAATTGAGGCCCCGGTTGAAGCCGGAAGAGGCCTTGGCCTTCACTAATTGCTAGTAAGAGCAGTTTGACAATGGAACTGATTACCCAGAGGGGTGCTGGGCTCAACCTCACTGGAGGTTTTCTTGCAGAACTTGGACAGTCATCTGTTGGGAATGTTCTTAGTCTGGATTGCTGGCATCGAGCAGCTGGATAGACCAGTTGTCCTGCAAGCCATCCTCCAGCTCTATGGTTCTATGACCTATTAGCCATGTTGGCTTTATGGAACCTCCATGATCAGTGAGAGTATACCCCTCAGTGTCAGATACTGAAGATAAAACAAACACAATTGAGGAGGATTGTTAGAGGATGGCCAAAAGATGGCCAACAGAGAGTGGCCCTCTCTGCTAGGCCCTGCTGGTTCAATTTTCCAAAGGCATCTGGCTGGCTTGTGTTGGAAACAGAACACTAGGCAAGACAAATCCTTGGTCTCATCCCAGGTTATGCTCTGGATTCTTTGAAGAAGATACAAACCTAGCCCTCTTCCTCCTCATTGTGGATTCCCTCCAGGCTGATGGCTGGTGCGGATGGACCAACATGGGGATGTGAGTCCCCGTCATGAAGGGGTGGTTGTTACTTGGAGGGGGAGGCTTGTTTGGTATGGGCTCTGGAGGTCCCACTTTGGGGGGAGCTGAAATGGCTCAGGGATGCTGTGGCCTGGGTTGATTTCCAGCAGGATGGCCACTTACGGATTGCCAAAAAAGAGGAAATGCATCACCAAAAAGGGGGTAAAAGAGATCACCAATTTGCTTAACATTTACATATGCAGATGTGGAAACAAATACTATAATTCAAATCAAAATACAACACATCTCGCTAACGTGTGGAAGACTGTGACCAGGCGAAGTAGATGCCTGCCTGCTCTATCCGCTGTCCCAGTGCTAACCAACGGATGCATAACTTCAGCGCCCAGACCTGGACTGGGCAACCATTGATTATAGAGGATGCCTTCAGAAGAGGATAAGTCCTAGCAGTGGAGAATAGTGGCTGTGGATCTTCTCTGGCTTTCAGTCAAGCGAGTCAGAACTCCGAAGGATAGATTTGCACAGAACCTATAGGCAGGGCCCAGTGAAGTCCCAGAATGTGTTCAGCACCTTGGAGAGCTCCTTTAGCCTCCTGGCTGGTTTTGACTGAAAACCAGAGTAGACTCAAGCCATTTCTACACCTGCCTTTTCCCCCTGGGATTGTCCTGGGATCATCCCTGTGCATCCAAATGACACACAGCGGATCCCGGGAGCAGGCAGGGACGATCCCTCAATTTGCCTGGGATAATCCCTAGGTGTAGAAAGGGACTCACTCCCCCATCGACATAGGAACCACCAGCCTCCACTGCAAAAAAAGGGTACAGAGCGACTGTGGTTTTCCAGCACCTCTCCCTCTGGTGCCGCTGCTCTGATGGATTTGGCCAACCCCTCTGAGCTCTGGTGGGGGGCCCTGACAGCTGGCCTACTCCACAGCTATCCCTGCTTTCAGCCTCCATTGATAATGCTGATGGCTATTGTGATCATTCTTAGCAGCAACAGCAATAGGAGGAGTGCAGCGAAGCTCAGGTTTTGCATTCAGTTGCATGCCAGACGTTTCTGGCTGCAGGAACTTATAGGATCACAGGAAGCTTGGCCTATACCAGGTCAAACAATTGATCTCTACAGCCTGGCATTCTCCATGTGAACTGGTTGTGGCTCTCCACCTCCCATCTCTGCCACCTGATCCTTTAAATTGCACATGCTCAGGATTGGAACCAGGACCTTGTGAAGGGTCCCATGCAGGGTCTCTACCACTAAGCGATGCCCCCTCCCCAAATCATAAAGGACCTTAGGTGCAGAGTCTGAGAAAGACCCTACCTTCAGAAGCCCTGGAAAGCCATCTGCAGTCAGAGTGTCCCTGGTCTGATTTTCAAAAAAGAAAGAAAACTCATCCCATCACATTGATACTGATCCCACGAGTCCATGAGCCACACTGCCACAAGAACCACTTGATATGCCCACCCCCAAAGCTGCCAATCATGTGCATATCAAAGCTCACCAACCCTCCAGCTCTGCCAATGAAATGGCCCTTTCCAGTGACACCACCACTGTGACGCCAACCCTAAGTGGATGGTTGGCGATGCCACACTACCAGCCAATGAGAACGCTCCTCTCAAAAGGAGGCCAGGTGAGAGCACTTGCTGCCCACAGACAAGGCCCACAGTTTGGTAGCTTACGGGGCTCTTGAAAGAAAAAGAAGGGGGGAAAGCAGTACTAGCAAGCTTACTCAAGTGCTCCAGAAAGCTAGCTGTGTAGTCTCTTTGTAGCACCCCAAACATAAATGATGACCAAGAATCCCGTGGCATCTTGAAGATGAACAAATACATCGCTGGATGCATCCGATGAAGGAGGTGCTAGTTAACTAAAGCTGATGCCACCGCAAATGTGTTCATCTTTAAGATGACACAGGTCTCATGGTTGTCATTTTTATTTTTTATTTTTGCTTTAGGGTATTTGTTTTTAAGATGTTTGTGCTATGTGTGCCAATCAGGCAGACTTCTGCTAATTCCATCAACTGACCAATACTAATAAGGAAACTTCAGTGCAGGAATGAAGATGACATGATCGAACAAATGGGACTCATGAAAATCTTACCAATACCAATGCTTCCTGTCACACCAACTTCTGGAAAGAGGAAGGGAGAGGGAGGGAGAGGGAGAGAGAGAGTTCTCCCTCCCTCCACCTCTCTGTCTCTTTTACACACACACACACACACACACACACCCCTAGAACTCCTGGTTACTCAATTAAATTGTTTGGCAGTTGATTCAGGAAAGACAAAATAAAGTAACACATAATTAATTTATGGAATGCACCACCACAGGATATGATGTCTGCTGTCTTAGATGAATTTTAAGAAGGGATTAAAGCTGTTGATGGCAGTTGGCCCTGAGAGCAAAATGGAGCCTTCCCCTTCAGGGGCAGTATACCTTCAAATGCCAGATGCTGGGACAATAACAGGAGATGTCCTGCCTCTGTTGGAAATAATGCCCATTACTAGGCCACTTTGGTCAGATCCAACAGGGTTCTTCTTAGCATGTCCTGAAGCCAAGAAAGCCATCCGTGGCTCACCAAACCACCTGCCCTACTGTTAGCACCGTTGTCAACACCACAAAGACACGCAAACCACATCAGCAACACTATAAGCCCTTATAATCGAACCATCTCCATCAGTGCCAACAACCGCACCAAAAATGACAGAACTGGCCTCTGTGATGCTACTGGCAGCACCTTGGTTGAGTTGGGTCAATGTCCATGATACCCACATGTGCTCCCCATGGCAGCCCAAGGCATGGAGTGATGGGGCCGGGCAGGTGGCTGGGATGACCATGTGCCAAAGATGAGAACAGAGGGCATGAACCCAAGCAGGTGGGATCCCTGTGCTGTTTGATTTGGAAATAAGTCCTGCAGTGTTCAACGGGACCTGCTTCCAGGTAAGTGTGCAGAAGGGTTGCAGGTTCGCTTTCCCCAAGTGAGCATTGCGATCATGCTCCCCTCTGCGCATCTCTGTGTGTCTCTCACCTTCTGAAGCTTCCATCTATCCTTTGGGTCCCTCTATGCCTCTATAAATATTCTGGTCATCATCACAACCACCATTACCTATATCATCATCTCTCCTCAATCCCCCCCCCTCTTTCTCTCTCTCACACACACACTACACAAGTACCCTTTTGACTGTTATCCCTACATAAACAAATGTAGCCATCCAGCAATTAACAGACATACAAACCTCTCATTCATGGACCATGGTCTCCCTTTTGCTCTCTCCTATATGTCCATCCCTCCATCCCTCCACATAAGATGTACACATACCCGCCTGTTTCTCTCCGGATCTACACAGTGTGCCCTGTGTTTCTCCACTGTACAAGCCTTTGCAGTTCTTTAGGCAGCTTGCTCTTAAGTCTCTCCCCCGCCCCACCCCCCACCCCCCACCCCCTGGTTTCAGCTAGCAACCCGTGGCAGGAACATGAGTGCAAATTCAGTAAGCGAACAGCACCGGTGTGCATACATAGCTCTCCGTGAAAGGAAATGCCCAGTAAGCATTTAGACAGAAAATGAACGGCACAGAAGAGAGCGAGCCGGATGTTCGTAAGGAGGTGGCAAAATTGTGCATTCGTACAGCACGCATGCAGTTGTTGTGACGCCTCGGTGGGGTGGGGTGGGGGGGAACTGGGTTTCCATGGCATGCATCCGTGACACCAAAACCAGGACACAAATGTGTACACCGGAGAGAGAAGAGGAGGGGTAGCGCACGCACACAGACACACACGCCTGTACTTGGGACAACTCCAGAAGTGAAACGCCTCGAGTACCTTGGTGGAACGCGCACCAAAATGCCAGAATGGTGCCACAGAGAGGCACAGCCACGTACATCTGTGGCATCCGGCAGTCTGCAGAGAAACCCGCACAGGGGTGAGATGGTGCCATCGCGGTGGCGTGCCACAACAGCCGTGTCTCCCAGCGGTGCGCGTACCCACGCACCCCCATACGCGCGCACAGGTACGCATTGGGTATTCCGTCCGCGCACTCCTTCTCTCCCAGCTCAGCTTCCCCCCCTCCCCGCTCCATCCCGCATCACCACCACTAGCAGCAACAGCAGCAGCCGAGCTGGTATGCAGTACCTTGGTAGAGGAACAGCATCCCCATCCTGGAGAGGAGTGCGCCCAGCGCTACGCAGTGCATGTCTCTCGCTGGTCCTGGGTGCCGGCCGGGGAAACGCTGCAGCAGCTGGAGGGGGAGAGCGAGACACAGGGAGCGATGGAGGAAGGTACAGGCTGGTGCTCGCATTCAACCCGCCAGCCTTGCTGCATCTCATAAGAGGGGGTGTATTGTGGAGGAAGAGGGAGGGAGGGGGGGGGGGGAGAAAGCCACAGAAGGGGTTGAAAATTCTGATAGACAGCTGGGCAGAGATGAGGGACGTGCCAGGGAGGGCCAATCAGGAGATGGGCTAACTGGGAAAAGGGCCGGGCATGCAAATGAACGAGAGCAGGGCCCACCAATGGGGGCGAGGGAGAGGGGGCTGGTGGGAGGGGCCGGGGAGGGGGCAGCTGATTTATGAGGGGCTCTTTGTTACTGCAGCAATGCTGGGGAAGAGGACGGGGGGGGGAGGAGGAAGTAGAACACCCCACCACACACGCACACACACGATCAGGGAAACCCAGAGAGATCCCAGCTTGGCCGGTCGCTTTCCTTCCCTCCCCCCTCCTAGTCGCCCTCCTCCGGCTTTCCCCGAGAAGATCATCATCTGTGGGTCTCCCAAGGGGGAGGACGGGGAATTAACCCATGCGGTCCGTTGCTCAATACCCCCCCCTTCTTCCAATAGTCTGATCCCTTCCAAAGTCTCTCCTCCTCCCTCCTCCTCTTCCCCTGTCAAGCTTTCCCCAGTCCTTCGTCTTTGCTGGGTGCGTAACCCTCCCACCTCACCCCTTCACCGTCTCCTTACTCACTCGCCCTCGATTTCTTTAAAAAGGAAGGAAAATAAGGGGGGAAACGTCCTGGGGCTCAACTTCCTTCGATTGCGTGGAGGCAGGTTGCAGCTGCTCTGAGCTGAGATGGAAGAGAGAGAAAACACTCTGCACATGCTCTCAAGTGCTTGTATTTACTAGGGCATGAGAACAGAAGCGGGAGTGTGGGGTGTCCGGTGGAGATGATGGAGTTAAAGGAAGGGAAGCCCACGGAGTCTTGTTTCTTCCCAGGACTCTGACAGACCCTCAATGGGAAACAGATGTAAGCAGCGGACGCTGGTGGCTCTGATTTCGGTGGGGCCGTGAACCCGTTCTGGGTTTTGGTCAGGAACAGCCAAACCTCAGGAGCTATCCAAGGTGCTGAACCTAATTTTGGGGCCTAGGGCTCATCACCTTGGATAGCTCCTTTAGAGTTCTGGCTGGTTCAGACTGAAACCTCGGAATGGATTCACAGCGCTACTGATGTTGGAGTCACCAGCCTCCACTGGGTGTGCGGGCACCGACTGAGTGCTGTTGTGCTCTAAAGTTTCTCTTCCCCTCATCCCTCCGAGCCCCTGACTAGGCCTCCAGCATCCAAAGTCATCACGTCCCCTTATTTTGCTTAGCTCCGCTGCCTCTGAGCTCTGCCTCCCACAACACCTTGGTTTAGCAGGCAGCAAAACAATGTTTTCATCATATCTGCCCTATGGGCCTGCAGTCACCCCCTTGTACAGCCACACTTTCTATCCCTGCCCTCCCTCGCTGGGTTGTTGTTAGGCTAACAAAATGCACTCCACTCCTAAGAAGAAGGGTAAGGCGCCGGGGTGGAGAGTCAATGAACGCACCTTGCGGATTCCTTCAAGGTTGCCAGATACTAAACCAGGCAGGGCTTTGGTGCCTTTCATTGTCTAGAAGGGGAAATTGGGGGGCCGTGCAGCTTCTCCCATCGTTGCAGAATTCTCCTTTTCTCCTCATCCTCACCATGCAGTCTCCCACCACCTGGTACCTTCCAAACGGATTGGACTACAACTTTCATCAGTCCACCCAGCATGATCTTACTGGTGGGGATGATGGGGCTTGTACACATACAAGTTGCTGAAGGCTGGTCCAAAAGTGCCAGCATCCTGTCTCTCTCAGGTCCTTTATCTTCAAGTCTCTTAGCCCTTTGTCAAGCCCATCACCCCAACTCAACACCCTCTCCCCATCCTGTGCAGGGCTCAATTCAAACCCAGCACCCACCAAGTCTCATTTTGGGAGCCTTTAATTTATTTATTCTGCCAGAACCTAATCTTGATGACACGTGAAGTAATAATAATAATGGAAAGAGTGTCATTGAGGGTGTGAAGACTGCTCAGCACCTGCCACAGCTGTATGAGTTTAGGGAGGAGGATGCAGCCCCCAGCATCTGAGAACAGGAGAATGGTCTCCCAGGAAATGCAAGCACTAATTCTGTGCAGGTGTATCCATCCTAGATGCCCTCAAATATGCATGCCATCTCCCAGCGCCCCGGCATCCATCTCCTTCATTGGAACCAACATGCAACATCTCCTCCCAAAGTTGTGCTCAGCCAGAGTGAGAACTTGAGGGGGGGCATAGCTCAGTGGTAGAGCTCCTGCTTTGGACACAGAAGGTCCCAGGTTCGATCCCCCAGATTCTCCAGGTAGGGCTGAGGGTTGGGAATCCTGCCTGAAACCCCAAGAACCTGGGCTAGATGGTCTGAAGTTATGTGTCCGGTTCTGGGCTCCACAATTCAAGAAGGACTCAGACAAGCTGGAGCGTGTTCAGAGGAGGGCAACCAGGATGATCAGGGATCTGGAAACAAAGCCCTATGAAGAGAGACTGAAAGAACTGGGCATGTTTAGCCTGGAGAAGAGAAGATTGAGGGGAGACATGATAGCACTCTTCAAATAAAAGGTTGTCACACAGAGGAGGGCCAGGATCTCTTCTCGATCCTTCCAGAGTGCAGGACACAGAATAACGGGCTCAAGTTAAAGGAAGCCAGATTCCAGCTGGACATCAGGAAAAACTTCCTGACTGTTAGAGCAGTACGACAATGGAATCAGTTGCCTGGTGAAGTTGTGGGCTCTCCCACACTAGAGGCCTTCAAGAGGCAGCTGGACAACCATCTGTCAGGGATGCTTTAGGGTGGATTCCTGCATTGAGCAGGGGGGTTGGACTCGATGGCCTTGTAGGCCCCTTCCAACTCTGCAATTCTATGATTCTATGATTCTATGACTCAGAAGGCAGCCTCCCATGCACCATACTTGAACATCTGTGTTCCAACCCCTGAGAAAGCCACAAGGGCCTCATCCACACTAAGCTGGAGAATGATGTTTGTTTTGTTTCTCTGTTTGTGACATTTCCCTCCAAGGAGCCCAAAGCTGAGTTCATGGTCATCCTCCACTCCATTTTATCCTCACAACAACCCTGTGAGGTAGATTAGGCTGAGAGTCAGAGACTGGCCCAAAGACACCCAGTGGGTTTCCATGGCCGAGTGGGGCGTAGAACCCTGAACTCCCGAGTCCCACTCCAACTCTCTCACTGCTAAACCACAGGGGCTCTAACCACTACACCACAATAGGTGATGTGAACCAACCATGCCCTGCATTAACGGCCAATGTGAAGATAGCTGAGAGAGTTGGGAGAACGGGTTGAGGCTGGGATACAGGGGGGTTTGGGAGGATGATAGAAATGCAGCCATTGGAGTCTAGGGACTGATCTATACCAGGCAAGATGGTGAAAGGGGTATGAAAGTGGTATATAAAATGAGAAGGAGCCACACTAGTGCTTTGTAGCGGTACTGAAGTGGACTGACGATGGTTGGGGTCCATTGACACATACCATATACCGCTTTCATACCGCGCTGTATCCTGTTTGGTGTGGCTCCTGCCTCTTATATACCACTTTCATGGTGCAATATCCTACTTGGTGTAGATTAGGCCAAGCTCAGAGTCAGAGTAAAATACAAAAATGGGGCAACCCCATTTTCCCACACTGGCAGACCCCTGTTGAATGGGGGTTTGCTCCCCGGTTGATTTCCCCTTCAGTAATTGCCCCCTCCTAATAAGGAGAGTCAATCGCCTCCCCTCCTGTGGCACAGTACCGCTACCAGCCCATCTGGTGCCACCCACTGCACAGTTGCCATTGGGGTCAGACATGACGGCAATGAGGGCGCCCCCTAGTGAGCCCCGACGTTCACTCATTTGGGTATAGTATCACCGCTCCAGAAACGCTGATGTTGGTGAGCTAGTGATGGATGCTAATTACCAGGGGTTTAATTGCTCCTCTTTACACCATTAGCGACGAACCACTCAGCTTCTGGGATAGGGAGAAGATCATTAATATGAGCAATTCCCATGGAGCTGGATTGGAAGGGGTGGGAGGAGAGAACGGTCTCCTCTCTCTCTCTTTCTCTGTGCTTCATTGACTCCATCTACCTTCAATGTCCGTGATGCCCATTTCATACCTTGCTGCTCTTTAAGCAGCGTTGCCAACTTGCACGTGGGCGTGCGCGCACGCACACACGCACACTGCTTCCCCACTGAGAGGGCTCTTTCTGTCTTTAACAGCTGTGAGGAAAAGCTTCACCTGCCAAAGGCCCAGTGGTTAGAACAGCCTCATCAATCGGCCCACAAAAGTTACCAGCCTGTAAAAGACATGGGCCATGCCTACACCTCCCGGCCTTCCGGGAGGGAAGGGGGAGGATCTTGCGATATTGTGCTCACAAGATCCTCCCATTTGGATGGACAAGCATGCGACATCCCAGGAGGAACGAGGGATGTTGTGCTCCAATGCAAATGTAAGGTTTCACCCACCCCACCCCCAATGGGCACAGAGCACATGAAGAGCTCTGTGCCCCATGCCCGGTTCCGTCCTCTTCATATTTACTCATGAGGAGCCAGGCAAAACCAGTATGGCTGCCCACACCACCCATGGTCTCGGGACAATCCCAAGACCACAGGAAAAATCGGGCTAAAAGCTGTCCCAGTTATCCCAGGGAAATGGAGGGATCGTCACTCCCTGCCCCCAGGATCCCCTGAGCATCATGCAGATGCATAGGAATGATCCCTGGGATAAGGCATGGTATAGACATGCCCTCGGCTAGTGTGTTGCTAAGAAGCTAGTGGTCTGTATTTCCTTGCTGGTCACAGAGGAGGGGAAGTCCTGTCCTCCGTGAACTGTGGGCTACTACCAAGTTCTTGGGCTAGTCGAAATATTTGTCATATTTTGGTCCTCCTTCGCCAGCCCGCTGCAATTCTGAGATGGTCATGGGGGAAGATAGTCTTGGCTAGCACAGAAGCCAAGCAGGCTGACAGAGGAGACTGGAGCAATCCATTGCACTGAATTCCTGTACTGTTTGTCAACATCGCATGACCAGCCCTTTCCCCTCAACAAGCAGAATGTTGGTCCATGTTCCATGGCATCACAGCTGTTCAGCCAGTGACTCAAAAGGAAGAGCTCACAGGTATTAGACATAGCAATACTCAGGACGTATTGTAAAGTCTTTTTAAAAAAGCTCACACTGTCCCAGAAGCCCTGGTGCAAGCTGTCCCACCACCTTCGATGGGACAGCACATGAGCCCTGCATTGACATGCCCTCTTCCCACTGGCACTGCATTGCATCTCCCAGCACAGCCCCTTCCTCTTCCTGGCACATTGTGACTCCCTCCAGCCCCCCTTTACTGCTGCATCATGCTGCACCGCACAAGCCAGAGGGCAGGCAGGCTTTCCAGAGAGCCACATCAGCTGAAGGAAGCAACCACCATGTCTCTGAAATGCCTGGCTCTGAAGACCTCCTTCCTCAGAGCCAGGCATGGGAAGGATGTCCCAGGAGGCAGCCTATACAGGCCATCTCCTGGAACCCAAAATGCTCCTTCCACAGCTCCTGGCTCTGAGGAAGGAGAGCCGGGCATTTTGACCTAGCCAGCTCTCTGAAGAGCTGCGCTGGCTGCTTCCTCAACTGATGCAGGTCTCATTGGCTTGCAATGAGAGGAGTCACTGCCTGAGCCAGAGGGCAGGCGGCGGCAGCTCCACAGAGCTCAGCTGGCCTTGCTCTCCATGGTGCCCTACTCCTCCATTGCTCTGTTCACCCATCCTTGTCGAAATGAGAGGCAGCTCCATCGAGCAGGAGAAGCAGACGTGTCCTGGAGGAGGGGCGTCTTCACCTTCTGAACATCTGCCTTCACCGTGATCATCGCAGAGTTTTCAAAGCAGGGAGGTCAAACCTCTTTCCACCCAAGGGCCGCATTCCGTTTCTTAGGAGCTGCCAGGGGCCACATTCCATTGGTGGGCGGGCCCAAGGCAAAAAGGGGTGGGCCCAAAGGCAAAACTGGGCGGAGCCAAAGAGGGGCACCTGTTTTACCTTAAAGCTCTGACTGCGAATAATTAAACCTTGGAGGCATTTCAACTTTTCAGAATGGGGGGAAAAACCTGTGCAAACCCCAGGAAATGATGAAAGGACAGGTGGTCAGGGAAAAGGGGAAGGGGTGGGTGGACATCTGAGGAACACTGGAAGGCCGTATTGCAATCCCAGGTGGGCTGGGTTTGGCCCTGGCTGGGGCTTAGGCTCTGCACCCCTTGCTTTAGAGAGACAGATGCTCTCTCCAGCTGGCAGCCTGGTTAGCCCTACCCTGGCTGCATTAGGAGCGGAACCCCGGCTCCACTCGCCCTGCTCTTGATGAGCGGAAAGACCCAAGAGACGAGGCTTGCAATCCCCCCAACTCTAATCACCCAACAGCTGCAGCAGACGCAGCAGGTCAAGGAGTCAAATTCCGCAGTTAGATTTAATAAAGGGTTTGGGGAATTTTACGACTGCTAATAACATCTGTTGCTATAGCAATGAGGCTAATGATAGGGACGTGGTAATCGAATTTCACGCTTCAAGGCTAGATGGGGGCCGTTGGTCTGATCTATTGGGGGTGAGGCAGGAGTGCCAGGTTAGGTGGGCCCATCGGTCTGGCAGGCGACATCCGAGTGGGTGGGAAATGGATGGCGGCGGCGCTAAGACAGCAAGGAGAGAAACCATGTTCCGAGGCGCCGTCGGCTGATTACGCCAATCCAAAAAGGGTCAGGGAGAGAAGGTATCTCGCTGGGCCCAATCCCCAGGCTATTGCTCATGGGCCTTTAGGATTTTTTTTTTAAAGAAAGGATCCTACTTTGCTTGCGAATCCTGAGCTAAGTCTCCCTTGCAAGAACTCAGGTGTCTGCAATCTAGCAGCTCAGGTTGAGCAAAGCTGTCCTCTGTTACTTCAAGGCCTTTCCACACAACGAAGAGATGCGTTGCGTTTTATTCGTCTCGCCTTCAACGAGCACACTGTGCCATCGCCACATAGTAGATAGGAGACGAGCATGCTGCTGGGGCGGGGAATTAAGTCATGCTGTTGTTTGTAGTTTTGGAGAGGGTGGAGGAATGAGGATGTTTTGTGTGTGTGTTCACAGGGAAAGGGCAAAGATCTATAAAGGGCACATCCCATTCTTCTGGCTTTGTAAGTTTCAGCAGATATTGCTTGCCCATGCTGAAGCTTATATTTGCTCCCATAAGGACTAGAAGGGAAAGGAAAGGAACCTCTCGTGCAAGCACTGAGTCATTACTGACTCTTGGAGGGACGCCAGCTTTCGCTGACATTTTCTTGGCAGGCCTTATAGCGGGGTGGTTTGCCGTTGCCTTCCCAGCCATTATTACCTTTCCCCCAGCTAACTGGGTACTCATTTTACCGGCCTTGGGAGGATGGAAGGCTGAGTCGACCCGAGCCGGCTGCCTGAAACCAGCTTCCGCTGGGATCGAACTCAGGCCGTGGGGAGAGTTTCAGCTGCAGAAACTGCTGCTTTACTGCTCTGCGCCACACGAAGCTTTTTATAAGGACTAGAAACTTGCCTTTAAAAAGAGAGAAAATTCTGAGATTCTTAGGCATCTGAATCCTGTACCCAGTGCCACATTATGTGCTTTATTTCTGCACTCCCACGTTGGCACATCTGTGGTTAAAACTGTTTGGGTAGCTGATGCTTTTGGCACAGTGCCTAACTCCTGCAAAAACCTTGGACGCTTCCAAACCTTTTGCAAGAGTTAGCCGGTATGCCAGTATCTCAAAAACTGTTCAGTTAGCTAGTGTGCCAGTACCTACAAAACAGTTCAAAACAACACTCCTGTTTATTCCTTTGTGTTTATTGTAAACGTCTGCTATACACAGAAGGGACTAATCATTTTTGAATGCGTTCTCTCCCCACCCCACCTTTTTTTTTTTTTTTTCATTTAGCTACCAGACGTGCTCTGTGGATTCCAGAGTTTGCATAGGTAATATTTAATGGTTCCATGTAAGAAGTTTAACATCATGAAAAACATTGTTTTAGTAAGGGCTGTAATATATATATATATATATATATATATATATATATATATATATATCCCACTGAAAAGGACCAGTTTGGCGGAAACGCGCTAGCCACATAGACATTGTATATTTGTACATCCTTTTGATTTGGAAGTCAGTGTTGTAAATATATTAATAGACTGGTAATCAATTGTTTTGAATGCTGATTGACATATCAATATTTATATTAAAATGTCATATTTTTTTAACACACACCATTTTCCTTGAACCTATTCTGTTTGGTTGGTTGTTGTTTAAGGACAGAACTGTTTACTGGTGTTTATTTATTTATTTATTTGTTTATTTATTACATTTTTATACCGCCCAATAGCCGAAGCTCTCTGGGCGGTTCACAAAAATTAAAACCATCATAAAACAACCAACAGGTTAAAAACACAAATACAAAATACAGTGTAAAAAGCGCAACCAGGATAAAACCACACAGCAAAGTTGATGTAGGATTAAAATACAGAGTTAAAACAGTAAAATTTAAATTTAAGTTAAAATTAAGTGTTAAAATACTGAGTGAATAAAAAGGTCTTCAGCTGGCGACGAAAACAGTACAGTGTAGGCGCCAAGCGGACCTCTCTGCGGAGCTCGTTCCACAACCGGGGTGCCACAGCGGAGAAAGCCCTCCTCCTAGGTGTTGGGTAGATAAAGCATCACAGCATTGGAGGTGTCCATGAAGGCCATCTAGCCTGACCCCCTGCTCAATTCAGGAATTCCAAAGCAAGAGCATCACCAGCGGGTGGCTGCCCAGACTCTCCTTGAAGACATAAGAACACAGGAAGAGCCCTGCTGGATCAGACCAAGGGACCATCTAATCCAGCATTCTGTTCATACAGTGGCCAACAGATGACGATCAGGAACCCACAAGCAGGACCCGATGCAACACCACCCTCCCACCCATAATCTCCAGCATCTGGTGTACATAGCCTTTCTGCCTCTGATACCAGAGACCTGTAGGATGGGAGAGAGACCACCCATTTTAAGTAAATGGTTCCATTTTCAAACTGCCCTGTCATCTAATGTCCAAAAATGAAATCTGCCCTCCAGTAACTAAAGTCTCTTAGACTTAGCCCTGCCCTCCAGCAGTGGATACGTCCTTGCCTTCTTCTGTGGCGTGGTTCAGACAACACGCTAAGCCATACTGCTTAACCACAAAATGATTAAGGGAGTGCATGCATTCCATTAACCATTTTGTGGTTAAGCAGCATGGCTTAGCGTGTTGTCTGAACTAGGCCACTGTGTTTGAAGAGTGCTGTCATGCTCCTACTCCCCCACTCCTCTCCTCCAGGCTTCTCTTCTCCCGGCTAAACACACCAGTACTATCTCCAGGATTTGGAGGACCCTTAGGCGGGACACCCACTCCCTAAGTGAGTCTACCCTCTGACCTCCATTGCCACCAGCTGCTCATGATCCTCGTCCCCTTATCGCTGCTCCCACTTACTTGCTTGGCAGGCAGAGAACCAGTGAGCAATTTGGCAGGGGCAGCTGCTGTTCCTCCATCTCGCTGCCCCCATTGTCTGGGCCAGTGCGAGAGAAGCAGGTAGGAATGGAGAAGAGGAGAAAAGACTCCCGGGGGTTTTGGTTAGGGGACCGCTAATGGTGTGTAGTTCCTTGGCAAGTGCCCAACCATCCCTACCCTGGCCCTGAGACCCAGTTCCTTCTACCTTTCTTCACGGCACGCATTTTCCCATGCTCCTGGACCACCTTCGTTGCCCGTTGCCTCCTGTGAACCCATTCCAGATTGTCTACATCTTTCGTAAAGTGCAGGACCCAGAACTGGACACATCACTCTGTGACCGTTAGAGCAGTACGACAATGAAACCAGTTACCTAGGGAGGTTGTGGGCTTCCCCACACTGGAGGCCTTCAAGAGGCAGCTGGACAGCCATCTGTCAGGTATGCTTTAGGGTGGATTCCTGCATTGAGCAGGAGGTTGGACTCGATGGACTTATAGGACCCTTCCAACTCTACTGTTCTATGAATCTATGAGATCTGACTCATGCAGGATAAAGTAGAACGATTCTTACATCACAAGACTTGGAGACAACAGTGCTAAGGTGTGTACCGATCCAGGTTCCCAGCATCATGAATGAACACAGTCCATTGCTGCACATGATGATCCCTGGAGCATGGCCAGGAGATTGCCGTACAACTGAGCATCTTCTGCTCAGAGTCGGGGAACTGGCAAAATGATGTTCCAAGTACCTGTGTGTGCTGCACATACAGATGGCAAAAACCCTGGGATGGATTTTTAAATTATTATTATTATTATTATTATTATTATTATTATTATTATTATTCAGAGTTGCTCTTGGAATTTTACTATGAACTGCCCTTCTCTTTACTAGTTCTTCTGCCCCCACTGAGCTGACTGCCTAATTCACGCTGTCGCTCCCCATTCCTTCTCATAATAAATGCCTTTTGATAAATTATATAATTTACCCGCTGGAACAATCTAAAAGTTACACATCTCTTTCCCCATCCCCCCCACCCTCGCCACTTGCACTTCCTAATTTCAATTTAACTGTTGACTTCTTAGGAAATCATTCAGTCCCTGTCTTCCCAAATTAGTCATTGCTGCGGTTCATGCTATTTGTTTGTATTAATATTTCGTTTTAGGCCACGTCTCCACCCAAGGGTCTTCAAAACAGCTTACGAGTTAACAGCCCAATAAAATACAAGATCCAGACATTAAAAGAGAAATAGATAATAGTGAAATGTTCAGAAGCAGCGAAGCAGCTCTCAAGCCCCTTCATAGGGATCCCTCGAAGAAGAACCTTGAAGCCAGAATCGATGTGACCATGAGGTCTCGTACCCAAGACCTCCTGTGTTATGTGCTATCTCCAGTATTCGAGGCAGTAAGCCTGTGTGCACCAGCTGCTGGGGAACATGGGAGGGAGGGTGCTGTTGCACCATGTCCTGCTTGTTCATCCCTGGCCGATGGCTGGTTGGCCACTGTGTGAACAGAGTGCTGGACTAGATGGACCGTTGGTCTGATCCAGCATCAAAGCACTTATGTTCTTAACCTTGCAGGAACTATGAGTTTGAAAGGGAATTCCCCATAGACTGTCCTGAGAAAGAGGAGGGCAATATTTCTGCTTCTAAAGACTCAAACCAATCTGCATGCGCCGATCGCATTTGCAAACAAAACGTACAGGACACCTTCTGGATAGGAACGATGTCACTCACATACAGTGGTGACCACTCCCTTGCAAAATAAATGGTAAATGGTAATATTTATTGATTTATTTTATTGTTTAGTTGTGGTTGCAGCAGAGATCAAATCAGCTCTCAAGCCCCTTCATAGGGATTAAGTCCCTTGGACTGGGTGAGGAAATCCGCAGCAGCCATCAGCAACCACAGGAGTCCACTATCTACCCTACAAATGTGAGCCAACCATTTTGATGACATCATTCTCTGTAAAGGACCCCGGAGTCCTGGGCTCCACACTCCACATGTCCCCAGCATCTCTCTTCAGCTCCCCCCCAAACTAATTACATTTATTACTAGCAAACCACCAAATAAAAACAAACAGGAAGAATTACTGCTGTCAATGTGTCTTCCTGATCATGCTTCCTGATTGTGCCTCCCCCCACCCCCGGGGGATCTCGTGGAGTGGTGGGGGACACCATCGCAGACAACTGAAGAAGAAAATAACAGATTAGGTAGTCCTGTAATATCCTGTCCCTCCCCACCCTATGTGATTCTTTCCTTAGATTGCCACTGAAAACAAAAGGTGAGGCAGCCTAGCTTTTTAAAAGCACCGCATGCCTACAGGCATGTGCAGAGCGCCCTTCCACAGTTTAGAAGAGCACTGAAGCCGTGAGGTAGTGGAACCACGGCTCACAGGGCCAAAGCACCAAGACTGTTTTGATAGCAGGGACGATGATGTCATCTGACACCCCTGTTTACCTACTTTATGAGTGCTTTTACATGTACGCATTGTCAGAGAAAGCTGTCTCTAACATTGTTTAACTACTGTGGGCATTTTTAGCCTGGAGAGAGAAGATTGAGGGGAGACATGATAGCACTCTTCAAATACTTGAATGGTAGTCACAAAGCGGACGGCCAGGATCTCTTCTCGATCATCCCAGAGTGCAGGACACGGACTAATGGGCTCAAGTGACAGGAAGCCCGATTCCAGCTGGACATCAAGAAAAACTTCCTGACTGTTAGAGCAGTATGAAAATGTAACCAATGACCTAGGGAGGTTGTAGGCTCTCCCACACTAGAGGCATTCAAGAGGCAGCTGGACAGGCATCTGTCAGGGATGCTTTAAGGTGGATTCCTGCACTGAGCAGAGGGTTGGACTCAATGACCTTGTAGGCCCCTTCCAACTCTACTATTCTATGATTCTATGAACTACACGTACCCCCTAAAGCTGGGTGCATTAGTGTAAGGGAGCGAAGGTATGAGACGGGGTTACTTGCTTCCTTCAGGGAGAGAGCCACAGGGTGCTGAGCTGCAGAGGCAGAGAAAGCAGGAAGAAGAAGGAGCAGGAAAAAGCAACGGTTCAAGCTACTGGATATTCACTATCTCCCTCTTGTGTCTGGAAGCATGCAGGCACTATTATCCAACTTCTTTAAATATGAGTAGTGCTAATTTTATGTATCATCAATATTTATATCTCGCTTTTCCTGAGACGAACTCAAGGTGACTAACAACAGGGGTAAATAACAAAATAACAACAACAACAACAACAAGCCAAAAAAAGGTCTTGACCTCTCTCTCTCAAAAAATGCATACATTAGAAAGATGTGCACTTTAAAAATGAGCGTCCTCCTCCTGTTCCTCTCTAGCAACCAGTAGTCATAGGAATACTGCCTGTGAACTTGGAAGTAGCATATAGCCACATGACTAGTGGCCAAACTAGAACACTCACCAGCACTGGAGGCTGGTGGCTCTGATTCAGTAGGGTGGTGAATCCGCTCCGGGTTTCAGTCAGAACCAGTCGGAATAGCTCCTTTAGAGTTCTGACTGGTTCTGACTGAAACCCGGAGCAGATTCACCACGCCACTGACATCAATGCCACCAACCTCCACTGCCTCCCCACAGGGCCGGTGCCAGACTATTTTGTGCCCTAGGCAAGGTGAGCTACTTGCAAACCCACCCACCCCCAAATTGCGCAGAAGTCCGAAAGTGTGCGCCGGGTGGAGAGCTGGGATTGGCTCACTTTGATTTGGGAACAAGCCATCTGGAATTCACCGGGACTTACTTCCGTGCGAACGCAACTTGCTACGCAGCCTGGCGTCCCGATCCCCTCCGCACGTTTACTCGAGGGAATAAGGCTTCCAAGTAAGGAGGCATAGGCGGATCGGGCCGCATGGTGCCTCCCGGTGCAACGTTTTCTCGGATGCAAGTCCCGTTGATCCATGCGTGCAGGATTGGGAAGCAGAAGAGTTTGCCTAGCGAGGAGTCCACAACTCCCTAGCTTTCCTGGGGAAAGGGAGAGGGAGTCCCGCTTGCCCGCCTGCCCGGACATCGCGGCCTGTTTGAGGAGAGAGGCGAGGTGACCCGGTGCCCTTTCCTCGGGAGTAAGGCAGAGGCTGGCTTGAGCCAGGGTCAAGCACACAACATGCTTTTTCTTCTTCTTCTTCTGGCAGCGGCCTCCCAGTTCTGGGAGAGTGGCTTCCGGGCAGCTAGAGCGGCTCTGGGAGGGCGGCTTCCAGGTGGAAGTCTGAATGTGGAGCCGCCCCCACCCCAACGCCCCTGGCTTTGCTTTGGCTGGGCGGGCGTGAGGCGCCATCTCGCCCACCCAGGCCCAGCTGAATCCTCGGGCCGGGCTGGGACAGCTCACAGCCAACAACTCTTAACTTGGCGCTCTAGGCGGCCGCCTGAGTGGCATCTATGGTAGCACCGGCCCTGCCTCCCCACCCTCTGATAATGATCCACTCAAAACCTCTCCTGCTCATCAAAGTAAATGGGCTGGGCCGATGCTACCATTAGGCTAACTAGGCGGCCGCCTAAGGCGCAGACCTCAGAGGGGCGCAGTACTGCCCTTTAAGATTCACAGTTTTATACACATTAGCTGTTTTAAGAAAAAAACATAATAAAAGGGAAATATAATAGTTCAGAAACTCTTCTTGAACAGCTGAATCAAAGTTGGCAAATTTTGATTCAGTAGCTCACCTTGCCTAGGGCGCAAAATAGTCTGATACTGGCCCTGTAAATATGAGTCATGCAATAACCCCCTAATGTTGTTCAGTGCCCTTCGGGTGAACCACAAAGCACATGAAGGGAGAATCGAGAGTAGAAAAGGCACATGTGAACGCCTGGCACAATTCCACAACTCATAAGAACCTAAGAAGTGCCCTGATGCTGGATCAGACCAAAGGTCCATCGAGTCCAGCGCTCTGTTCACACAGAGGCCAAGCAGCCATCAGCAAGGGATGAACAAGCAGGACATGGTGCAACAGCATCCTCCCACCCATGTTCCTGGTTAGGCCTCATCTAGAGTATTGCGTTCAGTTCTGGGCTCCACGATTCAAGAAGGACACAGACAAGCTAGAGCGTGTTCTGAGGAAGGTGACCAGGATGATCAGGGGTCTGGAAACAAAGCCCTATGAAGAGAGACTGAAAAAACTATTTCTTTCTTTCTTTCTTTCTTTCTTTCTTTCTTTCTTTCTTTATTTATTTATTTATTTATTTATTTATTTATTTATTTATTTATTTATTTATTACATTTTTATACCACCCAATAGCCGAAGCTCTAAACTAGGCATGTTTAGCCTGGAGAAGAGGAGACTGAGGGGAGACATGAGAGCACTCTTCAAATACTTAAAAGGTTGTCACACAGAGGAGGGCCAGGATCTCTTCTCGATCCTTCCAGAGTGCAGGACACAGAATAACGGGCTCAAGTTAAAGGAAGCCAGATTCCAGCTGGACATCAGGAAAAATTTCCTGACTGTTAGAGCAGTACGACAATGGAATCAGTTACCTAGGGAGGTTGTAGGCTCTCCCACACTAGAGGCCTTCAAGAGGCAGCTGGACAAGCATCTGTCGGGGATGCTTTAGGGTGGATTCCTGCATTGAGCAGGGGGTTGGACTCGATGGCCTTGTAGGCCCCTTCCAACTCTGATATTCTATGATTCTATGATTCTATGATTTCCCAGCAACCGGTGCACACAAGCTTATTGCCTCGAATACTGGAGATAGCACACAACCCTCAGGGCTAGTAGCCATTGATAACCTTTGCCTCCAGGAATTGATCCAACCCCCCTTTTAAAGCCATCCAGATTGGTGGCCGTCACTACATCTTGTGGTAGGGAGTTCTGTCATTTAACTATGCGCTGTGTGAAGAAGCCGTTCCTTTCATTTGTCCTGGCTCTCCCACCAATCAATTCAAATCCACACATTTGAATTGACATCATTAAAGAATGAATGGGATGGTGCTTTTAATGAAGTGAAATTAAAAGAAGATCGTCATTTAAATATATATAGAAAAACACACACTATGAACTGCAATCATCACGGGGTTTCATATGTGAATTGAAAATGCCTTTCTTTCCCTAGGGCTGCATCTTTGAAACCGCCTTTCCAATACGGTTCAGTGATGGGGTACAGCTTTTCTAATACGGGTCATGGTTTCAAAAGAGTTTGGGTTTTTGTTTTTGTTTTTTTTAAAAAAAATAAATTAATATTTAGAGGGGGGCTTCTGACAATTGTTCTTTGAATTCTGGAGTGTTGAAACAGAAGCTGCACAAAAGGGAAAGCGGATATAATGAGCCTTACGGACTCCTCCTCATTATGCAGTACAAGAGCTCAGCCACTTCATTAAACTCGTGCAGCACATAGTAATGAAGGTCTTAAGTGGCGTCATGGATGGTGAGCCCAAGATGGTTAACAGGTACAAAGGAGCCATCTCAGACTCCTTCAGTCCAGATGTGGAGTGCAAAAGGAGGGATGATGCAAGGGAGGCATTTGGGGCGATGGAAGCCAAGAGACACGGGACGGGGGAGCAGGAAGCAAGGTTAAAGTGGGAAGGCGGAGGTAAGCTATGGAAAGACATGCTCACCAAAGCTCCTCCACTTCTGTCATATGCCCCATTCCCTGATGTCACACGCTCCATGGGCATATTCATATTATCATCATCATCATCATCATAGAATCATAGAATAGCAGAGTTGGAAGGGGCCTACAAGGCCATCTAGTCCAATCCCCTGCTCAATGCAGGAATCCACCCTAAAGCATCATCAGGTTTTGTTACATATGTTTGTGCATGTGGATGCACAAGTACAGACAAAAAAGTACACAGTGGCCTGATTCGCATACAACTTTAAGCCATGGTATGGTTTGTTGGAATCTCACTTCTTGTTGAGCCTGAACCCATCCTCACCAACAAACCATGGTTTGTTAACCAGCTACAAACCATGGCTTGTTGTTGGTTTACCAATTTCGGAATTTTGGGAAACTGCTGTGGCTCACCACAACATGCCTAATCAGTGGGTCACTGCTTTGGAATCTACCTGTCATCTATGACTATTAGGCTGCATCTTCTTCAGCAAAAACGTTGGCTTCCTGTCTATTAGACACTGCAACATCTCTTTAATAAGGGATTGTTTAATTTAGTTATTTGCTGGCAATGCAATAAAGCTAATGCTTCTTTCAAACATATGTTTTGGCATTGTCCAGCAGTTGGTTCTTTCTGCGGGGAGGTTATTACACAGATAAATTTTGTCCTGGAACAGTCTTTAATGTTCACTGATGTACACGCTCTTTTAAATTATTTACCTCTTTCATGGAAATGAACAAATGCTCAGCATAAATTGATTCTCTGTGCCCTTTTGGCAGCTAAAAGGCTGATATTACGATATTGGAAGGATAAACACTCTCCTCCTCTAATGCAATGGATTGAGGAACTTACAATGTTTTCAATATTTGAACGGGTGACTTATAGACGACCCTTCAAATGGATTCTTATTTGGATTATTTGGTTAACTTTTGTCGAAGCCTAACTGTAATTGAGAGAAAGCGTATGTATTCCATATGTATTCCATTCTATGGAGATAGCTATCATGACTAGTAGCCATTGATGGCCTTATCCTCCATGAATTTGCTGATGCTTGAAGCAAAGCTACGGCTTTTTATTTATTTATTTTAAAAGAAGAAGAAAAGCCTTCAGCTTTAAACGTCAGGTTGCTCATAAATTCTTACAATTCCCCTGCCTACCAAAAGTCACCAAATAGTACCCCTTTAGCAAATAGTCCTGCTAAAGGGATTTGGGGTGGGGAGAGAGATTTGGCACACCGAGAAGGAGGGAATCAGATGGGGATAGGGGGGAAATGAAAAAGAGCAAGAACAGAAATGAACACAGGTGTTCTCCGGACAATAATGTAGTAGAGTTCTGTTTTTTTGTCTTGGCTCCTTCTCTCTCTCTCTCTCTCTCTCTCTCTCTGGTAAATATGTACAGTTTTCCACTGATAAAGCGCAACATAAACCAAGATTGTTTGATTTCCTAATTTCTGACTGATTTTGAGTCCAGCGTAATTGCAGATGCCCCAAATTGGGAAGAGGATATAGAGGCATCAGACCGGTGCTCCTGCCTGATCAATTCCGTAGTTAATGGTGTTGGCAGGTACAGAAAGAGAGAGAAATCTTCCAGTACTCAGATTAAGGATTAGAATTTAATGGTTTAAACTAGATTAAACAGATGAAGAGATTAACAGGGTTAGATTAGAGAGGGATCATTTTAAACACATTAATGTATAAGATTAAGCGTTATCAATTAACTTCATCCTTCTACAGGCTAACAGACAAAAAGGTGGGCGGGTTGCAGATGGGATCAAAGGGGGAGATGAATGAGGATAAAATGTAATTGCTGCTCAGGTTAAGTTAATGTTTATTTATTTGCCTCCCACACAGCCCCCACCTGATCGACCATACAGTTCTCCAAAGGTTTAATGTCTTAAAAAAAAAAAGTGTGTCAGGACTCAGGGAACTCACTCCTTTCTTAATAGCTCATCTTTCTCATCTCAGATGTCTACAAGTTCACTCAGTTCATGGTATAATGACAGACAGTCATCCTGTACATGCTCAGAGGTGCTCTTTCTTTCATCACCTTGGTTGTTCCTTCTAGATCTGCCTGGTGCCTGGCAGATCCAATGCTATTCTAAGCCCAAGAAAACAGGACAGATTCTGCCTGGTGCATAAAATTTCACAAAGAAGATGGCAGGAGCACAGATTTAGGCACAGACATGACCATCTCTTTAGTAGCCATCCATGTAACTTCAAATGGGGGGGGGCACTCAGAGAAGGCCTTCCAATTCTTAATTGCTGGGCAGGCTCGTGTACAGGGATGTGCGACCCCTCAAGCCAAATGGAGACCACCAGCCTTGCATGGAGACCCACGTGTGGATAAACAATCTCCTGTTTTGGCTGCCCACCTGGGACTACAAAAAGAGGGGTGTTATCAAGCACCTTGGAGACCACCACATTTCTTTATTATTACTTTTATTTGTTACATTTATATCCCACCTGTCCTCCAAGGAGTTCAAGGCAGCCGGCATGATCCTCTTTTATCTCCACAACAACCCTGTGAGGTAGGTTAGGCGGACAGTCCCTTGCTGGCTCAAAATCACCCACTGAGCTTCATGGCTGAGTGGGGACTAGAAGCCGGGTTTTCTGAGTCCCACTCTAACCACACGTAGCCAATTGTAGCAGTCCTGGTGGTTCACAAAGCTGTGCAGGCTGCAAAGGAAGATGGGACCAGAGACTCTGCACAGCTATGGGGAAAGTTTGGTTGGTGCAGCTTTTCTGACCTCAACATGACAAACTATATCTGTTGAAACTCCACCTTTTATGCGGCAAAGACAGAAGAAGTTTATCTTCCTTTGCTTCTGGTGGTCTCCATCCCTTTTTCCCTGTGGGTGGGCGAGGCACCACCTCCTTTCTATCTAAGGCCTACCAAGTTGGAGGCTGAATGCGGGATGGACCTTCTTCCTGCGGTTCAAAGCACAGCTGGTGGATGCAGCATTTCCCCTCTTCCCCTACACCCACCATACACTTTAGACCAGCCCCAAGGGTTTTGTGCAACCCATAGCATCAATCCCCACCTGTATTAGACCTTGCTTGTTCCCCTCCGTCTCCGCCCTTCTGCATGTGTCTGATTGCCATAGGAAATCAATGGGCCAGTTTACTGTCTGGTCAATTCCCAAGCGGTTTCCAGGTTACTTGGGCTTTATTGACGCAGCCGGTACAGCGGTGTGATCAATGGGAAACCAGCAGGCTTTTACGTTCCCTTCGTGCCCTTGAGAGAACTGACTAGCCCGGCCTCAGAGAACTTCCATACCAAGCACTGTTTCATAGAGTCTTCCTTGAACCAAACAGGGAGGCCCGGTCTACTGTAGTCACCTCTCATGGCAGTGTAAGCTCTGTGAGCTTTAGCAGCTGTCATATCTGTGGATTGGGTGGGGGATATCTTTAAAATTTAAAGCTTCTGTGCCAGGGGCAGGAAACCTCTTTTCTGTTGAGGGGAACATGCCAGCTGTAGACGTGCCGGAGCCAAAAGTGGGCAAGGGCACCCCTTTTTCCCCCAGACCTCCCCCCCTCTCTCTTTCTGCCATGCTATTCTCTCTCCCCTTCTGTCATCTTCTGCTCCACCCATAAGCCTGATGGAGGAGGAACAGATCTCTGCTGCCAGAGGTCTGAACTAATCGCTCGCAAAGGGCATTTGAAATTAGGCCGAGAGCTGCGAGTTGGAGACCCCTGTGGCTTTATGGGCGTCAAGACTGCAAAGTTCAGTTGGTAGATTAAGGCCCCCTTGCTTTAAACTGAACTAAATTGAAACCAGCATGTGTTGTACACCAAGAGGGGAGTTTGGGCAGGTTGTCTGGTGGGTTCAGAAATTGCACCTGTCAAATTCGACTCTCCCCCTTTCACAGTTACTTATAGTAAAGAAACTCTGCCCTCTTTTGTCCTCTCTCGCCTTTGCTCTTTCTGACTCCAGGTCTTCCAAAACAGATTTAAAAATGGTGGCATAATAGTAAGGCAGTCGACTGGTGCAGATCTGGAACAAAGTCATTTCAGGGCCATGGAGAGTACCAAGTTCGTCACTCCTAGCGGAGACCATAATTCAGAAGACAGGGTGCACTGCATGGGGCCATATTTTTCTGGATTCAGATCATGCACATTCAGAGCCCACAGCGGAGAACTTTAGTGATGGATTGCAGGGCGAAAGGGTACCATACACACAAAGAAGGCACTTTGCACAAACAGACTATCTCCAGAACTCTTATAAGAACTTGAGCACGTTGCTAATTCTTTTTTGCCTTATAATTCTATACTAACAGCTACAGTACCTCACCTTGGGACTCCAGCTACAGATTTATTTTTAATTTATTTATTGCATTTCTATACCGCCCAATAGCCAAAGCTCTCTGAGGGGGGTGTTTTCAACAAAAGTTAAAACCATCAAGTACAATTCAAGGTATAAAAAAAACCACAATATAAAAACACAAAATAAAAACACAATATAAAAGAACAACCACGATAAAACCGAGCCACAATGCAGACGTTTAAAATACAGATTTAAAACAGCAAAGTTAAAAGACTAAGATAGTAAACTGGGAAAATACTGGGAAAATAAAGAAGTCTTCACCTGGCGTCGAAAAGTGTATAACAGGTGCCAGTCAAACCTCTCTAGGGGTGCCACAGCAGAGAAGGCCCTCCTCCTGGTAGCCATCTGCCTCACTTTCTTTGGCAGGAGCTCAAGGAGGAGGACCCCTGAAGATAATCTTAGGGTCTGGGCAGATAGATATGGAAAGAGGCATTCCTTTGGATAACCTGGCCCCAAGCTGTTTAGAGCTTTGAATGTTAATACTAGCACAAACACCCAATCTGAAATTCCATTCCAACAATTAAGAGTTCCAGGACAAAGCACACCTCAAGTTTGCTTGGGTATCTACTTGGCAACCCATGTGTCGTTCCCTTTCACTGCATTCCGTTTATACACCTTTGGGGGGGGGTGTATTTTCTGGTTCTGTCTTTCCCCCCTCCTCTCCTGGGTTGATCACGCATAGATCCAGCAGCCACTCTGCTAGTGTAATGGTGCTGCGTCTCCCTCCCTCAGAATATAAAATTGCTCTGTTGATCTGTTATACAGCAGATGATTAATCAACCAAAAATTATTTGACACTGTTAGTGGGCATGCCCTGGTAATCCACAAATTAGACTCATGTGCATATTCTATATGATTTCCCAACAAGTATCTTTAAAAGTACATGAGGGTAACAAAGCACATGAAATAGACAGTGAGACTTTGAATTCAGGATTCACACTACTGTGCTACTGTTAACACACACATGCACGCTCCTTCTGCTTAATTGGCACAGCACCAGTTATCTCAGTGTATGTCAGTTGCCAATGCAAATTGCATTAGTATCTTAACAAGGAACCTGCAGCCAGAGATTTGGCTGGTTAGTTCAAATCAATATACGAAATTTAGCCCATTTCCACCACCTCTTTGGTCTTATTTCAGCCCACACAAACCATCCCAAGACCCTGAATGAGTTTGTTTCCCAGCCAGGTTTTTCCCTCCCTCATGAAGTCTGACAGTTTATCAACATTCTATTGCTGATCATTTCCCCATAAGACTTCAGAATGTCCATAACAAATTCTGTGACATCACAGCAGCTCAGCCAATAGCATCAAAGGAATGGCCAATAAAAAGCAAAAGAACGTTTTCTTCACTCCCGAAACATTTACATTTCAAAATATGAGTAATGTTCTAGTTTTGTTTCCAATGAGTACAAACGTGAATTTTGAATTTGAAGTTTCACATTCAAAATAGAGAGAAATTGGATTTCCACCCCCCACCCCCCAAATTTTGCATATTTGCAAATAATTTGCTTCAACCCTAGCTTTCTTAGATTGTGGATACGAAGGGTGAGTGCAGAGGTTGAAGTTACACTCAGAAGACTTTTAAATGTCTTCGTTCGTGATTCCCGTGAGGTAAGATGGAAGTCTAAAAAGAATAAGGAATCGTTGTGCTCAATAGGACAAAGTGAAGAGTTACTTTAGTGGGTTGGTCCAGGCCCATGTCAAAATCAAAGTACAATGGAGCCCTGTCCTTTGACTCACTTCCTGCTAGAGGATGGGAAAGAAAGAAAAAACCTTACACAACTGCACCTGTCAAGGATGATACATCGCTGCTGTGGTCTCTTTCTCTGTCTCTCAAACCACAAGCGCTGATATTCTCATTGATTTTCATGCTTCCCTCCCACTTGCCAACCCACAGGCAGCAGGAGGAATCCTTCAAGCCGCCTCGTCAGCAGGAGAACCGCTCCCACTCCGAACAGAGACTTCCGAGGTGAAATATGGCGCGTCATTATCCTGGCTATTATAGGCACATGTGACAGCTCATCACACACACACACCCTCTACCACCACCACCCTCCAACCACCACAAATCTGATCTCTGCTGTTCTGTGCATAGTACACAGACAGCAAAACAGAGTCCCCTCTGTCCTTAAGAGATTCAGGATGAGGCCTGATGTTTGGGCATCTAGACGCGAAGGGCGTATCCTGCAGTTCAAGGCCCCTTAGGTGTGTGGGCAAAGACATTTTGCCAACTGAGGTCAAGCACAAGACAGTGACCCACCCCATCCCATGTAAGACCTTGAGTGAGTTGTTTCCCTGCCAGGTTTTTGCCACCCTCACAATCATTTCTCCATAAGACTTCATAGCAAATTCTGTGGCATCACAGCAGCTCAGCCAATAGCGTGGAAGGAATAAGAAGCAAAAGTAAATTTTCTTTACTCCCGAAGCATTTACATTTCAAATTATGAGTGTTGGTTTTGTTTTGTTTCGTTTTACTTCCAACTTTGCTGTGTGGTTTTATCCTGGTTGCGCTTTTTATATTGTATTTCGTAATTGTGTTTTAACCTGTTGGGTGTTTTACTGTGGTTTTAATTTTTGTGAACCGCCCAGAGAGCTTCGGCTATTGGGCGGTATAAAAATGTAATTAATAAATAAATAAATAAATAAATAAATGAGCACAAATGTGAAGTTTGAATTTGAAATTTCATATTCAAAATTGAGAGGAATTGGAAAGTTTCCGGAATCTTATTTCAACACTGGTAACATGACAACGTGCTCCACCCATGTTCCCCAGCAACTGGTGTAAATAGGCACACTGCCATCAGGGCTAGTAGCCATTGATAGTCTTCTCCTCCAGGGATTTGCCCAGTCCCCTTTTAAAGCCATCCAAATTGGTCACCCTCACTACATCTTGTGGTAGTAAATTCCAAAGTTTAACTATGAACTGTATGTTCCTAACTAACTTGTGAAGTAGGCTACTTCTTTTCACCCTCCCATGCCTTCTGAAAAATATATTAGAGCTTAAGAACATATGAAGCGCCCTGATAGATCAGACCAAAGATCCATCTAGTCCAGCAATCTGTTCGCACAATGGCCTAACATCTATCCATGAGAATTCCACAAGTAGGACATGAATGCAACAGCAACCTGCCGCGTATGTTCTCCAGCAACTGGTTTCATAGACATGCTGCCTCTGGTACTGGAGGTAGCAAGTGGCCATCAGGACTAGTAGCCATGAATATGTCCAACCCCCCTCTAAAGCCATCCATATTTTTGTGAACCGCCCAGAGAGCTCAGGCTATTGGACAGTATAGAAATGTAATAAATAAATAAATAAATAAATAAATAAATAAATAAATATTACTGGCTATCAGTAGGTAGCAGCTTGATCTTCCTGCTGCTTCAACTACTATTTCATTGCTGTTTCACAGCAGCCATCCTCCTATTTGGTGCCCTCTAGATATTTTGTGAAAAATGAAAAAGGCAATGTCTCTGTTCACACAACATGCTAACCCACACTCACTCTTTGAGCATGGGTTGTTGATGAACTCTGGTTTGTTTGTTGAACTGTGGATTAGTGTGTCATCTGAACCCAGGTCATTTTCCACAAGGTGGCTTGTTAACCATACAGTGTGGCGTAGGGTTCTCAAACAAACCACTTTAAGAACCCCTGGTTTGTCGTTGGGTTATTCAGGGTGGTTAACGAGCCACACAGTGGAAGAGGTCCTGGGTTCAGACAACAAGCTAACCAACAGTTCAACAAACAACCCATGGTTCAACAACAACCCACCCTCATCCACAGAGTGTGTTGTGTGGAATCTTTGACAAACGGCTGCATAGAAATCCCTCAGTGAAATAAAAAGTTCAGGGATCCAGGGCTGGGATTTGGTTGCTTGCACAGTGAGTCCAGAGCTGAACCTCCAAAGCTGCCCTTGGTGTCCCAAATCTTTCTTTAGCCTCACACTTTGTTCCTTGCACCAGCTCTGGTCTCCCCACTGCACCATAACTAATTCAGTACCCGTTTGCCTCTCCTTTCTTCCGGTCGCAAGCCAAACCTCCTTCAGCCCATCAATATCAATGCATAGATCTGATTGCAACATTACTTAAACCTTGGAGAAAAATAATTTCAAGGATAAATTATTAATTTGTATCGAACTTGCAGTAATTGTCCTATTAAGTCTAACAAAGCCATATGTTTGGTTGGGGTATTTATTCAAGGCCGTAATTCCCATCGACGTCTTCAATTCTAATTAACGGACATTTAGCAAACAGGTTCCATAATTGATATACCCCCACCCAAATCGATCACCCTGGTAGATTCCTGCCTCCCCCTCCTCTCTATCCCCCCTCCTCCATCTGTGTCTCTAATGGCTGCTTTGAAGGATTCCAAATCATTTTATCATCATTATTATTATTATTTCATGAAAAATGAATTCATAAAAAAATCTGCTGCTTTGCTTTTCACTTGGTGCTGTGGTGGAAATGCAGCTGCCTCTGGCACACGACAGCCAGATGCAAAGGAAGGCAGGACTCCTGTACCTTGCAGGGCTGGATCGAAGAAGGGAATTAGCCAGGTGCCAGTGTTCCAAACTCCCAAAGTTATACGAGTTCCTCCTTTGCATTGCATCTGGTTGCTCAAAGTCAGCATTGCAGAACGTCCTTCAAGGCAAGGGCCGAATGCAATTGCAGAGAAGCTCTTAGGGACCGGATTCATCCAGTCTCAGAAGCAGTATATACCTTGGTCTGATCCAGCATCAGGGCTCTTCTTATGTTCTGATTCCAGCAGAGGGAAAAGGGGGAGGAGCCTATTTGAGCTGAAAGCTCTTACTGCTAGTATTTAAGCCTTATAAAAGACATTGCAGACTTTTAGAGGGGGTGGGTGCTTGAAAGCTGTAAAAACACCCAAAGACTGATGATTGTGGGAAGGAGGCGGAGCTGGGGAAAAGAGGCGTGGACTTCTGGGAAACCTCAGAGGGCTGGACTGGGACCCCCAGTGGGCTGTTTCTGCACCCCACCCCTAAGCCTAAATTCACCCCACCCAAAGCCTCTTTATGCATGGTCAAAGGCAGTGAAGGCTGGCAGCTACAATGTCAGTGGGGCGGTGAATCCACTCTGTGTGCCAGTCTGAACCAGTCAGAATGCTAAAGCACCTTGCATAGCACCTCTAGAGTTTTGACTGGTTCAGAGTCAGACCTCTTATACACTAGACCATATCCTTAGCCCTGGACCACTGAGGAAGACTGCATGTCGAAACGCATTTGGCTTATTTGGTATTGGTCATTTTTCGGTATGGTTAGGTTTTTATAACATTGCATTCTCTCTCAATGATTTGATGTATCTGTTTTACAGCATGGAAACAGTGTGTTCTTACTTAGTGTTTTTATGTATATAGAATCATAGAATCATAGAATAGTAGAGTTGGAAGGGGCCTAAAAGGCCATCAAGTCCAAGCCCCTGCTCAATGCAGGAATCCACCTTAAAGCATCCCTGACAGACCGCTGTCCAGCTGCCTCTTGAATGCCTCTAGTGTGGGAGAGCCCACAACCTCCCTAACTCATTGGTTACATTGTCATACTGCTCTAACAGTCAGGAAGCTTTTCCTGATATTTTAAGTATATAAAAAATATTATTAGTTTTTGTTCCATTTATATTTGTATCACCAGGATGCCCATCCCAGTTGCTCTGTTGCCATATTTCTAAGGGGTTGGGAGAAATCTCCTGTTTTAGTCAGTTCTGACTGAAACCAGGAGCAGATTCACTGCCCCACTGACACTGGAGCCACCAGCCTCCACTGGCCAAAGGGTACCATTTTCACCTCTCCTGCTTCTAATCACTCCTTGACCCTTACTCAACCCCCAAAGGGAAGCGTCGCCACTGTCCTTGAAAGCCAGCATGGTGCTCTGGTCAGACCTGGGCTAGGCAAGCTGATGGGAGTTGGCTGGGGCTGATGGGTGTTGGAGTCCAACAGCTATCCGGAAGGCCACACGTTCCCCTCCTCTGATCTAGAGACGTGCCACCAGATCCTAATCTACCTTCTGCCAGCACCTGATCTAATGCAAATCAGAGATCTGTCTGTGGATCCTGATCCACCTTCCACCCACCAGAATATTTTGCAGAATCATTTTCAAGGATCAGGGGCTGCTCAGGCCATGAATGTGCAAAGTGCTCTCTGAAAGCAAAAAGGTTTGAGTGCTTACGCCATATAACAGGGTCAGGCAACCTGGTGGCCTCCAGATAGTTTCAACTCCAAGCATCCCCAGCTAGCATAGCCAATGGCCATGGATGATAGGAATTGTAGTCCAACTACGTCTGGAGGCACCAAAGGTTGGCTACTCCGTCCTTTTTTCATCAGGCCCTCCGTCTTCCAGGTAAGTAATATGACAAGAAGTAATTACAGTCTGAGGACAGGACCGAAGCCACTGTGCTACCAGAGGCATACCACTAGAAGAGAACCAGGATGATCAGGGGTCTGGAAACAAAACCCTATGAAGAGAGACTAAAAGAACTGGGCATGTTTAGCCTGGAGAAGAGAAGATTGAGGGGAGACATGATAGCACTCTTCAAATACTTAAAAGGTTGTCTCACAGAGGAGGGCCAGAATCTCTTCTCGATCCTCCCAGAGGGCAGGACACGGAATAACGGGCTCAAGTTAAAGGAAGCCAGATTCCGGCTGGACATCAGGAAAAACTTCCTGACTGTTAGAGCAGTGCGACAATGGAATCAGTTACCTAGGGAGGTTGTGGGCTCTCCCACACTAGAGGCCTTCAAGAGGCAGCTGGACAACCATCTGTCAGGGATGCTTTAGGATGGATTCCTGCATTGAGCAGGGGGTTGGACTCGATGGCCTTGTAGGCCCCTTCCAACTCTGCTATTCTATGGTTCTATGATTCTATGAATCAGTTGTAATGACCCTACAAAAATATGGCCACCGTGCCCCTTCTCCAGCGGCTGTTGGTAATAGCTGGTCAGTCAGTCCCCAATGCTAAATATTTATGGGTGGCTTTTTGTTTTGTTTTTTTATTGCTGGGAAGATGTTGGAGGAGAAGGTCAGAGGTTTATGATGTGGTGATGAAGAAGTTATTATGGTGCCTGCAAGCTAATATTAGCAGAAAATTATCTGGAGTTAATAAACACAGACTTTATAGATATACAAGCCCCTGTCACACACAGTCAGACACAGCAGCGCCGAGTGGGAGGAAACCAAACAGTGGCTTTTTGAAAATAGATGCTTCCTCCATTCCCCTTTGCGGGCATTCTCTCCTCGTACGTGCAACTGTCTAGCAAATGCTTCTTTGATCCTAGTTCCTGCGTCAATGCAAAGAAAATATTTATTTATTTCACAGTTATCCTACACTTGGGCCGTAGCTAGACCTAAGGTTTATCCCAGGATCATCCCGGGTTTGTCCCTGCTGGATGCCCTGTGTGGCACTTAGATGAACAGGTTTGACCCCAGGAGAATCCTGGGATAAACCTTAGGTGTAGCTACGGCCTTACTTAGGGTGACCATAGGGAAAGGAGGACAGGGCTCCTGTATCTTTAACAGTTGTAGAGAAAAGGGGATTTCAGCAGGTGTCATATATATGTATGTATGCAGCACCTGGTGAAATTCCCTCTTCATCACAACAGTTAAAGCTGCAGGAGCCCTGCCTAGAGTGAGCAGATACAAAAGAGGGAAGAGTCTCTGGCAGCTTTATCTCTACCGACACCGACCTGGCTACATGGACTCTGAGGACTTTGCAAGCTCCAGAGCTTGACTCTGATGACAAATGTGCACCTGGCTGCTCCCTGTGTGAATGGCTCTGCTTGAACTGCATCCCTAGTGTCCTGATCCTGCAGAGGCAATCAATCCAGCACAAGCAAAGACTTTACAAAATAGCTTGTCTAGGTGGCACAGAGATAGGCGATGCTACGGTAGAGAGAAGACCAGATGCAAAGAAGAATGTTGTTGTTTTTGTTGTTGTTGTTATTATGTATGTTACTAACTTTTTAAGCGTTATGATACAGAAGAGCACATAGACCTCAAAAAAAAAAAAGGGAAAGAAAGTCCATGTAGCCCAATGTTGCCTAGTCTGTCTGGTAGCAGCTCTCCAGCATCTGAAGATTCAATCCTATGTATGTTTGGACAGAAAAAAGTCCTACAGCTCCCAGCACTCCCCAGCCAGCCATGGCTGGGGGATGCTGGGAATTTCAGGAGTGTGTCGTCGTCGCCGCCCCCCCCCCCCCCCCCGGTCTAAACAGGCATAGGGCTTCAGCCTTAGTCAGTGAGGTGTTTTTCCCTTTTCCTCCTACCTGATCCTTTTGACTAGAGGGTGCTGGAAATCAAACCAGGGATCTCCTGTTAAGAGTAGGGACAGATGAGAATTTCATTAAGTTTGGTGGAAGCAGGAGGTTATGAAAACTTACCAAAAACTGCAAACAGACTTCATAAATGGAACATTTGCAATTGGGCAAATTAGAAATATAATAGGAGAAGAGAAGAAGGAAGGGAGGAGAGGGGCTTGGGATATTATTATTATTATATTATTATTATTATTATTATTATTATTATTATTATTATTATTATTATTATTTCTTACCTGCCTCTCCATTTGGATCGAGGCAGGGAACATCAATACTGTAAGTATAGAATACATAAAACTGATTTAAAAACATAGTATACATTATTAAAATTTTCTAAAAACATCCTAAAATTCTACTGGATAGGCCTGCTGGAATAGAATCTGAATGTGGGAGGAAGTGAAACTGACTGAATCATCCACCCAGCCAGAGGGTCTCGAATGCTTGGCTCTTAAAAGCCCAGGTCTGCATCCCTGCACACTTCCATCATGTCAATGGTGCTGTGTTAGAGTTGTCACCTCTCTTTTTATTTCTGATAGGCTCCTGATCTTTAACAGCTACATGACAGGTTGAGACTACTTGGGCCTTAGTTAGACCTAAGGTTTATCCTGGCATGTCCTGGGGTCATCCCTGTTCATGTAAATGACACACAGAGGATCCCGGTAGCAGGCAGGGACGACCCCGGGACAATCCCAGGATAAACCTTAGATCTAGCTAAGGCTTTAGTCTTCTCCGTGCTGGGAATCAGTTCACCAATTGAAATTGGGTGGTGCAGATGGGTAAGAATTCCTTTCAGCTCAATTTTAATAAGAACTTACCAAAATTTGCAAAGTTCTTCATAAACCGGACAAGGAAAAAATAACCTGGTTCACGCAACATGCTAACCCACACTCAGTGGTTGATGTTGAACCGTGGGTTGTCTTGTTGAACAGTGGGTTAGTGTGTCGTCCAAACCCAGGACATTTTCTGCAGGGTGGATTGTTAGCCATGCAGTACGGCTTATTTTCTCGAGCAAGCTACCTTGAGAACCCATGGTTTGTTGTTCAGGTTGTTCAGGGTGGTGAACAAGCCACCCTGTATGGTTAACGAGCCACCCTGCAGAAAATGTCCTGTTAGTATGACAACATACTAACCTATGGTTCAAGGAACAACCCATGGTTCAACAACAATCCACACTCAACCACTGAGTACAGATTAGCAGTTTGTGGGAACAGACCCAATGCGAGATTTTCTGATACCTGAATCCGGGAGAAAGTGAAACAGACAGAGGCATCTTTCCCGACCTTCTGTGTATGCTACAAAACATGTGCTCTACCACTGAGCTATTTGGATAAGAGCAACTTTCTTCTCTCCTCTGTGAGAAGCCCCTCCAGTCTCCTCCTCCTCCTCTAGTAATTCCACATCCATGTGGCACAGACCACCACCAGCGATGCCAGTCTTTCAGCGAGCAAATAACACACCTCTTACGTGCCACTGTCCCTCACCCATGATCCTCCATCAGTAAAATGGGAACGGCAACGCCGATGCATCACAACAGGTTGCAGCGAAGATGAAGAAGGCAAACGCTGCAAGGCCCGCTCGTGCCTTGATGGGGCTGCATAAAAGAAAAAGAAAAGAAAAAGAGAGAACAGCTTCAGGGACATGAAGGCTCGTTCAAAGGGCAAGCCGAGATGATAGAATGGAGACAGCCGTAACACACAGTCACAGCTGTATTAACCTCAAAGCCCGCGATTGCTTGTGACCCTTGCTCTCCTCACGTCAGGGTGGGGTACTTTTCCCATTCTTTCTCCTTTCCATGTCAAGGAGCAGCCCTGGCTTTGTCTCTTCAAGGTTCAACCTAACCCCAAATATTTCTATTATATCCATATTGAAAGGGGAGCAATATAGATAAAACCTCTGACCAAAATTATGTTGTTATGGCAACACCTCAGGCCGAAACCTCTCCACGCAGCCTGGGAAATATTGTCCAATACATCATGCACCAGGAGACCTGACAGGAAGAAAATTGTCCTTAACCAGCGCCTGTCGGGGTGATTTATAAGGTGTTAATTTCCCTGTGACAATAGGGTATTTAACTTCATTTGCTACCAAGTTCCCCCCACATTGTTCCCCTGGTTAAGAGGGGAGATTGCCAGCTTCACCTCTTTGTGGAGGGGTCTCTCTTACTCCCTGCCCCAGTGAAAAAGAGGATTTCTCCCCACACTAGGTGGATCCAACAATGCAGGTGAGATAGGAAGACTTTTCCCACAAACGCCCAATAAGCGTGATGCTGGGCACACCAAAGACCCCAAATGGGCCTCTCCCTCTGACCCATTTCTCCAATTAGTATCCTCCCACCACCAAAAAAAAAGAAATGTTCAGGTATATAACCAGGCAGATAGATAGAGATATTCAGACTGGTGTGGCAAAAACAGGTCCTCCCAGAAGGCAAGCTGGTTTGCTACCAGAGACAGAAAAGGCCTGCATCCCAAGGTTATGCACCCTCACACAACCCGTACCTTTCTGCCTCTCTTTCTCAAACCACCCATCTCTGTTTTCACTCACACACCTTACATTTTATGCCGGCCCCCTTCGCCGAGGCGAGGTCACCTTCTCCAAGCTCTTGTGGGTCTACCCATTGCAACACGTAGATTCCCCACTGATCAGGAAATCCTCTCTTTAACCCACTGACCGTGCTGGGCTATTAACCAGTCATTCTGCCAAATAAAGGGAATGGCCCAACAGCAGCCAAAGGAAACACCGGTTTCCAAAATTCTGTTCTCCTGGCATTTCTGTTGCACTTTAACGTGACTGAGGAAGGGGAGTCGAAGATGGGGGTCTATGTGGAGAGGAGCAGCCTTGATTTCCAATTGTTCGGGGCCGCCAGGGACAGGGAATGGTCTTAATTCTCATGAGTGCTTAAAGTAGGGTGGGATGCCATCCTACTGCTTCTCGGGCAGACCTATAACCATCCCACTTCTTTTCAGGGGAACATAACTGAGTTGAGTCTAACTGTTGGATAATATGGATAATAGATGGATGCAGCAGCCAGGAGTGCCTACTATCACTTCGGCTGATACGCCAGCTGCACCCCTTCTTAGAGTCAGAAGACCTAAAGACGGTTGTGCACGCGCTGGTAACCCCAAGGCTTGACTTCTGCAATGCGCTCTACATAGAGCTACCATTGTACCTAGTTCGGAAACTTCAACTAGTTCAAACTATGGCAGCCAGGTTGGTCACCGGTACATCTAGGGGTGAGCATATTACCCCAACATTAAAATCACTCCACTGGCTGCCAATTAGTTTCCGGACAAAGTACAAAGTGTTGGTCATTACCTTTAAAGCCCTAAATGGTTTGGGTCCAGGTTACCTGCGGGATCGCCTTCTCCCATATAGTCCGCCCCGCACACTCAGGTCCTCTGGGGTGAACTTACTTCAGTCAGCTAAAACTAGGCTGACATCAGTTTCCCAGAGGACCTTTTCTTCTGTCGCCCCCAGATTGTGGAATGGCCTGCCGGAGGAGATTCGTAAAATTAACTCTCTGTGTGATTTTAAAGCAGCTTTAAAGACTAGCCTTTTCCGGCAGGCCTATCCAGATCAATGTTAAATCATGAATTTTTAAGATGTATAGATTCCTGTTCTAATGTTGTTCCCCGCCTCGATCCAAAGGGAGAGGCGGGTAAGAAATAAATAAATATATTATTATTATTATTATTATTATTATTATTATTATTATTATTATCAGCAACTCTGCATGCTTGCAGACACTAGGGCCTAATCTACACCTGCCATTTATCCCGGAGTGGTCACAAGGTCGTCCTGTGCATCCAAATGATGTACAGCTGATCATGGTGTGAACCAGGGATGAGCACTCAGTTCTCCCGGGATAGCTAGGTCTGCTTTTTCCCCATTTTTTCCACCATCTATGGACCATCCCAAGTTCCATGGGCAGTGTCGCTCTCCCTCCCAGGATCCTCCCTCTTCCCCACGAGAAGCAGGAGTCAGGAAACGGGCACGAAGCTTGTGGGGGGAGTCCGTGGGCATCGTAGGTGAGGGGGGAGCATTTTCGCCATCTTTGGGATGGTGCTCAGCATCTTCCGGTGCCGAGTTTGTTGGGGGGTGGGTGTTAAAAAATTCTCACCTTCACACAGGATCGTGCCTGCACAATTGCACAAATGTCTCCTCTTTTTTTGAAAAGAGAAATGTCACCCCACACCTTCCCTCTTTACTTCCGCAACAACTCACTGTCGCGTAGCCCCTGAGGGACGATCCCAGAAGTGGAAGACTCTGTGATCTTCCCTCCCCACTTCCCGAAGGGCTGCAGGTGTAGATGAACCCTAGGAAAATGTAGGAAAATGTAGAGAAGCTACCTAATCAGAGTGCGGTTTTTAGCATGACAACTTTAGGATCATTCAATGGAGGCCCCTCTGGATTTTTCATGGCTGCCTGTAACCAGGTCTAGCCTGTGTAGAGAGAGAAGTTGAGGCAAGATAAAACCTGAATCAAAGTCGCTCCAGAATATACTATTCTAGAACGTATTGGAAAACGTGGAGTAGTCTTTTAAACATGATACCTCCTACCACAAGGGCACCCTCAAGAGCACCTTTTGTAGAATGATCAGATACAACAGAAGGCAGGGCTCCTGCAGCTTTAACTGTTGTGATGAAGAGGGAATTTCACCAAGGGCTGCATGCATACAAATGACACCTGCTGAAATTCCCTTTTCTATACAACTGTTAAAGATACAGGAGTCCCTGTCCTCCTCCTCATATGGTCAGCCTAGAAATCCAGAGCTACCAGCCTCCACTACAGGAAACTATCAAATGATCAGTGGTTGGTTTGGGGAAAGAGGGTGGAGCCAAAGGAAGGGGCGTGGCTATCTGGGGAACCCCAGAAGTTCAGATTAGAATCCCAAACTGGAGATTCTGAATCCCTGCTTTCAGAACTTGATTAAAAACTGTTTGCTTTGGGAGAGGAAAGAAATCATTCCTTACCATCTTCACAGGAGAGCCTTACTTTAGAGGAAGTCAAATGTCTATTTGCATTTAAAATGAGGTGGTTTTTTTGGGTTTGTTTTGACAATGCAAATAGTATCACTTGGGGGTGCTTATAACTATCAGGATCACAGCAGGTATGATGGTAGAATTTAACCTGTTCCTCCCCTAAGGTCCTGGGGAAAATGTCTCCTCCCAGCTTGCTATTTGTTAGGGGAAATCCTCCCACTGGTGCCAACAGGAGACCTCCTCTCAGTGTAAGTAGCAGCACCAAATGAGGGATTTTTCCTCTAGACCTCAGCAAGGGAGAAAAGGGATAAATTCCCCACCATGCCTGCTGTGATCCTGAGAATTCTCAGCACCCCTGGCTGACGCTATTTGCATTTTTAGAAACCCTCACATTCAATGCAAGGGAGTATTTAATGTCATGGGTAGTTCGGCCCTCCGCTTGGGAAAATGGGAGTTGTGGCCAAGTTTAGAAAAGCAGGACCAGCCTGGCTCTATGTGCCACCCACGGCCGTAGGTGTGGTGAAGGATGGGACAGGGGTGGAAGTCCGAGCAGAGAAGTGTGGGAGTGAATTGGGAGAAGGACTAGCATCTCAAGACGCTTGTCAAAGTCAATGGGACTTTAGCAAACCGAATTAATGGGTTGCCACCCTGCAGAAAAATGTCTGTACTCGGGCGATTCACAGTAATAAAAGTGTACAGACAGTTCAATAGAAATAGACCGAACGCAGAGGAAGGTTTTTTTATTATTATTTTTGGTATAAGTGTTAAATAAAACGACGCGCCTGCAGCAAAAAATTGGCGGGTTAGCTTAATCAATACGTGAAATTCAGCAGCAGTATCCAGTCCTGCTTGACCCTCATTGTCACCGGGAATGACAGAACGCACCAGGGACCAGAGGAGCCCCAAGGGGCAGATTTCCCCTGTCCAAATTTTGGCTCGAGAGGTAACAATGCTGTGCCCCTTCTGCCCACCTATCAATAGTCCATGGCTCTTCCAGTCTCCAAGCCACATGCATGGCTTTTGGTGCCCATCCTACTTCTTGATTGCCTTTCTTCTAGTTCTTACTTTTTCCATTCAACCATGTCCCTGCCCTCCAGTGCCTTGGTTTCCCTGAACGAAGGGTGGTTAATAAGCCACCGTGGCTTGTTAACCACCCTGTGTGTGTCGGCTGCATGCCAGCCTGATTTACATTAATTACCCTCATCAGGTGCACCTTGCCTAGGGTGACCATGTGGAAAGGAGGACAGGGCTCCTATATCTTTACCAGTTGTATTGAAAAGGGAATTTCAGCAGGTGTCATTTATATGCATACAGCCACTGGTGAAATTCCCTCTTCATCACAACAGTTAAAGCTGCAGGAGCCCTGCCCTCTTTTGTATCTGTACCTGAACCTAGCATTGTTGTGGAGCATACAATGAGGAGGAGATAATGGCAGAAAAGTGCACATCACCCCAAAATTAGGCCAAAAGAGGACATGGACTTGCATGAAATCTGTAATGTGTGTGTGTGTGTGTGTGTGAGAGAGAGAGAGAGAGGGAGGGAGAGAGAGAGAGAGGGAGAGGGAGAGGGAGAGGGAGGGAGAGGGAGAGGGAGAGGGAGAGGGAGAGGGAGAGGGAGAGGGAGAGGGAGTGGGAGTGGGAGTGGGAGTGGGAGAGGGAGAGGGAGAGGGAGAGGGAGGGAGGGAGAGAGAGGGAGAGGGAGAGGGAGAGGGAGAGAGGGAGAGGGAGAGAGGGAGAGGGAGAGGGAGAGGGAGAGGGAGAGAGAGTGGGAGTGGGAGTGGGAGAGGGAGAGGGAGAGGGAGAGGGAGAGAGAGTGGGAGTGGGAGAGGGAGAGGGAGAGGGAGAGGGAGGGAGGGAGGGAGGTTTTTTTCTGCAGGAGGTGTCCACTACAAAAAATGGGGGAGACTATTCAAAGAAAATTCTTCCTTCTTTTTCTGGGGAAGAGGGGCAGGTGGATGAATGAGAAAAAGAAAAATCTCAGACATGTGTTTTGTTTTTGTTGTGTGTTTTTTAAATGCTTCTCAGAAATTTCTTCTCAGCTCCGCTTCACTTTCCGTGTCTCAAGTATGTTTGGGAATGCTGGGACTTGGGATTGCCTTATATGGCTTCAGGCATTACGCTGGAGAAGACTCCAAGAAAAAGTGAGAACGGTGGTGAAATTGGGGAGTGTGTGTGTGTGCGCGTGTGGAGTTGGTGATGGTGAGGGTGAGGTTGCACTTTGGGAGCTGTGTCAAGGCTGTTCAGGGTCAAGATTAGCTGCTGCCAGCTTTCCAGTCAGCTTTTCTCTGCCAGCGACCCTCTCCTGCTGGGAAGGACGAAGACGGAGGGACAAGGAGGAGAGAAGTGGCCGGCGTCCAAGGCCTGTGGCTTCTGATGATAAGGAGATGGCAGGGGTTGACGGGGAGTTCAGCTGCCCCTGGAACCGAGGCCAGAAGCAAAGCCAGGCATATGTAATCCATTTGGTGCCAGGCTGCTGGTGTGGCGAAAGCAAAATAAGCAGCGAGGCGGCAGAGAGGCCTTGCGAGAACAAATCTGTTCTTCCCTTCCTCCCAGCCCCGCACTGCCGGAAGCTGTTGCCACCTGGAGTTGTCCTTCATCTTCACCCTTGAAATCCTCGCTGGTCACTCACTTTGGCCCAAACAGCGGTGGTAGTAAGAAATAAAAGCAGTAGGATACCTCCTTGCTCCCTGGCTCTCTTCCTGTCCAGCAAATGGTACCAGTGAGGAGCAAGAGGTTGAGAAGCAAGAGACCATGGGAGTGAGAAGGTAGATTCCCTGAGGGAGGAGGCCCTTTGGGGATGCCTTGACAAAACCTGCAGCTGGCACTGCCTCCACCCCCAATTTGTGAACCTGAGCTTGACTTCTTTCACGATCAGTTCTTTCACATGGGCTCAAGTTGCCATCTTTCTTTTGTAGCAGGGCTCCTGCCCTTCAATAGCTTGAAATTCAAGAAGACTTGTTGTGACTGGGCGGCACGGGGTGCGGGGAGTATGCTACCCTTGTTTCATTCATGCCGTTTATGCAGTTGTGAAAGAGGCAGGAGCCCTGTCAAGGAAGACAGTGGAAAAGGGTACGTCAGGGGTGGGCAGAAGGAAGATCTCCAGATGTTTTGGAGTTATTAAAGGTACGATCACCAACAATTCCTATAAGGAAGAAAAATGGGACACGTCTAAAAGAGAGAGGGGGGAGGGAGGCTAATGCAGCTGCAAAAAAAGGCTTAGTGATGCGCTAAACATAATAATAATAAAGACATGGCTAAGAAATGGGAGGAAGGGCAAGCCACCAAGGACAAGGAGAGATGAGCAGCCCAGACTGGAAGCGACACTGTCAGGAAAGCTAAAGCTCAGCATGAGCTCTGGCTGGCGAGGGTTGCTGAGAGCAAGAAAGGGGGCTGTTCATTACCAGGTATGTTTGGAGTGAGGAGAAGAGGAAGGAAATGGCAAGACCACTGGTCAGTTCAGATGGTGAAATGCCCATAAGAGATGCAAACTGAACTGGCCCTACCCTTAGGGAATGTCTAGACCTGCCGATATCTCAGGGATCACCCCGAGATCATCCCTGTGCATCCACATGATGCACAAGAGATCCCGGGAGCAGGGAAGAAGGATCACTCCCTTTTCCTGGGATATTGGCATACCCTTTAATCCCGACTTTTCCCGCAGTCTCAGGCTCGTCCCAAGACCACAGGATGTGTGGCCGGGCATCCTGTTTTCGTCCCGGCTCCTCGCGAGTAACCCCCTCATAGCAGCTGCAGAAAGAACCCTGCCAGCTTCCTCTCTGAGGTTGGATCAGGTAGGCCAGCATATGGCTTCTCCTGAGTCTCCTCCAGTCTTCTTCCCTCCCCTATCTAGCACCAAAGCATCCATTTTCAGCCCTTCCAGCAAAACTCAGGAAAGACAGAAAACAAGGAGGCAACTATTGCCTCTACCATGTCCTCCCATCCTCCTTGATTTAGCCCCACAGGGCGTAGGAAGCTTGGAAGCATCTGAGTTTGGGGTCTTCCACGCAGCGAGGGCACAACCGAGAGGACTGTGCGTGCCCTTAAAATGACTAAAACATGCCCTTCATTATCCCAACCGCAAATTATCTATATATTTAATGCGAGTACTTATTAAAACTACAGATGGCGAGCACCGTCTTAAAAGAGGCTTCCCGCTTCTCACACAGGAGGGAATGCCTCTTCCAAGACAAAATCTACCACGATATATACGTGCATCTAAAAACAAAGGAGGTATCGCGTCAAAACTTTTTTTCCATGCATATGGAATTTATGCAAATTTAAACCATAGGTTTGCATCAAATCAGCTGATACCCTGATGTCTTTAATCTGGAGGCAGCTCTAGGAAACATTGCGAGAAAGCAGAAGATAATGAAATTACCCTTCCCAGCCAAAGTAGAATCACATTACAATAAGTAACAACAGTAGAAAAGGCAATTCAGCTTCTTCTGTATGTAATGCATATCCATATTTATGCATGCACAGATTTGTATGTATATGTATATCTATGTATACTTACTCTCATACACACACACACACCTGAACCATACATTAAGATCATACTCATAACACTCTGTATTAATTAATGTGGAATGACTACCAACCTCTGCTTCCGTCCTCATAACCACTAACACAGATGAGAATCACCATTAGATCACAAATTGAAAAGGGTGGAGGGAATCTATCCTATATTCCACATCACGACTGGGAGCGTGACAAGCTGCTTTAAGGGTGTTAAGGGGTAACTAATCTGCATTACGTGATCTCCTTGCATATCCCCCCTTAGAAATATCCCTGCTGTAGCGCTCCACTAGTTAACCCTGATGGAAATTAATTCCCCACTAGTTTGTCAGTGGCTTCACTCACACTTCATTTTGTTGGTGTTAAATTGGATGATCCATCACAGCTCCAAAGAGACATGTTCCTTTCCCCGCCGTTAAGCAAAGCACAGAAAAGAAGCGTCATTAAACTATAACTTATCCCAGGCTTTAGAAGATCACAGAAAGCAGAAAAGGGGCTCTTTGATGCATGGGAAGGCAGTGTTGTCTAATGGTCACAGTGGGGGAGGGATCTTTTGAGTGAGGACTCCTGGCAGTCATCATCACCAGTTCTGGAAGGAGAGAACAGAGCACACTTGTGCACTCTCCTAAAATAGACAGGGGTTACACAGGACTTCTCGTTTCCATCAGCGGGATGGAGAAGCAAGGAGGACGTAAAGCTCCTTTACTTCTGAAGCAAGCTCAGAAGTAAAATATAGACTTTACGTGCAAAAGGTCTCAGCTTCAATGCTTGGAATCTCTAGTTAAAAGACTGGGAAAGACCTCTGCCTGGGACTTTGCAGGATCCCTGCTGATCAGATAAAGCCATTCTGGGCTAGCATGAAAAATTGGCTGATTCAGCAAGAGGCTGGGACCACTAACCTATGTTATGTTATGTTATTTATTTCATTTTTATGTCCCGCCTTTTTTCCTCCAAGGAACCCAAGGCAGCTTACATTATCCTCCTCCTTTCCATTTTATTCTCACAAAAACAACCCTGTGAGGTAGGCTGGGCTGAGAGTCTGTGACTGGCCCAGAGTCACCCAGTGAGCTTCCACGGCCAAGTGGGGGCTAGAACCTGGATCTCCTGAGTCCCAGCCCAACACTTCACCACACCCCATGACATTTTAAGAAAGCATTATACCAACCGTTCCCATCCTGGTGTCCTCCAGATGTGTTGGACTACAACTCCCAGTATCCCCAGCCAGCCTGGCAGGCTCCCGGTTGGGAGAGGCTGCATTTGACAAATGCATGAAAGATGAGTCCCTGATGGCTATTACCACGATATCTGAGAGCAGAACCTTGATGCTCAGAAGGGAACATGGTGCTAGAATATTAAAAACCCGCTTTATCAGAGCAAACTAAAATTATGCAACAGATCAAGAGTTTTGTTTACTTCAACTAAGGAGACAACTGTGGCAGTTTCAGCATTGTAGAGTGGGGGGATTCAACACCCACCCACAACATTGTCCTGATTGAAATTGTCTATCCACCTCGCTCCTCTATGTTCTCCCACTAAAATGTACATGGTTGTTTTACCAATGGTGTCAGGTGGGTTTGGCCAGTCAAAACTCTAAGGGAGCTATCCAAGGTGCTGAACCCAATCCCCTGGCTATTTTCAGCACCTTGAATAGCTCCTTCAGCCTTCTGCTCATTCTGACAAAAAAAACAAAAAAAAACAGAGCAGGTTAACAGCCCTGCTGACATCAGAGCCACCAGGACCCACCGCTGGATTCTGCACCCATTCTGTGATTTTGCAGAATCACCGCATGCAAACGTCATAACAAGAATCCCTGTAAACATTACTCTGTAAATGTTGCAGCAGAATGTTGCTCATCCTGGAAGATTGAGGAAGAATCCACAGCGCCCAACTAAAAAACACAAAAAGCCGCAATGAGATGCCAGATTGTAAATTCTTCCCCTCCATCTCTGTTCCTCCTAATCAATATCTGCTCTTTTTGCCAGAACGACTCAGCCCTTGAGCTAACTGAAAGAATCCTAGTTAATGGAGGACAGCACTACAGAAGTTGCTGCAGGGGCTTTTGATGACTTGGCTTCCAACCAACCCTGCTGTTTAAAGTACTGGGAGGAAACCTGTAGCAAGGCTTAGCCCTGGTAAAGGGTTACCAGGCCTCTCCTTTATTCCTCAAATTGAGACAGTAGCTAAATCCTGTCATTTTTTCCTGCATAATATTGCCAGGATTCGATCATTTTTGTCTGTCTCTTCTGCCAAGACTCTTGTTCATGCATTGGTTATTTCTCGGTTGGACTACTGCAACCTTCTTCTCACTGGCCTTCCTTCTTCTCACATCAGTTCGTTGGTTTCTGTTCACTCTGCTGCTAAGATCATCTTCTTGGCTCGCCGCTCTGACCATGTTACTCCACTTCTGAAATCTCTTCATTGGCTTCCAATTCACTTCAGAATCCAATATAAACTTCTCCTGTTGATCTACAAAGCTTTTCACTGTCTAGCTCCTTCCTATCTTTCCTCTCTCATCTCACACTGTTGCCCCGCTCGTGCTCTTCGCTCCTCTAATGCCATATTTCTCACCTGCCCAAGGGTCTCTACTTCCCTTGCTCGGCTTCGTCCATTTTTTTCGGCTGCCCCTTACGCCTGGAACGCTCTTCCAGAACATTTGAGAACTACAAGTTCAATGGCAGCTTTTAAAGCTCAGCTAAAAACTTTTCTTTTTCCTAAAGCTTTTAAAACTTGATTTTGTTCTGACTTTTATACTGCCTGTTTGGTGCATTCTCTTCCCCTCCTTATTGTTTTATTATGATTTTATTAGAATGTAAGCCTATGCGGCAGGGTCTTGTTATTTATTGTTTTACTCTGTACAGCACCATGTACATTGATGGTGCTATATAAATAATAATAATAATAATAATAATAATAATAATAATAATAATAATTCTGCTACAAATCTCAGTTGACCCATTACTGTCTCAAGAGGCTGCAGGAGATGTTTACTTATTTTATTTTAATTTAATTTATTATTGCATTTATATCCCGCCTTTTTTCTTCCAAGAAACCCAAGGCAGTGTACATAATCCTCCTCCTCTCCATTTTATCCTGACAACAACAACCTCATGTGGTAGTTTGGGCTGAGAGTCTGTAACTGGCCCATGGTCACCCAGTGGGCTTCCTTGGCCAAGTGGGGACTAGAACCCGGATCTCCCAACTCCCAGTCCAACGCTTTAGCCACTGCACCACAAGGTAGTGTGACCAGGTGGTACCAGGGTAGTGTGATCATTTAGGGGTGGTAACGGCTGACAGAAAGCTCTGGCGTGGGCTGGTCCATGAAGTCACGAAGAGTCGGAAGCAACTGAACGAATAAACAACATATATATATATATATATATATATATATATATATATATATATATGCATCACCCCCCAAAAAAGGACAAAAGAGGACACAGATGTGCATGGAATTTCCACGTTCTAATTCAAATGTATCGATGCAGATTGAGAATTAATTATTATAATTTAAATGGAAGCACCGTCCATCTCACCATAGTGCAGAAGACTGTGAGCACATGTGTGTCTACCTGTCTGCTTTCAAGGTGTTCACTGTTGATGGGAAACAGTCCATTTGCACCTTTACCCTTGCGTCAATGGGACCTTTAAGGCCGCCATTGACACAGGGCAGAGTGCACAATTTACAGAGGCACCAGATACAAAAGAGGGCAGGGCTCCTGCAGCTTCAACCGTTGTGATGAAGAGGGAATTTCACCAGGTGCTGCATGCATACCAATGACACCTGCTGAAATCCCCTTTTCTATATAACTGTTGAAGATGCAGGAGCCTTGTTCTCCTTTCCATATGGTCACCCTAGTCAGTGCCACCTAGTGACTAAACTGAACACGCACATATGTATATCCACACTACAGATTTTAATGGGTTGAACAGTCATTTCCCCTTTCAAGTGAATCTTGAGAAGTACAGTTCTCTGGCTGGCAGATGTGTGGATATTAGAGATCACAGAACCTCGCCAAACATCAGTTCCTAGGATTCTTTAGAGGACACTTCGACACTTAGCTTGCTTCCACACTGGCTGTTTAATGAGAGATCCCCATCCTTTGTTCACTCACCTTTTACTGAGAATCCAGACATCATTACCTGCCTCCTCTTCTCATAGGGCTGAAGGCCCAAATCCAAAGAACTGAGGCAGGGCCAGAGAGAGAGATTTCTATAAGGTGTCACATATCCTGTGAGTTTGCCCACCCACCCCCGTTTTTGTGCATTTACCTATAAGGAATCACTTTCATGTTCACTTCCATGATCCTATCCATGTTGTGGGGGCTCAGGAGGAATGGCTGGAGCTTCTGCCCCCTCCTAGTCTCTGCTGCCTGAGGCAGCTGCTTCACGTTGCCTAATACTAGGGCTGGCCTACATTGAGGTTTCATTGCCCATGACCTCTGGCTGTCCAAAGGTCCCCCACCTGGTACATGTCCTCTTCTCTTCATGTTTTACATGTTTCCTGGGGGAATGCTGGTGTAGCCACTGCAAAACCACAATTGCTGTGTAATGTGTGAAATGGATTTTATCTGCTCTGAAATGGCATGGTTAAACATCTGCCACATCTCCCCGCCCTCCTGAAAGCGCCACTTTCTGCACATTCGAAGGATCCTTGCCTACTTGGACTCTGTCTCATCCTTCTCAGAGGCAGCTGCTTTCTCAGTGGTGGGTGACCAATTTCTGAATAAACAGTTTTAAGATGTTATGATTATTTTTCCTGTTTGGAGGCCAAATTGACCATTTAAAAAATTAACTCCACTGCTACCTTTCACTGTGTTGAAACCCTTTTCATTACACCCTGGAAAATGGGTCTTAATTGGATTAGGCACTCATTTGTCAACTAATTAATTGGCTTTCGGAGATACCTGGAGTCATTTCACTTGAAAAGATGGCTATGAATGCAGACAAGAGCATTTTCTTATGGTGCAATTATCCTAGGTGGTGGCGGGGGTTTGCAACAGAGAGAGATGGAAATAGGAGCACAGAAGTGTGCACGCTCTCCTTGAGAACATGCATTTCTTGCCTTGTAATGTACTTATATTTCAGGCATGACTCTACCGTGGCTTGTGCATGATGTGGCAATCCTAACCAGCTCAGCAGTGTCCCTGGGCAGTTTCAGAAAGGGGACAGAAATAGTATTAAAATGAGTTCTTAAATCATATATTCCAAATCACTTAATGCAGTTTACTTACCATTTAATATATTTCCATCAACATGACTGACCTAATAGCTGCTCACTCTTACTGGAACACCAGTTCCCTGACATGCTAGCTTTCTACTTGCAGGGAACATTCTGTCGTGTGAACTCCTAGGTGCTGTATAAAGCGATGCAAGTTTATTGACTAGGCATATCAATAGGACTCGGATTAGGTGAGTCTGTCAATTTGGGTTTCACTCATTTTCCCAACCATAACTTTGTTTCAGTCCATTTCCACATCAGTTTGCAAATTCGGACCCCACTCCCATCCCAGAAAATGAAATGAACCAAATTTCTCATACATCCCTAGCCAGGATCCACCAGCAGCTTGCCTGTAAAGTAAGCTCTGCATTTATACCCATTTATAGCCATGATTTTCCATGTTGTGAAGGGAAGCATTATGTGCATGCTCAGAGGCACTCTCGTTGTCCCTGTTTTGTTTATGAGCTCCATCAGACGAGTGTTTTATTGCATGCTCATTACTGGGCACTCACAGATTTTTTGTGGGTCCCTCTCATAACATCGTCTACCTCCTGCACACCTCCCACCGCTTCTAGCCTTCTACACATGACAAAAAAAAAACACACCCCAGTAAGTCCAACTTATTTTTATAGATGGTAGTTGCCGCTATGGACAACCATCTGTCAGGGATGGACAAGCATCTGTCAGGGATGCTTTAGGGTGGATTCCTGCATTGAGCAGGGGGTTGGACTCGATGGCCTTGTAGGCCCCTTCCAACTCTGCTATTCTATGATTCTATGATTCTATCTCCTGCTGTAGAAGCAACGCGATCAAAATGGCCCACTGAGGACCTAGGGATGTCAGAGGAATCCGCAATCAATTCACCTGAGTTCAGATTTCTATGAATCAGATCTGCCATTTCTGTAGTGGACTGGCTTTTTCTGAGTCACGCACATTCCATGGACCAATTTTTCACTTTTTTGGTGGGCGGGGGGGGGGGGGATATACACTAATTTGCATTAACTAATATGCTTTAGCATGAGGGCACATTAGTTCAAATGCAAATTAGTGCAAGCAGATTTAGCAGAAGTAGTAGTCATTTTTCTCCATCTTTCATCATACTAGAACTTTGGGTCATTCCATGAAGCTGACTAGTGGGAGATTCAGGACACATAAAAGGAAGGGCTTCTTCATACAGCACATAGTTAAACTATGGAATTCACTTCCACAAAATGTAGTGATGGCCACCAATTTGGATGGCTTTAAAAGATGGTTTGATAAATTCCTGGAGGAGAAGGCTATCGATGGCTGATCGATCCTGATGGCTATGTGCTAGCTCCACTATCAAAGGCAGTATGCCTATGTACTCCAGTTGCTGGGGAACATGGGTGGGAGAGTGCTGTTGCATTCATGTCCTGCTTGTGTGTTTCCCAAAGGCAGTTGGTTGGCCATGCTGGACTAGATGGACGCTTGGCCTGATCCATCATGGCTGTTCATATGTTCTCAACTAAATTCTGGGGGCGGGGGGAATCTGATTCTGTCAATAAGGAGACAATGGAATGAAAGACACCTGACCATCTGTGCAACACAGATGGAAATGATTGAACAAAATCCATACATCCCTCATTCCTCCCTGTACATAAACCCCATTGCTATAATATGCATCGATATGAAATAGACAGGAGGTACCCTAAAATCAAAAAGAGTCCATCCTGTAGGAAGATGTGTTCATGCCTGAGGTAGAAGCTCCAAGCAGCACACAACACAACTTAACAGTCTTCCAGAATTTATGAAAGCCATAAAAACTGATCTCTTCCAGCAGGCTTACCCAGCTGAATTTCAAGATGCCTTTTTAATAATGTGTTGCTTTTAATAATGTATTAGCTTTAAATGTTTTAATTAGTTATATGTATTTTTATGGTGTTTGCATTAGTGTTGTACCCCGCCTCGATGCAGAGGGAGAGGTGGGTAACAAAAATTATTATTATTATTATTATTATTATTATTATTATTATTATTATTACTATTTTGCTAATTAACATTGGAGCACAATCTACTAGGAAACAGTCTGGAAATAATGTAAGCTATGTAAGAGTGTGCTTGCTAACTCTCTAAGCAAATGCTCTTGCGCAGATTCTGTTCATTTCAACAGGGCCTGTGCAGGAGAACCTCCCAAATGGCTGCGCTGCAAGGATCAGGCCTGCCCATTTCTTGCTCTGCCACCCTTAACGGTGCCCCCAAATCTGCCTTCCGAGGCAACCTCCTCTCTTATCTCACTAAAAAGCCACCTCTGGCATTTCGAACACAAGCCGGCCTTCAATGGATTGTTGATTTTTTATTGAAAACATTTCTGCCCCGCCGTTTCTGAGCTCAAGGAAGCTCACGTAACGAAGAATTTTAAATGGCACAGCTAGGTTGGGAATTGACGTGGACTCCAGATTGTTGCTGATGGGGGGGAGAGAGAAGTACACCCCCCTCCATACACTCAAACAAAAAGAAACGCTTGAAAGCAGAGAGAGGGAGAATGTGAGCTCCAAGCTGCCTCAGGTAGGGTGACCATATGAAAAGGAGGACAGGGCTCCTGTATCTTTAACAGTTGCATAGAAAAGGGAATTTCAGCAGGTGTCATTTGAATACATGGAGAACCTGCTGAAATTCCATCTTCATCACAACAATTAAAGGTGCAGGAGCTACACTAGAGTGTCCAGATTTAAAAGAGGGCAGGGCACCTGCAGCTTTAACTGCTGTGAGGAAGAAGAAATTTCACCAGGTTCTCCATATATACAAATGACACCTGCTGAAATTTCCTTTTCAATACAACTGTTAAAGATACAGGAGCCCGGTCCTCCTTTTCATATGGTCACCCTACCTCAGGAATAACCTAGCCCCCCTCCTCTGCGCGTTCAGCCTTCAGTTTTAAAAGCGAGCCCTTGTGCCCATTTACTTGTGGAGAAAGAAGGCAGGGAAATACGTTAGGAAAGTTGGGCACAGGCAGCACTCTGCGCCATTGCTCACTAAGAAGTAATTAAATGGCTTTCAATGTATTAGGCTACCTGTATTTATGTCCTGGCTGTTCTGCAATTATCGCCGGTCCCCTCAGGCCATCGCAGCAGAACGTTTCTCTTTTTACACGGGTCTTCCCAAACACCCAACACTCTCCCTGCCCTAGATGTGTGCTTTCGTACACAGTCAGGGAAAAGAAGGAAAGAACTCCTGTTTCAAGGTCAATTTTATCGCCTGTGATATTTCTTAGGGGGTCGGGTGCTTACGGAGCAGAAGGGCGAGCGAGTCCATATAACATTTTCTCCTTGTGCCGCCTGCTCTGCTCTTCCCAGCGCTCTGTAACCCTCCTGAGCCCGAGGCCTTCAACCCCACAATCCGCCTCGCTCTGCACACGCACCCTCCCCGGCCCTTAAACGCTTTGCCTTCCCCCCTCCCCCGTAACCTCACTATGATTAGTGCCTCGTTTGCATTCCATTTGCATAATTAGCACCGTGGCGATTACAAAGCCGATTACAGGGCAATTTCCAAAGGAAAATAAAAATTTAGAACCAATAATGGGCACAGCAGCCGTAGAATTTAATTGGCAGGGAGAAGTGAGGTCTAGTGGTTAAGAGCAGGCAGGCAGGGAGGGGGAGCTGGGAGTCGGGCTTTCAATCTTGGCTCTGGGAGGAGAGTGATGTCTAGTAGTTAGAGGGAGGTGTCTGGGCTTGTGCTCTTGACCAGGGTCAGGGCCAGACTATTTTGGCCCTAGGCAAGGCGAGCTACTTGCACACACACACACACACACACACACACACACACACACACTTCAATTTTTAAGAACAGATGTTTTGTAGAAAAAATAAAAAGCACAAAACTTGAAACTGCTAAATTTATTTTAAATTGCAAGAATAAGCAGTAATCAATTTTTGATTATCTTTCACAAATACAAAAAGAAATATTTTGGCACACAAATCATTTTGAACTAAAGGGCACTCGGTATAATCCATACCTCCGCCATTGGCAACACAACATTAAAACCTTTTACTTCACACACCTTTAAGTATATATACTCTTTAAGGTGACGTGCAATTAGGATGACTAGAAGCATGCTAGAAATTGCGGCTGGCCTCTTTCAGAGTCATATTAAAGTTCCGTTCCTCTCAACCAGCAAAGCCACTCTTCCAGCTCCCTGTCTGAGGCGGCCCTGCCCGGCGGGGTCTGGTTCTCCCAGCCCCTCTCAGGTCAAGCAGGTCCAAAGTAAGCCTTCTCACTTGCAAGAGCTCTGCCTTGTGGAGACCTACCTTCTGCCCACCCCTTGTACCTGGTGGAGATACACCGCGATGCGCCTAGAGGCCTCCTTGTGGTGAAGCCAGGCTGGCCGCTCCCTTCAGCAGCAGCCGGGCGAAGGGCCAAAGAGTTCCCTGCGTCCCCAGAGCAACTGGCTGACCCACCTGCGGCAGGCTCCTCCCTCACCTGGCTCCTGAGAACCCATTTGTTCCACAGGCAGAGGCAGAGTGCTGCCCTTCGCCCCGGCGCTTGGAACATGGAGCGCCGTGCAAAGGATGTCTGGAGCCCTTACTGGTGCCGGCACCTGCTCCCTTGCTCCTGTTCGGGCTCCACCACAGATCCCACACCACTGGAGAGGTGAGGTAAGACAAATTCGGACACTGTTGTGTTTTCTGTGTCAGATAGCTAGCTCTACCTCCCACAATCCAGCACGAAGTTCTCCTGCACAGGCACCATTAAAATGAATGGGAGTTGCATAAAAGTGGCTGCCGTTCATTCCCTACCCCACGTGAATAATTGTGTTCGAGGATGGCAGGCTGTCATTATGGGTTTCTTCTTGAGGCCCGAAACTATATTTGGCCAGGCCTGGTGTATCATCTATCTATCTATCTATCTATCTATCTATCTATCTATCTATCTATCCGTCTGAGTCTCCTAATCTAACGAACCTATTCTAATCTAATCATGTCTAATCTAGCATTCTCTCCCCCTCCCTTTATCTTTCCTAACTAATTGATAGCTCTGTGGATTGTCATTGCTAATGATGGTGGAAAGAGACACAGACCGATAAAGTCTGTGAATGCAGATAGCCCAGATAGGCAGGCAGGCCTTGGGTATCTCCCTGGTGACCCAGGCGGCCTGGCCCAAGACAAGGAACAGTGAAGTGTGGGGAGGGGAGAGAGAGATGATTAACAGGCACAGAAAGGCCTGGAATGATGGAATCAGCTTGCTGTGAAATTGGTGTCAAAGGTTGGGAAATAAAGGGAAGATGGCTGACGGTTTGGCAGTGAGTGGCGACCGAAAATGGAGGGGCCCGGTGTCAACAGGAAGGTATTCTTGGGTGCAAAAGCGGCAGAGAATCTCCAATGCTGCCTCTCGTGTGTCCATGGTTGCAAGGGACAACAGCGCTCTTCGGGACTGGCTCAAGACATTTTCTGTCTGAGGTAGAATAGCAAATGATCCCGCTCCTCCAAAGTGAAAGATGCATGGTACCCAAGGCCCGGCTTCTTAAGGTGCCTTCTCCTATCAGAGTTTACCTATCATTCCAGCTATATATATTTTGTTTTTGATGCCACTGTTCTAAATAATTATGTGGAAGTACAGCTATACCGTTCCCTTAAGTTCTTTAGCTGTGAAGTTTGTCTCCTTCCCACAGATCTTGTTCCTTCCATTTTCCCTTGTATAATAAATTGGAGTATGGTGTGTTTTTCTCCTCAGATAATATGACAAAGATATGGAATCTTCTTCTTCTTCTTCTTTTGATGCAATTTATTAATTCTGTTTGCATGCTCATCCGATGTAATACCGTATTTCTTCTATTGTAAGACGCACACTAATTTCAGTACCACCAACAGAAAAAAAAGCTTTGATTCCAAGAACAATAATCGCACCCACGATTCTAAGACGCACCCCGTTTTTAGAGATGTTTATATGGCAAAAAAAAGGGTGTCTTACAATCGAAGAAATATGGTACGTCCTCATTTGTTATTCGGTCAGTTCACGCTATCTTCAACATTCGCCTGTATATCCACATTTCGATAGATTTGTTTTTTCCTCAAATTGTTCTTCTTAAGTGTCCAAGCCTCCACGCCATAAAATAATATTGAAAACACATAACATCTTACCATCCGAATCCAAGGTTGGCTGGTCTTTTGGCAAGTGAGGCAGGAAATTCCACAAGCACACACAAACTCACACATGTGGCCATTAAAATGAAATAATAATACATTAAGGGCACAATCCCATGAATGTTAAGATGTTTGGGGGGAGGAATCCTGCAATTCCCAGTATTTCCCAGCCAGCCACATAAGATTTTTTCCTGTCTAAATAGGTATACAGTTGCTCCCCAAGAGAAAATTCACAGGGACCCTCTGAGGCTGTGCGGAGAACAGAATACCACTACTGGATGCTCAATTCCAAGACAGGCTGGTTTGGACCTCCCCAACTCTGATCCTTAGGGTGCAATCCTATTTGTGTTCAGAAGGGGAAAAAGGCCTACAACTCCCAGCATTCCCTAGCCAGCCATGCCTAAATATGCATAGGTTTGCACCCGTCTGGACTTAAAGAAGAGAACCAGCCTGGTTCAATTCCTCTATGAGGGCTGGGCTGGGATAAAAGTACTTCAAGCAACAGAACACACCAAGGCACAGTGTGGGAAGAAGTTGTATCACCCCCCACCCCTCCACCACCCATATCTTTTTCATGTAAAGAATAGCCTCCCCCTTCTTGATACATGAATGGGGCAGAAGATTGAGGGGAGACATGATAGCACTCTTCAAATGCTTGGAAGGTTGTCACACAGAGGGGAGGCAGGATCTTTTATTTATTTATTTATTTTATTTATTACATTTATATACCGCCCCACAGCCGAAGCTCTCTGGGCGGTTTACAACTTCTCCATCATCCCAGAGTGTAGGACACAGAATAATGGTCTCGAGTTACAGGAAGCCAGATTCCGACTGGACATCAGGAAAATCTTCCTGTTTGTTAGAGCAGTACGACAATGGAACCAGTTACCTGGGGAGGTTGTGGGCTCTCCCACACTAGAGGCATTCAAGAAGCAGCTGGACAAACATCTGTCAGGGATGCTTTAAAGTAGATTCCTGCATTGAGCAGGGGGTTGGACTCGATGGCCTTATAGGCCCCTTCCAACTCTACTATTCTATGATTCTATGTGCATTATTGCTCTATTACGTCTACTTTGGTCCTGAGAGGGAGGCTAAACCTTGAAATGTCGGGGGAAACCCAGAGACCTGGCAATCCTACATGAATGAGATGGCACCATTTCATTTCTAATTGCCATAGCTGGGGCTGGGTATCTTGAGGCTGATTTGCTTGTAATCTAATGAGTTTGGGGTGGGGACGCAAGGCAGGCAGTCCTGACTAGGTCAACCTTCCTCAACCTTGTTCTCTCCAGCTGTGTGGGACTACGAGTCACATCATCCCCAATCGACATGGCCATGCCAGCTGGAGATTATGGGGATTATAGCCCAACACAGCTGGAGGCCATCCATTTGGGGACAGCTGCTATAAGCCACAATAGACTGCATCAGTCAATCCAGGTGTGCCACAGATTCCAGGTGTGCCACATATGGTACCTATCGGGAAGAGTCATCTGCTTTGCATCCGAAAGGTCCCAGGTTGAATCCGTAACGTCTCCAGTCAAGGCTGGGGGAAACTGTTCTAAAAGCCAGAAGAGCCGCAACCAATAGAGATGGACAAATCTGTCCATTTCGCTTTTTCTCAGCTTTTTATCTTATGTTCGGTTTGCCTCAAACTTTGAGAGTTTCTCCAGACTGAAGTTTTGTTTCTCTTGAACTTTGGGAATCTCCTCCCCTAACACCACCCGCCCAAAGTTTGCATGAAAATTCGTAAGTGCTTTGTGCGCGTTTCGCTGAAATTGCAAAAATGCAAACATTTTTGTTTGCATTTTTGCCTAACATAGATATTTTTTGCAAGCAGTTTTCCAAATAAAATGCGTTTTTGAATGTTGCTTCCCATAACATGCACATTTCTGTGTGCATTTTTTTTTAAAAAAAAAAATGGAGAACACCATTGCAAAATTCAGGGAAGTGTGAATTCTGAAGGATAAGTGAGTTTTGTTTTGCATAGTGGGCCAAAAGTGCATGATCAGGTAAGTTTGCCTGAAGAGCCTACCTGAACAAATTTCATTCCCATTTCTAGCTGCCAGTCCATCTGATGGGCCAATGGTCTGACTCAGTGTAAGTCAGCTTCCTATATTGCTTCCCAAGTCCCTAAGCTGATGACCACATGGGGTGGGCGGGGGGAGACTGTAAAGCAGCCTGATTCACGGCTGGCATGGATCAAAGGACTTCCAGTTAAAGCCCGCTGTACCAAGCGGGTAGGCATTACCATAACGCAGCTAATAAAGGGGCACTGTAACATTCAGTATCTAGCCCCTCACATCTTTTACCCTAAAAACTGCCCGCCTGCTTGTCTGTCTCTGAGGAGAACCCAAGCCAACATAGACTTCCAGTTTACTATTGTATTAGAAGCCAGTCAAATGCACACGGTGGCTACGGCTCCCCGGAGGCTAATTCTGGGGACTTCACAGAGGGCTAATAAATTTGCCAGTGACGCACTTTTGATTTTGTTTGGGGAATGCAGGAGGGCATCCCCAGCGAGTCGTACATCAGCTATAATGCCTTCATGAATAAATGATCAAATAAAAATAAAAAAGAGGGGGAAAGAACCACTCCGAGAACTTAGTAGCCATCAGATAAAACTGTTTCCTTTTTTCCCCAGGGAGTGATATTCCCCCTGGAACAGCTAGAAGGAAGACAAATTGAAACTCTAGAGAACTGGAATAGAAAACTTCAGGTAGCTGGCTGTGGGGACCAGCTTATTCGCACTGAAATCCACAAGCGGGATGAATTCAGACCCAAAGACATTGTCACTAGGGATGTGCACGGACCCCCTGATCCTCTTCGTGCCCGATCTGCAAATTGCGGATCGGGCCCGCTCTGCCCCGCCTCGATCCGCCTAGGGGCCACTCCGCTCCACTGCGGAGCTCCGGCTCCAAATCGGAGCTCCGCAGTGGTAGGGAGTGATACCAGGTAAGCCCCCCTCCCTCCTCCCCCTTACCTGTGTCCATCACGGCCCATCTCAGCTTCACTAGAGCCCGTGGCTCAACCAGGAACTGTAGGGCCTACACTTCCTGGTTGAGCCACGGGCTCTAGTGAAGCTGGGATGGGCCACGACGGACGCAGGTAAGACCCCCCCTCCCCCTTACCTGGCTCTGCCACTGACGATTGTGGCCTACACTTCTTGGTTGAGCCACGGGCTCTAGTGAAGCTGGGATGGGCCATGATGGACACAGGTAAGACCCCCCCTCCCCCTTACCTGGCTCTGCCACCGACGATTGTGGCCTACACTTCCTGGTTGAGCCACGGGCTCTAGTGGAGCTGGGAAGGGCCACGACGGACGCAGGTAAGACACCCCTCCCCCTTACCTGGCTCTGCCACTGACGATTGTGGCCTATACTTCCTGGTTGAGCCACGGGCTCTAGTGAAGCTGGGATGGGCCACGACAGACGCAGGTAAGACCCCCCTCCCCCTTACCTGGCTCTGCCACCGACGATTGTGGCTTACACTTCCTGGTTGAGCCACGGGCTCTAGTGAAGCTGGGATGGGCCACGATGGACACAGGTAAGACCCCTCTCCCCCTTACCTGGCTCTGCCGCTGTCGCCGCACGGGCGGCAGCGACAGCGGCAGGGCCAAGTAAACCCCCCTTACCTTTTTTGCGGAGCTCCGGATTGAGGTGAAGGATCCGCCTTCACCTCGATCCGCTCTGCAACGCTCCGCGGCTCACCCGATCTTCTTCACCTCCGCCTTAAGCAGAGGCAAAGCCCCCCGATCCGCTCCTGCTTCTCCAGTCCGAGGAGAAGCGGAGCACATCCCTAATTGTCACCTCATGTCACCTATGAAACAATACGTACCAAAAGGGGCCTTTCACACATTCATCAGAGAATCATCCAGTTATGAATGTGTGAATCAGTAGGTGGTTGACATTCACCAGCTTCCACCTCGAATTTTGTTCTTATATCAGATGGTGAAGGGAGGGTGAGGGGTTCACACACATTTTCCCAAGTGGACACATAAATTGTGTACATTTTATAAATGTCCACCTTTTTCTCCCATGGATTAAAGCACGTTGGTGTGCAAAATTGAAATGGACACGTTGTTTCACATGTGCTTTTTATCCTGCACATTTCAAACGTCAGCATTTTCCAAACGCGTTTGTTTTTGTGGCACACACCGCGTCACATGCTCAGAGGCACACTTGCTTATGAGTACTTACCGTCTTTATTTCAGTGAACAGCTGAGCTCTGGCATTCCAAACAGGTCCAGCAAATCAGATTCACATTTACAGAGGCAGGGATATTTGGGGAAAGCAGGCAAATTTTCTTGGCCTTTGCATAAATAAGGATCCAGACAGAAATCAGGCATAGAGGCGTGCTCTGTGCCTGGAAGGCAGAATCCCCAGGCATTTCCTGACCCTCCTGTAGAATGTATTCCCACATGATTATGCACTGACAAACATGCTTAAGGCAGACACCAGAGTGGGGGGAAAGAAAACATCTGGAAGCCACTACAGCTGAGATCAGGGTGTCATAAGCTTGTGCACAGCACCACCTGCTGGGATCTCCCTTGCTTTGCACCAGTGAAGGATCAGATCAAAGCTAATGAAACCTTCAGGTAGTGGTGTTAAGTTCAATGGGGTGGGGGAATCGAAAGTAACATTATTATTATTATTATTATTATTATTATTATTATTATTATTATTTTATATAGCACCATCAATGTACATGGTGCTGTACAGAGTAAAACAGTAAATAACAAGGCCCTGCCGCATAGGCTTACATTCTAATAAAATCATAATAAAACAATAAGGAGGGGAAGAGAATGCACCAAACAGGCACAGGGTAGGGTAAAACTAGCAGTATAAAAGTCAGAACAAAATCAAGTTTTAAAAGCTTTAGGAAAAAGAAAAGTTTTTAGCTGAGCTTTAAAAGCTGCAATTGAACTTCTAGTTCTCAAATGTTCTGGAAGAGCGTTCCAGGCGTAAGGGGCAGCCGAAGAAAATGGACGAAGCCGAGCAAGGGAAGTAGAGACCCTTGGGCAGGTGAGAAACATGGCATTAGAGGAGCGAAGAGCACGAGCGGGGGAATAGGGTAACAGCAGCATAATGTCTTTATTAGGACCATGGTGCTATATAAATAAAATAATAATAATAATAATAATAATAATAATAATAATAATAATAATAATAATAATAATAGAAAACTGAGGAAACATTTAACTGCAGTGGTGTAGTCAAAGGAGAGGGCAGAGGAATGCACCACTGGTAGGGTGACCGTATGAAAAGGAGGACAGGGCTCCTGTATCTTTAACAGTTGCATAGAAAAGGGAATTTCAGCAGGTGCCATTTGTATATATGGAGAACCTGGTGAAATTTCCTCTTCAGCTCTACAGTTAAAGCTGCAGGAACTATACTAGAGTGTCCAGATTTAAAAGAGGGCAGGGCACCTGCAGCTTTAACTGGTGTGATGAAGAGGAAATTTCACCAGGTTCCCCATATATACAAATGACACCTGGTGAAATTTCCTTTTCAGTACAGCTGTTAAAGATACAGGAGCCCTGTCCTCCTTTTCATATGGTCACCCTAACCACTGGGGACTTTTCCAGCAATGACACCATTTGCCAGAGCAGTGTTTGTTGTCAATCCTTGGTATCAAATTTTTGTGAACCGCCCAGAGAGCTCCGGCTATTGGGCGGTATAGAAATGTAATAAATAATTAAAATAAATAATTAAAAATTAAATAATCAAATGCAAATTACAATGGTCCAATTGGAGCAATTGCGTCAGGTATGAAAAGGCCTGTTAGACTGTCAGGGTCTGTTTTTAAAGGCAGGCCCATCCGATCTGCACACTCCACATCCAAGCAGAGCGTGGGTGGCACCACACACCAAGAAAGCCTGCCTATGGGACAAATAGTCTGAGACAACTCGGAAAGAAGGGGGAAATTCTTGGAACTACTCCCTTTGTGCTTCAGATTTTACTATCTTTTTTACTTGGAGGAAGGAAAGGAAAGAAACCTCTCGTGCAAGCACTGAGTCATTACTGACTCTTGGAGGGACGCCAGCTTTCGCTGACGTTTTCTTGGCAGGCCTTATAGCGGGGTGGTTTGCCGTTGCCTTCCCTGGCCGTTATTCCCTTTCCCCCAGCTAACTGGGTACTCATTTTACCAACCTCGGGAGGATGGAAGGCTGAGTTGACCCAAGCCGGCTGCCTGAAACCAGCTTCCGCTGGGATCGAACTCAGGCCGTGGGGAGAGTTTCAGCTGCAGAAACTGCTGCTTTACCGCTCTGCGCCACACGAGGCTCTTTTTTTACTTGGAAGTCAGTACCAAATAAGCATGTTGAGACCAGCAGCTTTGGTTTGATGGTCTGTGTGGGCGGGGAGACACCATACTCCAAACTCCCCATCAGGTTGGCTATTCAACCAGGCTATTCAGAAAACAACAACAAACAAATAGTTCTATTACAAATAGTCCTACTGCAAAAAGTTTTAAGAAGGAACAGTGTTACTCAGACGTATAGTACAATCCTGTGCATCTTTATTCTGCAAAAAGCCCTACTATGTTCAATGGGGCTTTCTCCCAGGTATGTGTGCTAAGGAGTGCACTCTAAAATGGTAATCCTAAACACAATTTCTTGGTGGAGGGGGAAGACCCATTGATTACAATGGGATTTACTTTAGGGTAACTAAGCACAGAATTGCAATATCAGACTGCAATTTTATATATGCCTACTTAATAATCTGATCTTCCATCTATGTTAAGGACTTGTAAAATTGTCGTGTATTTTAAATGTTTATGTTTTAATATTGTGATTTTTTTTTGGTACATTTCTTTTCCAAGGTTTAAAATGTATATGTTTTAAATTTTGAAAGGCCGCCTCGAAGCCCAGTATTGGGCAAAAGGCGGGATACACATATAATAATAATAATAATAATAATAATAATAATAATAATAATAATAATAATAATAATACTTCAGTAGAGCAGTATATTTCAAAGTGCAGGAACTCTTCATGACAACATAGACATGCTTTTCTTCTCTTCTCTTCATACTCAAAGGAGCTAATACTCTGGTTAAAATAAACTCCATCATAAAAAGAATATCTAAAACATACCACTAAAAACAAAATCTCACCATTACATTTATAAGCCTTATGCCATTACTTGGGAGTAAGCTCAGTGATGTTTGTGACGGCATTGGTTCAACCTGTAAAACAACTTGAGTTTTAACAACAGATCTTCAACCAGGTGAAATGCAACCTTCAAGCTTTTAATTTTTTTAAAAAGGGGGGGAGCAATCTTGCAAGGAGGGGCTACAATTTAAACTGCTAGGGATTCCAGCAAAGAAAAGAAGGATTCGAACTCTACATCATTAGGGTGACCATATGGAAAGGAGGAAGGGGCTTCCGTAGAAAGAGGAATTTCAGCAGGTGTCATTTGTATGCATGCAGCCCCTGGTGAAATTCCCTCTTCATTACAACAGTTAAAGCTGCAGGAGTTGTGCCCTCTTGACCAGATACAAAAGAGGACAGGGCTCCTGCAGCTTCAACTGTTGTGATGAAGAGGAAATTGGACCCGGTGCTGCATGTATACAAATGACACCGGCTGAAATTCCTTTTTCTATACAACTGTTAAAGATACCGGTTAAAGAGCCCTGTCCTCTTTTCCATAGGGTCACTCTATGCTAGGGTGACCAACTGTCCGGATTTCCCCAGATTTGTTCTGGTTTTTGTTCTTTCCATGGTGTCAGGGGGGATTTTCTATAATTTTCAATAATGTCCTGGAATGACACACCTTCCCCTTTAAGGCTGCCATTAGCATGGCAGGAGGGAGTGACATGCTTTCTTGAGGCACATCATTCCCCCACCCCGAGCTCCAATTGAGGTCTTAAAGGGGAAAGTGGGTCATTCATGGACATTATAGAAAAGGCCCCAATTGGAGTGGATGGTGGTGGTGCAGAATGAAATCCTTTCCCTTCCTCCACTCCAATTGGGTTCTTTAAGGTGGCGGGAGAATAACATACTTTCTGCAGGACTCAGAAAGCTGCTTCCACACACACACACTAGGTGTCCTCTTTTTTGGTTTCCCAAATATGGTCACCCTACTCTATGCATCATACTTTCCCTCATTCTACTCTATGCCACAGAGGAACTCAAGAGTAGGAGGGAAATAATCCAGCAGAGACTGAATACCTCTGTGCAAATCTGTCATAAACAACAGTAAAACCTGAAAGCCTCATTATTACCTTGTTCATTTGCCAGAACTAAGAGAATCTGTCAATGTTCTAGTGCTATGGCAGATATGTCATCACTTTTGTTCTGAAAAAACAGAAATAATATCCCAAGCGCTTCTCCCCAGCGCTCCTTCTCAATTACAACGCTGGTCTACTCAGAAGCATGGCCCCTTGAATTTAATGGGGCTTATTCCCAGGAAAGTGTCTTTAGGATTTCAGTTTTAGTGAAGACAAGCTTGGTGTAAAAAAAAGATTTCGGATTTGCACCCAGGGCTACAGGGATGGAGAAGTACAGCTGCTCTCTCTTTGAACATGCTTCAAAAGCTGCAAGTTACTTGTTTCAAAAGTTGGTGCAATTAGAAGAGTCTCACAAAGTCCTGTCGGTAATTAAAGCGGATGGCGTGTTTTCAGGAACTTTTTAAGGGACGCTTTTACACCTTACGTCTGTTAAATATTTCCCATGCACAGCTAAAGCTCAATGTGTGTGGATCAAAAAAGGAGTGGGGACATGAAAAATATGAGTTTGCAAACATCTCCATTGCACAGGTGAACTGCTTTTGCCCAGGGTGTGTGATGTGCTGCATAATGAGTGAAAGGTTTTTACAGAAATCCTTGATGTTTGACTTATACTGTGTGATTGCCTGTTATTATTCAATTATAAGGCCCAGCCCCCAGCCTTTCTCAACCTGGTTGCCCTCACAGTGTGTGGGATTACAACTCCCATCATCCAATGATCTTGCTGGCTAGGGATGATAGGGGTTGTAGTGACACACATCTGGAAAGCACCAAATGGGAGTAGGTTGCCCAATCCAGTTATAAGTAAGGAAGCTTGAAGAATTTGATCTTTGCAAATTTCAAAAAGTATTCAATCAGATCTGCAACCCTTGGACTATCCTTGTACAAAAAACTAGGGGTGTGCATGGACCCCCCACTCCGCTTCACTTGCAGATCCGCCATTTTCGGATCGGGCCGCTCCGCCCCGCCCCCACTCCGCCTATGCCCACTCCGCTCCGCTCGGCGACGGTGGCAGAGCCCGGTAAGGGGGAGGAGGGCCTTACCTGCCTCCGTCCGCGGTCCGTCGCCGTCTTCAGAAGCGGCCCAGACTTCCTGTTGGAACCACGGGCTCAATTGAAGACGGCGACGGACCGCGGACGGAGGCAGGTAAGGGAGAGGAGGGGGGGGGTTACCAGGCCCTGCTGCTGTCGCCGCATGGGCGACAGCGACAGCGGCAGGGCCCGGTAAACCCCACTTACCTTTCCGGCGGAGCTCCGGATCGAGGCGAAGGATCCGCCTTCACCTCGATCCTCTTTGCCACGCTCCGCCGGCCCCCCAATCCTCTTCACCTCCGCCTTAAGGGCAGGCGAAGCCCCCCGCTCCGCTTCTAATTCGCCGGTCTGATTAGAAGCGGAGCACATCCCTACAAAAAACCCACACCCGGATTCTATCAATGGGTGGATGATGGAACAATGGACACCTGACAATCTGTGAAAGAGAGATGGAATGGATTTATCAATATCCATATATCCCTAGGCCCTGCCTAATGGTAGAGCAGATGCTTGTTATGCTGACAATTCCACTGGCAATTCTTGTTGCTGTTTTCATGACCAGGCAGCAGGTGATGGAGAAGGCTTCCATCCGAGACCCTGGAGGTCTCGGTCAGGGTAAATGGACCGCAGATCCAAACACATTAGAAGGCAGATTCATGAAATCTGAGCTTCCTCAGCTTGGATTGTTTGCAATAGCAGTATTCCCAGCTAATGCTTTCCCTGTCCCTCCTTGGCCAGCTGATGTCACTGTTGCTGTGTGATTCCTCACACTGACACATCCTACTCACACACCTTCCAAAGAGAAGTTGTCTCTGTGGCTGCTGGCATTGCGATATCACACAGCATCCCTGTGCCCACACATGCGCATGATCATGCAGCTGGATCAATAACAAGTGCCTTTTTATTTATTTATTTATTTATTTATTTATTTATTTATTTTATTATTGCATTTATGTCCCACCTTTTTTCCTCCAAGGAACCCAAGGCACATACATAACCCTCCTCCTCTCCATTTTATCCTCACAACAACAACCCTGTGAGGTAGGTTGGGCTGAGAGGCTGTGACTGGTCCAAAGTCACCCTGTGGGTTTCCATGGCTGAGTGGGGACTAGAACCTGGATCTCCTGACTCCCAGTCCAACACTTTAGCCACTACACCACACTGTCAGAGCCAGTTTCTGGTGGGATTTTCTTTGACAGAGGGGACAGTGGTGAATGACTCAGCACAATCATCAAAAATGCTGCACTGTCATGAAACCTGCCCACTGGTGGCTTGCAAAATTTATTTATACCTCCCTGTCCTCACCACATCTTTCTTCCAAAGAGCTCCAGGCAGGATATTTAGTATTTCTTTATTTATTCATTCATTCATTTATTTAAACTCTTTCTGATTTGCATTTCTGTCCCATCACAGGGATTTTTTTTTTTACAAATTATAATAAAAACAGAACAAGTATGAGCCATTTACAAGATAATAGCAAATAGATAAATATTTAAAAACAAAACATGCCAACCATACAACCAGAATGGAGGTGGGGAAACAGAAGAAATTTACAAGCTGATCAAGCAGGTGGTTAGTAGCTTAAAATGTACTCAGCTCACATAATCATCACCACCGCAAAAGCTCTCGCAGATTTGTGCTGGACGTTTCTTCGGATTTTTCCAGATACTCATCTTCTCCCTGGGGTACTGCCCAGAGGATACACATCCACCTGGAAGATGTCACCCCAGCAAGTGCCCCTCTTACTGGTAAACTGCTCTTTCCCAGTGATCGGATGGCTGATTTAAATTGCTTGGGAACTCTTAGGGCTTGGCAAGGGTCAGGATCCAGGCAATTAGGTTTTGTGGATGGGAGGAGGAGGAGCTGGCAGTCAGTCCAAGTGAGCTAGAAGCATGTGTTTGACAAAACTAGGCAGAGGTTCAAGCCTCAGAGCAGCAATCACAGACAGGAAGCAGGGAGCATTCTTGTTCATTCATTCATTCCCGGTATTTTAAGCTGTATTTTTTAGGACCAACTCCAGTGGCATACACAAACTGAATGAAACAGTACATTAATTGCTTAAGAGTACAGCAGATACAGCAACAGAAGATTTAGAAAGCCACTCTGGAACACACAGCCATCAGTTCTCATTAGGAAAAGCAGTAGTAGAATGATCCATCCTCCTAAATGGCTATACTGAAAAGCTAAGTAAATGTCCAATGGAAAGAGATTCCACAACTGTGGAGCCACCACCAAGAAGGCCCTGTCACTTGTGCTGAGCAACCTCACTCATTTTACTAATAAGCACATAAGCTGGACCTCTAGACTGGCAGAGATCTTAGATTATGGTCAGGAACATGTGGGGGAAAGGCCTAGGCAGCATCCTCACACAACAGATAAGTCAGTCAAACTGAGGAGCGCATTCTGAGGCTTCAGGAACAAACCACAGTTGGGCAGGATGTTGGTGGCAGAGGAGAGCAGATGCTGGGAACTGATTGCCAAAACTCTGGGTGTGAGGCACACACACACACACACACCACACACATCTTTCAGGAGCAAGGAATCTTTTTGCCCCCACTAGGCATGTACTTTGCACATGTCTCTGTGGGGAAGGCAACTGTGTTGCATGACATCACCACCATGTGCATCAGCAGTCCCTTCCCCTTCTTCACATGCCAGCCTTCCTCAACCTGGTGCCTTCCAGGTGTGTTGAACTACAACTCCCACCATCCCCAATCAGCATGATAGAAGTTGTAGTCCAGCTCGCTTGGAGAACACCAGCTTGGGAAAGGCTGGTCTATGCTGCTAAAATAAGAATTGCCTGTAAATGTTCTCTCTCTCTCTCTCTCTCTCTCTCTCTCTCTCTCTCTCTCTCTCTCTCAAATTTCTGTGTTGCTTAGGCCTCCCTCCATTTCTCTTTTCCTCCCTCCCTCCTTCCCCACCCCTGCTTGTTTCTTTTTTAATTCGAATATGTAGAAATCTTTATGAATGCCCACTACTGCAAGCTTTATTAGTTTCCCATATAGTTAGTTTATCCTTCTCAGGAGTCTTATTAAGTCTGAAAATTTCTCCTAGTTCATCAGTACAAACCTCATTGTCTGACGATAACAAATTATTTAATTTCCTGGAGCAAAGTTGCTCTTATTTATAATTGATCACGTTAAATATGTTGTGTTGCAATCAATTTATACTGAGGCACCTATTAGGGAGCCTGCAAAAGAGATATTTCATAAGCAGGAGAGAGACCAGACGCATGTGTCTGCCTTATATTGAGTCACCCCATGGCCCATTTAGACCTGTCTTTTATTCCGGCTGGCAGTGCCTCCCCAGGGCCTCTGGCATGGGCCTTCCCAAGCCAGATCCCCTTGAGATTCTTTTTAACTGCAGGCCCAGGGGACGAATCTGGCTCTTGGTCCAGTCCCAATCCGGCCCTCGGGTTTCCCCAGTCACTCTGCCCCTTTTCTGCCAATCATGGATCATTGGGCCATTTCCCATCTTTTGTGCAGGTTTCCCTATTCTAAATGGTAGAAATGTTTCTCCTAAGGCTTGCTAATTGGCTAGAATATGGGTGGGTCGGTGGGGGTGGGTGTTTTAAAAAGAGGTCTCCCCTTTTGCCTTTGGCCTTGCCCCACTGCTGGAACATGGCCTGCAAGAGCTTCTCTGAAATTGAGTTCAGGCTCTCGGCTGAAAGAGCTTCCCCATCCCTGGGCCAGGGATCGAAACAAAGAGTTCTCCCTGCAAGACCTGTGCTCTTCCCTTAGTCTCGGATTCTTAATTCCTTTGGAACAGTAAATACAGCCTTGATAAGTCGGATTCCGAAATCTCCAGGCAGGGCCACCCAAGAGATTTCACTGTCAGAGGCAAAGACCAATACGGTGTCGCCTTCCATTCCAAGTCCAAAAGCCAATAGGACTAGCAGATGGATCTGTCAGCAATGTTGTTGTTGGGACAGCATCCTCCACTGCACCTGAAGGCATCAGGCTAATTTAGGGGTGCAGAGTGCACCACCCAGCACTCAGTCCCACCTTAAACATCTTGCTGCCACCTCCCAGTATCTGCCGCCTGAGGCAACTGCTTCACTCTGCCTAATGGGAGGGTTGGCCCCATCTACAGGCATCATGTACCTTAAAATCACTGTATACCTTTACTAAATATTTTAGAAATGGAAAGTGTTTAACCCCTACTCAGACCTCGTCTGTCAAGCTAAACTATCCATAATGTAACTTATATCATGACCTATCAAAGCATCCCCTTCTGAAAAGTCCAATAAAATATCAGCCTTTTTTTTAAAAAAAAATCCTGTTTGTGATAAGGTGCATAAACACGCACCGATATTAGTTTCCCTAAGGAACAGTCCTCCTTCACCATAATTCTCTCTTCCTCATTAATATATTTGTGAATCAGCCCAAAATCCAAGTTTGATAACAAATATGATGAGTGCACTAATGAGTGCACTAATGACTTTCGAGGTCCCCATGTCCCCTGATGCTTCAGAGAAGAACAGGTAGAGTTTAGTGAAATAGACCTTTCTTTTTTTCATTGCAACAAAGCGATCACATTTTGTTCCTGCCATAGAGGTAATTCTTTGCATTCATGGATTCCAGGTGCATAGGTGGGGCAGTGGAGGCTAGAGCTAGACTTGACCTTTGGTGGTGGGCTATCCTGTGGGCATCCGGTTGGCCACTGCATGAACAAAATGAGGACTAGGTGGACCCTTGGTCTGATCCAGCATAGCTCTTCTGATGTTATGATTGCTGTTGTAGTCAAGACTAATTGACCAAAGAACCAAAGAATTTTAGAGTTGAAAGTCACCTTGGAGGTCATCTGGTCCAACCTCCTGCTCAGCGCCAGTGTGGTGTAGTGGTTAGAGTGTTGGACTGGCTCACAGGAGACCCAGGTTCTTGCCCCACTAGGCCATAGGGTTCACTGGGTGACTTTGGGCCAGTCACTGACTCTGAGGCCTCAGCTAGACCAGGGGTTTTTACAGTGATGGTCTCGCAATTTTATGATCATGAGATTGTCACCCTGGTCTACACATAGTGCGCAACATCGCGGCTGCCATTTTGGTTTTTTTTTTTGTTAAAGTAGGGTGACCAACTGTCAGGATTTCCCCGGATTTGTCCTGGTTTTTGTTCTTTCCATGGTGTCAGGGGGGATTTTCTATAATTTTCAATAATGTCCTGGAATGACACACCTTCCCCTTTAAGGCTGCCATTAGCATGGCAGGAGGGAATGACATGCTTTCTTGAGGCACATCATTCCCCCACCCCGAGCTCCAATTGAGGTCTTAAAGGGGACAGTGGGTCATTCGTGGACATTATAGAAAAGGCCCCAATTGGAGTGGATGGTGGTGGTGCAGAATGAAATCCTTTCCCCTCCTCCACTCCAATCAGGTTCTTTAAGGTGGCAGGGGAATAACGTACTTTCTGCAGGACTCAGAAAGCTGTTTCCCCACACACACACTAGGTGTCCTCTTTTTTGGTTTCCCAAATATGGTCACCCTAATCCCGGGGAAAGGGAGGGATCATTCCTCCCTGCTCCCAGGATCCCCTGTGTGTCATGTGAACACACAGGGATGATCCTGGGCCAATCCCCAGGATATTGCCCTGTCTAGCTATGGCCTCAGGCTAACCTACTTCACAAGGTCATTGTGAGAACAGAATACAGAGGAGGATCATGAACACTGTGCCCGGGGCTCCTTGGAGGAAATGATTTAAATGAAACAATAAACAAACTACAGTGTGGGATTACAGCTAAGGCATCCTGGACTGATGGTCATCCGGTCTCTATTTAAAAACCTGTATTGAAGAAGACCTCACTGTTTCACTGTCAAACAGCTTTTTGGTTGGTCATAATGAAGGTACTAGTCCTGGTGGTTTTGGCATTCTATTTGATTCTAATGGGCCAAAGAGGCTGCAAAGATTTTAAAAATAGACCAATACACTTTAAGGCTTGATTTTTCTGGCCTTTTCCATTGCAAAATCATGAACGATCTCCCCAAGGACTTTTTTTTCCCCTTGCATGTTCATACTCAATAGAGAAAATCGCTAGAAAGCAGTACAGCTAGAAATAGCCCAGAAACAGTACTCTAGACAAGCCAGTGTTTTTAACAAGCCAGTGTTTTTGTATCTTTTCTCTCTTGTAGAAAGACAATGAGTGGTAATTGCCCGTGCTATATCCCTCATTAAAATAGCACCTAAAATCATTGTTATGATTTTTTAAAAGAAACACCCATCAAAAGAATTATCTCTACAATTAAAAATAAATACATGGAATTACTGGTGCTAATCACTTTTTTTTGCGAAGACATTAGAAGAAAATAATAAACTTTTAAGAGTTCAGCACTAAATTATTCTAATAGCAATCATTTATTTCTAAAATTAAAGTTATTAACGCGGATACACTTAATAAAATCTCACTCAGGCTTGCCTTCCGGCCAGATGCCAAAAGCTCTTTAGAGCATTGGGGCAAAGGATCATAAAATCCTCATTTTGAAACATATGAAGTCACAGAGCAGCCCTGGGTCTTCATTTCAGCCAGGATCAGCCCCCAGAAACTGTTTTCAAGGCCAGGGCAGAATGGAAGTAAAGAAATTCATAGAATCATAGAATAGTAGAGTTGGAAGGGGCCTATAAGGCCATCAAGTCCAACCCCCTGCTCAAATTGGTGCCTTTGAATATGTGCAGAGTGTCTTACCCACACCACTGAATCACCATATCTATGATGGAGACAAGAATGGGGTAAACTTAACCACTGTTCAGAATAGCAATTAGATGCAAAAGAGAACAGGGCTCTTGCACCTTTAATAGGTTATTTACTTCAACGACACAGCTATTAAAGGTGCAGGGAGCGGTATATAAATATTGTAAATAAATTAAATCAATAAATTTGACATGTTCATGTTGTAAACCACTTCGAGGTCTCTTTTTAGATAGAGTCAAGTGGTCTATAGATTGATTAAATGAATAGCAGAAAACAAAGCCCTGACCGTGACCTAGTCCAATTCCCTTCAATGTGTTAAGGACACCTCTACTTAACATAGGGTGACCATAGGAAAAGGAGGACAGGGCTCCTGTATCTTTAACAGTTGTATTGAAAAGGGAATTTCAGCAGGTGTCATTTGTACATATGGAGAACCTGGTGAAATTTCCTCTTCATCACTGCAATTAAAGCTGCAGGTGCCCTGCCCTTTTTTAAATCTGGTAGTGTAGCTCCTGCAGCTTTAACTGTTGTGATGAAGAGGGAATTTCACCAGTTTCTCCATATATACAAATGACACCTGCTGAAATTCCCTTTCAGGAGCCCTGTCCTCCTTTTCATATGGTCACCCTACTTCACATTTCAACTGACTTTAGTCCTGGAGTCATGGCTGGATAGAGGGGTCTGTGGGCAAAAGTCCCTTTGGTGGGCTTCCATCTCCATCAGTAGATCCTGGTGGGCTTCTCTGAAAGTGGCAGCAGCAGGAGCCCGAACTGCACCATTTTAATTTTTCACAATGGCCTCCATGTAGTGTCACTCTAGATCATGGTGAGAAATTTAAATTGTGGTTGGGACAAGGCTCCACTGCTTGGAGAACAGGGCCTGAATTATTTTGGGGTGTGTGCAAGGCAAGTGTCACTGCTGGGCCCAGCAGATGTCCAAGGATCCCAGATACTGACACCTGTCCCTGGAGCGTAGCAGCTTTTCCGGTGATTGGTTGAGATGGAAACTTGGAAGCAGCTGAGATGGTTGAAGCTGATCCCAGATGTGACTGACAGAATGACTGTCAATGGGGTTTGGGATTGGGTGGGTGTGTTATTCTTATGAACTGGTAGGGATGTCAGAGGATTCCACAAAACATTCAAATGAGGTCAGATTTCTGTGAATCAAACCTGTGGATCTTAAAATGGAAATGTTTGTTCCAAACTGAGCTGATTCTTCAGACCCCCACTCATTTCTTTGGTTTTACTTCGGGGGTTATTTTTCACTAATTCACAATTGTGCAGGTGCGAATCATGCAAATGTGCATTTGCAAGCAAACAAAATCATTGTACAGAAAAACCCTGGATTCTATCAATGAGTCGATGGAACAAATGATACCTGACAATGTGTGAAATGGAGATAGAACGGATCTGTATACCCCTAGACCCTGGCTGATGGTAGAGCAAGGGCAATTCTTGTTCTTGTTTTCAAGATCAGGCAGCAGGTGATGGGGAAGACTTCGATCTGAGACCCTGAAGGTCTCAGGCAGAGTAGATGGACCAAGGATCCAAACACATAATTTCTGATGACAGAGTACCTGGTGAAGAACCTCAGAAGATTACTTCAGTATGTAGGCAGGTTCGTGTGGGAACTCATGATAGCAGATGTGCTTGGGTTTGGATTCCTCTGCTGTCATGAAGGAGGGGGAGTTTGTGCTTCTCTCATCTCACACTATCGCCCCGCTCGTGCTCTTCGCTCCTCTGATGCCATGTTTCTCGCCTGCCCAAGGGCCTCTACTTCCCTTGCTCGGCTCCGTCCATTTTCTTCTGCTGCCCCTTACGCCTGGAACGCTCTTCCAGAACATTTGAGAACTACAAGTTCAATCGCAGCTTTTAAAGCTCAACTAAAAACTTTTCTTTTTCCTAAAGCTTTTAAAACTTGATGTTGTGCGGACTTTATACTGTTAGTTTTACCCTACCCTGTGCCTGCTTACCCTACCCTGTGCCTGTTTGCATTCTCTTCCCCTCCTTATTGTTTTACTATGATTTTATTAGATTGTAAGCCTATGCGGCAGGGTCTTGCTATTTACTGTTTTACTCTGTACAGCACCATGTACATTGATGGTGCTATATAAATAAATAAATAAATAATAATAATAATAATAATAATAATAATAATAATAAAGCTTCCTTAGTTTGGATTGTTTGCAATGCCAGTATTCCCAGCTAATGCCATCCCTGTGTCTTCATGGCCAGCTGATGTCACTGTTGCTGTGTGATTCCTCACCCTGCTCACACACCTTCTAAAGCAAAGTTGTCTCTGTGACTATTGGCACTGCGACATTGCATAGCATGCAGCTGGATCAACAGCGAGTGCCTTTTCCTTTGACAGAAGAGGCAAAGCGCTCATCCTCACAGCTGGGGGTGGGCTGGGGTTGCACCATGCTTGCAAGTAGTGAATGACTTCATTGCAATCATGAAACAAGCTGCACTGTCACGAAACCTGCCCACTGGGAGCTGACAGGTGAGGTGCAACATTTATTTATGCTTCCCCCTCCCCACCGTATCTTTCTTCCAAAGAGCTCCAGGCAGGATGATGATGATGATGATGATGATGATGATGATATTTAAACTTTCTCTGTCCTGCATTTCCATCCCATCATAGGGATTTATTTATTTATTTTACAAATTATAATCAAAGCAGAACAAGAATGTGTCATTTACAAGATAAAAGCAATTAGATGAATATTTAAAAACAAAACATGCCAACAATAAAACCAGAATGGAGGTGGGAAAGGAGACAAAATTTACAAAAGGCCAGTGGGAATTTAAAAACTAAGCTAGCATATCACAGTCTTCACTTTGCATCTAAATGCCGTCGGAGAGCAGGGCAGACAGATCTTTTGAGGAAAGAATTTATCCTGGGGTTAATATCATGGGAGTTATCCTATTTTATTCTTACAACCCCCTTGCAGCATAACTTAAGCCAAGAGACAGGTGAGCTTCAAGATACAGCTGGGATTTGAACTCTATTCTCTCGGTTCTAGCACAGCACTTTCTATCTGCTACACCACACTTGCTTGGGGCAAAGGATTCGGGCACATTGGGCTTCTCTACATTAAGTGAAAATCCTGCAGCCTTACCGGGGCTTCATCTTCCAGAGTCTTTGCAGCTTTACAAGAGGTACAATACATGCACCTCTCTCGCCCCCTTGTTTTTCCCAGTCCCTTAGTGGGCACACTCCATAGGTTTCATTTATACAGCCAGTAAATGGAGCTGCAACATTTCTAAATTATCATGTGATTCTTGAATTATATCATCTTCTGGATGGTGGTTTCTGGCAGATTTTATTTGTTACTGCATTTTGGGTGATTTTTAAAATGGCGGAATAAAATCTAAAAAAGATTTTAAAATCTTTCAAAATCTAAAAAATGACAAGAGAGGCACCAGAGGTTGACAACATAATGAAAATGACCTGCAAACTTCGTGAGCGAACAATCATGAGAGCACGATAAAAGCCGCATGCAAACACACCTTCTGTTCTCCATATGCAATCTTCTTCTCTCCCTATCTATGAGCACAAAACCACCTTGTAAATAATTCCACTGAAATTGTGACTAGCACAGAGGTGATTCTTACTTTCCACAGGCACCCCAGACATGTGGTTATTTATTTACAAGCCTCTAGTAAACCAGATTTTGTTCTTTAAAAAAAAGCAAATAATTCTGGAATTCTGAGGATTCCATTCATGGATGTAAGTCAATGTCCATGCACAGGCGCGTGCTACGAGAAGTCAGTCTCCAGCTGACTGGCAAAAAATGAGCTGAATAGTAAAACCCTTATCTGTGCCCTGAGGAGCTTATGGTGAGCTACTGCAATGCTTCCTTTGCTTCAGGCAGGCAGTAGCTAGGCTTGCTAACTTTCCAAGGGGAGACACCCACACCCACACCCTGCCTTGGCTTGCTCCCATGCCTTTAACAGAAGTTTGATACAAAGGAACCAAGAGGCGAGCCTTTTCATAGGCCTTAGGCTAGACTGGGCTTTATCACGGGGTGAACCCCGGGATCATCCCTGTGCATCCACATGATGCACAGGGGATCCCGGGATCAGGGAGGGATCATCCCTCCCTTGTCCCCGGAATAGAGCCCTCCTCTTTGGGCTCGCTTTTTCCGCAGTTTCAGGCTGAGCCGAGGCCGCGGAACGTGTGGCCTGTTGCCGCTGTTTGACCCAGCTCTGAGCGATTCCTCGCACGGAGCCGGGAGCCACGCTGCGCCCATCGGGGGTAAGGTGGGGGAGCGGAGAAATTAAGTTAAATTAAAAAAACCCTACCTTTAACACATGAGCGTTCATGCGCATCATCTTCTTTAAAAATTAAAAAATGGCGGGCGCAACGCCTCTCTTCCTGAGGTCGCGCCTCACGTATAAACAGAGAAGGGGTCTCGCGTTAATTGCAACACGAGATCTTCCCTCCTCCATCGCAGACTACCAGGTAGGACTAGCTAAAGCCATAGAGGGCAACTAAACGTTACTGTAAAAATCAAGCTTATGATGCTGCCTTAAACAGAGGCAGACCCTTGGCCCATCTCAACCAGTTCTGTTTGTTCAGAACTGCGGTGATTTTTCTGGAGATCAGGCAGGGATAATTTGCCTCTGGCCTGCTAGCTGCCTCTGGCCCGTTAGCTGGAGGGCTGAGCCTTGGGCATTCAAAGCATGTGCTACACTATTGAGCTCTCTGTGTGTGCGCATGAGTGCATATACCACATTGCCACAGATCAAATTGAGACAGCAACTGAGGATGGTTCACAAGCTGGCAGCCCTAACTATCTGTTGCATAATCCAGGCCATGTGCTTCAATCCTGGAGAAAACTCTGGGCGGCCCATGGCCCCAGGGAGAACAACAAAATAGTTATCTTTTCGGAGCCAGGGCAAGTTTTTTTTCCCTCTTTTTCCAGGCAGTTAACAACATATGCTGAGTTTGTTTGCCCTTACTTGAGCCCAGAATAGTTGTTTTGAAAAGGTTATTGTTGTTTTTATGTTCTTGATGGTTTTAAATTTTATATACTTGTTTTTAACGTTCACCATTTTTAACGTCTGTAAACCACCCAGAGAGCTTCGGCTATGGGGCGGTATATAAATGTAATAAAATACATTAAAAAAACAGATGGGGAAAGAAGGAAGTTGAGGCACAAGGAGGAAGAGTTTTCTTCTAAGGGCATGTGGCAGAACAGAACCAAGACATGCCCTTATTCACAATGACGTGTAGGCTGTGGAATTCTACCATCTCCGTTTCCTTGTGGACAGGGCTGGCGTCAAGGGGAGGCAGAGTGGGGCACCTGCTGAGGGCCAACACTTCAGCTGGGGTCCAATGGCAAGAGCCCCCTGGAGCTGCCCTGCGCCTGGACAAGGATGGTGGTGTGAAGGAAGAGCATGGTGGTGACAAGGTGGATTCACCGAGGAAAGGGGGGCCAAAGGACACTGGAAAATGTCAGAGCCGGCACTGCTTATAGACTACGAAGTCTTGATTTCAGCGTATTCTGTTTGAGGTTCTTCTGGAATGGTCTCTGGTATACTTTCCTTCAACTTAAACTCAAGGGTGGCGTAATGTAGGTCTTCAGCGTCGTCAGCGTTTTCGACAGTGGATTCATTTGACTTTTCTTGCACTTTTGGCACTTCGTCGCCTCCCTTGATGCTAGAACCCTATTGGTGGGGGGGGGAAAAGCCAAGCATTATACAAAACCTGAATTGAGCTAACTTTACAGCCTAGCCGGGAAGACAGCTGTGATTCTTAAGACTTGAACAACAGAACCCACATTCTGGGCCAGGCTAGCTAAACTCTGCCCACCCACCCCCAAAAGATCCATTTTTTTTTAACCTAAATAAATAAGCACAGGGTTCTTTTCAAGCTGAAATGAAATGTCATATAAGTATAAAGGTCAGTAAAGTTTGACAACTTGCTTTTCCCCATATATATATATATATATATATATATATATATATATATATATATATTCAAAGTTCACTTTTGAGATTTATCTTTGAGAGCTATTTTTGAAGGCTTTAATGCTGAGCCGGATCTACACTACTGCGTTAAAGCGCTTTATAACAGTTATAAAGCGCTTTAACTGCTTTAAAGCACTATAAAACTGTTATAAAGCACTTTAAAGCAATAGTGTAGATCCGGCCCTGGACATAGATGGGCTTTTAAAAACCCAGTGATTCAGATTTAACCTGGTGGGAGGCAATCCATACTCCCATCTGAAAATAATTCTCCACCTCTGCTCTATCGTGTCCTTCTTTAGTTTTCTTTTTACTAAACTCGAAGGAAGGATGTGGGGGCGATCTATCTGGGAAGTGAAGTTTGCTGAATGTTTGGACTTAGGCTTGCTTACCAACGAGTCAGGGCATTTCACAGATTTTCAGGGGAGGGGGGGTCTTAAATCGTCATTTACACAAATTGAAGCCACTATTTGTACAAATTTTGCCTGTAATTTGCTTAAATTGCACAAATCACAGCCAAAATTTGCATAAATGGTGATTTAAGGGGAGAAACAAGTAGAGTTTGCAGATCATCGAGAAACCTATAGCTTGGCTCACAAATGTAAACCGAGCCAGGTGTTCCAGAGAGCCAGTGTGGTGTAGTGGCTAAAGTATTGGACTGGGAGTCCTGCGCCTCCTGAGTTTTGACTCACTGGGCAGCTACTGGTATGGCAGGGTATTGATCCACATCGCATGGGTGAGAGTAAAGGGAAAGTGGGTGCCCCAGGCCTAACTAAATGTCCAATGATCCACCCAAGACCTGCCATTTTGTCTGCATACCACCGACACGCTGGTGTGGATTGTTTAAAAGTTGCAGTGAAGAAGCAGATGCTACAGACCTTGACATCTATGGGGATCTCGCCTTGGACAAGTTGTTTTGTGTAAGACTTTGAGGCAGTCACTGATTTTCTCTTGCACCTGCAAAGAAATGTCATTCCCTTTATACTGAACTACAGATCTCTTTTCATTTATTATAAACATATGCAGATTGGTTCCAGCGCAATTGCAAAAGGAGTGCTGATCCTCACGATGGGATGAGCTGCCTTTATCCTGCCCTCTAAGAATCTTCTATTTCTTCATCTAGTACCAGGGCCTTTCCAGACACTGACCAATTCCCCAGTGGGTTATCACATCACTCTGTTACTGCTGTATCAGTTCCAGACACACAACACCATGGCCCATATCCCCACGTACCAAAGGAAATGACAAAACCTCTATCATGACCCACTGGGACGATGAGACAAGGATTGTGAGAGAGCCTTTCAGGAGATCATCAGGTGTCTAATGAAAGCCCCCATGTTAGCCTATGCTGGCCCGAGTAAACCTTTCATTCTACACACAGATGCCAATATCAGTGGAATAGGTGCATTATTGTACCAAGAGACAGATGGAAAAAAGAGGCCAGTTGTGTTTGCAAGCAGGGGGCTCACCTCTAGTAAGACCAGGTACCACAAAAGTTTTTTTTAGAGTTTCTAGCGCTGAAATGAGCAGTCACTGAAAAATTCCAGGACTACTTATATGGTGGCTGCTCTGTCTAACTATGATTTCAGTATTCATTCCCAGATTGGAAAGACTAACACCAATGCTGATTTATTATCCTGCTCCTGCAAGGTGCAGTAGAGTGTCTCACACCCAGACTTTTGGCAATCAGGTTCCAGCATCTCCTCTCCTCTGCCACCAACATCCTGCCCTGAAGCCTCAGAATGCGCTCCTCGGTTTGACTGACTTGTCTGTTGTGTGGGGATGCTGCCTAGGCCTTTCCCCACATGTTCCTGACCATAATCTAAGATCTCTGCCAGTCCAGAGGTCCAGCTTATGTGCTTATTAGTAAAATCAGTGAGGTTGCTGAGCACAAGTGACAGGGCCTTCTTGGTGGTGGCTCCACAGTTGTGGAATCTCTTTCCATTGGACATTTACTTAGCCCCTTCAGGATAGCCATTTAGGATGATGTATCGTTGTACTACTGCTTTTCCTAACGAGAACTGATGGCTGTGTATTCCAAAGTGGTTTTCTTAATCATTTGTTGCGGCATGTGCTTAATGTACTACTGTTTCATTCAATCTGTGTATGTCACTTTGTGGGGAGTTGGTCCTAAAAAGAACTGCTTTAAAAACCTTGAATGAAAGGATGAGCAAGTTCCCCTTCCTGTCTGTGACTGTTGCTCTGGGACTTGAACCTCTGCCTAGTTTTGTCTTAAACACATGCTTCTAGCCCACTTGGACTGACTGCCAGCTCCTCCTCCTCCCATCCACAAAACCTAATTGCCTGGATCCTGACCCTTGCCAAGACCTAAGAGTTCCCAAGAGATTTAAATCAGCCATCCGATCACTGGGAAAGAGCAGTTTACCAGTAAGAGGGGCACTTGCTGGGGTGACATCTTCAAGGTGGATGTGTATCCTCTGGGCAGTACCCCAGGGAGAAGATGAGTGTCTGGAAAAATCCGAAGAAACGTCCAGCACAAATCTGCAAGAGCTTTTGCGGTGGTGATGATTATGTGAGCTGAGTACATTACAAACTCCCAACCACCTGCTTGAGCAGCATCCTATGGGCCTTTTCGGTTTGTAAATCTATTCAACCCACTTAATCAACACGATCAGTTTGGGTGTGTGAACTGGCTTCTAATCACAACATTGATCCCTCTCTCCCGGCAGAAGAGCCAAATTGGGGTATGGTGAAGTCCATCATTGAATTTAGATGGAGCCTTCAACTCTTGCCGCCCTCCTGTGCACTAGGGCTGTGCAGGGACCCCCCGATCGGCTCTGGATCCCAATCCAGACCTTCCAGATCAGGTCCGAACTGCTCTGATCAATCCAGACCTCCCCCGACCCGATCCAGATCCAAATTTAGGGGGTCCAGATCAGCCCGATCCACTCTGGATTCGGAGTTCCGGAACGGAGCGGAGCACAGCCCTCCTGCGCACAACCACACCAGGCAGTCCAGAAACTAACAATCACTTATTACTACTTACTTTTTGGAGGTCACGATGATGGCAATGATGAGCATCATGATAACAAACATGATGAGTGCGCCAATCACTGCACTAACGATCTTCGTAATCAACATGTCCCCTAATGGTTCAGAGAAGAACAAGTAGAGTTTAGTGAAATAGACCTTTCTTTCGTTCACTGCAACAAAGCCATCACACTCTGTTCTTGCCATAGACATAGGTGCTCTGCTGATCTTTTGGTACAGCCCCCTCAAGGGGGGAGTTTTGGGGGTGGGCTAAAATCACCACTTCACAGGATAATCAGACCAAAAGGTTTCCTTTGAGCAGCTGGTTGGCTACTGGGTGAACGAAATGTTGGAGTAGATGGACCCTTGGTCTGATCCAGCATGGCTCTTCTAACATTCTTATGACTGCTATTGTAGTCAAGACTAATTGATAATTGAACCAAAGAATTTTAGAGTTGGAAGTCACCTTGGAGGTCATCTGGCCCTACCTCCTCCTCAGCACCAGTGTGGTGTATTGGTCAGAAAGTTGGACTAGGTCTTGGGAAACCCAGGTTCTAGCCCCACTAGGCCATGAAGTTCACAGGGTGACTTTGGGCCAGTCACTGACTCTCAGCCCAACCTACCTCACAGAGTTACTGTGAGGAGAGAATACAGAGAATGATCATATACACTGCCCGGGTCTTCCACGCCCCAGTACACTACTTTAGACAAGCCATTAGGTTGGTCCTAATGAAGGTACTAATCCTGGTGGTTTTGGCATTCTATTTGATTCTAATGGGCCAAAGAGGCTGCAAAGATTTTAAAAATAGACCAATACACTTTAAAGCTTGATTTTTCTGGCCTTTTCCATTGCAAAATCATGAATGATCTCCCCAAGGACTTTTTTCCCCCTTGCATGTTCATACTCAATAGAGAAAATCGCTAGAAAGCAGTACAGCTAGAAATAGCCCAGAAACAGTACTTTAGACAAGCCAGTGTTTTGGTACCTTTTCTCTCTTGTTGAAAGACAATGAGTGACAATTGCCCATGCTATCCCTCATTAAAATAGCACCCAAAATCATTGTTTTGATTTTAAAAAACCCAAAAGAATTATCTCCACAATTGAAAATAAATACATGAAATTACTGGTGCTAATCACTTCTCTTTTTTTGCTAAGCCATTAGAAGAAAATAATGATCTTTTAAGAGTTAAGTGCTAAATTATTCTAATAGCAATCATTTATCTCTAAAATTAAAGTTATTAACGCAGATACACTTAATAAAATCTCATTCAGGCTTGCCTTCCAGCCAGATGCTGAAAGCTTTTTAGGAAACTGGGGGAAATCCTCATTTTTTTTAGACATATGAAGACACAGAGCCACCCTGGGTCTTCATTTCAGCCAGACATCAGCCTCCTGAGAAGCTGTTTTCAAAGCCAGGGCAGAAAGGAAGAAAAGAAATTTGTGCCTCTGAACATGTGCAGGGTGTCTTTCCCACACCACTGAGTCACCACATCTGAGATGGGAATGAGGTAAGTTTAACCACTGCTCAGTTAGATGCAAAAGAGAACAGGACTCTTGCACCTTTAATAGGTGCCTTACTTCATCTACACAGCTATTAAAGTTGCAGGAGCCCCATCCAAATTTGCATCAGGCTACTCCAATTGCAATAGGGCCATCATTGGCCAACGTTTAAAACACGTTTAATACTGTTACGTCATTTTTCCATGCTCTGGCTAGCTCTTCTCTGCAGAAAAGAGCTAGCCTTTGGTCAACGTAACTGGGTTAAACTAAATTAATTGTTAAAAGCACATGTTTTTCAAACAAAGGTCTAGGGCGCAATTGCTGACATTGCTAATCAAAGTTCTCATGCACGTAGACTGAGAAGGTAACCTCTCCAAGAGACCTTACAGAATTGCTGCCAGCTAGACTAAGTAGACCAGCCTGGTACTCTCCAGATGTCTTAGATTACAACTTCCAGAATCCCCAAGGCAGCATGCTGGGAGTTGTTGTCAAACACATCTAGAAGGGATGAGGTTAGGAAAGGGTGAAATATACTATAGACCATTGGACTAAAGGCCAAACTGACGTGATGTTAAATTTGACTTTGCATCTAAAATTAAAATCGCATCAATGGTACTTGAGGGCTGATCAGAGAAGGCATAGAGAGGAAATTTAACGCTTTCCTTCCCTGCTGTGATCCTGAAGAAAATCCCTCTTTTGGTTCTCCTCTTCGCATCGGGAGGATGTCCCCCATAGACACTATTGGAGTTGCCCCACACAATCAGCCACCCAAAGCAAATACTAGTTACAGAAGAGGAATTTTCCCCAGGACTGAAGTGGAGAAGGAAAGGGTCGATTCCCTCTTCGGTACTTCTTCTGATCCCATTAATAACCAGCCCCCTCCCTCAACTGGTACAATTTGCATTTAAAACAAATGAACACCTGCATAAGTTGCAAAAACCACTTGACTATACCCAAGATGCATTTCAGGATTATGTCTAATTGGCCCTAAATAGGAGGGATATATACATTGTAAGGCAGGCGCGAACCCTCTTCCAGCCTACTGTTTGGGAACTATCACCTGTCGTATTTACTGCTGCTTGGAGTGGCTGATGATACCCCAAAGGCACCTGCTGCGCTGCCTTACGACACCGCACAGGTAGACAGAAATGGCAGGGTAAAGACCTGCGGCTTCTGGGAGCAAGAGCCGCCACGAGGAAAGGTTCAGAGAAGAAACAGGAGAGGAAGGAAAAAGGAGGAAGCGATACGAGCCAAGTCAAGAGGCAGGGCAGGTTCGATGTGATCAGGGTTGCCCACTTTTCAACCGGCCTTTGCTCTTGTGCTTTTAATGACAGCTTGATCTGGAAGCCTTATCAGGCGATGCTAAGTATCTCCATGCCATGAAAAGCCTCAGCTGCTGATTTCTGCAGCTCCAGCTGCTCTTAAAGACATAAGAGGACGCCAGCCTGGTGGGTGTGGGTGTGTTTGTATCCCTGTCTTTCTTTTTCTGGTTGGCTGGGGCCCCTACAAAATGGCCTATGAGTGTGGGTCGCTTACTGGAACAGGGACCTGGGTAACAACAGTTTGTTGATTGTTAGTTGTCTGGTTTTAAATGTATTAATGGAGGGTGTTTACCTTTTGCTTTTAAATGCTTTTAACTGAGATGTGTTGTATTTTCATGTTTGAGCTGTGGATGTCTTGCATTTTTACTCTTTGACCCTATTTGTTCATCGCTCCCAAATCTTCAGGTAGGGAGCAGTATATAAATATCGTAAATAAATAAATTAAATTAATAAATCAAGAAATTTGACATGTTTTATGTTGTAAACCACTTCGAGGTGTCTTTTTAGATATAGTCAGGCGGTCTATAAATGGATTACATGAATAGCAGACAACAAAGCACTGACCTGCACCCCAGAGACATACCTGAACTAAACGGGAAGAACATCATATCAAGCTCTCCCTTTGGGTTGACTCCATGACAGGTAAAATGGTGTTCTCCGTCCCAGTCCCCTGTGAAGCGCAGGGTGCTAGTGCCTACTTTCTCTGTATTCCAGGTAGTGACCTGTATCTTCCCTTGGGTGGTGTTCCCCGCCAAGGTCTCCCCATTCACCTGCCACGTTATGTTGGGCGACGGGGAGGAGCAGATGGAACACTTGCACTGGAACCCACTGCTATCTTGCTTGCAGTGGGAGATCTCCTGTTTGCACGCCCTAGGGCTGTCTGGAAAGGGGTCACAAGAAGGGGTCATCATCAGGACCTTGGCCAGCTCCTGCCCTGTTACACCTGTATTCATTATATCAAACCCAAGGGTGGAATTCTAACTCAAGAGGAAAGAAGTCCTCCAGAGGTGTGATGATATGATAAGCAACTTGTTCACCGACTCTTCATCAAAGTGAACCGACAGGCGATTCAGAAATGTAACCCACCACATTACGTCAAATTGGAGCTCCTCGCAGGCCATCATTTGGCATTAAACACCCAGGCCAATAGGCAAGTCACACAAACATGCAAACAAAAAGCTGAGATATTCTGGCACCTACTTTAGTCTATTCAATGGCGAGCATGTATGTGTGTGTGGCTTCTAATATTGACTTCACAGGTTGAGGAAGTCAAGGGAGTGAGCCCCAATGTTTTCCATGTTGTTGGGGGGTGGGGGTGTCACAGTGAAACCTGTTATCCTTCACAGCAAAGGACCAGGCCAAATCCCCACATTCACCACAGTTGTGAACTTCAAGATTGGCCCATTGCACCAGGGAATTCTAAAGTATGTTCCAATACTCTCAGCGATACTTCCTGGCAGTGTGAAATTCAAGAATGAGTTTTCCTAAGAACGTAAGAGTCCTACTGGGTCAGACCAACTACCTAGTCTAGTATCCAGTTCTACACAGGAGCCAACTGCCTGTCTTTGTGAAGCCCCCAAGCAGGACCTGAAGGCAATCTCCCTCTGTTCTTCCCCAACACCTGGAATTCAGAAACTGCCTCTGATCTGGACATAGACAGCCATTGAAAGCATTTTCATAGAATCATAGAATCATAGAATAGCAGAGTTGGAAGGGGCCTACAAGGCCATCGAGTCCAACCCCCTGCTCAATGCAGGAATCCACCCTAAAGCATCCCCGACAGATGCTTGTCCAGCTGCCTCTTGAAGGCCTCTAGTGTGGGACAGCCCACAACCTCCCTAGGGAACTGATTCCATTGTCGTACTGCTCTAACAGTCAGGAAGTTTTTTCTGATGAATTTTCCATGAATTCGTCTAATTGCTTTTTAAAGCTAGTGTTTGATGCCACACCTTTTGGTAATGAATTCCACTGTTTAACTTTGAACTGTGTGAAGAAGTGCTTCCTTTTATTTGTCCTGAACCTCCCGCCATTTGGCATTACTGAATGGCTTGGGCTCACTTTTGGTGTTCCCAGATGAGGCTTTTATCATCCTGCCTCACTTCCTGAATTTTATGAGTGGTCCACTCCAGACATCATCATCATCACCACCTACTTGTAGCCCTCCCACGTTTTTCCCTACAAGGTCTTCCATCTTGTTCTTTATTGCAGAAAATCCATTCAGGAAAGAGAGAGAAAAGACAGAATTGCACAAGGCCTTCCAGTTATAAACCCCAGGACCCCTTCATTGGGAAGCACTCTTTTGACAGCCATTAAGTCTCGGCAACATCCCTCTGAACAAATCTCAACATTGCCTCACTTACCTTCTAGGGAGAGCTTGAAGGTTGCCTTGCTGGAGCCTTCTGGGTTCCGGGCTTCGCACTTGTATTCACCCATATGCGACTTCTTCAGATCAGAAATTTTCAGTGTGTTTCCTGAAGTGGGCTGAAGAGGAGTCCATTCAGATTGTGATTTCTTCATCCAAGTCACTGTGGGCGAAGGGTTGCCCTTTACCTCGAATTGTAGCACAATAGAGTCACCTTCATTTACAGTGAAGTGGGTGACACCTGTAAACTTTTTCACAACTGCAAGAATCCAAAGAGACAGTGAGATGCTACTGCTTTTCTTACACTATGGCATCTCCTACCACCTCATCCCAGGTCAAAGAAATAACATCTGTCCACAAATCTCCCCAGACAAAGCAAGAAAATTAAGCTCGTTCCTACTCTTACCCTGCAACAATCGCAAATCACCTGGGATTGTTATGAATATCTCATTCACTGTCCTGGGAAAAATCAGGAATGTTAGCCTGCCTACTACCCATAGTGTAATTTTAGATTCTGGGCTGAATAGCCTCATGGGGGCTGGGGGTGCTCCTTAGATGGCAATACACATTCTTTCACTTTCCAAAATGTGATAGGCCAGCCCTGGGCCATTTGGGGGCCGTCCTGCATATTCTGTTAAATGGCTAGTTTGGAAAGATGGCCATGCTCACCTGAGAGCCGGCGTGGTGGTTAGAGTGTCAGCCCAGGACTGGAGAGTCCCAGGTTCAAATCCCCACTCAAGCACAAAGCTCGCTGGATGGCTGTGAGCCATTTACTACCTCTTAACCTAACCTACATCACGGGGTTATTGTGAGGAGAGAAATGGTAAGGGCAGAGATCCATGGATGCTTCCTCGAGCACCTTTGAGAAAAGGTGGGATAGACACATGATGAATAAATAGACCCACACCTGCAGTAGCTCCACCCCTTTCTCCAGGGCTCTGATGTGCTTTATGACTGGTTCAAAGAAATGTGTTCCAGGCAGCCAAGCTAGAATCAGTGGGGTGAATATCTGCTTGTCAGTTTAGTACATTTTTCTTTTTTAAAAAAAATCAATACAGTAGTGCAAGTTTTCTGCCCCTTCTGAATAACGCTCCCTAATCAAACTTTTCCCAGAGATTTTCCTGGGAAGAGCTATTTCCTTTTCAAATGGGATGATGGGGTGTTTCACTTTAAATGAAGGGGGCTTCATGTTGGTTCTTTGGTGCCGCTGGTGGTGGGAGTTTGCCTGGTTGCAGTGGCAAAACGTCTGACTTCCCTACTTCCACGCCAGGTTAACAACTTGTGGCTTTACCCAGGCTGAGAAACACTGGCTGGGTAAGAGGACCCGTCCCTCCGGCAGCTACTATTGGCCCTGGCCCATGCCGCCTCCTTTGGCAGAGCTCCAGAATGCAGCCTGACTTCATATCCAAAGGAGCCAGCGGTCAAGAGTCTGTCAAATGCCATCCTCCTAACATGGAAGGCTTCTTTCTCCTCCATCCCCCATCGACTTTGAATTACATCGACTTTGTAGTGTTGATGTAATTCTGTAGTTTTTATAGAAAAACTTACTTTTGTTTGAGCGCAGAAGTTCTGCATGGATCTCCAGCTTCTCAGGTGGGTCTGTAAGACAAGAACAAGTCCTTTGGGTGAGCGATTCCCCTCCCGTTAGGATTCAGCAGAGGGTAAGAGAGAGTCTCATCCCACGATCTCTCTCTCTCTCTCTCTCTCTCTTGTGTGTTCTCTCAAACAATGCCAGAGTGGTAGTGAATCTGCTCTGGATTCCAGCCAGAACTCTAAAGGACCTTTCCAAGGGGCTCCAGAGTGGATTTACTGCCCCACTGACCTTGGAGACACCAGCCTCCACTGCACTCAACACTCCTCCTTCCTCTGCATCTGTCCAGACTCCAAAGCCACTTCCTTTCCTCCCATTGCTATTGCCTTCAAGCCTCTCTGCTGCCTCCAGTGGCTGGAGATGCTGCCGTTTTCCTCTATGACCCCTCGCATGTGTGTTGCTTTGCTGGAAGGGAAGGCCAAAAAGTCAGCCTTGCCCAGCGTTCTGTTTCTGCCAGCAGCCTGCTCCAGAGAGACAAGGAAGCTGCAGTGTAGGTGGGACATTCCTAACGGATCCCACCCAGGTGACACAGACTCCCTAAAGTCAGCCCTTGATGACGATCTCGTGTCCTACTGCATTCCCCAGCGGCAGTCGGGCTTCATTTATTTATTTACTGCATTTCTATACCGCCTAATAGCCGAAGCTCTCTGGGCAGTTCATGACGCTGCTTAACCACAGTGGCTTTCCTGTAGCTTTGCAGCATGTTGATCAGAAATAGACAGGCTACCTTTAGGCAAGAGCTGATTCCTGTGTCATAATCCAAAGGGAACTGGAGGAGCTACGCCTGAAGGACAAACTGAGGGAAGCCTATATTGTACCAGTCTGTGTTTTTTCCTGGATTTTCCAGTTCATATGATTAAAGAACTCCTAGTTAAGCACACTAAGGTGTCTCGGATGGTCTTGTCCTTCCCATATCATAATAAGGAGGGATCCCTCTGAATAGGGGTTATCTTGGGTGTCCAGGGGGGGAACAGCCAGGCCAGGGATCTGTCCATTGAGGCAAGAGAACGAATGACATGCCTCAGACATTCTCTACGCAGAACTGATCTACATTTTTCTTGAACTCTTTCCCACAATTCATTTCAGTTCCAGTGAACCCAGACTTGAAGATCAGCCCTGGAGAAAGTGAACATGCAAAGTGGCCCCTTTGGGACAGGGGGACGGATCTAAAGAGTCACTCACAGTTGATGTCCAGCTGGATAGTCTCCGCCCTATACACAAAACTGGTCTCATTCCCATAGCGGACGCTGCAAGTGAGATTCTGTCCATGGTCTGCCACTGAGGGTACGAAGTTGAACACGGTGCTGTAGACTTTGGTGCCATTTGGCTGCAAGTCAGAGATCCTGGATCTGGCTTTTTCAGAAATGCCTTCCCAGGTGATGATCGGAGGCTTCAAAGCACAACTTCCTGGGGTTGTGCAAGTGATGTTTACTGGGTGTCCTGCTCGAAGCTTTCCCAGTATCTGTATTTCTGGGTTTTCTAGTGCTGAGGAGAAGAGAAAAGAAGAGTCAGCATACAGCTACATCCACCAGGTCTGTATTCCATCCCTACCAGTTGCATATCAGACAAACTAGAAGCTGTTTTTCCCATCCTAGATAGAAATAATGACACCTCTATCCCAATTCCATAGGGCTATCATTTTAGCTAGCACCTGCCAGAAATGAAGTTTAGACCTGAAGTAGAAACCAGATTTAGTCATATGTAGAGTAGACTCATTGAGTAGTCATGGCTAGTTTATCTTCTATTGCCTTCAATGGATCTACTCTAAGTATGACTAAATCTAGATCGAATCCCTGAGATTCATTTGCAACTCCATTCTTCAATATAGGACTCAGTTTTAATTTGCTTTCTTTTTTTAACTATACATATACTTTTGGAGTCTTTCTCTCTTCTGCATCTCCTCCTTTAAAAAAATCCCTAGCAGCCTGAATAAAAAAGTGTCCACAAAAATAAAAAGGTGGAAGGAACACTAACTTTATCCACTTTATATAATCAGGGTATTACCCAGTTGTGGCTCCTTACTAACCAATTGAATACCAATGACACCTACAGGATGAACAACAGATATCCCCATTAATACTAGAATTGCCATCTTGCAAACCAGAGATTCCTGTAGAATTCACCAATAACCTGGTGGATAATGCAATGGCAACTCCTCATGCCTGTTGTTGCTGGACCTAAAAGGCAGCGCTTAGGAACATATCCTCAAAATGTATCGGACACATTTGACAAAGGAACAATAAAATGTGTGTACACTAAAATCAAAGCAAATTAAGAACCCTGAAGGATCACAAAAACATTAGAAAAGACCATTCAATCATTCCATGTACAGTTTCCAATATGCAGTGAACTTTATCCAAGACCTTAATCATGTAATGAAGAAACAGCCCAGTGATGTTTGGTTACTGGTTTCTTGCAAGCAATTTTGATATGTTTATCAGATATGTCTCTCATAGTATGTCATTTATAAGGCTTGCCTTTCCCCCAATTTATACATAGCCCTAGTTTACACGCTGGTGACCCTCTATTCAAAATTTCCTATTCAATGCAGGTTACCCATCCCCTGCCTGGCTTGCATATTTTCCCTGAACTCGCTCTGGCTGCCCCATTCCACCCCAGCCCCCCAATTTTTTAAAATGTTTAAACTTTAGATGCAAAAAAACTGTTTTTTTTTTATTTTTGTTAAGTATTTATTTGCAGTGTGGAGCCCGGAGCTCCCTGTCCCCCCTTCCAACGCCCCCTTTAATTCCCCCCCCCTTAAAAAGGCTCCGCAGAAGTGCGGCGCTTGGCTTCAAGCTAAAAAAGTTGTGGTAAGTGCCCACCTTTTTTAGCGCTGAGCTTCGGAGTGATGGCTGTGTCATGTAGATCACCTGCCACCACTCCAAAGCTACCCCAGGGTAAAGTGCCCATGTAGATGATCTCTCCAATCTATACTTCAGATTAGGGATGTGCTCCGCTCCGATTAGGAGCGTAGAAGCAGTAGCGGATTGGCCTGCTCCGCCTTACCCAGAGGCGGAGTAGGAGCGGACCGCGGACCCCCTAGAAGCAAGGCGAAGAGAAGCGACCATTTTTCGGAGCTCCGAGTTCAGTCGGAGCGCTCCGGTCGCCATCTTGAAAACATTTCGCCATAGGATTGCATTGCGGCAAATAATCGCGCATAACTACGTTGTTTTTGAAGCTATCGTTCTGGAAATTCTTGTGCACAGAGAGTCGTGGATGGGGGTCATTTTGAGACCACTCTCACCTCTCTGCGTGCTGTGGTTCACGTGCAATATTTTTTTAAAAATCGGGTCAACCGCGGGGCTCAAACTGCGTTTCGGCTTTTCGCCCATAGGATTGCATTGAGGGAAAGAATCGGGGATAACTGGGGGGGGGTTTAAGCTATCGTTCTGAAAATTCTTGTGCACAGAGAGTCGTGGATGGGGGTCATTTTGAGACCACTCTCAACTTTCTGCATCGTACGGGTCGCGGGCTAGAAGTTTTTTAAAAATAGGGTCAACCGCGGGGCTCCGTTTCGGCTTTTCGCCCATAGGATTGCATTGAGGGAAAGAATCGGGGATAACTGGGGGGGGGTTTAAGCTATCGTTCTGAAAATTCTTGTGCACAGAGAGTCGTGGATGGGGGTCATTTTGAGACCACTCTCAACTTTCTGCATCGTACGGGTCGCGGGCTAGAAGTTTTTTAAAAATAGGGTCAACCGCGGGGCTCCGTTTCGGCTTTTCGCCCATAGGATTGCATTGAGGGAAAGAATCGGGGATAACTGGGGGGGGGTTTAAGCTATCGTTCTGAAAATTCTTGTGCACAGAGAGTCGTGGATGGGGGTCATTTTGAGACCACTCTCAACTTTCTGCGTGCTGTGGTTCACGTGCAATATTTTTTTAAAAATCGGGGTTTGGGTTTTTTTTTTTTATTATTATTATTTTTTTGGAAGCGATGACAGGCACATTCAACTCCCAATCCTGATGAGAATTCATCTCCTCAGAAAGCATCCTCCTCCAATCCCAGCGTTGGAGGGGGGACTAAGGCAGACCCACCCTGAGAACTTTCTGTTTTGTGTCTCTTTGTGGGTTGGCGTTCGTGGAGGGAACACTTACTTAGCTAGTGCTCCTGCTTTGGAGATAGATTAATTTAATATAGGTTTAGTTTGGCGCGTGTGTGTGTTTGTTTGCTTCTTTCTGACTTGTAGCTTAGTTTGCCCTGTGTTTTCCCCTTACTTTGATTTAATATAAACTTTATTTTTGAATTTTGGAGTGTGTGGTTGGGTTGGTTGCCCCCCCCCTTCCCTGTATTAAAGCCTGACTGTTCTGCTTTTGTGAAAGCTTTCTTTTGAAAGCATACACACACTTTTTGTCCCATTTCCCTACATTTATATTCTTAAACATATTTTATTATATTCTTTCACATAGTCCATTAGTATATATTCTCATACATATTATATTAGTATTCATATTTTGTTCTTCTTATAGTAGTGGTTGGTTCTTTTTCCCCCTCCCCTCTCTTAAATCCTGATTGTGTTTCCTTCTATCTTCTATATACCAAATATACCAAAAAAATTGGATTCTCTTTTTCTTCTCTGTGTAACTTCGACGGAGTGGGCTGCTTTTGTCAAGTTCAACAGGCAGCCACAGATTGAGCATTTTGGGGAAAGCATACGCACACCATTTCCCTATTCTTAAACATATTATTATTATATTCTTTGACATAGTCTTAGTAGTCTATTAGTATACATTCTCATACATATTAGTAGTAGTATTCATATTTTGTTCTTCTTATAGTAGTGGTTGTCCCATTTCTTGTCCCATTTCCCTACATTTATTAGTAATATTCTAAAACATATTATTATATTCTTGTAGATATTCTTAGTAGTATATTCTCATACATATTAGTAGTAGTATATTTTATTGTTCTTGTCCCATTTCCCTACATTTAAACATATTATATTCTTCTTATACATATTCTTAGTAGTACCTTATACATAGTATTAGTAGTATTAATATTTTGTTAGTCATCATGAAAAGAGAAAGCAGGCGTGCTGAAAGCAGCAAGGCTCAGTCTGCCAGCAGGGCTTCCTCTCCTCCTGTGAAACTCAAACGGGCAACTCCTTGGCTGACTGCTCCAAAACAGAAGCAGGACAAGCAGCAGGCAGAGCCACTCTCTTCTGCAACTTGTGCCCGGCGTTCTCTTTTTGAGGGTGGGAATGGGAAAAGTGCCCGTTTGCAAGAGGCACGTGGCAGCAGTGCCATTAGAGGAGGAGGAGTATCCCCAACTCCTTCATTCTCCTTTCAGCCCACGAGCCCGCTGATGGACCTAGACGAGGTCCTCAGCACAGTGGAGGGGGGGGAGGAGGAGGAGGCGGTGGGCCTCCAGGATGTGGGGGCTGAGGAGGAGCAGCAGCAGGCCGAGGCTCTCTCCCCAGTCTCATCCCACACCCCTGTTTCTGTGGCAACACCAGAGAGCTCAGGCGGGCAATTGGTGGTGTCACCACAGAAACGAAAGACAAGCATCGTGTGGGACCACTTTGAGTTGGGAGCGGATCCCCGCTTTGCTGTCTGTCGCCACTGCAAACTCAGCCTAAGCAGGGGTTCATCGACAGGGCATTATGGAACCAGCAGCATGAAGATGCATCTTCATAGGCAGCACCAGGCGATCTTGCTGGGGAAAGAGGCGGGCAAGGCGACTGGTTCCAGGGGAAAGCCGAAGGCTGCTGCTGGCACTGCCACTCTAAGCTCTCCATCTCCCATCCCCACAAGGGTTAGGCAGGCAACCCTGCAGGACATGGGGTGGGGGAAGTATTGACCCACAAGATGGCGTTTTCCAATGCCCACCCAGGGTGCTACTGTGTTGGGGCATCTGCCGGGACTGACTCCTCCCCAATACTAGATCTATGACATGTCACTCTGCCTGCCCCTCTGCTAGCCTGTCCTCCTCGGTGACCGACTCGCTGGGATGGTTTGCGTTTGCAATGCGTGACTAACTGCAATGCTGGCTTAGAAACCAGCCATCACTTCCTTGTGCCCCCAGAAATGCCCGCAGCCTGCCTGCCTGCCTGCCCGCCTCCCCCGGGGTGCTGCTGTGGTGGGGCATCTGCCAGGACTGACTCCTCGCCTACTCTGCCTGCCTCTCTGCCCGCCTGGTGCCTGGTTTGCTCCCAATCGTCCTCCTCTGTGCCCCTCAAGGCGTAACTGCTGGCTTAGAAAGAAACAACCAGCCATCTTTGCCTCACTTTGCGCCCACTTATGGGTTGGTTTGCTATGCGTTAGTGCTCAAGCCATCCTTGCGGCACTACAATGCATGCTGCCTGCCTGCTTTCCATTGATGGTGCTATATAAATAAATAATAATAATAATAATAATTCTCCCCTTCCCGCCTTGCAGCGATGGTGTATGTGTCTTGCTTTGACTAAGGGGAGAAGTCCTTCCTGCGCTCACTTAGACTTTATCAAATTCAATAATCCCTTTTTCAAATGTGCCAGAAGATTTAGGGTTATCTCGTGGCATGTTGGGATTGCCTTGGAACTGGCCCCATTGAGCTGTCTGCAATTGCAACTTTAAATCCCTGACATACTGGAGTGTTCAAATTTCAAAAGTTCCCCTAACATCAGGGGATGATGGGATTGCCTTGAAACTTGGTGTCCATGGGGACACATGGGTAAGCTGTCATGGGACCAAAGGATAGGTTTCTAACGTGCAAATTGACGTAGTTGTAGAATGGGACTTGATTTGGGGTGAGTTAAAAAGTTTAAGCCGCGCCAAAAATCAGGGGATGATGGGATTTGCTTGCAACTTGGCGTGCATGTGGACACATGGATAAGCTCTCCTGGTGCCGAGTTTGAGGTTTCTAACATGCAAATTGACGGAGCTATCCCAAGGGGTGTGAATGGGGTGCCCGATTTTCATAAATTCCCCAAAAATCAGGGGATGATGGGATTGCCTTGAAACTTGGCGTGCATGTGGACACGTGGATAAGCTATCATGGTGCTGAGTTTGAGGTTTCTAACGTGCAAATTGACGTAGTTGTAGAATGGGACAATTTGGGGTGAGTTAAGCCATGCCAAAAATCAGGGGATGATGGGATTTGCTTGCAACTTGGCGTGCATGTGGACACATGGATAAGCTCTCCTGGTGCCGAGTTTGAGGTTTCTAACATGCAAATTGACGGAGCTATCCCAAGGGGTGTGAATGGGGTGCCCGATTTTCATAAATTCCCCAAAAATCAGGGGATGATGGGATTGCCTTGAAACTTGGCGTGCATGTGGACACGTGGATAAGCTATCATGGTGCTGAGTTTGAGGTTTCTAACGTGCAAATTGACGGAGCTATCTAAAGGGGTGTGAATTAGGGTTATGGGAGGTGCGTTAGAGGGTAGAGCCGCGCCAAAAATCAGGGGATGATGGGATTTGCTTGCAACTTGGCGTGCATGTGGACACATGGATAAGCTGCCCTGGTGCCGAGTTTGAGGTTTGTAACATGCAAATTGACGGAGCTATCCCAAGGGGTGTGAATGGGGTGCCCGATTTTCAAAAATTCGCCAAAAATCAGGGGATGATGGGATTGCCTTGAAACTTGGCGTGTGTGTGTATACGCCCATGAGGTGTCATGGTGCCAAACGTGAGGTTTCTAACTTCAACGGAAAAAAAGTTGTTTACTTTTTTAGCTTTCAATGCAAGCCTATGGGGGGGCAAAAACGGAGCTCCGGATCCGATCCGGAGCTCCGAGCGGAGCGGAGCGGAAGTGGGCGGAGCGGGGGCGGGGCGGAGCGACCCGCTCCGAAAAATGGCGGATCTGCAAGTGAAGCGGAGCGGGGGGTCCGTGCACACCCCTACTTCAGATAGAGATGCATGCAGATACAAAGAACATGAACAGCCAGAGAGAATCAAGGCCTTGTCAAGGATAGAACGAGGGATGGGGGCAGAGCTCTAAGACGTTCTTTTGAATCAATTGGAGTTGTCTTATTGTGGGCAATGTGAGAGGCGCTGAGCTGAAGGATTTCTCAGGCTCCTTTGTTAATCCTGCAACGACACCGGAGATCACTCCAGGAGGGGCAGAATCTCTCCCTCTTGCTCTGGAGCCAACAGAGGTTTTCCTTTTTCTTTTAAGCATCACGTTGCACCTTGTTGCTCGTGTGGTTGTGGCACACCGTGGATCATGCTGCCCAGAAGGGTCTATGCATGGCCATGTGCAAGTGTGTGTGGGGTGGGGAAAGCCTCTGGATTTGTGGCAGTGGCTTTATTGATGTGTTTTGTGTTGGTATTGATAGCCCACCCCTACCCAAAGGCTCAGGGCAGGTGGGAGCGTCAGCACAGCATCAGGCATCCTTGCAAGCACTCACTTGTTACACTCACAGACGGTTGGCCAAGACGTTTGTAATCAAATTTTGCTTTGGGCTCTTTCTCCATTCTGAAATAGTAGTTCCCTCTATCACGTTTTTGGGCATCGTTGATGGTGAGGGAACAGTTGCCTCCTTCCAGATCCTCAGAGAGATGAAAGCGATTGAGAGCGAAGTCTGCAATGTCTTTTTTGTCATTATTGGTGGCCACTGCAGGATCGTTTGTAGTCTTTCCTACCTCATACCAATATCCATACAATGTGGCACTGATTCTAGCATCACCTGGATCGTAAGTGAAACTGCAGGAAATGAAGACACAGAGCCCCTCCGGTACCGACACAGCATCGGGGGCAGTCATTGTATACTTTCTTATATCACATTGCACGCCTGCAGAGAGGAGAAGACAAGAAACTTAACCATCCAGGTAGGTTCCCGGTCCCCTCCCTGCCTCACCCCAGTATTGGAAAAGTCTGGAGAATCCATGGAGCAGACAGTGTGTTGCTCCCATAGCTCTGCCCCCTCAGCCTGCCCCTAGTCCTTACCCTCCCACAGAAGGCAGGTTGAAACCAGGCCAAGAATCAGGACTTCAAGGAGATGGCCCATCTTCTCTTTTCTTCTGCCCCCTGAAACTTCAGTAGTTCCTCTGTCAGCTGTAGGATCCTAAGAAACAGAAAGAACGAGGAGGGAAAAGTATGTACAGAAACATACAGAAAGAGGCCTCCCGATAGTAACAGTAATATGACTGATAGTTTCTCTAAACAAGTGACCGTCATGATTGGCCACTCACGAAAGTTTGGAGGTTCATTTCACAATTTCGTCAGCATTCAGGACCCCTCCCATGATATCCCCAGGAAATTGTGGGTTTAGAAAAACCCAGGGATAATGTGGGCATATCCATCTCCTCGCGTGTAATCTTGGCATCGTGCTATGATTACACCACCAGATGGCGCTGTCTCAGTAATTTCAATTAAGCACATGAAACAAGCAGACAGAGGAAGTATTCAGTTTCAAACCACATGGTTGAGCGTGTAATGCCACCGATCACATAAAAGAAAGAATGGAGAAGCAGATAGGGATGGGAAGGCAGCGCAATGTCTTTTGAAATCCAGAAACGCCCTGAATCTTTCTTTCTGTCTAGTATGGAGGACTAGTTTTACTCAGGACCTTAAGAATTTGGAATTATTACTTCAGCAATTCCCACCCTGGACAGAGATTTGGCAGAGAGGCTTTGGGGGTTCATTTATTTTATTTATTTTATTTATTTAAAATATTTCTTGGCCACCTTGCAGGGCAGAGGCCTTCAGAAGGTGGCCCTCACAAGGTGGTTATTTCATTGCTTCTAGTAAAGCAGAGTGCAACAGATGCCAACAGAGAGACATTTCTGATTAAAAAACTAAGCAGAGAGAAAAGGATAAGGAGAAAAGAGCACTGTAGAGAAGGAAACACCAATATCTTATAATAACCATCTTTGGGGTATTTTGTTCCTTGCTTAGGATCATTTAAAGTTTCTTCAATGTCCAGAGAATGATACTATGGAACTCGGGGCAAAACTAGCCATTTCTTTTAAAATATATAGCTCTAGGTACAGGGGGTGATTTAATAATAATAATAATAATAATAATAATAATAATAATAATAATAATAATAATAATAATTTATTACCCGCCTCTCCACTTGGATCAAGGTGGGGAACAACAGTGAATATAAAACACATAAAAACTGATTTAAAACATAGTATACATGATTAAAATATCCTTAAAATATCCTAAAAACATTCTAAAATTTCACTGGATAGGCCTGCTGGAATAGATCAGTCTTTATTGCTTTTTTAAAATGCTAAGAGACGGTCAAGTTGACGAATATCCTCCGGCAGGCCATTCCACAGTCTGGGAGCAGCAGACGAGAAGGTCCTCTGGGTAATGCCTGAGGCTAGTTTTGGCAGACTGAAATAGATTCTTCCCAGAGGACCTGAGTGTGCGGGGTGGATTGTACAGGAGAAGGCTGATAATTCATACTGCCATATATGGTGAGGTGAGGTTTAACCTTTTCCTCTCCAGTTGCAATCCCAGTGGAAATCACCCCCTGCACTGCAAATAGCGATAGAAAGAAAAACTCCCATTGGCTCACCACCACCTCTGACATGTAGTGGTTCTGATCCCTTCCTCACCCCCAACATGTTAGTAATTCCTATTCCTCCCCATATCAAGAGTTGTTAGCTCACCATGAAAAGTAATTGTGTCTCATTAGGTCTTTATATGGTTGATCATGCTATCTATGGTTTGTTGTTTATTCATTCAGTCGCTTCCGACTCTTCGTGACTTCATGGACCAGCCCACGCCAGAGCTTTCTGTCAGCTGTCACCACCCCCAGCTCCCCCAAGCTCAAGTCTGTCACCTCCAGAATATCATCCATCCATCTTGCCCTCGGTCGGCCCCTCTTCCTTTTGCCTTCCACTTTCCCTAGCATCAGCCTCTTCTCCAGGGTGTCCTGTCTTCTCATTATGTGGCCAAAGTACTTCAGTTTTGCCTTTAATACCATTCCCTCAAGTGAGCAGTCTGGCTTTATTTCCTGGAGTATGGACTGGTTTGATCTTCTTGCAGTCCACGGCACTCTCAGAATTTTCCTCCAACACCACAGTTCAAAAGCATCTATCTTCCTTCGCTCAACTTTCCTTATGGTCCAGCTCTCGCAGCCATAGGTTACTACGGGGAATACCATTGCTTGAACTATGCGGACCTTTGCTGTCATAGAATCATAGAATCATAGAATAGCAGAGTTGGAAGGGGCCTACAAGGCCATCGAGGCCAACCCCCTGCTCAATGCAGGAATCCACCCTAAAGCATCCCTGACAGATGGTTGTCCAGCTGCCTCTTGAATGCCTCTAGTGTGGGAGAGCCCACAACCTCCCTAGGTAGCTGATTCCACCGTCGCACTGCGTCAGTGTGGTGTCCCTGCTCTTAACTATTTTATCAAGATTTGTCATTGCTCTCCTCCCAAGAAGTAAACGTCTTCTGATTTTCTGGCTGCAGTCAGCGTCTGGTAATCCTCAGATAAAAGGAAGGAAGGACTTCTTCACTCAGCTCATAGTCAAACTATGGAATTCACTATCATGAGATGTAGTGGTGGCCACCAATTTAGATGGCTTTAAAAGGGGGTTAAACAAATTCATGGAAGAAAAGGCGATCAATGGCTACTATTCCTGATGCCTCTGTGCTACCTCTAGTATCAGAGGCAGCATGTGTTTGAACACCAGGAGCTGTGGAACATGGGCAAGAGGGTGCTGTTGCACTCATGTCCTCCTTGTGGGTTGGTCGGCCACTTTGTGAACAGAATGCTGGAAGGGATGGACTTCACATCTGATCTAGCATGGCTCTTCTTTCTTACATTTCTATCCCACCTTTCCCCCCTCCAAGGAGCCCAAGGCAGTCCATGTGACACTCTTCCTCTCCATTTTATCCTCACAATAATCCAGTGAGGTAGGTTAGGCTGAGAGTGAGGGACTGACCCAAAGTCACCCAGTGAGCTTCATAGCTGAGGAGTCTAGAATCAGTCCTAGTCTAACACTCTATCCAGTACAACACATGGGCTTGGCATGCAGAGGGTCTCAGGTTGTCTCCTAGGCATCTGCAGGTTTGTTGTTTATTCGTTCAGTCACTTCCGACTCTTCGTGACTTCATGGACCAGCCCACGCCAGAGCTTTCTGTCAGCCGTTGCCACCCCTAGCTCCCCCAAGGTCAAGTCTGTCACCTCCAGAATATCATCCATCCATCTTGCCCTTGGTCAGCCCCTCTTCCTTTTGCAGGTAGGTCTAGAAAAAACACCTGTCCAAAACCCTGGAGAGCCATTGCTGAAAGTCTAGGCCTAGATAGACTCAATGGACCTATGGTCTCTCTCCTGTGTTCCTATGATCATCACTAACAGCACAATCCTATGTATGTTTTACTCAGAAATGTGTCCCACTGTGTTCAATGGGGCTTACACCCAGGAAAGTGTGCATAGGATTGCAGCCTCAGTCATCCTTCCAAACACTAAGGAGGGTTTTACTACACATCAGGCATGATGAAACGTTCTGTAATCACTTGACTGTCTCACTATGCCGCACTGTGCAAAGTCACAAAAATCTCATTCTTTGGCACATTGGCCTGAGTGGCTTAGTTGCATATATGTCTCTGTATATAGGCTTGCTTATATGACAAATTTATTTATTTATTTTATTAAAACATCAGTATCCTGCCCTTTTATCACTGGGATCTCAGGGCAGCATACAGACAAAATCAGAACAATATAAACATAAATAACTTACACAGCTAAAAATGTATTAAATCGTTAACAAATTAAAAGCAGTAGAAACTTTTTAAAAGCAATAAAAAAATTAAAATCAATTAAAACTACTGTATGTGTAACCACAGACAATTTATTTATTTATTACATTTTTATACCGCCCAATAGCCGAAGCTCTCTGGGTGGTTCACAAAAATCAAAACCATGAAGCTCTTGAAGGCTTTGATAAAAAAGCCATGTTTTAACTTGGTGCCGAAATGAAGCCAGTGTCATCGCCAGACGGGCCTCCAAGGGGAAGGCATTCCACAAGCGGGAATTAAGTCAAGCAGTGCTGATCACGCAAAGTCCAGAGCCAAGCTGAGACCCAAAATCCAGTCCTTTCCAAAAGCCGAGTCCAATGTCCAGAATGCCAGGGTCACACCTTCAAGCGAAGTCAGGTCGAGAGTCCAAGGTCAGGAACAGAACAAGGAATGCACTGGTTCTCAGAGAATCAAAAGGTGACTGCCAGAGTAAGGCAGCATCCTGGTTCCTTCTTTTTAAGCCCTGCCAGTATGGCTTAAACCCTGAGTCTAGCTGTGCCTCATCACTCCATCCTCTGACCCAGCCTCCTATTTAAGCTTGGTGTCTTTTCCCAACTGGTTTTGCACGTGGAAACTCCTTCTTACTGCCTGCATCTGCTCTGCCCTTTTCCTACTCCTATGCTCCCGAGGGCTGGGTGGTCTGCCAATCTCTGCCTCTGTTTCCATCTCCTCAGCGTCAGGTATTGCAAAGGGCTGGCTAGCCTCCAGTTCTTCTGAGGGACCTGTGTCCCCCTCCGCTGCTCGACTTTCTTCTCCCTGCATGCCTATCTCTGGCCTGGCTGTGGGGGAGGAAACACCCTCTTCTTCAAGTAAGTTTTCCTCCTCCTCTTCCTCCTAGGAGGCTTCCTCAGGTGCAATCCTAACACATCCCAATTTGTCAGGGTTGTTGCTTTGTTCTGTTACAGTGCACAGTTACACCATGGTTGGTACAACTTGCTAACCATTTGCCTGAATTCACCACCCATTGTGACATAAGCAGTGATTTGCCTCTCCCCACAATCTCCCGGAGAACAAAGTCAACCGGAAAACTGGGCATTTTGGTTATGCTGTTCCTTTCCTTCTGTAGTCATACTTTAACCAGGAATATCACATGGGGCAACCACATGCAAAGAAGGGTGGAAAATAAGGAATGTGGGTGAACCAAACTGCCGATAGAAGGCTGTGGTGGCCAGAGGCAAAAGAGGACTGGGCTAGGGTGACCATATGAAAAGGAGGACAGGGCTCCTGTATCTTTAACAGTTGTAGAGAAAAGGGATTTTCAGCAGGTATCATTTGTACGCAAACAGCATCTGGTGAAATTCCCTCTTCATTGCAATAGTTAAAGCTGCAGGCGCCCTCCTCTCTTTTGTATCTGGTCAAGAGGACAGGACTCCTGCAGCTTTAACTGTTATGATGAAGACAAAATTTCACCAGGTGCTACATGCATTCAAATGACACTTGCTGAAATTCCCTTTTCTATACAACTTTAAAGATACAGGAGCCCTGTCCTCCTTTTCATATGGTCACTCTAGACTGGGCTCCTGCACCTTGAATACTTATGTAGAACAGAGGATTTCAGCAGGTGTATTATTACTTATTATTGTACGCATCTACTAATGGTAAATGAGTTCAGCCCTCTGTTGCATCAGGCCACCCTAGTATCCTCTGTAGTATCCTCTGTATCCTCTAAGATTCTATGATCAAACGGCAAGGGCATTCAACTTACACAACTACAGGAGTTGTTTCTCTGGAATCTGGTAGCCTCTGAGCCAGGGCCGGCCCTATGATTAGGCAGAGTGAAACCAACACCTCAGGCAGCAGATGCTGGAAGGCAGTGGCAAGGTGTTAGAGAGACCTGTGTGCCATACGGCCTACCCTGCATGGGGTAAGTTAGCCAGCTTCCTTCAGCTGCAATGAAGGATGCTGTCCCATCCTTAGCGTTGAAAACAGATTTGTCCGACCAGCCAGTTGGCTTTCATACAAGGAATGGGTGAGGGCCGCCATCTTGTTCTTCACCTCAGGCAGCAAAATGATCTGAGCCTGACTGGGTGCTTTTCCAGAAAAGAAGTAAAACATTTCTTTTTAAGCGGACGTTCAACAGTCAGAGTTCACCAAAGTGGATGGGATAATTTTAATTGAATTAATTATTTCACTGTCTTTGTGCGTGTTTAACTGCTGTTGCCCATAGTGATTCATCTTGGGAAAGAGTGGGATATAGAATCTCCACGAAACAGCTAAATGAAGAAATCAGTTGAGAAACCTGTAGGGGAGAGCAATCCTATGGCCCCAAGAAAGTGTCTCGTAAGGCCACATGATATTTCGGATTCCCAGATCTGAGGTCAGAGACAGCGCTCCAACCTCAGAGGAGGGAATCTGCCCTCCTCTCTCCCCTTCACAGTTGGCATGGAAAGAGCCATGATGGCTGCCTCTCTGAGATTCGGAATTCGACCTCAGAGAGGAGGTAAAGGGGGCAGTTCGGTGGGAGGGGTGGGGAATGGCCTAGAGAGGCCAGCATACAAGCTATCCCAAGGCCTCTCCAGCCACCTTCTCTCTCACTCTGAAGCACCACTGCTAGATGGGCAAAAAGCCCATCTAGTGAAAATGCAGAGCGGGAGGAGTGGGGAGGTGACGATCACCCCCACAGCTACTCCAGGGTAGGATCTACACTACTGTTTTATAACGATATTGAAGTGCAGTGTGTGACGCATTCCATATACCGCTTTCAAACCATTTCCGATGTGTAATATCCTGTAGATCTGGGCCTGTTCTGCACTGGACGCATGTAAGCCTCTGAGTTTGGAGGCTTAAGAGCATCGAGAGTGTAAACAATAGGATTGCTCCCTAAGTGGGCCAAGTGTGTTGCATACTGCACGGCCAGCCTTAGTAGTTGGCTGGGGTTCCCAACCAGAACCCTGTGCTGCTGCTGATGATGATGGTGATCCTCTTCCTTGCCTTCACTGCCCACTTGCTTGCCCTCTCCCTCTCCATCATAAGGAGAGGGCAAGCGAGCAAACAAGCAGAGACAGTAAGGAAGAGCAGTAAGGGTGGTTACAGATGTCACTGACCGTACTCTGTTGCCTTCTTCCTCTGAGAAGGGGAGGGGAGTAAGTGGGCATTGAGGGCAGGAAGGTGAAGAAGCACCACTCACCTTCCTACCCTCAGTGAGCTTACTGTGAGAGGCCCATAGCTTAAGAGGACCCACTGAAAGAGTCACCTCTAGGACAAGGGTGCAACAGCACCCTCCCATCCATGTCCCCCAGCAACTGGTGCATACAGGCTTATTGCCTCTGATACTGGAGATAGCATAGAGCCATCAGGGCTAGTAGCCATTGATCACCTTCTCCTCCACGTGTTTGTCCAAGGCCCTTTAAAGCCATCCAAATCGGTGGCCATCACTACATCTGGTGGCAGTGAGTTCCACAGTTTAGCTGTGTGAAGATGTGTTTCCTTTTCTCCGTCTTGACTATCCCATCCTATAGTATCATGGGATGTCCCAGTCTTATAACCTCATAGTATTATGAGAGGGTTAGGACTTTCTCTACAACATAATTTTATAAACCTCTCTCTCATACCCTCTGTTGTTTGACTTCCTTCTCAGCTGAAAACTCCTAAATGTTGCCACAGCGTAGGTTAACTCACAACATTTTATTGTTCCTAGGAACAGCTTCCCTCTCATTCTCTCTCTCTCTTTCTTTAGAAGTGAATCACTGCTGGCCACTGCAGCACACAGGAAAGCAGAACAGGACCAAAATATGATAATTTACCAAAGAACAAGTTTGAGCCTTCCTTCCCTAAAGCAAGCTTAATTTGGGTGTCCCAACACTGGTGTTTCCTTCCTTCTTCCTGCTAAGACTACAATTCTAAACCCAGTTACTAGAAAGTAATAGCATAGTCCTAGGTGTGACTACTTAGATGTAAGCCCTGGCTTTGCTCCCAGGTAACTGTGTATTAGATGGCAGCCTAAATCCCAGTGAATTTAGAGGGTTTTACTTATAAGTAAACATGCTTGGAATTGAAATGTAAGAGCCAGATCGAGAACGCAAACCGACTCAATCATCTTCCTAAGACACAACGTCCCTCAAGGCAGCCCACACTGTCTGTCTGTAGCCACTTCCTATTTGAAGGCCTGGATTTCAAAACCAACAAAAAAAAGATTTCATTATTAACGCCCCTCCCAACAAGAACCTAATGTGTGTCCACATATGTCTTTATAACCTATCCACATACGTCTTTATAATACACAATTCTTATTAGTGGACATTTTTTGATTTGAGGAAAAATAAATACAGGAAGTGAAAAGTCAAGAGCTTTTCTCTCTCTTTGTAAAAAGAAAGTGTTAATATGGTTGTTGATTATGCATTTTATGTTTTATATTTTTGTAACATATATATTCTTGAAACACAACACTGTTTTTTTAGACTTGCTAGCTGCAGGGAAAAATTCTGAGAGTGCCGTGGACTGCAAGAAGATCAAACCAGTCCATACTCCAGGAAATAAAGCCAGACTGCTCACTTGAGGGAGTGGTATTAAAGGCAAAACTGAAGTACTTTGGCCACATAATGAGAAGACAGGACACCCTGGAGAAGAGGCTGATGCTAGGGAAAGTGGAAGGCAAAAGGAAGAGGGGCCAACCAAGGGCAAGATGGAGGGATGATATTCTGGGGGTGATGGACTTGACCTTGGGGGAGCTGGGGGTGGCAACGGCCGACAGAAAGCTCTGGCGTGGGCTGGTCCATGAAGTCACGAAGAGTCGGAAACGACTGAACGAATAAACAACAGCAAAGCTGCAGGGAAGCATTTCATGTTGGCCTGGTTCAGACATCACAACAAACTCAGTTTTGTTTTTGTTGTTGTTGTTAAACCCTGGGTTGATGGGAATGAGTGAGCATGCCCAATTGCTCCTGCTGTGAGCAGGAGAGGCTAGACAAACTCGGACGATCCGTCTCTGGGTTGTTTGCCATGGTGTACAAACCAGAAACTCTGGCTTGTCTCCCCCCTGACATTTGAGAGGTGAGTCTGAGGGCTGATTCACACAATGTCATCCTGAAGCAAGAACATGCATATCTGAGTCCCCCTCTAATATTATTATTATTATTATTATTATTATTATTATTATTATTATTATTACTATTATTTATTGCATTTTTATACCGCAGGCGACAGCATTACTTTATCATTCCCCAGTTGCCAAATGTACAATGCCAGCAAGCTGAAGTACTTGGGCTAGGTTGCTATAAGGCCAAAATGAAAAACAGGTCTGGTCAAATCTATATTGGATCTATCTATACGTCGGACCAATTTGGCGATGTGCAGGTATGCAAGATTTCTGACTTACACAGAGCTCTTTAACATTCTGTGTGACATGCAGATCTGTATCATCCAAGAAGGTTGCATATCCTGACATGAGGGTCCACAATAGAGAAAATCACCTAGGGTGACCAACTGTCAGGATTTCCCCGGATTTGTCCTGGTTTTTGTTCTTTCCATGGTGTCAGGGGGGATTTTTTATAATTTTCAATAATGTCCTGGAATGACACACCTTCCCCTTTAAGGCTGCCATTAGCATGGCAGGAGGGAATGACATGCTTTCTTGAGGCACATCATTCCCCCACCCTGAGCTCCAATTGAGGTCTTAAAGGGGAAAGTGGGTCATTCGTGGACATTATAGAAAAGGCCCCAATTGGAGTGGATGGTGGTGGTGCAGAATGAAATCCTTTCCCCTCCTCCACTCCAATCGGGTTCTTTAAGGTGGCGGGGGAATAACGTACTTTCTGCAGGACTCAGAAAGCTGCTTCCCCCCCCACACACACACTAGGTGTCCTCTTTTCTGGTTTCCCAAATATGGTCACCCTAAAATCACCTTATATCATATGTACATCTCTAGTGAGAAGGCAGAAGCATTACTGAAAAGAAAAGAATGTAGGCCCCTGTTATGATTTTGTAAAGTCCAGTAAGTCACTTTTGTATAACCAGAAGATTTCAAAATAACTAGGAGCTTGAGATATTCCAGCCGAGCAAACTAAAGAATGGCAGAAGAAAAAGAAAAGGAATAATAAGCAAGCAAGCAAACACATTCGGAAGCCAACGTTAAGCATTTTAAAAGTTCTTTTGGTCTCAGTGGTGGCCCTTCAGAATCAATGATACTTCAAAGTACTTAACTTCAACTGAATCAGGCTCAAGGACAAGAAGAATATTCTTACCTCTTTGCGCCCGGACCAGCGTTTGCCCTCACTTTCCTGAGTTTCTGTGCCAATGCGCCTGTCTCACTCTTTTACCAGCACAGTGATACAGGAAGAAAAAAAAGACTTTCCCATAAATAAGTACCGGCAAAAAGCAGAAGTGGTCACACCTCGCAAAATGTCACCAGTAGATTGCAACATCAATGAACACTTGCATAGTGAAATGTAGGAGTCGATTAGGAAATCAAACTGCTAGTAAGGATGTGTTATTTATTTATTTATTTATTTATTTATTTATTTATTTATTTATTAGCAAAAGTGTTGATTCAAGGTCATTCTCAATTGGTTCTAGGCTATTTATTTATCACATAGAATCATAGAATAGCAGAGTTGTAAGGGGCCTACAAGGCCATCAAGTCCAACCCCCTGCTCAATGCAGGAATCCACCCTAAAGCATCCCTGACAGGTGGTTGTCCAGCTGCCTCTTGAATGCCTCTAGTGTGGGAGAGCCCACAACCTCCCTAGGTCACTGATTCCATTGTCGTACTGCTCTAACAGTCAGGAAGTTTTTCCTGATGTCCAGCTGAAATCTGGCTTCCTTTAATTTGAGCCCGTTATTCCGTGTCCTGCACTCTGGGAGGATTGAGAAGAGATCCTGGCCCTCCCCTGTGTGACAACCTTTTAAGTATTTGAAGAGTGCTATCATGTCTCCACTCAATCTTCTCTTCTCCAGGCTAAACATGCCCAGTTCTTTCAGTTCTTTCATTTCCCATGCTGCTTAATAACCAAAGATCTCTGAGGACTCTTGTCCTCAGGCCTCGCTCCATGCAAGACCCATTCCCAGTTATTTTGTAGGGATGGGTGGCGGGGAAGAAATTGGTTTGGGTCGCATTAGTATAGAATAAAAAAAATATTTGCATCAGCCACGAGCCGTTGCAGTTAATAAGTCATACATTAGGGTGAGCATATTTGGGAAACCAAATAAGAAGACACCCAGTGGGTGGGGAAGCACACTTTCTGGACCCTCTGGAAAGTCCATCATTCCCCCGCCGCACTAATGGCAGCCTCCATTAGTATGGTGCAGGGGAATTACGTGCTTTCCAAGGCTCCCGGAAAGTGTGTTTTACGTTCCTCCACTCCAATTGTGGCCTTAAATGATGTAGTGATGGCCGCCAATTTGGATGGCTTTAAAAGAGGGTTGGATAAATCCCTGGAGAAGAAGGCTATCAATGGCTACTACCCCTGATGGTTATGTGTTACCTCCAGTATCCGAGGCAGTAAGTCTGTGTGCACCAGTTGCTGGGGAACATGGGCGGGAGGGTGCTGTTGCACCATGTCCTGCCTTGTTGGTCCCTGGTCGACGGCTGGTTGGCCACTGTGTGAAGAGAGTGCTGGACTAGATGGACTCCAGCATGGCGCTTCTTATATTCTTATGTTCTTAGATGGACCCTTGGTCTGATCCAGCATGGCCTGCATGGCACTTAGGTTTTTATGTTCTTAACAGAGGAGTGAGGCTGTGCAGGTTAGCTCCACCACCACCACTGCATACAGTGGCTACACCTCTATTGTCCCCAAGTTCGGCTGTTGTGAGAAGCAGCTCTATGCTTGCACATCATGTAGACCTTCCCTCCAAGAGCCCTTCTCATACTAATGTGGACGATGGTGGTGAGGTGGTAGCAGTGACACATGATCCTGTAAGAGGCTGTGGCAGTTAGGGATGCACAGATCTTTTGTTCCATCATCCACTCATTGATAGAATCTAATCATTGTTGGGTTTTGTTTTGTTTTTATGAGAATTTCATTCTACTTGTACAATTGTAACTTAGAGAAAAGTACAAAAATGATCTCCTAGTCTGGGAAACCTGCATGAATCAGAAAAGGCCGGTCAACTGTGGAATCCAAACTCACTTGAATTGGTTGTGGATTTCTCTGTCATCCCTAGCGGCACCCCACAAACCTTCCCACACACTTTCAAAGTATTGCCTAGTTCAGAAGACACCTTAAACCATGGTTTTAACCACAGTGGTTAAGCCAGAAAGCCGGGCTGTGTTCAGAAGACACCTTAAACCATGGCTTTAACCATGGTGAATAAAGCAAAAAGCCTTATTCACCATGGTTAAAGCCATGGTTTAAGGTGTCTTCTGAACACGCCCTATGTGTGGCGTGGGTAGATGTCTGAACTCCTCTGTATGTTGGATGGAGAGGGACCTGGTCAGCCAGGCTCTTTTCCAGATACTCTTTCCCTCTCCCTCAATGCACAGCCATTACTAAGGTTTTGGCCCAAATGTGGACATCTTTTCTCATGGTGGCCCTTCTAGGAAACAGTAACCCTGGGATTGTTTGCTTGGAAGGTGCCGGTCAAAGAACAAATCCAAGATGACAGTGAGTCTCTAAGGAGGACACAGTGGAGGGAAGGAATGGTTTGGGTGGAAAAGGTTAGCAGGTTTGTCTTTGCCAAGCTCTCTTTCAGAAAATGATGGTTTGTCCAGGAGGAAATGTCAATGAGGCATTTAGAAAGATGGGACTAGACAGGAAATGAAAGGTTGAGGGAGGAAAAGCAGACCTGGGAGTCATCGCCATAAAGGGCAGGCTGATTCAGATTTATAACCCACTTTATTCCCAAAAGCTTGGGAACGAGAACGGGAAGTTTATGTTAAACACACACACAGAGCATGCCTACAAGATTTCAAAATACCTTTAAACATCATTAATTACTAGCAAGTGAAGCTTGTGTTCTACAAGGATGAATATGATGGGTTGGATTCAAGGCCTTCCATCATGGACAGAAGGGCTCCTCTCACAGAAGGTGCTTCTGCTCAATTTTGAGAGACCCTCTCCCCTCTTCTGCACTGCTCACCCCAAACAGCAGGGTCCCCTGACACTGTGTGTAGCATTGTCATGGGGAAGAGAGAGTAAGGAAGTCCGCTTTCACCAGCCTAGTTGCACACACCTAAATCTGGATACAACCCATATCCTGCTTCTACAAGCTTTTATTTACCTCCTATTTGAACCTCAGGCAAACACGTGAGGAGACAATGTCCCTGAGCAGAACATACCACCCCAAGGGTGTGAAGGCCTTTATTATGATGTAAGTTTTATGTCCCAGTTTTTTACTGTTAGATATAAAAATGCTCCTGTTTCAAATGTTTCTTGCCATCAGGGCATCTTAGGCTACTTGTGTACTAGATGTCAGCTTTCTGGGTAATGTGGAAGTACCATAAACATTTTGGAGTACACTTCATGCCCCTCACTTTGAAAAAGAAATGTAGAAATCTTCGGTATTCTGGATTTTTAAAAAAACTGTCTTGGGCTACGTGCATACCAAATATAATCATTCTCATGTGTGTAGCAGGACCTGAATCAAAACATGTCTGTTTTTAGGGAAAGTTCTCCAGATGTCCTGTCTTCATAGATTTCTAATAATCAGAATGTTTTGGGGTATTCAGAGCTGCAGTTCATGAGGAAATTCTCCAAAACTGTAACACTGCCATGAGCGAGCGAACCAATGAGTGAAACCTGGGTGCCATTATTTATTTTGTATCTATCAGCTAAAAGAGCTGACACCCAATTAAATAAATCATAGTTGATTAATCTATGAATTTTACTGTGCAATTCTGCTCACGTCTACTCAACAGTAATTCCCAATGAGTTCATTGGGACTTATTCTCAGGTTATAGAAGATTCCTTCCCCTCCCTTGCATGTTCCATTTTGTATAAAAACTAGACCCTCCAAATCCTCTGTATTACAGCCAAATGGGTGAGCACAAGTTTGGCCACCAGTTTCAATGGCTCATTTAGCTCACTGTAAAAGCAAGAGTCTTGCAGCTCCTTAAAGATTAACAAATTTATTCTGACAAAAGCTTCCATGGACATTGTCTAGTTCATTAGATGTTAGCTTACTGTACAGCTTTGGGTAAGTTATGTTATCTGGTGGTAATGTTTCATGATCAAATGAGCAGAGACCTGTAACATCATTGGTGTGTGTATAGAGATCATCATAAAAAGAGACAGGGCAGCATTTGCTAATCGAGGTGCACACATTGAAAATAATCATATGAAATTATTGTACCATATAAAAAAGCAAGGTATCTATAGACATTAGATGAATGACTGACTGAACCACAAATCTAGAGTTAGTGACATTTACTGAAAATATTTAGAAAAACAGAGCTGTACAACTATATATGAATACATTTTATTTGTCTATGGCACAAAGGCCATTACAATCACAACAGTAAAACAAGATGTCAGGGAACGAAAGGTCATATAAAGCTGTACAACTATATATGAACTGTTCAAGTCGTAATGCTAAGTTATAGAAGATGGTGTACTGTCCATGGACACTCATTCATTGGTACTTTTCCCCTTGCCAGAAAACATTCTGTGACATCTCAGCAGCTTAGACAATTGCTTTGGGGGAGGACAAGGTTCATAGGCAGGCAAGCAAGCTATGATTATTATGATTATGATTAACATTTATATACCGCCTCATAGCCGAAGCTCTCTGGGCGGTTTACAGAGTTGTCAGGTGTTGTTTGACTTAACATAACAAATGGAACCTGGCTTTGCACAGACTGGAATCGTCCTTGTAGATACACTGAAGCCTTCAAGGAAACCTCCACAGCTGTCAGAGTTGGACATGTTGTGCCCGCCCCATCTGAGTGAAGCTACACCCACTGACACCCCTAGGCCCAGCCCCTGAGGACTACATGTGCTGGTGGAATTATGGGTGGAGTTAGTGTCATTTGGGAAAGTCAGTTAGTGAGCAGAAGCTGAGGCAGTTCCTTGGTTAGAAAAGAGACAGAATGAGTTCAATTAGAGGTGGAAGCTGACAGGGATTTCAGTAAGTGAGACCGCCAAAGTTAGGTTAGGCTATTAGAACCATTACTTACTTTTCTTATCAGTTGAGTACTTTTTCTGGATGTAATTTGATACAGTGAAGCCTTCAAGCAAAGTTACACAGTTGCCAGAGTTGGACACTTTATGCCTTCCCTGACCCCTAGGCACAGCCGACCCCCATACATAGCCCCTTGAAGGAGGGGTCTGTCCACTTTATTCCCCTGAGATGGGGGCTTCACGGTCTTAGAGGACGTACAAATTAACCGTTACACTGAAGTAGTACCTCTTTAAAAAAAATGATTAGCTGCCATTTTATTTTTAAGAATGGGAGATGAAATTTTCACTATGACTAAAACCATCCATGACAGAGTTGGAACAAATCCTGAACGTTTTGTAACAATTGCATGTATGGTTCTTGAGGACATATAGGCCCCGTTCAGACAACACGCTAAACCATGCTGCTTAACCACAAAATGGTTAATGGAATGCATTAAGGTTAATGAATTCCATTAACCATTTTGTGGTTAAGCAGAATGGTTGAGCATGTTGTCTGAACAGGGCCATTGACAAACACTTCCTTCCATACACACACACACACACACACAGGCCCCATTCAGAAGACACCTTAAACCAAAGCTTTAACCACGGTGGTTAAGCCAGAAAGCCGGGCTGTGTTCAGAAGACATCTAAACCATGGTTTAAGGTGTCTTCTGAACACAGCCCGGCTTTCTGACTTAACCACCGTGGTTAAAGCCATGGTTTAAGGTGTCTCCTGAAGAGGGCCATACTGAGAAGACTTCAAGCAAGTTTACAGAGCTGTCAGAGTTGGACACATTGTGCCCGCCCCATCTGAGCGAAGGCACACCTGCTGGGGTGCCCCTGGGCACAGCCTCTGCCGAGGGGCCTGTCCACTCCATCCCCCTTTGACAGAGCTGCCCCACACAGAGGGAGAACATGAAAAACATAAATGTTGTACGGTTAAAATCTGCTCGCTGCAGCACTGAACCATGATGCGAAGTTAGGTTGAAATCGAGCAAAATGATATTTTGGCTCAAGACGGCGGTTGAAATTTCACTATGCCTAAAACCGTCCCAGATAAGGCAGAACAAATCCTGAATGTTTCATATCAATCGGATGTACAGCCTTGGAGTCCTTCGAGGACATCTGGAAAAACACTTTCTTTTATAGAGAGAGAGAAGAGAAGATGGTTCACTGGACCCAGAACCATCTCTTCAATTCCTTCTTCTCAGCTAATATGTGCAGACCAAGCCAAGAAAGTGACTGTAAAGGAATTCTCTGTCCATATCTGGCATACCCTAAGGCTTCTCCTGCTCTGCCCATTCGGAGTGGGGAGTTGATGGGTTCTTTGATGACATGATGGGACTAGATTGCTTGCAATTCTAACCCCAATCACCCCCAGCTCTCATTCACTAATGGGAAGTCTTCCATTCCTTTAAGTCTTGCAGGGTCATCTAGGCCAGATCTACACCAAGCAAGATATAACACTTCGAAAACATTTTGAAAACTATATATGGAGTGTGTCCTGGGCTTAAACAGTTGTCACTACTGTTGTGAACCATTATAAAGCAGTAGTGTAGATCCTGCCCAGAGTGACCTTTTCCCCATCACCCCTAGCCCCCACAATTCCGGTCTACCGGGTTGGGTGCTCCTTGAGAAACAAGGGCTTTATTTCTGTCTGATCGCTGAATATTCCACAGATTCCTCTCGTGGGATCTGAGCTCCGTTGCTTTTCGGCTTGAACTCCAGGGCCGCATAATGGAGCGGATCTGGCTCAGCTGTGTTCCGTTTGGGAACTTTGGGGATCGGGCCGCGTTTTGGATTCCTCTCTGCAGCTACTTTGGACGGGCCAACATGGGGCCTTCTTGGACCCTGAAAGAAAGAAAAGATGCAGTGAAAAAGACTATCGTCCTCTCATTATTGCCACTACCACCCCATTGCCGAAGCGGCGAATTCTCCTTGAATTTGTGAAACCATGAGCGTAACTGTTTGTGAAAACACGAGTGTAACTGATCACTGACCTAAGGGTCATGCTGACATGTGCTCAGTGAGGTGTAGTGCATGGGGAGGTCACCTCCTTAGGTCAGTAGCCAAGCAGAGGTCAGTAGCTGTGTGTGTGTGTTTAATGTGTGTGTGTTTTTAACTAGAAGGAGGGCTTTCTCTGCTGTGGCACCCCGGTTGTGGAATGCGCTCCCCAGAGAGGTCCGCCTGGCGCCTACACTGTACTGCTTTCGTCGCCAGCTGAAGACCTTTTTATTCTCTCAGTATTTTAACACTTAATTTTAACTTAAATTTAATTTTTACTGTTCTAACTCTGTATTTTAATCTTATATCAATTTTGCTGCATGGTTTTATCCTGGTTGTGCTTTTTATACTGTATTTTGTATTTGTGCTTTTAACCTGTTGGTTGTTTTATGATGGTTTTAATTTTTTGTCAACCGCCCAGAGAGCTTCGGCTATTGGGCGGTATAAAAACGTAATATATATATATATATATATATATATATATATATATATATAAATAAATAATGCACTGTCTGCGGTGAGCTATGGTGTCCAAACAGCAGGTGTTTATAACCTTTTTTCTCAAGGGTTTACAGGTTGTTTGGGTGCTATCTATAAAAATGAACTTCCTTCAGTTGGCCTTAAAGGTATTTTTTTCTTTTTTCAACTTCCACTTTGATGTCACTTGCACTAGGTAAAAATCAAGGGAACACAGCTTTACTTTGAGGCACTGTTACCGAGCATTTAGCACTTTGTGCACATATGTATGGGTCCTTGTAGGGGCAGCAGAAGGATCCCCTAATATCACACCTGCATCGGGTCCCATAAACCCTCTTGGTGGCCATGCAAAGCTGAACATGAAGAGGGCACCAAAGATACTCCTTGCCCAGGGTGTTATTCCATTTATTTATTACATTTCTATACTGCCTAGTATCCTAGGGATGTCCCTGAGAATAATCAAGCAGGAGCTGGCTACCTCTTTCCTTTCCTTTGATGAAGTTCCTACTTCAGCCTAGCACTTTGCCTATTGTGTTTATGCAAGCAGTTACGCAACCAGTTACGTAAGCAGAATGCACAACCAGTTGCACAAGAGTTATGCACAATTGGTTGTACAGCCAGTTGTGCAATTGTAAAGCACACCCACTTATGCCACCACTTGCACAAACACACTTGTGCAAACATAATTTTAAGTGAATTCTCCTCTTGCTCATAGTTTGGAACCTAGTTTCCATTAGCACAACATCATTTGTGCTAACAGAATGACACCGCTGGATACTGCCTGCTAGCTGGTACTTAATTCAGATTTAAGTAATCTGGAATAAATAACTTGGTTCTCTCTGTGATTAAGTGTCCAAGTAGTAACCTATTTGCTTTCACTCCATGGGCCAAGAGGATGGATGCAGGATAGCAAAGCTCTACGTGAAGCCTACCACTGGTAAAATGTTACTGTAGATCAGGCTGAAGTTGTTCTTGGCTCTCTGATTTCCTCCAGTTACGGCGGGATCCACAGGCTGGACAGTGCCCGCTTTTGACGGTGTTTTCCTCCGCTTAAAGAACCTGAGAGTAAATTGACCAGAACAATGTAAGGTTCTCATGGTTCATTTTACTGAGCTTTCCTAGGACAAGAACACTTTAATTATTATTATTAATAATAATAATAATAATAATAATAATAATAATAATAATTTCTTACCCGCCTCTCCGATTGGATCAAGGCAGGGAAAAACAACAAGCATAAAATACTGATTAAAAACATCCTAAAAGCATCCTAAAAACATACTAAAAATATCCTATTGGGGTGCCTCCCTCTCTCTCTCTCTCTCCCTTTAGAGCAGGGGTGGGCAACTTGTATCCCTCCAGATGTTTTGGCCTACAACTCCCATCATCCCCAGCCAGCAGAGCCAACAGTAAGGGATGGTGAGGGTTGCAGGCCAAACATCTGGAGGGCCACAAGTTGCCCCCCCCCCAGTTTAGAGCCCTCTTCAAATCCCATCCCATGTGCTTAAGTCAGCCTTCCCCAACCTGGTGCCCTGCAGATGTGTTGGACTGCAACTCCCATCATCCCCAGCCATCATGCTCAATGTCTGTTTCAAGGCTGTAAGCTGGTCATGGCAGGGATCTGTTGTATTGTATACCATGAAGCACTATACACAAGAGGTTATCAAGAGGCGATAAAACACAAAGTTCCACCCAAATTCAAAATTTGGTCACATTTCAGAATTTGACATTTTGCCTGTTGAAACATGGCCTCTGGAGGCACAGGAGGTGGAGTCAGGTCAGAACCTAGCAGGGCCGGGGGCCAGGCTGGAGCAGAACCTGGGATATCTTTCTTGGGCTGGCTCTGATCAACTGGTACCGACTTTACAGGTTTATGCTGGTTTCCTGCCAGACAATTATTTTACTGGTAAGGCCAATAAAATAATGGACTGTGGCTGGCAACCCTTAGTAGACCACGGCAGGCTCTACACTACTGCTTATAACGGTTTATAATGGTTATGACAACTGTTCAGGCCCAGGACACATTACATACACTGTTTTCATAACGTTTTTAAAGTGTTATATCCTGCTTGGTGTAGATCAGGCCCAGGGTGTGGGGGAGATCCAGGCAAAAGCACATGTGGAAATAAATCAAAGGGAGAGAAACTCACTTGATCAGGCACAAGCCTAGCAGGAAGAGACCGGCTGCCAGCAAGGCCCCACACAGCCCAGAAACGAACAAAGGCGTACGGTTTCCTGCAATGGTTTCAAAAACAAACAAAAAAGAGTTCAGGGGAGGAAGTTAGAGAGGAACTCGGGAATCCTGGCTCCGATCTGCTCCACCCTGTGCATGAAATGCTCTTCCCTTCCCCAAAGCAGATCTGCCAACGCGCACCACTGAAACAGGCAACCAACATTTGCAACAGTGTTGAATGCAACAGTTGAATGCAACAGCATTCGCTACTATGCGGCTGTTGTCATTGAGCTGGCAGGTTCAACGGGAAAGTGGTCTTAACTATCCAGTGTATATTTCACCCACTCTCTGGTTTCCTAAATGTTGAGGGGTTATCCTTCTTCCATCACTTTTGCCCAGTATACAGAAAATTACAGAATGGTGGTGGTGGTGGGTGTTTTCCCAAGAGCTCAGTTGTTAGATCAAACAACATCTGTTTGCCACTGCCAGGAGTTGGCATCATTGGGCACCTTCCAAGGCCCATACCCAAGCAGGGTGTGTGGGTGTGGGTGGGTGGGTGTTGTCTCCTGAAGCCCCCTCCCTCAGCTCCTCAGCATTATCCTTGTAGTCACTGCCTCTTCTCACCTTTGTGCAAGCAAGCAGCATTTGCTTGTCTTCCCATCTCCATCTAGTTGGTGATGTGGATTTGGATCAAAGGGGCATCAAAGGGGAGCAGGGCACACTCAGGGAGAGAGCCAATGAGGACCAAAATCTGGAGCCAGCACTCAATCCTCATAAGTGTTGGGAATATTGCAGCCTTGTCTGCAAGTTACTGGAAGGGGGCAGTATTGCAGTTAGTTAATTCATGGGAATTTTGACCACAGCTAGCCTTAGGATCTCTATAGTCTAGAATGTGGTTTCCTGCGATTTCTTCCTTTTGCTCCTCCCCTTCCTCCCTCCCTCCCCTCTCTGACCTCCAGCATTACTGGGAGCACATGTGTTTGCTCTTGCTCCTGCCAGAGTAAGCAAACACAGAAGAGAGTTTTGGTTATGGAGCGGTATAGAAATATGATCAATAAATAAAATGGATTGAACAAACTTTTTTGAAACTCTACGCTGTACCTGCATTGGGTATGCAAGAATATTTATGAGAAAGACTGTTTTCCTTCACTGGAAAGGTGTGGTCTCCTTTTATTATTCTAAGATAACCTGTTTGCATGATGGATTGGTAAATGCTCATTCTGTTTAATGCTCAATCCAATGCAGGTTTAGACAAAAAAAACATAAAAACTCCTAGAACATTTTCAGCAAGAATTTAAGGGTGGGATTTCTAAATCCAGGGGAGGAGCCTAAGGCTGAACTCCTAGCACATATGCTTGGAAGCAAGGTCTATTGACATAAACAAGACTTAAGTGCAAGTAAAACGTGCTTTGGAGCAGGATGTGAATTTACCTCTTTGGGATGGTCTAATTTGGGCAGGTGTGCACCAGAATCCACGACCTGGGGAAGTCTCTCACCTGTGGAGGAGCTGCTGGTGGTGGAGCCTCTCAAAGCACTCATCAGGAAATGCATGGTGTAGACTCCAAAAGGGTTGCTCCCAAAACAGATGATCCTATGATCCATATTCAGACTTCCTGTCCAGTTTAGGGAGCTGGTGATGTCGTTCCCCTGGGCAAAGGAAGTGACCTGTTGCTTGCTGCTGCCCTCAGTTACTGTTTCCCCATCCACTTGCCACTGGATGTGGGGCGGAGGCTGGGAGTGCAGGGAGCAGCTGCAGAGGAAGCCACTGTCCGCATACCAACATGTAGTATTTTTCGGGGGTGTTCTGCTGAACTTGGGGGCATCTAGAAATGAAAAAAAAGAGGTGATTTTGAGTCAAATCCAGGAACAGAGTGAGTTGCAGTACTGCAGTGCAGCCAACAGAGGCAGCTAGGAGACTTAGGGGACATTCTTTTGGACCCGGGTGATGGGGCTTCTTCTATTGCAGAAGAACTGAATTTCTCCCAGCTTTTGTAGATGTAAGAGCTTCTGTTTAAAAAAAAGAAGACCTCCCTAAATACGAAGCCCTCCCGGATGCTAAAAGGAGGATGTAATTTCTCAGGAGGATCAGTGCTTCAGTACTGAACCTCAATTGCATCTCAGCAGGGAGTGAGGGATGTCCTGCAGTATGGAGTTCAACACTCTTTTAAAGCTTCATCACACCAGGGTTATACTGTGCAATCACTGCGAATTGCATGCAAAGGACTCCAAAGTTCTCCAGCTTACAATCTGCTTTGACTGTGAAGCACTCCCAGGCATCCTGCTTTAATTGTGCTTCACATATTAAAGAACCAACCTATTTTTACTACCTCTTTAGGAGCAAATCTTTTGTTGTTCTCTGAGTGGCCACTGGGGGCGCAAGAGGATGGTTTGATATGTTTAAAATACAAATTAAACAAATGCTGACATTTTCGTAAGTTTTAAAGATAAAGACATCAAAATTGGCACAGTAATAGATATTAAGGAGGGCTTTAAGCATACCAGATTTGAATCAGATTGGGTCATCCATTGATTTTATGATTTTTTACATTTCTCCCCCTTAAACCCTTTCCTGGTATGCAAAGGATCGTAGCAGCGCTGCCACCCGGGGTGTGATTTAGCTAACAACAGCAGCAGCAGCTTTACGCTATGGGGATAATTCAAGGGAAATGGGTACGTGGGATGAAGCCCTTATTCTCCCTGTAGTAGGGATTCCCAGAGCTTAACCCCAACCTTGGCTCACTCACATGCTACGTTGAGCTGGAAGATCCCCCAAGAAGAGCCAAGAGGGTTGGTAGCGTTGCAAACATATTTTCCCTCATCCTCAAGTGTTAAATTGGTCAACTCCAACAAGTTAGCTGAGAACTTCTCTGAGGTTCTGCCCGCCTTGACCCAACTCGTTTCGACTGGAGGGTTGCTGTCAACTTTGCAGAGGATCTGTAATGAGTCGCCTTCCTGAGCTGTCAACTGGGAGCCATTGGCCACTTCCCTGGGATAATCTGTAATTACAGCAAAGTGTCGGTGACCTCCAGGACAGAGCAAGGGCCCCTTTGATGGAACCAGTGTCATACTCCAGAGGAGAAAGGGGGCATCAGATACTGATGTTCAGACTCTAGGGCTCTCTGGTACCTTGAATGAGTGCTGGGTCTCTCATGGAAGCCTGGGAGATCCTAAACGTCACTGTCCTTGGAGGATCTGGAAGGAACACATCAATGATTCATGAGAGAAGGGCCTTCTCACTGATGAACTCCACACCCTCTGGAATGCAAGAGACCTACCACTATCCTACGAATGTAGGGTCTGCAATGATTCTCCAAGGAAATAATTTTCCCTGGTTCAATGTGAGGAAAGTGCACAGAGGAAGATTTTACAGCACCAAATTTTGACAATAAAATATTCCAGTTTTTAAACTATGATCCACGCAGTATGCATTCTGTGCTCCCGGTCCTCTTCCCAGTAAGATCTAAATTCTGCTCCACATTTTCTGCAATCTGAATGCACTTGGTAAATGAAACATAGTTTATGTTTACTTTGATGTGCATAACTTTATTCAGCGTCTATCATCTCTATTGATGTTTTCAACTCACTTTGTGTTTTTGAAAGAGGCTGCTGAGAGGAGGTGAGAAAATAGAAAGGTGTGGATCTGTATTCTTAGCTGTGCTCTTTTTTTGGCACCATGAGGACCAGCAACTTGCTCTTTTGAATAAACGAGAATGGAGGTTCTTGGGGCACCAACCCCTATGTTCAATTCTGCATCTGCACACAAGCCCTACAGACATGGAAGGCACATAGCATTGACTATGATGCTATGTCACAATATCTAGGATAAGGAAGATGAGTTACTTAGCAAAAAAAGAAAGTGACTTTCATAGTAGACACACAGAGCATCATTATTGGATGCTGCATAATCCATCCTTTAAATCGGATACCAGAAAAGACTCTTCTCTTCTGCTCCTGGGTAGCAAATTCATCTCCCTTTCCCCTTAAGGAATTCTGGGGCATGCTCACTGGAAGCTGAGAGAAAATGGCTGGAAGCAATGGAGCATGTAGAGATAATATGGGGGAGGTTCAGCTCCCCTTACCCATGCACCTCACCTAGAGCTTCATCACACCAGCGTTATACTGTGCAATCACTACGAATTGTGTGCAAAGGACTCCGAAGTTTTCCAGTTTATAATCTGCTTTTACTGTGAAGTACTCCCATGCATCCTACTTTAATTGTGCTTCTTAACCAAAAGAAGTGCAATATTTTGCTACTAGTTTTCGAGTGTATCATGTGTTGCTTTTTGAGCGGCCACTGGGGCGTAGGAGCAGGATTTGAAGAAAAAATAAACAAAAGCTTACATCTGCGTAAGCTTTAAAGATAAAGACATCAAAATTGGCACAGTAATAGATATTAAGGAGAGCTTTAAGCATACCAAATTTGAATCGGATTGGGTCATCCGTTGATTTTTTATGATTTTTTTACATTTCCCCCCTTAAACCCTTTTCCTGGTTTGCAAAAGATCTAGACACCCGGTAGCAACAACAACAACGGTGTCACCTTAGCACTGTAGGGGATAATTCGAGGGAAACAGGTACGTGGGATGAAGCTCCTAGTCCTACTCATGGCCCACTCTAAACGTAAAACTTAGTCATTCTTAAATATTATATATAAATGTGCCCTCTTGTGGTGAAAGAGATATACCGGCAAGCATTCCAGACCTGGAGTATTTTCAATTATTGAAATTTGTGGTTTCACCACCTGGTGAATGCAGCTATTCACGGACTTCTTAGAAAGCTTTGTAATGCGTAAGCGGTTTAGTAGCATCCGACAAAATCGACTTCACCGGGTGCTACAATAACTTCTGTCGTAATAAATGTGTTCGTTTGGGGGCCCGTTCAGATGACACTTCAGGCTCTGTGGTTAGCGAAACAGTGGCTCTCTGGGGTTAGCACTAACCACAAGCCGTGCTGTCACACAGAACACTTTAAGACACGGTTAGAGCAGCTGACCCTGCTGCTGCAGACAGCCAGACTGTGGTTAGTGAGCGACCAGGGTTTAGCAAAACACATCGCACAAGAGACTTTAAACCCTGCTGCTTAACCAAAAGCCTTAACCAGCAGGGTTTGAGGTGCCTTCTGAGCCGGCCCACAAGTCTATCCCTGCGTGTCCATTTCCTCTCTTGTCATGTCCCCATCACTCAATCCTGCTGCTTCCCATGTGATGGAGGAAGTGCCCGTGTAACCCCTTTGGAGTAGATGGTTTAGTCCCTTGGGCAGGGCTCTCACGCAGAGGGAGGGCTAGAGAAGAAACAGCAGAAAGTAAAAGAGAACCAGTTCTGCTGAATGTTATGAGTATTCTGTTTAATTATACGCCCTTATCACCTTACATAAGGTAAATTGAAATATTAATTGTGTACAGTAGCATTTGAAGGGGGTGGGGAATCTTTTTTTTTTTTGTATTGATATTTGTACTAATTATATTATTGCAGGGCTAATACTCTGAACTGTTTTGTTGCTCCTTGGGATTTGCCCTGGGACTTAAACGTTGAAAAAGTCTACAAAGAGGGACTCCCAGAGTACTCGGCGCACCACGCAAGATTGAGCTGCAAGCAAGAAATCCATGTGTTGTTGTTGCTGCACAAAGGACAGATTGTGGCATCTTTCTGTGTTTGAATGCTTACTAAAGGCATGTTTTGTTAAAGTTATATATATATTTTCTTTGCAGGTTTGTTCTAATTAAGCCCCATAGAACCCACACTAGGAGAATTTATACCCGCTCTTCGGCCTTAGCTAGACCTAAGGTTTATCCTGGGGTCGTCCCTGCCTTCTCCCAGGCTCCCCTGTGAGTCATTTACATGAACAGGGATGACCCTGGGATGATCCCGGGATAAACCTTAGGTCTAGCTAAGGCCTTCATGTGTAGGCAAGCCACACAATCTCGAGCCCCAGAAATCAGGGTGCTAAGTGATGTGAAGAATCTGCTTCCTAATGAGATGCTCCACCTCCACCACATGGAAGACAGTGGGGCCAGGTAGTGGGTGTACGGCAGAGGGGCTGGCTAGTGCATCCTCATTTTCCCCACTCATGTGATTAAAATCTCATCAGCTGGACCAACCAAACAGGGCTACTCTTTATAGCTGAAGCTGTATCCGTGTGGTCTGCAATGCAATCCTCCTCATGCTTATTTCCAGAAGTCCCAGTAATGGGGTCTATGTTTATGAAAGAACATATTTATAGCGTGCTGCAAAAAAATAAAATAAAAGTAGGAATGTTTGCTGGTGTGACTGCAAGCCAAACCACTTAGCAGAGGATGAATGTCCTCAGCTGAAGGCTCCAAAAGGTTCCCCCTACCACATACACACACACACACACACACACACTTACATTGCACAGTTATCCAAACGGTGTTCTTAGCTGAGCTTAAACAATGCACTGCCTGGCACTGATATGCCCCGGCATCCTCTGGGGTGATCTTGGGTAGCAGATACTCCGCGCCCTGCTTGGGGTCACCGATGGTCTTGCTCTCCTTTCTCCAGGTGAGGATGGGATCAGGCCTGCCGTCAGCACGACAGATAAGCTTGATGGCGTCACCCTCCTGGACCACCACAGGGTCCAAATCCCCTTTCGCTGTCTGAATACTTGGGACTGCAAGAGAAATGGATCTGGCTTACAATCATTTTTGGATGATGCCCTTTGTCAGGGGAGCATCTGTTAACACAGAGATGCATTGGAGTCTATTTCGTGATGGTGATTTACACCAAATGTGCATAAATTACGGTCTACTAAGGGAGAAGTTCCTGAAGTGTTTGGGCCAGTAAGGCCAAACCTGGGATATTGAGAAAGTGTCATGGCCACAGTCGTAAAATAGTTGGCATGGCAGTGGGTGCCCATTCACAAAATGGCTGCCATGGTGGATGTGGCCAATCACAAAACACCGATCTGACAGAAGGCTACAAGAGAAGTAACTAGGCCTATAAATTGTGTACAAGGCAGCATCTACATGCTTTATAATGATTTGTAACAGTATTGACAACTGTTGGGGCCTATGACACATTCCATATACCATTTTCAAGCTGCTTGGTGTAGATCTGTCCCAAGGCACAGATCAGGTCAGAAACACAATATATAAAACCATTCCTTTGAACCCACAGTTTTCTGCTGCAATATCCAATTCACAGAAGACACTGGTGGTGAGAATAAAATAGAAGAAACGTAAATAGAAGTCACAGAACAAAGGTGGAATCTGAACCCCAAAACACAAAGTCACCGTTTCCTTCTCCAGCAAAATGCTATTTTCATAAGAAGGCAAGTTTGTGAAGCTAAGAGACAAGTAATTTCAACACCCACGTTCACAAACGACGACTCCCACTCCAGCACACTCACCTCCTAAAAGCAAAATCAAGAGGGGTCTTGGCAAACAGGGAGGGGTCCAGGGGAACTGTGGTGCCCATGGCAGCACATTAGGGACTCCAGAACTAAAGCCAAGGCAGCCCAGCAGCTGGGTGTTGTGGTCTGCCACAGCCTTGACAATGTTCTTCTCACAGCAGGCAACAAGAACAGGATATTGACAAAGCTTGCTGGGTCAGGTAGCACAAGTGTGGTTGATACTATAGCCCTTTTCTCAGTGCTCAGGGGCTGCAGCTTTTGGGTTGGCCCATACAACTTATCGTAAGTTGCACAGGCAGCCAATCTTGGCTCAAGAGCAGGGTATAATTACGCAACAAACAAATTTAGTGATCATTGCCAAAGTATAACTGAAAGTCTTATAGACTTAGAATATCCATAGAGTGGATGCTGAGGACACTGTTCCCTTGCCTTGAGGTTATGCCACCTGTCAATAGAGGGAAGCTAATAGAGGGGAGATACGGAGTGGTGATAACCTTATTGCTGGATGCAACATCCGTCATGATTGTTAGAGACGGAGGAGAGAAGAGCCAAGCCCAAGTGGGTTGTAAGCATCCTCACACCAGTTCACACATTGCAACTCCACATTTGGAAATAACTCAGTATTCAAAACTTCATCATAGGGGTGAAATTACACATGTGGACTTTGTCCAAAGAGCATGTATTTAATGCCTGCTGAAAGGGAGCAAATAGGACCAGTTAGCCTAGCTTCTTCCTGTTCCTGCACAACTATGTCCTCTCCCTGCCCCTAATAAAGCCTTATGAGGAGAGACTGAAAGAACTGGCCATGTTTTGCCTGGTGAAGAGAAGATTGAGGGGAGACATGATAGCACTCTTCAAATACTTGAAAGGTTGTCACACAGAGAGGGCCAGGATCTCTTCCCGATCCTCCCAGAGTGCAGGACACGGAACAACAGGCTCAAGTTAAAGGAAGCCAGATTCTGGGTGGACATCCAGAAAAACTTCCTGACTGTTAGAGCAGTACAATAGAACCAGTTAGGTCATGGGCTCTACCACACTAGAGGCATTCAAGATGCAGACGTACAACCATCTGTCATGGATGCTTTGAAGTGGATTCCTGCATTGAACAAGGGGTTGGACTCGATGGCCTTAAAGGGCCCTTCCAACTCTACTATTCTATGATTCTATGATCTGTCATATGCCAGTGCAACCCTGGATATCAGGCCACCATAATCAGCCTTTTCAATGCATGCTCCTCACTTTAATGTCCCACAGTCTTTATTAGTTGTTTAAATTTGGAAGCTATACTTCTATTAATGCAGCCCAAAATAACATTTGCTTTTTTTTTTCAGAGACATCACATGATTGGCTCATATTCAACTTGTGATCTACAACAATTCCAAGATCTTACTCACTTGTAGTATCGCTAAGCCAAGTATCCCCTATCTTGGAACTGTGCATTTGGTTTCTTTTTCCTACATGTAGAACTTGGCCTTTAAAATTTATTCTGTTGTTTTCAGCACAGTGCTCTTGATAGGCTGGAGCGCTGGGCTGAAAAAATTTAATAGGGATCAATACCAAGTTCTACAAGACTCTAGAGCTGATATAACAATGATGTTCCATTACTGGCTAGGCAGACACTGAAGGCTTTTAACACCAGAGCTTGCTGAGCCCCACCCAGAGCCCAGCTGCAGTATGTTAGAGATCTGTGGCCATAGCCCTACTCATAAGGAGACACTCTCTCCCAAGGAGTCCTTCTATGCAAGTGAGCATTCCTTCTCATGGGAGCCCTACTGGCCTATTGCTTGAAGTGACAACGCTTCTGAGGGCCATGGGGTTGTTCAGCATCTGCCTCACCAGTCATCTCTCCAAAGGCCAGGCTCCTCCTGTTCTGGGAACAGTGACTGATCTGGGGTGCTTTTGATTTCTGGGAGCTCCAGCTCTTCTTCTGAGCAGGTTTCCTCCAGCGGGGGCATGACAGGTGCCCTGAATTGAATTAGGGAATCTGCATTCGGGGGTAGGGGGAGAGTGGTACAGATCAGCAAAGGAATTTATACTCAATTCTCACCAAAGCGTCCAGATCTTGTGATTTTCACTGTGATTTGGACATTCCGAGGTTGTTCTGAAACATAAGAAGGGGAATGGTGAGGGTACCATATAGACAGCCAGCAAAAAGAAGCATAGTGGTGGTAGCAGTTCATAGGGGGATGAAAGGCTACATAGAACTGAAGGAACTCCTCGCAAGAGAGCTCAGAATGGATGGTCTTCCAAACGGTTTCCTAAAGAGCAGAGTGACAGTTCCCATTACTGTATTGATCGTTGCATATGAATGACTGTTCGACAGAGTGGCTCCTTTTGTAAACTAGTCGGTGAGGCCAAAAAAAATTCTGCTTTATTTGCATTGTATAACGATGTATGTGATTGGTTTATAAATGCTGAGTATGGTGTTTTTGAATTATCTTTCAGCGTCATACTGAGGAAGAATCTTCGAAACAGCTAATTGTACCGGACTATATATATATAAACGCTTTATGTGAATAGTTCATTACATGTATATTAGGAGTTTATATTACAGGCTTTGTTGTGAATATTGGTGTGAACATCCTAGAAATATTGTTGATGTGCCTGTTCTTTGTACATTTGTAAAGTTTTTGAATTATTCATCTATGAAAGTTGTTTTGATGCTTTTGTGGTTTGAGTGTTATCACTCATATTATACTATTGTTCAACAGAGTGGACAGACTTCTTCCACGTCCCCTTGGAGGAAATCTCTCGGGAGCTGAACACCAACAGTGGGTAGAGCCAGAGCCAATCCCTTTATAGCTTAAGACCATCACCATTCCACACTTCGCTCCTTTTCTTTTTTTAAGACTCTCAAGAGAGAAAGAGAACCTGTTGGGTGGTGATCGACAGAGAGGCAATGGTGAAGATCTCCATCTGATCGGAGGGGAGGAAGGGCCTGTTGTGTGAAATGTGCCCTACCTTGAGCGAGTTGGATTAGACGAGCCTTTTCCAACCTGATGCTCTTTAGATGTATTGATTGATTTGATTTATTACATTTATATACAGCCTCATAGCCGAAGCTCTCTGGGTGGTTTACAAAAGTTAAAAACAGTGAACATTAAGAAGTATACAACATTTAAAACCATCAAAAACATAAACAGTATAAAAACAGTATAAAAACAATTAAAGACAGCAGTTCTGAGGTCCGTTAAAAAACAAACTTAGCATTGTTAAATGCTGTTAAATGCCTGGGAGAAGAGAAAAATCTTGACCTGGCGCCAAAAAAGATAACAGTGTTATCAGGGAGATCATTCCATAATTGGGGGGGCACCACGAAAAAGGTGCTCTTCCTCGTTGCCATCCTCCGAGCTTCCTTCGGAGTAGGCACTCAGAGGAGGACCTTAGATGTTGAGCGCAGTGTACGGGTAGGTTCATGGACTACAACACCCATCATGCCTAGCTACCATGGCCCTGTTCATATCCCAACACATCTCGAGGGCACTTTGTTTGGGAAGAGTATTCTACATCCTACCAGCCCTAAGAACCAAAACAACGTTTGTAGCCTTAAGTGCTCACGTGTTTTGATTTGCTCACTTGATTGTTTATGCCATCTTTGGATTCTAGAATTTTGGGTATAGTTAATTAGCAGAATTAAAGACCTCACTGGAGAATGGCTTCAGGTGTGGCAACTGAATTCTCCCCTCATTGCCTATAGCACAGGTGAGAAGGGTAGCCAGGGAATAATAAGAGGAGAAATAGAAACCCTCAGGGCACAATTCGGGCCTTATGATGTTGCCAAGGGAACAGGAAGTGCAAATGCCCTGGGCTTCCTGTTCTCCACCCAAACATGGTATCCAAAACAGAGTAATTGCATCTATCCAACTCAAGAGGTTCACAATCTATTGGCAAACAAAGCTGCTCCATTTCAGATGTGGAATGTCTACTGGAGGCATTACATGGACGGGGAGGAACAGGAAATGCAGCAAGGACCTGCTGTTTCCTGTTCTTGTCACATCATCACAATGCTCAAAGCTGTTTTGTAAATCGCCCAGAGAGCTTCTGCTATGGGGCAGTATATAAATGTAATAAATAAATCTGCTGACATATTTATAGATCAGTCATGGGAATTAACTATTTAACTAACTAATTAAAAGGTTAAAGACATTGTTAACTTTAAACTTTAACTAGTTACATTTTTCAGCTTCCAATTTTTCACTTTAATTAAAATAAATATTAACTGTAACATATGAAGCATTGAATTAGCCAATCAGTGATATTATTGCACTTATCAAAGTAAGATGTGGTATAAGTGATGTATTGCCTATTGAACTTCTACAAGTTGAGGGGGGAAACGTTACCTTTAAAAAAAAGGTACAAGTGCTTTTCCAGAATTTACACAGCTACTCTCTAGGCCTCTATATAGAATGATATTTCTTTATTGAAAATCTAGGACTTCTTGTTTGAGAAACAGAGAAACAAATGCCTTCCTAAGAGATATGGAATCTTAAGAACTACAAATCCCAGAGTTCCTCGGTGCATGCTGGCATTTTCTGTGCACTTGTGGAAGTTGGCAATGGAGCCAATTAGCTGCAGCACAGGGAACAAGCACAGAGACATGATTAGTGCTGGCCACTGTGGCTTAGATAAGCCTCAGTGGCTTGTGAGGGCAACCACTGTGAATATTCAAGCCATGGCGGGCAGGCGCTTTAGCTTATCGTGGCATGGGAACCCCAGCAGAGTGACTTGTCGCAGTGCATGAGAAGCCAGCTAGAACCTGTGGGCTGTTCTTGGGTTCTGGAGTGTTCTGTGGGCTGTTCTTGGGTTCAGCTAGCCTCCCTGGCTGGGTTTGCACATCACGATAAACTGTGGCAACTGCCCACAATGGCTTGAATATTCACAGTGGTGGCTGGCTTGCACTGCAAGCCATTGTGGCTTATTTACTCATTGCATTTGATGACAAAAAATAATTCTAATACGCAGTTAATCATGTTCCATACTTTACTTGTAAATCAATTTAACTTTTAACTAGTTACTTCCTTTTTAACAATGTTTAAATAATTGAAAATTATTATTATTATTATTAGTAGTAGTAGTAGTAGTATTTGTATCCCGCCTTTTGACCAATGCTGGGCCTCAAGGCGACCTTACAAAGTTTAAAACATACATTTGGGAGGGGAGAGACATAAACGTTTAAAATATACAACAAAATTATAAAACATTAACATAGAGGGAGGGCCAGATTATTCTCCAAAGGCCTGCTGGAACAAAAACGTTTTAGCCTGCTTCCGAAAGCCCATCAAGGAGAGAGCCTGATTGATCTACACTTCTGCTTATATCAATTTTTTGAGCCTTTGTAACATTGTAACTTGTATTGCTACCTTATACACTGTTGCTCAGTAGCATTACTTACCTTTTCTTATAACGTTGTTGCGGAGCACACTGTTCATTGCCCCGTTGTCTGTGTTGTTTCATCTTCTCGTTTCTGTGGTCCTTGCAATTCCCAGACTGTCCTTTCTCTGCGCCTCCCACTTCCTTGTTTTTGTATTTTCTGCGCCTCTCTAGCTAACATTCCTTTATGCACATGCTCTTAATTTCATATCTTTGTGGTGGGAGTTCTTCAGAGGGAGTGGTTTGTGGATTGTCGGAGTTGTCTGTCTCTTGAGGAAAGTGTAGGAATGCCTGGTGAATGGAATGTGTTAAATCTTTCTCATATTTTAAACATTATTTCTGTGGCATTACATGCAACCTACCTCAGGTAAAAACTTTTTTAAAAAAATATATATTAAAGGATGCGCATATGCGCATTCTTAATTTAATTTTTTTTAAATAAATTAGAAATGTGCATGTGTGCATCCTTTAATAATTTTTTTTTTTAAAAAAAAAGTTTTTACCCGAGATTGGTTGCATGTAATGCCACGGAAATAATGTTTAAAAAATGAGAAAGATTTAACACATTCCATTCACCAGCCATCCCTACACTTTCCTCAAGAGACAGACAACTCCAACAATCCACAAACCACTCTCTCTGAAGAACTCCCACCACAAAGATTTGAAATTAAGAGCATGTGCATAAAGGAATGTTAGCTAGAGAGGCGCAGGCACAGAGAAAGGACAGTCTGGGAATTGCAAGGATCACAGAAACGAGAAGATGAAACAACACAGACAACGGGGCAATGAACAGTGTGCTATGCAACAATGTTTCAAGAAAAGGTAAGTAACACTACTGAGCAACGGTACAAGGTAGAGATAGAAATTACAACGTTACAAAGGCTAAAAAATATATGATATAAGCAGAAGTGTAGATTCACACCTAGCTTCCCCGGGAAGAGAGTTCCAAAGCACTGGAGCAGCCACCGAGAAGGCCCTCTCCCATGTTCCCACCAAGCGCACCTGTGAAGATGGTAGGGCTGAAAGAAGGAGGTTGAACATGATGACTTAAAGGGCCCCTTCCAACTCTATGATTCTATGAAATATTTAACTAGTTGTCATGTCTAATCCTATTGCCCCTGTTTTGGGAGAAGATGTTTCAGGTAATCAATCAGAATCAGATTCAGAACTAGAAGATGCAGTGCCAGACACCAGCCAGCCTGTACCAGTGGGGGAGGAAGCTCTCACAGGCGATTCCCCAGCTGGGAGTCAGCCCTCTCCAGAACTTATGTCCTCAAGGCTGAATCCTACACACTCTGGAAGTGAGGTTTCTTCCAGAGGTGAGCGTCCCAACAAGCTAGCTGATACTAGGGTCTGCCGGAAGCTCAAATACACAGGGCGGAAGGAAGGTGTGAGGAAGTTGGTTCGATTACACCAGAACCTGCCTCCGCACCAGGCTTCCTGAAGTTACGGGCGTTTGGGAAGCGGTTTCCTATTCTTCTTGAGTGGACAATTGTCTTGCTTAGTTTGCATAGTTTTGCCTAGGGGGATGTTTCCAAGAGGTTAGAGTCTCTTCTGGCAGAAGAGACGTTTGTTGCTTAATAAAAGCTTTGTAGATTACTTAGCAGGCCTCGTCATTTGCCTCCCATTGAAAGCAGGAGTTTTCTAAGAAACACGACACTAGTTTGTTGTAGTTGTAGTTGTTGTTGTTGTTATTTTTCCATAGGACTGCTATAGATAGATCTTTGTTCCACCCCCATGACATACTAGAGATTAAAATAGGGAAATAAATAGGTGAATGCATAAATAGGAAACCACTTGCCTGTTACAGAAATACGAGGTAAAGTATGTCCATATGCAGCCAAATAACTGAATTTGAGGTTCTTGTCGCCCTGAATTCTGAAGTAGTACTGCCCTTCATCTTCAAATTTAGCATTAGTGATGCTGAAGGAGCAGTTGCCCTGATTTGGATTTCCTGTTAAGTGGAAACGGTTTATAGCGAAACTCTCGACAGTGTCCCTGTCATCATTGGTGGCCACAAGACGACCCGGAACCGATTGCCAGGGTTTGTATTTAAAATTGTATGTATTTCCTGGCTCATCCTTAAACCAGTAGGCAAATAGTTTCTCATTCCAAGACATTGCTCCCCTGGCCAAATTGAACTGGCAGGGAATGTCGACGTTGGAGCCTCGCTGCACAGTGAAAGGAGGATGCCTTGTTGTCAGCCAAAATCTTTCCCCTCGTTGGCTCAGCATACCTGCAAGAACAAACAAAGAAAAATGCTTTGGTCTGTAGACAGATGCCTGAAGAAGGTCCATTTGGGATGGACTGAAGAAGGCCCATCCCAAGCACTGGATTTTAATCAAGTCCTGGATTTTCTTATTGTTGATTGTAGGGCTGTGCTCCGCTCCATTTCAGGTCGTAGAAGAGGGAGAAGAGCGGCCCAATTCACCTCCGCCAGAGGTAGAGCTGAATCTGGTTGGGGGAGCTGCGGATTGAGACAAAGCGGATCGAGACAAAGCGGATCACTTTGCCTCGATCTGGAGCTCCGAACACAGGTAAGTGTGGGTGGAGAGGTAGGTAAGTGGGGGGAGGGGGCTTACCTGGCTCCACCACCACCACAATGGTGAAGGAGCCAGGTAAGGGGGCATGGGGGAGGGGATTACCTGTGTCCATCACGGTCTGGCGGCGGCTTCAACTGAGGGCCATGACTCAAGCTGGAAGAGCAGGCCATGGCTGAACACAGGTAAGAGTGGGGGGAGAAGGGCTTACCTGGTGCTGCGGTGATGGTGGAGGGGCCAGGTAAGGGGCAGGGGGGCTTACTTGCCTCCGTCATGGTCCAGCGGTGGCTTCAACTGAGGCCCAGGCCTCAAAGCGGAAACAGGCCATGGCCTGCTCTTCCGGTTTGAGGCCAGGCCCTAAGTTGAAGCCAGTGCCAGACCACGACGGAGGCAGGTAAGTGGGGGGAGTGGGGCTTACCTGGCTCTGCCACCACCGCAGTCTGTGCGGTGATGGTGGCAGAGCCAGGTAAGGGGGCAGGGGGGAGGGGGGCTTACCTGTGTCTATCACAGTCTTGAGGCAGTTTCAACTGAGGGCCAGGCCTCAAGCCGGAAGAGCAGGCTGCGGCCTGTCTGCTCTTCCGGTTTGAGGCCTGGCCCTCAGTTGAAGCTGGCGCCAGGCCGCAACAGAGGCAGGTAAGTGGTGGGGGAGGGGGGCTTACCTGGCTCCTCTGCCCACCACCGCCACGGTCCATGCTGTGACAGGAAGCAGAGCCAGGTAAGGGGGGAGGGGGCCTGGTGCACAGCCCTAGTTGATTGCTTAAAATTCCTTCATTATGTGTGACTGTGCTCTCTGTTTATACATAAACAGTTTTTATGGTATGTATAACATTGTGTGTTTTAGGTTTTTAATCTCTGTAAACTGCCCACAGAGCTTTGGCTGTTGAGTTGTTCAAAAATGTAATAAATGAATGAATGAAAATGAAATGAGTGAATGGAGAGCATCTCTGGACTGCTAGCTCTAGTCAGACACAGACAGGAAGAAACCAGTGACATTGGGTGAGCCAGCACTAGTCACAAGCACTGGACTCAGGCCCTTTTAGCAAACCTAAACCTAACCGCCATTGTCCCCGAGAATCCAAGATCCCTGAACTGAGATCCTCAGGAACAGCATCCTCTGAGCTAAACTCCCCAGACAAAACCACAGTTTTCCCCACCAAGGAGCTCAGACTCAGCAGGTTCTGCTGGTCAGTGCAGGCAGTGCATCTGGAAGGACGAGATGGAGAGACTGCTGGCGGGTACATCTTACAGAGACCACATAACACTGGTCTTAAAGGTACTGCACTGGCTGCCTATACACTTCCGGTCAGAATTCAAGGTGTTGGTAATGATGTTTAAAGCCCTAGATGGCTTGGGACCTCGATACTTGAGAGAGCGCCTCTCCTTATATATGCCTGCCCGAGACCTTAGATCTGTTGGAGGAGCCCTTCTCCGCATCCCACCAATGCAATATATACGTTATGATGGGACAAGGGAGAGGGCTTTCTCTGTGGTGGCAACCCGACTGTGGAATGCCCTCCCCTTAGAGGCCCGATTGGCACCAACATTGATTGCATTTTGACGCCAAGTAAAAACACGGCTTCTTAACAAAGCCTTTGATGGTTAAACTCACTGGCACATTGTTTTAACTGTTTTAACTGCTTTTACTGTTTTTAAATTATATATTGTTTTAACTTGGATCATGGTTTAATTTGTTTTTAACTGTGCATATATTTTTGTTTTGTTTTATACTGTATGTTTTTTAATTGTACGCCGCTCTGAGATCTTGGTGATATAGGGCGGGATATAAATGTTTTAAATAAATAAATAATAAATAAATGATGGAGGGCTCCTTTTAGGCTCTCCCCTCCTCCACCACTCTGGGTGGAACCTGGATGGGAATAATCAGATATATATGTTGGAGCTCAGACTAGTCGTGCTTCCAGAAAGAGGGCTCCTAGCAGTACAAACCAGAAGGCATTGTGCAGCAAATCCCCATATATATATATATATATATATATATATATATATATATATATATCCTTAGATTTTCTGCAGTAAGGAAAACAGATGGAAAAAGTGATGGGAAAACATGGGAGAGATACAAGTGGAAGACAATGTCATCTGGCCTTCCATAAAATTCCAAGAATGAGCCAAGGCGATGGCATTATAAAACCTTCGTCTGGAAGTACACTCAGTTGGAACAAGTGGTCAACTATTGGTGACCTGTCCAGGGTCCTGGAAGCCCTGCGTCTTTCCACCACCTTTGATTGTGGGCTATATTGAGCCTTCCTGCCTTCGGGCATCCTGTGTCCTCCTCTGTATTTGAGCTCTGGAATCATAGATTAGACTTTGTATGTTGGCTCAACTCATCCACTCTGGAGTGCTGACTGTACCATATGCCTCCTGTGAGCTCTGCTTCCTTGGGACATGACAGAGATCTGATAAGGAGGATCATTGCCTGGTAAGATGATGTGTGCTGCTTGCCTCTGCCTATGCACAACTGGTATATTTGTAAATAAACCAACTATTACAAAAATGGCATGTCTCCAGTGCTCTCTTCTCCAAAGGAAGCCCAAACCCTGGTAGTGCTTCCTCTAGAACAGGGGTAGGCAACCTGGTGTCTGCCAAATGTTTTGGACTAAAATGCTCATTATTCTTGACCATTAGCCATGCTGTCTGATACTTATAGGAGTTGTAGCCCAAACCATCTGGAGCACAACGTTCCCTACTCCTGCTCTGCAGCAGCCCTCCCCTCCCTGGTGCCTTCTAGGTATGTCAGGCTATAACTCCCATCATCCACAGTCAACATGGATGGTGGGAATTATAGTCTAACACAGGGTACAGATTGGGGAAGGTTGCTATAGATGATCTAACCACCCAGGCAAGTAGAGAGTGTATACCAACCTTTGGTCCCACAATTTTCATAGTTCTGTCTGTACATCACACCTACCTTGGCAGAGGAAGACAAGGATCAGAAATGACCATACCACCATAGAAGAAGTGAGAGTCTTCTTCTCGCAGTGGACATCTGCAAGGTGCCATGTTCTCCTACCCTCTGGCATTTTGTTGTAATTTTTTTGGTGGGCAGGAGCTCTGTTAGTGGAGAGAATAGCAGTGTGATCAGTGGAGCTTTCTTCTGGAGGAGAGCATCCTGACAAGCTAGCTGGTCCTAGGGTCTGCCAGAAGCTAAACTGCATGGAGCAGAAGGAAGGCGTGAGAAGGTCGGTCCGGCTAAAATTGCACCAGAACCTTCCTCTGCACCAGGCTCTCTGAAGTTACGGGTTTTTGAGGAAAGGCTTCCTGTTCTCCTTAGTTGGACAATTGTCTCGCTTAGTTTGCATAGTTTTGTCTAAAGAAAAGTTTCCAAGAGATTAGACTCTCTTATTTATTTATTTATTTATTTATTACATTTTTATATCGCCCAATAGCCGAAGCTTTCTGGGCGGTTCACAAAAATTAAAACCATCATAAAACAACCAACAGGTTAAAAGCACAAATACAAAATACAGTACAAAAAGCACAACCAGGATAAAACCACGCAGCAAAATTGATATAAGATTAAAATACAGAGTTAAAACAGTAAAATTTAAATTTAAGTTAAAATTAAGTGTTAAAATACTGAGAGAATAAAAAGATCTTCAGCTGGCGACAAAAGGAGTACAGTGTAGGCGCCAGGCAGACCTCTCTGGGGAGCTCATTCCACAGCCGGGGTGCCACAGCAGAGAAAGCCCTCCTCCTATTAGCCACCTGCCTCACTTCCTTTGGCAGGGGCTCCCGGAGAAGGGCCCCTGTAGATGATCTTAAGGTCCGGGCAGGTACATATGGGAGGAGGCGTTCCTTCAAATAACCTGGCCCCAAACCGTTTAGGGCTTTAAATGTCAATACCAGCACTTTGAATTGGGCCCGGACCTGGACTGGCAGCCAATGAAGTTGTAAAAGGACTGGCGTAATGTGATCTCGCCGGCCAGTCCCTGTTAGTAAACGGGCTGCTCTGTTTTGTACCAGCTGAAGCTTCCGGACCATTTTCAAAGGCAGCCCCATATATAACGCATTGCAGTAATCCAAACGAGAGGTTATCAGAGCATGGATCACTGTAGCTAGGCTATCTCTGTCCAGATAAGGGCATAGTTGGTATATCAACCTAAGCTGATAAAAGGTGGAAGAGATGTTTGTTGCTTAATAAAAGCTTTATAGATTACCTAGCAAGCCTCGTCATTTACCTCCCATCGAAAGCAGGAGTTTTCAGATGACCCCGCCCCAATGGGCACGGAGCTTGGAATCATCCCGAGACCGTGGGAAAAGCGGGAAAAACGGATATCCTAAGGCAAGGAAGGGATCATCCCTCCCTGCTCCCGGGATCCCCTGTGGGTCATGTGGACACACAGAGATGATCCCAGGGTGATCCCCTGGATAAGGTTTTGTCTAGCCATGTCCCATGTGGTTTAAATTGAGTACTTCCACTCCATTCATTTCAATTGAGACAGTACAATCTAGTGGTGGGAATATCCCACTTTTTCAGGATATTACAACATTTTAAGTTGTTCTTTTTATAGAGGGTTTTCGAACGGATACCACGGGAGACATCCTGTTTATTGATAATATTGTGTAATGGACCTGCAAACTTTGCTCATTTAGAGGAGCCTTTGCTTTCCACCATCAAAGTAACCTCCCAAGCATTTTAAACCCCTGCCTTTTTTTTTTTTTAAATTGGTTTGGTTCCAACTTCAAGGTAACTGAGAAATGTTAGATCCCAGTTCAAATCCTGTTTCATGGTTTTGGGCTCTGGGTTAAGGTCCATTTCAACTCCCTAATTACAGGGAGAACCCAAGGCTCAAACAATGGGGAAACCAGGAAGTTCATCAGGAAGCTTCCTAATGGATGAACATTGGTGTGTATTTGTGGTCCCTTCACGCTGCCCTTTCAGTTTGTCTCCATTTCTTTCGGTTGTTGCCTGCTTTGACTCTTCCTCACCCTGTCTGGACTGTGCATTCCCTGTTCTCTCCTCTGCACCAATCAGACTTACTTATCCTGGAGTAAGAAAGAAAGTAGCCTCCAGGGTTTCTTGGCCTTCCGTTTATGGTTTGAGACTTCTGCTAAAAGCAGAGGGGAAATCAATAGACGGGAACGAGAAAAGCAGAAGTGAAAGGAAATAGCTTTTGCAAGGGGTTTGAGGTGGCGATGACTGTCTCAGATGTTTTCCCCCCATATCGTTATGGGGAATTACCATTTATCGACACAATTGCATGATGTTGGCATCACTTTGGAGGAAGAAAGAAGGGTGTGCATGGGGTGGGGGTGGGGGGAGGCAGAAGCGAACCAGGAGACCTTGGTTGTCAGACATATGTTTCCTCTAACTATTTAGAACCTGGTCTGTCTTAGAAAACCAACAAGGGAGAGGGCCTTTTCAGTGGTGGCCCCCCAATTATTGTTATCTTTTCTTTATATTATCTTATATTATATAAATGTAATGAATAAATAAATAAATAAATAAATAAACTGCTTGGGCCTTCCATGTCTTAAGACAGAGAGTGCAGAACCTCTTTCAGTCTAAGAGGAACATTCAGGAGCTCAGCGGTGGGCGGAACCAAAGGAGTGAGGCCAAAATGTCAAAAATCCCAGCATATTGTAGTTTAAAGCCCTTACTGTCAGTATCTGAGCCATAGGAGAGGGATTTCAGCCTTTCGGAATGGAGGGAAAACTTCACAAAAGTTAGGAGATCACAAAACAATAGAAAGGGGGCAGTCCCAGGCCAAGGGGGCGGGGCTGGGGAATCCCAGAGTTCCAGTTTGGGATCCCCAGAGTGTTGGATTTGACACCACCACCCCAGGCCAGAATTTCTGCAGCCCTGTCTTAAGACCTCCTCTCTTCCCCTTCTCCCATAACAGAACTCAAGACTGGTGATGAAACTAGACGTGATGTTTGTCTCATGGTTTGGTGTTGCACAGCTGTTTTTGGTGGGGCTGCAAATCTATGCTGGATTTCAGCCAGAACCAGGCAGGTCTCTAAAGGAACTATCCAAGGTGCTGAACCCTAGCGCGCACCCCCCAAAAAACGGTTCAGCACCTTAGATAGCTCCTTTAGAGTTCTGACAAGTCCTGACTGAAACCCAGAATGGACACAATTGGAGCCACCGGCCTCAGCTGAAGGTGTCTTGGTTTTTGTCCAAGGGCTGGCCATGGCTTCATATAGTTGCTTTGCTGCCTGAGGCAAAAAAAACCCTGTCTAACTCTAGTTGGTCTGGTCTACCGCTGCCCAAATCCTTTCTCCAGTCCATGATGACAGCCATCCCTCTCTAGTTGGTAGCACCCATAGATAGCCTCTTGGTGCTCATCTGATGCCGAGGCAAGAGAACACAAGAACACTGGAATCTGCCTTAAACTGAGTTGACAACGGAGCCATCTAATGCAGTATCGTCAACTGACTGGCAGCTATGGCTCTCCAGAGTTCCCACCAGGAATTTTTAAGCCCCACCTGGAGAAGCCATGGATCAAACCTGGGACCATCTGCATGGCAAGCATGTGCTCTACCACTGAGCTACAACCTCTCCTCCTAGAGGGACACCTCCAGTTTCTGAGATGTGCCATTTTTCTATCCTAATGACATATTAACTAAAAGCTTCATCCAATGAGCATTTTACTGCATGCTCATTACTAGGCAATCACAAATTGCTCACATGATGTCGTCTGCCTCTTGTGCATCTTCCGCCCCTTCTGGCCTTTGTTGCACCCAAAAAAAACCCAGAAAAAGTCCGGTTACTGCTCTCTCCTACCAGACTGAATGGGCCTAATGACTTCCTGTTTTCAGGAAGCGATGTCGGAGCAACCACAGAGAAGTGATGGGAGCCGTGCGTTTCAACCAAGATGTGAGGGGGCTCTAAGAGGGCACCACTTGGGAGAAACTAGCTGAATTAGTATTCCAGCACTACTTGGAAGGCCCTTGCCCAACCACAAGAGGAGACAGAGGAGGAGACAGAGGTGGAGGCAAAGGCTGCAACACATGCTTTGCATGCAGAATTAAACCTTCAGCATAGTAGTAGTAGTAGTAGTAGTAGTAGTAGTAGTAGTAATAATACTGTATTTCTTCTATTGTAAGATGCCATTGATTGTAAGACGCACACTAATTTCAGTACCACCAACAGAAAAAAAAAACCCTAAGACACACCCACGATTCTAAGACGCACCCCATTTTTAGAGATGTTTATATGGGGAAAAAAGTGTGTCTTAGAATTAAAGAAATACAGTATATTTATTACCCTCCTCTCCCTCTGGATCAACACCAAACACAATATAATACATAAAATTACTTAAAAGAGCATATAAAACCAATACAATATTAAGATAACATTCAGCATCTTAAAATCCTTAGGTTTAAAATTCATCTGGGTAGGCCTGCTGGAAGAGACTAGTCTTTACGGCTGTCTTAAACTCAAAGAGAGCTTTAAGCTGACAAATCTCCTCCGGAAAGCCATTCCACAGTCGGGGGTGGGGGGAGAAGAAAAGGTCCTCTGGGTAACAGTTGTCAGCCTAGTTGTGGCTGACTGAAGTAGATTCTTCCCAGAGGACCTGAGTGTGTGGGACGGATTGTACGGGAGAAGGCGATCCCGCAGGTAGCCTGGACCCAAACTATGTAGGCCTTTAAAGGTGATAACCAACACTTTATACTTCGCTTGGAAACTAATTGGCAGCCGGTAGAGTGATTTTCAAACTGGTGTAATGTGGTTATCACTAGGTGTACTGGTGACCAACCTGGGCAAAGAAAAGTTTCAGGAAAATGGTGGACAGATTTTGTCTCTGCCCTAGCTCCACCTCTACCTTGGAACTAGACAGAACACTGCCCCACCCCCACACACACACACCTGCATTGTGGAGGATGCAAAATGAGGGCCAACCTACCAACACAGCTGATGTTCTTTCAGCACATCCACACCCCTAAAATCCCTTGTGGGGGGGGAACATGGGGGGGAGGGAAACAAAACCATAAACAATTTAAAAAAAATACACAACAAAAATAATTTTTGTTATAAATAATTAACATAGGTGGAGAGCATAGGTGGAGAACCTAGGAAAAGAAATGTAAATAAAAAAATAAAAAATGCAACATTAAAACATAAACTTTACAAGTCCTTAACATAGATGGAGGACCAGATTATTCTCCAAAGGCCTGCTGGAACAAACAAGTTTTAGCCTGCTTCCGAAAGCCCATCAAGGAGGGAGCCAGCCTAGCTTCCCCGGGAAGAGAGTTCCAGAGCACCGGAGCAGCCACCGAGAAGGCCCTCTCCCATGTTCCCACCAAGCGCGCCCGTGAAGATGGTGGGACTGAAAGAAGGGCCTCTCCAGAAGATCTCAAAGCACGGGCAGGTTCATAAGGGAGAATACATTCTTTCAAATAACCTGGACCCGAACCATATAGAGCTTTATAGGTCATAACCAGCACTTTGAATTGTGCCCGGAAACAGACTAGAAGCCAGTGGAGCTGTTTTAACAGGGGAGTTGTCTGCTCCCTGTAACCAGCCCCGGTCAACAATCTGGCTGCAGCTCTTTGAACCAGCTGGAGTTTCCGAACACTCTTCAAAGGCAGCCCTGGAGGATTGCTCGTGCCTCTGGAGAAATTCAAGTGAAATGATCCCTCTAGTTTCTCTGCCCCCAATTAGGCTGGAGAATTTCGAGGGGCCACTTACACACCCCTCACGCTACTATTTCATAGGATCAAAGGCTGACTCAAAAGTTTGCTGGGTTTCCACACACACACACACATATTCCTTGCTATCGTTACAGAGGCCTGGGCATTGTGAAGGCTTTTAGGTTCTAGGTTCCACAGGTAAGGGATGAACTAGATGCCCCCTGCCTCTTAATAGCTTTTTTCAGTGTTACTGTTTATAACCCCAGGTCATTACAATATAACAGGGGGGAAATAACCGATATATTCTAACACTCAAGGTGAACAAATGTACACAGATTGGGGGTGAGGCAGAGGAGATTAATAAATCCATGTTCAACTTAAAGATAACAATGCTTTATCATTTTTTATAGAAGTGGATGTTAACCAAACTAAGGAAAGCACATAAGGGGAAAAAAATCAAAACATTTAACACTCAAACACCTCCATTTAACTCTCCAAACATTGAATAGTTTAATAGTCAAACATTTCCAAATGTTTACCTTATAATATCTGGCAAATACCTTAGCTATTGACATTAAGAAAGCAGCAACTCTTCTCAACGTTAGGTTCTTATCCAAAAGTTAGTTCCATTTTTCAACAAGTCAACAAGGAAGTTCTCTCTAATGCCTTGCATTGAAGAACAATTAGACCGACCAAGACTATCGATCGATAGCTACTAGCCCAGATGGCTATGTGCTACCGCCAGTATCAGAGGCAGTACGCTTATGTACACCAGTTGCTGCGGAACATGGGTGAGGGGTTGCTGTAGGCTTTGTGTCGTGCTTGTGGATTTCTTGTGGGCAACTGGTTGGCCACTCTGTGAACTAAATGCCGAAGTAGACGGACTCTTGGTCTGATCCAGTGTGAGTCTTCTTATGTTCTTAACCATGAGGAAGGCCCTCAACACAATGACAAAATCATAAACCTGGAGTGGAGGCCAAATCCAACCACACTGGTATCCCAATCTGGCCTTCCACGGTTTCCCAGAAGGCCCATGCTCCCATCAGCCCAAAAAACACTCATTTGGTGGTTTCTTAGCTTATGGGAAGTTTTTCCCCATTATAAAACCTTGTCATGCCTTTCCTAAAGCTTCATGAAGAGCTCTAAGCTACAATATGCTGGTATTTCGTGTATCTTTGGCCTCCTCTCCTTCAGCCCCATGTACCACTGGAGCATCTCTGAAATGGAATTTGGCCCTTGGGTTGAGAGAGGCTCAGCACCCCTGACATAAATAGTTAGGTATCTCAGGGCGCAATCCTATCAATGGCATCCTTGATGATCAAGACCTCCCAAACTCAGAGGATTACAAGCATCCTATGCAGGATGTAAGTAACAGCAGAAGTGATCTTCACTCCCTGCCCTCCAATCTTAGACCTTTTGCTAGATGGACTTTTTGCCCATCTAGTGGAGGTGTTTCAGAGGGGGAGGGAAGAATTATTATTATTATTATTTATTTATATAGCGCCATCAATGTACATGGTGCTGTACAGAGTAAAACAGTAAATAGCAAGACCCTGCCGCATAGGCTTACATTCTAATAAAATCATAATAAAACAATAAGGAGGGGAAGAGAATGCAAACAGGCACAGGGTAGGGTAAACAGGCACTGGGTAGGGTAAAACTAACAGTATAAAGTCAGAACAAAATCAAGTTTTAAAAGCTTTAGGAAAAAGAAAAGTTTTTAGCTGAGCTTTAAAAGCTGCGGTTGAACTTGTAGTTCTCAAATGTTCTGGAAGAGCGTTCCAGGCATAAGAGGCAGCAGAAGAAAATGGACGAAGCCGAGCAAGGGAAGTAGAGACCCTTGGGCAGGTGAGAAACATGGCATCAGAGGAGCGAAGAGCACGAGCGGGGCAATAGTGTGAGATGAGAGGAAAGATAGGAAGGAGCTAGACAGTGAAAAGCTTTGTAGGTCAACAGGAGAAGTTTATATTGGATTCTGAAGTGAATTGGAAGCCAATGAAGAGATTTCAGAAGTGGAGTAACATGGTCAGAGCGGCGAGCCAAGAAGATGATCTTAGCGGCAGAGTGGTGAACAGAAACCAACGGACTGATGTGAGAAGAAGGAAGGCCAGAGAGAAGAAGGTTGCAGTAGTCCAACCGAGAAATAACCAATGCATGAACAAGAGTCTTGGCAGAAGAGACAGACAAAAATGATCGAATCCTGGCAATATTATACAGGAAAAAACGACAGGATTTAGCTACTGCCTCAATATGAGGAATAAAAGAGAGCGAGGAATCAAATATAAAGCCAAGACTACGAGCTTCCTTGACTGGAGTAAGCGTAACATCATTGACAGTAAGAGAGAATGAGAGATGAGGAGAAGGTTTAGGAGGAAAAACAAGCAATTCAGTCTTTGCCATATTAAGTTTCAAATGACGATGAAGCAACCAAGCTGAGATATCTGAAAGACATGCTGAGATACGATCGTATCCTGGCCTCTCTGGTCTTCTCCCTGCCTACTGAAGTGCCCCCTTTTTCCCACTCTCCAAGGTTGAGTTCCCAACCCTGGAAACCAGCTTGCACAGTTCTTCTTTCCCCAATGGCTGCAAGCAGAAAGGGGAGAGGTGGAACTCCAATTCCCCCCTCTGAGGTTGGAACATTGAACTATCCTATGAATCTGAACTATCCTATGGCCTCTGAGATGCTGTCTAGGGGGCATAGGATTACTCCATTATTATTATTATTATTATTATTATTATTATTATTATTATTATTATTATTATTATCCCACCTTTTGCCCAATACTGGGCCTCAAGGCAGCCTTACAAAATTTTAAACATATACATTTTAAACCTAGGAAAAGAAATGCACAAAAAAAAAACCCATAGATGGAGGACCAGATTATTCTCCAAAGGCCTGCCAGAACAAACAAGTTTTTGCCTGCTTCCGAAAGCCCATCAAGGAGGGAGCCAGCCTAGCATCCCCGGGAAGAGAGTTCCAGAGCACTGGAGCAGCCACTGAGAAGGCCCTCTCCCATGTTCCCACCAAGAGCTCCTGTGAAGATGGTGGGACTGAAAAAAGGGCTTTTCCAGAAGATCTAAAAACATGGTCAGGCTTATAAGGGAGAATACGGTCTTTCAGATAACCTGGACCCGAGCCATATAGCTAGTCCACCCATAGGTAGTCCACCATGAAGTACTGCAGAGGGCATTAACTAAGACCTGGCAAGAGTTCCTTCCTTCCTCAGATTGAACTTATCAGTTTTCAATAAATAGTCCTCCATACCTGGGGTGAATTTAAGTTGGTTATAACAGATGGGAGTGTGGATATCTGTACTGACTTGAGAGATGTAAAGTTGTTCTGCAAAAACACATCACTAGTGTATAATTTAAGCTCCCTTTTAGCCAGAACGCCTCTAACTCTTCATATCAACCTAGAGAACTCCCTGGTTTGTCCTGCCAAAGTCCCCTTCTAAGTGGAAGACACAATTTGGAATCGTACCATTTCCCCGGCATTCAGTCAAATCTTGACTCATGTTTTCTGCCTCTCCCACCTGTTCTCCTGGCCTACAAATAACATTTCACAGCTCCCCACACTTACTTGAGCAGTTAGAAGTTCCACGGGCAGCTGTAACAAACCGAGCGTCCTTGTGGGGAAGAGAATATGGGAGACTAAGGGTGTATTTGTGACATTTGCCACTTCAGTGCAGCTGAGTTCCTCTTTTGAGCAGGGCAGGAAGGAAGGAAGGCTCCTGGGAGGGTCAGTTTCTAAAACTGCATCAGTTCCACGAAAAGCACACGGTGTGACTTTAATCCTACCTACAAAAACTCACAGGTATGTCTAGTAGTATTCCAATTGCAGTCATTCTCAGCCCCCACCTGAGCATGCAGGGTGTGTTGTTGCAAGTGGCCAGGGCCACCCAAGGCATTTTGCTGCCTGAGGCAGAACAGCTAATTGGCCCCCCTGTGGGTACTACGCACATCCAAGATGTATGGTGTTCCTGAAGATGCCCAGAACTGGCTTTAAGGAACACTTTATTCAAATCAAATAGAAAGCAAATGCTCTTTATTACGGACGTTTAGACCTGTTCAGATTAAAATACAAAGACAAATTATCAGGATACAGGGTAAAATTTCTTCAATTTCGCTAATACGTTTAATCATCTGAGTTCTTGTTTGCATGGCAATTAGAAAGAAAAAAGCCACCTGTTCAGGGATATGTAGGATCTTGCTGGGAGTCATGGGTGTGAGTGTGCTGTTGCACCATGTCCTGCTTGGTCAACAGCTCGTTGGCGACTGTGTAAACAGAATGCTGGAGTAGATACTTGGCCAACCATCTGCCAACCAGGAACCCACAAGCAAGAAACGGTGCAAATGCACCCTCCAATCCATGATCCCCAGCAACTGGTACACACAGGCTTACTGCCTCTGATACTGAAGGTAGCACATATCCATCAGGGCTAGTAGCCATTGATAGCCTTCTCCTCCAGGAATTTATCCAACCCCCTTTCAAAGCCATCCAAATGAGTGCCCATCACTACAACTTGAGGTAGTGAATTCCATAGTTTAACTGTGCGTTGTGTGAAGAAGTCCTTTCTTTTATCTTTTCAGGAGGAATGGCAGCATTTCCCACTGACCACCATAGGTGTGTGCAGCACATTGCATTAGGGTGCGCACCCAGGGAATTTTATTTTTTTAAAAGGTGAACATGTATTGAACACTCAATCATAAAGGACATTTTTATTATTTATTTATTTATTAAACACTGTAGGCACTGATGCCCCACTATGCATTCAGCTTGCCTGACTGTGGAAGGGCCGTTGCAGGTGAGGAGAGGTCTTAGGAGATGCTTTTTGCTTGAGATATCAAGGTGTGTCTGGGCACACCTGGCACACCCCTTGCGCACACCTGTGCTGACCCCCAAACATTGCTTAATGGTAGGACCAGCCAAACTAACAGCCACCAGCCATCCAAATGACCTAAGCTTAATTAAGCAAGCGTCTTCTAATCACAATGCCCATCAAAGAAGTATAGTTATGACTTAAACAATAGTGCAGTATTCCTGTTGCAATATACTTCTTTACGCAAGGAAACAAGACACCTGTACTGGTGCCAGATCTAGGTTCCTGAGGGCCCTTGGCAAGACACCATCAGTGGGCCCCTCCCACACTGAGCACCTTCTCACCACCATTGTCACTAGTTGTTGTTGTTATTATTATTATTATTATTATTATTATTATTATTATTATTTGTATCCCACCTTTTGAAACCAATACTGGGCTTCAAGGCGGTCTTACAAAATTTAAAACATATACATTTTAAATCTAGGAAAAGAAATGTAAATAAAAAATAAAAATGCAACATTAAAACATAAACTTTACAAGTCCTTAACATAGATGGAGGACCAGATTATTCTCCAAAGGCCTGCTGGAACAAACAAGTTTTTGCCTGCTTCTGAAAGCCCATCAAGGAGGGAGCCAACCTAGCTTCCCCGGGAAGAGAGTTCCAGAGCACTGGAGCAGCCACCAAGAAGGCCCTCTCCCACCTTCCCACCAAGCGTGCCTTTGAAGATGATGGGACTGAAAGAAGGGCTTCTCCAGAAGATCTCAAAGCACCGGCAGGCTCATAAGGAAGAATATGGTCTTTCAGGTAACCTGGACCCGAGCCATATAGGGCTTTATAGGTCATAACCAGAACTTTGAATTGTGCCCAGAAACAGACTGGAAGCCAGTGGAGCTGTTTTAACAGGGGAGTTGTCTGCACCCTGTAACCAGCCCCGATCAACAATCTGGCTGCAGCTCTTTGAACCAGCTGGAGTTTCCGAACACTCTTTAAAGGCAGCCCCACGTAGAGCACGTTACAGAAATCCAATCGGGATGTAACTAAGGCATGTGTCACCGTGGCCAGGTCCGACATCTCTAGGAACGGGCGCAGCTGGCGCACTAGCTTTAACTGTGCAAATGCACTCCTGGCCACCACCGAAACCTGGGCATCCAGGCTCAGGGCTGAATCCAGAAGTACACCCAAGCTGCAGACCTGTGTCTTCAGGGGGAGTGTAACCCCATCTAGCACAAGCTGAATCCCTGTTCCCTGATCTGCCTTTTGACTGACCAGGAGCACCTCTGTCTTATCTGGATTAAGCTTCAATTTGTTTGCCCTCATCCAATCCATCACTGCCAACAAACACCGGTCTGTTGCTATTGCTCCTTGCTTCCATTTGCTTGCTCGACAGACAGACAGACAGTGAGCAAATAGGCAATGGCATTCCCTGCTCCTCCTTCTCAGCACCAGAGAGGGGCGGGGGGCAGTGAACAAGGAGGTTGCAATGGTGAGGAGGACCAATTCCAGGAAGCCACTGCTGGAGTGTAGGCCCTCAGCAGGTGTCTAGCCTGCTGAAAATAATTGGGGTAACTGGGATAATTGCCAATACAACAACAACAACAACAACAACAACAATAATATATTTATTTCTTACCCGCCTCTCCCTTTGGATCGAGGCGGGGAACAACATTAGAACAGGAATCAATACATCTTAAAAATTCTTGATTTAACATTGATCTGGATAGGCCTGCCGGAAAAGGCTAGTCTTTAAAGCTGCCTTAAAATCACACAGAGAGTTAATATTATGAATCTCCTCCGGCAGGCCATTCCACAATCTGGGGGCGACAGAAGAAAAGGTCTTCTGGGAAACTGATGTCAGCCTAGTTTTAGCTGACTCAAGTAAGTTCATCCCAGAGGACCTGAGTGTGCGGGGCGGACTATATGGGAGAAGGCGATCCTGCAGGTAACCTGGACCCAAATCATTTAGGGCTTTAAAGGTAATGACCAACACTTTGTTTTTTGTATTTATGCCTCAATGCTAATGAATTTAGTAGTTGTTATTTTTATATTTGCGTATGTGTGTTTTTCTGGGAATAAATCTGTGATTTCCCATTATATGCTATGTTATTCATCCATTAATGTCCAATATGTGTACATATACACTTCCAAGCACACAGGTGTGTGTATACGTGTGTTTCAGCAGCAGCAGCAGCTTCTACGTCTTTCCTTCCCCTGAGTTTCAGATGCAACTTCTGATGCACTGCAAGCATCAGACCCTGCTGCATGTGTAATTTTGCTACCTACTTCTCTGGACAAAGGCCTTTGAGCAGATCATTTTTGTATGCTTTTGTGATTTAAAATTTTTATATATTGTTTTTAAGTGTTTTTATCCTATGTAAACTGCCCAGAGAGCCTCGGCTATGGGGCGGTATACAAATGTAATAAATAATAATAATAATAATAATAATAATAATAATAATAATAATAATAATAACCATGTCTATCCTTGCACCAGCCTTATCTATAGAGTATGCAGGCTTGGCTTCCCTAGGGGAAACTGAGGAATTCCTAAATGGTTAATGGTTTTATAGTCCCAACAGAAACTATTACCTATATGTTTCCAGAGGGAATCCAAAATGGCTGCTGAGACAGGGTCTTTCCCACTTGCCGTGATGTAATAATAAACAGCACTCATAAAAATGCCAGTAAAACTTAGAACTCTCTGAGTGATACACCAAGACAGGAAGACTGCTAAGTTCTCAGTTCTTGAAATACTTCAAGGTAGAAATGTTCCCCAGGGAAGCAACCTGCTTGTGATATTGAAGAAGAAAAAATCAGCATATGGGACTTCACTAACTTCTGTGTGTTATTCAAATAAGATTCTCTATTTCCACCTTGTGATGGGTGACAACATTACTTTGTAGGGTGTGACCAGAAGTAGACTTCTTGAGCAAGAGTTGCTCTGATCAGTGATCTGCATCTCATTTCATTTTAGTTTTACAAAACGAAAATATGACTTTTTTAATTTTACAAAAATTATAAGCTGCTCCATGTCTTAAAAAATGAAAGATTCCCAAGTGCGTAAGAATAAAGGGGGGAATCTAAAATATATACAGAATCAAGTTATAACAATAAAACCGGTCATTCTAGAAAAGCTTGTTCAAATAAAAAATGTCTTTAACAGAGAACAAAAAATCTAATCAATTTTACTAGTTGCTTGACATCAACTGATGGGCAATTTCTTAGAGAGGGAGCCAGTTCATGTAAGGTTCTACTCTGAGTGGACTCCAAATAGACCTCGGGCAGGGCTGGCGCTGCCATAGAGGCCAGTCAGGCGGCCACCTAGAGCGCCAAGGTAAGGGTGCTCCGAACGCCGCGCCCAGAAGTCGCCCTCCCACTCCCAGAGCCACTCTGGCCGAGCAAGGGCAGCTTCCGGGCACGCTGTTCTGAAGCCTCCCTTCCACCCCCCACCCCAGCATCCCTGGCTTGGCTTTGACTGGGTGCCTGCCCAGCCAAAGCCAAGCTGGGATGCTGGGATGGTGGTGGTGGGGCGGTCAGACGGCTCCACATTCTGACTTCCGGCGCGCGCCAGACGTCAGAACGTAGAGCTGTCCGACTGTACATACACACACCGACTCCACGTTTGCCATCCCCCCGCCCCCCCCCCCCCACACACACACCCAGCGTCCCGGCTTGGCTTCAGCTGGGCTTACCCAGCCAAAGCCAAGCCGGGACACTGTGTGTGTGTGTGTGAACGGACAGCTCCACGGAGCTGCTCGCCTGCCTGCCCCACTGCAGCATCCCGCCCAGCCAAAGCCAAGCCGGGACAACTTCAGGCAAGGGAAAGGTAACGCGGCCTCCATCCCCGCCTGTCTCTGCCTACCTGAGGGTGGGTGGGTACGCTGGGGAGTGGGTGGTGGTGAAAGCAGCTCACCTTGCCTAGGGCGCAAAAAAAAAGCCTGGCACTGGCCCTGACCTCGGGTCTAAATGGAACCACCAGAAGTGCCTCATTTCACAACTTTAGTGACTGATAAGGGGGGGAAAGATATTCTCTCAGGTATCCCAGCCCCAGGTCGTTTACAGCCCCAATAACAAAACCTTATATTTAGCCAGGGCAGGATCTACACTACTGCTTTAAAGCGCTTTATAACAGTTTTGACAACTGTTGGGGCCCAGCACACACTGCATATACAGTTTTCAAAACGTTTTCAAAGTGCTTTAAAGCGCTTTAAAAGCAGTAGTGTAGATCCCCCCCCCCCCGGTACCAAATATGCAGGCAGTGCTGTTCCCTCAGCAAAGGTGTTACATGCTGAAAGGGGGCAGCCCCTGACAAGAGCTGAGCTGCTGCGTTCTGCATTAGCTCCGGCTTCTGGCCCAACGTTAAGGCCTGGCTGTGGAACGCTGGGTATTGCAGGACTTTCTTTTCCCTGTCTAAGTCATTTTAATGCAGATTTGCAAACAGAGCTGGGGTGATTTGGTGTTTCCTGAACAGGGAGAAAAATGACGAGTTGTTTAATTTTGTTTCTTACCCCCAAGGAAAGACATTTGTGGGGGGTGGGGTTTCTTCCTCAGGAGCCAAACTAATTGGGCAGCCTTGGGTCTTATTTATCTAGACTTGGGGTGGGCATGGGGTGGGGTGGGGTTTTTACTGTTCTGCCTCCGGGAGGGGGGGGGTGTCAAAAGTCTTGCCATCCAAAGCCACCCACCCTGGTTTTGATAGCCAGAGGAAGATAGAGGCCCGGTTTGCCTATAACGGTAAGCCACAGGAGGGTAAGCGATGATGGGTTGGTGGGTTGCTTCCCAACCCACGCTACTTCTCAGCAGACAATCGCCCACTTGGCAGGGCTTGTTTCCCCTCAATCCCTCTCAGTCCTCCAGCCTGCTCCCTGAAGATATCCTAGGAGTGTCTTTTGTGGCACAACTCATATTGTCTCCTTAGCCTGGCCCCTTCCCCACTCTGATCACTTCCCCTTTTAGGAGCATTTACTTCATTCACCGTGTGTGTGTTTGTGTGTGTGTGTGTGTGTGTGTGTGCCTCAGAAATGTGCAAATGGGGGTGTATTAAAAATAAATAATTAAATTACCGGTCTTTGATACGAAGGGGGATTCAGTTATAGGATATGTGCAGTCTTGCCTTGTTAATTTCCTTGTTTGTTTCAGCTGTCAAAGCCAGTGCAAAGTGGAGTACATAACATACGAAGAAACTGACATGGCAAGACTGCATATAGGCTAATTTGCGCACAGTTGCAAACAGGGGTATGCAGAGTGGGTCTTCTCCACTCCGAAATTCAGAGCAGTGCTTGGAGGGGGTCTGTCTCTCCACACCGCCAGATTATTCGTGGGAAAATGAACAGTACTTAACTTCAGCTGTAAATCTGAGTAAGCCAGCCTTAACACCGTTTATCTAAAGACCACGACCTAGGCGGTTTGAAAAGGCTGAAGCCCTGCATTATTTTCAAATGGGAGTGACAGCCTCTACCACATAACTGTGGGAACTGTAAAGTCAGCCTGCATTGGCCACTGATGAAGACTTCGTCTTGAAATGCATTTGGTCTTTTTATTCTACGTTGCTTCTGCTAGACATTTGTTTCTGTGCAATATGCCATTGCACTTTCATTGCAATATTACTGTTAATCTTAATTTTATTCTTGTACATTAAATACTATTGTTCTACTGTATATAGATCCTTAACTTTTTATTTAGTATTACTGGGCTGTGGATGAGGCAGTAGATCCGCCTTGTCACTCCCCTGCCCTGCTCCAGTTTAAAATATTCTGCTCTTCTTTAGAAATGCCACAAAACTCGTTGTTTAAAGTACAACAGCATGCATGCAACTTCTGATAATGCATAACTGCATGAGCTATTAAATGTGTGCAGGGATGATCAGGGGTCTGGAAACAAAGCCCAACGAAGAGAGACTGAAAGAACTGGGCATGTTTAGCCTGGAGAAGAGATGATTGAGGCGAGACGTGATAGCACTCTTCAAATACTTGAAAGGTTGTCACACAGAGGAGGGCCAGGATCTCTTCTTAATCCTCCCAGAGTGCAGGACACAGAATAATGGGCTCAAGTTACAGTCAGCCAGAATCCGGCTGGACATCAGGAAAAAACTTCCTGACTGTTAGAGCAGTACAACAATGGAACCAGTTACCTAGGGAGGTGGTGGGCTCTCCCACATTAGATGCATTCAAGAGGCAGCTGGACAACCATCTGTCAGGGATGCTTTAGGGTGGGTTCCTGCATTGAGCAGGGGGTTGGACTTGATAGCCTTATAGGCCCCTTCCAACTCTATTATTCTATGATTCTAAGATGGATGCGATACCATTCCAATCACTTGCAAACCCTAACACGTATTTTTTTCAATGTTTGAGCCCCCATAAACACTAGCGCCCTTCCAGCGCATCTAGTATATGTCAGCATGCCCATTTTCTTTGGTGGAAAAGGGGCTAAGAAGGAAGGGATACTACAAAGACAGCCAGCAGGCTGGGTTGGACTGCAATTCAGATTCTGCAGCAGATAACAGATCAGCAGTGAATTATAAGAAGGCAGAGAAGAGAGGACAGATAAAAAGCTGGGTTTATTTGTATGGAAATGCAGCCAATTGCAGGTTGCCCGCAGGGAGCAAGGGGGTACATTCTCTGATGTGTTGTTCCTTGTAGAGAGGTTGGGAACAGGAGAGGGGGAAGTTGCTGCTGACAAGTCTAAACTTGGCTGGTTTGAAGAAGAAAGAGGGGAACCATCTGTGAATGAGAAAATCAAAATGAGACAAAGCAGCTTTCTACTCTTAATACATATTTTAAGAAACTGAGTTATATATAATTACATGAGAGCAATATATAATATTGCTCTTTCACCCCCAATTTGGACAAAACAGCACAAAGTCCCTCATTCTACATACCTCTCATTTGCATCATTCGGCCTTTGCTTAAAAAAAACCTTGGGCCCTCCAGATGTTTTGGGTGACAACTTCCAGGATTCCTGACCATTGGCCAGGCTGTCTGGGGCTGATGGGGATTGAAGTCCAAAACATCTGGAGGACCCCAGATTTGGGGGAGAAGTGATGGCAAAAAGTACAATTCATCTTTCCTGCATTTTTAGTGTCACGTCTCAATTTGTTTATGTATATATTTATGACATTTTATCTCATTTTTGTCCCAAAGAGTTCAGGGCAGAGTACGTGGTCCTTCTCTCTCTCTCTCTATCCCCCCCTCCCCATTCACCAATTTATCAGTGGAGGCTGGTGTCTCCAATGTCAACGGGGCATTGAATCCTCTCTGGGTTTCAGTCAGAAATCTAAAGGAGCTATCCAATTCTGACTGGTTCTGACTGAAACCCAGAGCAGATTCACCACCCCACTGACATCTGAACCACCAATCTCTGTTGCATTTTATCCTCACAACTCTGCAAGAATTGCTCCCTTAGTATATAATAATAACTGTAGGGGTGGACACAGCCTTGGAATTAACGAGCAAGAATGCAAATACTCAGCCTGGGAATTGGTTTCTAGCAGAACTGAGCTGACAGTCCCATTAAACAAAAATCTACTCCCAGTTTTCCCTGAAGGCATCTTAATTTCAGCAGTTTGATTTTTTTAAAAAAAAAAGTTTTACAGTAGTTTGTTGCTACTGTAAAAACAGCAACCAACCAGTGATGAGTAAAAAAAAACCCTTGTTGATCTGCTGCAAATTGCCCAAAGATCTACCAGTAGATCCAATCTATTTCCTGCTCATCCTTGCAACTACATCGACTGACCATGCTTGGGAGAACACAGAAGAGAAAATGAATCTTCAGTCCAAGCATCGTTGGTTTAATATTTGCATGAGGAACTGACATGGAACAAAGCTAATATACACCTAACATGTGAAATTAACCAGGAAACAGCAGTAAAGTACTTCACAGAACGTTCAGGGATCCAGCTATTTGCTTTGGAACCATTCTGAGAAAATCGGCTCCTACACATTAGTCACTTTCCTTGAGGGTCAAACTCCATATTATGTTAATTGCCTACCTGAACCTGTTCTTTTTTCTTTACCTTACAGTAACTGTGAATGGTCCCAATTCAGACTGGGGCCCTTTCTATACCTAAGGATTATCCCAGGAAAAGGAGGGATCGTCCCTGCCTCCTCCCGGAATCCCCTGTGTATCATTTGCATGCACAGGGATGATCCTGGGACAATCCCAGGGGAAAAGGCAGGTGTAGAAACGGCCTGGGTCTAGCACAAGGTGGAATGGAGGATACGAAAAGGAGGACAGGGCTCCTGTACCTTTAACAATTGTAGAGAAAAGGGAACTTCAGCCAGTGTCATTTGTATGCATGCAGCACCGGGTGAAATCCCCTCTTCATCACAACAGTTAGAACTGCAGGAACCCTGCCCTCTTTCATATCTGGTCATTCTAGCTAAAGAGGGCAGGGCTCCTCCACCTTTAACTGTTGTGAAGAAGCAGGGATTTCACCAGGTGCTGCATGCATACAAATGACACCAGCTGAAATTCCCTTTTCTCTTCAAATGTTAAAGACACAGGAGCCCTGTCCTCCTTTTCATGTGGTCACCCTAAGTGAATCCCATAATGAAACTATGCCCTGTGTAAAGAAGTACTTCCTTTTATCTGTCCTGAATCTCCCACCAATTTTGGCCCTGCCCCTTTTCCTTTGGCTCCACCCACCACTAGAACACAACTCCCGAGAGCTTCTCTGAACAGAAATTTGGCCCTCAGCCTGAAAGAGGTTCTGCACCATTGCGCTAAAGGAAAAGAAAAAGATCAGGCTTAGGTAATCACTATGCAATTCATGTGAAGTAGAGTTTCACATGGCAGGCAATGTAGAAGATGCGTTTGGAACGGACACCCTACTCAGCCATTTCAGTGCACAGAGGTAGGACCATGGACGACACCTCTGGAACAGTGCCTGGAGACAGAAAAATGAGAAGACAGCCAGAAATCCCAGCATTAATGTGATAGCTGTCCTTGGCCTGCATTGGCTAGGATTCTCCATGGAGAGAGCCGTATGTCTCTCTCTGTCTCCACGGTGAAAGCCCCATACATACTTGGAAATTGGAGTGGAAAACCAATTAATTACCCGACATGCCAATGCGGGCTGCATTGGGATAGTACCCCGTCGAAGCCGCATCATTGCTGCTTCCCTGCCGTTGCTTCCCATGTTGCTCTGAACATTTCCTTGCCGGAGATAACATGGAAAGGGTCAACAACATGGCTGTTGGGCTTGTTGTCAGCTGTTCCTTATTTCAAGGAACAATTATTTCATATTAAAACATAGCGTTCCTTTTCATGGAACTGGTCTTGATTTAAGGAACAAGCAGCAAGCAGTGCAGTGACGTGCTAGAGGTGTTATATTGGTGTGAGAAGTAGCTGCTTTGTTAGTCTCTCTATTAGCAATGTTTGGGGAACGGTGCCGATGCTTATGTAGGTGAAACAGCACCACCCACGCACAAGAGAGAGGCATCGGTTGGCTCAGGGGAACCCCAAGGTTTGCAGAAGTACAAAAATAAATAGGAAAATAAAAACTAAGAGGGTAAACTTTTACCAGAAAAAGAGGCAAACCCCTCACACTTACTCAGGGCTTCCTTAAACAAGTGGTTTATAGCACACTCATGATTGGCCACCCACACTTTGACAACATCATGAGCCTCCTGCATGTCTCCAGCTCCTTTTCTCGGTTATTCTGTTCAAAAATCATAGAATCATAGAATAGCAGAGTTGGAAGGGGCCTACAAGGCCATCGAGTCCAATCCCCTGCTCAATGCAGGAATCCACCCTAAAGCATCCCTGACAGATGGTTGTCCAGCTGCCTCTTGAAGGCCTCTAGTGTGGGAGAGCCCACAACCTCCCTAGGTAACTGATTCCATTGTCGCACTGCTCTAACAGTCAGGAAGTTTTTCCTGAGGTCCAGCTGGAATCTGGCTTCCTTTAACTTGAGCCCATTATTCTGTGTCCTGCACTCTGGGAGGATCGAGAAGAGATCCTGGCCCTCCTCTGTGTTACAACCTTTTAAGTATTTGAAGAGTGCTATCATGTCTCCCCTCAATCTTCTCTTCTCCAGGCTAAACATGCCCAGTATAGGGCTTTGTTTCCAGACTCCTGATCATCCTGGTTGCCCTCCTCTGAACACGCTCCAGCTTGTCTGCGTCCTTGAATTGTGGAGCCCAGAACTACACGCAATACTCTAGATGAGGCCTAACCAGGGCCGAAAAGAGAGGAACCAGTACCTGCCATGATTTGGAAGCTATACTTCTATTAATGCAGCCCCAAATAGCATATACCTTTCTTGCAGCCATATCGCACTATTGGCTCATATTCAGCTTGCGATCTACAACAATTCCAAGATCCTTCTCGTTTGTAGTATTGCTGAGCCAAGTATCCCCCATCTTGTAACTGTGCATTTGGTTTCTATTTCCTCGATGTAGAACTTGGCATTTATCCCTATTAAATTTCATTCTGTTGTTTTCAGCCCAGCACTCCAGCCTATCAAGATCACTTTGAAGTTTGTTTCTGTCTTCCAGGGTATTAGCTATCCCACCCAATAAAACTAGGAAAATCCAATTCTGCTGAAAGTTGCGCTATAAAATACCCAGTAGAGGGCCCTGTTCCCAAAGTCACCCAAAGCTTCATCCCACGTATCTGCTTCCCTCGGATTATCCCCGTAGCGCTAAGCTTTCGCGGTTGTTGTTTTTGCTACCAGGCGACAGCAATCCTTTGCATACCAGAAAGTGAGTTTAAGGGGGGAAATGTAAAAAAATCATTAAAAAAACAACGGATGTCCCAATTCAATTCATATTTGGTATGCTTAAAGCTCTCCCTAATATCTATTACTGTGCCAATTTTGGTGTCCTTATCTTTAAAGCTTACACAGATGTAAGCATTTCTTTAAAATCCTGCTCCTGCTCCCCAGCGGCGGCTCAAAAGATACGCTCAAAAAGTAGGGGCTAAATACAGCGAATCTTTTTGCTTTATTGCACAATTAAGGCAGGATGCATGGGAGTACTTCACAATCAAAGCAGATTATAAGGTGGAAAACTCCGGAGTCCTTTGCATGCAATTCGCAGTGATTGCACAGTATAACGCTGGTGTGATTAAACTCCCAGTGAGCGCCATGGGCAATTTGGGACTACAACTCAGATCTCCCAAGGTCCAGTCCAACACTCTAGGCAGTATGCCACACTGGCTCTCTCCTCCCTCCCTCTCAATCCTCCACCTACAATATGGAGATAAAACTGGCCTGCCTTACAGGGCTATTGTAAAGATTTAAGTGTTTTGAATCCTCAAAAGTGTTATACAAATGCTAAGCATCACCATCCTTATTAAAAGCCAATATGCATTCTGCTTTACTCCAGTTTCTGTTTCCACCATAATTTTGCCAATGTCTGTTTTCCTTTGTTATTTATTTATTTATTTATTACATTTTTATACCGCCCAATAGCCGAAGCTCTCTGGGCGGTTCACAAAAATTGTTAGCATCTGCATGCAGGATTCCATACAGAGTGCCTCCTCTTTTGAACTCTCTGTTTTAGCAATCCCATCTTGCCAGTTCACTGCTGACACTGTAGGTTAGTTGACCTGGACACAAACATCATCATTAACCTTTTATTTTCTCAATATTTTAACATTTTACCATCTTTAGTCTTTTAAATCTGCATTTTAAAATCTTTATTGCAGCTCGGTTTTCTCCTTGGTTTTGACCTGGTTGTACTTCTATATTGTGTTTTTTATATGTGATTCAAGTTTTATACTTTCTGGTTTTAATTTTGTGAGCTTTAACTATTGGGTGGTATAGAAATGCAATAAATAAACTCTCTCTATGGTATTTTTATGCTATTCCTCAGCCAAAAAAAAGGGGGGCTCTCAGACCAGCTTACAAATAATTAGCCAAAGAAGACAGCAGGCTTACAATCTAAAAAGACACGACACACATGGGAAAATGAACAGGGAGGGTGGAGGAATTGGTGATGTGGTCTTTCAGCAGGGCTGGCGGAATGGCGTCTCATCTCTCCCAGCTAAGTCGTGTTTTGTTGACCACGTTGGATTTAAAACGAGAAAAATGGGCTATCAATCTTTGAAAGTAAACTAATGGACAATTGCATTGCACCGTGAGCCTTAACCTGCTGTAAATCCCACTGGAGGGAAAAATGTGCCGAACTGGATTACATGCCAGCAAATCTATGCATGTAATAATGCGATTTACTTCCCAGTAAAGATGCACAGATTCCATTATAGTACATAATAAGACTTGATAAACATAGTGCCCAAACTACTATTTGGCACGATATCCCTTTGCAGATGTTCAATTTTCAGAAATAAAATGCATTGTTATCTTGTTCTCCTGCAGTGTGACATCACAGGTTCGGTACAATTGCGTCACGGTATGTGGTGACGTCACCTGCGAACACCGTAACCTCATTACGAAGAGTAAGCCACAGTTCGTACAACACTCAACCCGACCCCTCAGTTTTTTCCTTGCTCCGCCTCTTCGGGCGAAACAAAAAAGCGTTTTCACCCTGTGAATGGACACTATCAATGTCTCTCAAAATGAATAGCCAATCGCTTTTCCAATTGCGGAGGCAAGCTAGCCAATAGTGTGCCAGGGAAGGAGCAACGTTTAGATGGAATTTTGCGAGCCGAGCGCCTCAAATTTACAGAGAATTTATCTAGCCAATTATGTATTGAAGGAGGCGGGAATAGAGACCATCCAACCAATAAACAGGATGGAGTTAATATCCCTAATTCCCTATGAGTTTTGGGGGAAGGTCAAATTCTGAAATTCTAGTCCAATGAAAAGCAAGAAAAGGAATGACTGATAGAAATAACTATCAATAGAAGCACAGAAGAGGTGGTGTTTGTGCGGAAGAAGCCAATGAGATTTAGGAGTAAGTTAAGGTGACATGTTAAGCAGCCAATGGCGTCTATACCGCCCCTGCAAGGCGTCCGCGTGAACCCCGCGCACCCCTCAGAGCCGAAGCCGGGAGCTAAGATGGCGGCCGCCGACGGAGATGACTCGCTTTATCCTATTGCTGTGCTGATCGATGAACTGCGAAACGAGGACGTTCAGGTACGACCCGGGCCTGCGGGCGCCTAGCTGGGACTGAGGGGAAGAGGTCAGGGCGGTTAAGAGGGCTTTCGAAGCCAAAGTCCCGGCACAGTAACCAATCACCGGCTGCCTTTCATCTGAAAAACCCGGATGAGAGCTATCAGAAGCGGAGCCGGATTGGCTGTAAGGAGGGTGAAGGCTAACGAGAAGGAGGGTGTTGGCTAATGAAAGGGCCCGTATTATCCATGTCCCCCTACTCCCATCGGTTGCATGGAGAGCCAGTATTGTGTAGCGGTTAGAGTGTTGGACTGGGAGTCGGGAGATCCGAGTTCTAGCCCCCACTCGGCCATGGAAACCCACTGGGTGACTTTGGGCCAGCCACAGACTCTCAGCCCAGCCCACCTCACAGGGTTGTTGTTGTGAGGATAAACTGGAGAGGAGGAAGGCGGGATATAAATTAAATAAATTTGATAAGCCTATTTATGGAATGGGGAAAGGAGGCTGCTGATTGGGTCAGGCCTCGCCCATTCATTACACAGAGGCTGCCTGCCCAATCGGGGAAGGATCCTTGGCAGCTGGGGGGGGGGGGAGAGTGAGTCTAGGGCTTCTGGCCTTGATCCCATGGCTTTTCCTGCCATGAACCCAAGCGCCACTCCAATGGGATTTATATGAGGATGGGATGGATTTCCTCCTCCCATGGAGGGGGGGAGTCCATCAGGAGATCTGCTTTAGGGTGCTGTCAATAGGATGCTATGTTGGACACGACCTTGATACGAGGGGTGGGGAGGATATAGAATCATAGAATAGCAGAGTTGGAAGGGGCCTACAAGACCATCGAGTCCAACCCCCTGCTCAATGCAGGAATCCACCCTAAAGCATCCCTGACAGATGCTTGTCCAGCTGCCTCTTGAAGGCCTCTAGTGTGGGAGAGCCCACCACCTCCCTAGGTAACTGATTCCATATGATTTCTTCCTTCGCCTCTCTCCCACCCCCCACCCTCGTCTGTGAATGCTCAGCTCTTAGTCTGTGGTTAATGCCGGCATGGTGTCCTCTGTACCACTTATGTACATAGTAACGTATAGGAAACTGTCTGACCATGAGAGGACGGAGCAGGGCCTTCCCACCAACCTAAACAGTCTCCTTAATTTCTTTTTATTTTCTCCCTCTTCCCTCCCCATCCACTTTTCCTTGTGTGTCTTGTCTTTTTTAGAATGTGAGCTTGAGAGTAGGGACTGTCTACTTTATTGATAAATTGTAAGCCACTCCGAGAGCCTTTTGGCTGAGGTGCGGGATAAAAAATACTCTAAATAAATAAATGAATGAATTACCCTGAGCCAGACCCTTGGTCCATTTACCCCTCGACACTGACTGGCAGTGGCTCTCCAGGGTTCCAGGCAGGAATTTTTCCAGCCCTGCCTGGGACCTTCTTCTTGCAAAGCATGTGTTCTTATCACACTGAGCTACAGCTCTTTCTCCACCTAATGTTGTCATAGGAAGAGCCAACTGTGCCAGGTTACCTTTTCAAGAAAATGTTTTGTTTTTAGGGTAGTATCCAATGTTTGTCCCACTTAAGAGTAGATTCATTGAAATGAATGGGACTTAATTAGGGTGACCATATGAAAAGGAGGACAGGGCTCCTGTATAACAGTTGCATAGAAAAGGGAATTTCAGCAGGTGTCATTTGTATATATGGAGAACCTGGTGAAATTCCCTCTTCATCACAACAGTTAAACAGGAGCTTTACTAGAGTGACCAGACTTAAAAGAGGGCAGGGCACCTGCAGCTATAACTGTTGTGATGAAGAGGAAATTTCACCAGGTCCCCCATATATACAAATGACACCTGCTGAAACTTCCTTTTTAATACAACTGTTAAAGACACAGGAGCCCTGTTCTACTTTTCATATGGTCACCCTAACTTAATTTAACCATGACTAACAAGTCCCATTCATTTCAGTGGGTCTGCTCTAAGTAGTACTAACATTGGATGCTACCCCTTAGAGGTTTTTTTAAAAAGGAATGTTGCTTCAGGTTTGGAATAGTTGAGTTGTGGAAACGGAAGACTTGCAAGTAGTTAGCAAGCTGACGTTATTACAATCCCTTAAGTGTTCCGTTTAGACGAAGCCGGTGTAAATATTTGTTGCTTTTATGCTGAAGTACACAGGACCACATAGACACACTTTAGTGTTGCAGGACTAGTTTCATGTTTCAGTCCCAAATGGCTCCAGCACTGGAATTGACTGGGGTTGACAGAAGTGTCGGCCAGGATGCATTCTTCACTGGCTGCTCATATTTGGGTTTTGTATATAAAAAAAATCCAGAAATGTACATGATACTTCCTAGAATAGCATATTTATTTATTTATTACATCTTTATACCACCCAATAGCCGAAGCTCTCTGTCCTTATGAGCTTACAAACAAAATTTCAGCAAGTGTAACTGTGGGGGAATGGAGAAAAGATGCAAAATAAAAAATAAAAAATGCTGCTGTTATAGAGTGTTTTTTGATGGAGTGAACAGATTTTAGCGGTGTCAGTTATAGATTTCAGTGTTTTTAAAATTCACTGAATTACTGACCTTGTGAAATTGTAATCAGGCATAAGTGTGTGTGGCTACATACACCTGTCTTTTTCTCCAATGCTGCTCCCTTCTTTTTCTAGTCACCTCCACTGTTCAATTTAAATCATGCTGACTTGTGGCAGAGTTGTACCACTTGGTTTATGGAATAGTAACACACCATGTTACATACATTGAGGGGACTACATTAATAATGATATTTGTAGCAAGTGCATGTGTGTCTTCAGCAGCATGTATAGCTTGAGACAGGCACTACCAAACCCTTTCCTAAATGGAGAGGTGATTGCTGCTGGTGAAAGAGCACAGACCCTCTTCTGACAGATGTTACAAATTGCCCAGCAATGAAAAGGCAGATTTACTGAAGCCCATCTCAGCCATTGGGATTTATTTATTTGTAAAAGTAGGATTTCCATCCCACCTTTACAGTGTTGATTCTCTCAGGGTAGCTAGCAACATTTAAAACAATTGACAACAATACGGTCATAGCGATTAAAACAACAGAGCAGTACAGACAAATTCACAGCAACAGAGTATAACAAAACATTGCCACGACTTTAAAATGCTTGGGATGTGAATTGATGCCTGGTGAACCTCCCAAGGGAAGGGCATCTGAAAGGGAGCATGCCATACCTGATAGGGCCTTCTTGCCAGAAGCCACATGCTGAATTTCTGAAGGTTTTGTGGATGGGGTGGATCAGGAGAAGCCTCTGAAGATGACCTTAACATTCAGGAAGGTTTGTTGTGTGGGGGGAAAGGCATTCCTTCATGACCCCTAGTTGGTTCCATCAGTGTAGAAGTTTAGAAGGTAAGCACCAGTGGAAGCAGCCAGTGCAATTGTATTAAAATCAGTGAGATGTTCTCATCAGTTGGTCCAGTTAGCATCTTAGTAGCTGCATTTTTCAGAAACTAGCCCAATAGTCTTCACAAAGTCCTATGTACATCACATCGCTATAGACTAAGAGTGAGAAATCTGATGTTGATGGACTGTTGCTCTCATCATTCCTCACCTTTGGCTCTGCAAGCTGGGGATGAAGGTAGTCGCAGGCCAGCAGCATCTGGAGGGTCACAAGTTGCCCACTCGTACTGTAGACTAGCCGGAAGATTACCAAAACATGACCGATTACGCCCCAGAAGAGTTGCATTTGGCACACCAGCCTTATCTGCCGGAATGTGCTGTATGCCATGGATGCTAGCTGAACCTCAGTGTTAAAGCTGGATCAATCAGCACTCCCACTTTGCGAACCTAATCCTTTAGGGGAGTGCAATTCCATCCAGAATAGGGTAAACACCACCATTTCCCCCGGAAAATGAATCTTCCATGAGTGGTACGTTAATATTGTCAGGATTAAGCTTCAGTTTATATAAAGTTTTGCTTTCTCACTGACCGGAATGCCTTTCTACGCTAGTGTGCTCTGATCATCAATTGGAGAGGCCCATGTTGCAGTTGTATCACTGCATGAACCTCAGCCAAGAGCCATGTCTCACTAATCCTACCAAGTCAAAAGCCTGCCCTGCCCCATTGAGGATATATTTGGGTGGGGAAGAGCTCTGGACTGGCTCAGCAAGTCAGGCCAGTGTCACAGTACGTGCACCTGCTGTTGGATGAAGCACTGTTATGGAGTGGTTGCAGAGGCAGGGAGACCCTCCTAGGCACATTTTCTGGTCATTATGGGTGATGACCTCCCATGGTAGAACTTCAAAGCTGTACAAAGCTTCTTGAAGAATTGGAAGGAAGACCATTGGAACAGGCTTATGATTTTCCACTTCTCCTCTCAACTAAGGCATCTAAAACCAACTCCTTGCACAAAACTTATAAATGGGCAAATATTTGGTTCTCTCTCTCCCCCCCCCCTCATTTTGCCACAAATGACTGACCCTGCAGATAGGGAAGTATTACAACAAATTGTAACATCACCTTTTTTAGGGAATTATTCGCAAAGTTGATATAATATGTCAATTTTCTGTTTCCTTTGTCATTGAGAATGTTATGGGCATCAAAAATGTGATAGGCCTCTGAGTGTAGCCTCCCATTTGTTTCTCTTCCTCCAAATTGTGCTATTTCAGAGCTGAGGAAGGCCTTGCTTTCCATGGGCCTTTTCTCTTCACGTTATGCATGTTTTCTGGCTGTGTACCACTTGAACTTGCTATGGCAAGCTTGCCCACGCTTAATCATGATCGTATGGGGCCTAATGAGCGTCTTCTAAAGAAATAGTAACTTTTTGGATTGCTGTTTTTCCGTCTGACATCTCTTCTGTCATTGTGCTGCTTTATAGAGAAGGCAGAGGCAGGCAAAAACTGTCCATGTAGCTCCACTGCTTGAATTTGGAAGACAGGATTGTGACCTGTCAGGAGACCTTTTCCTTGTAATGTACAATTGCTGTAGTCCACCTTGGGTGTGTTTGATAAATCACATGACTTGTAAGTCTACAAAAGGGTGGAAGGCGCTGGATCATTTGAGTGGATCAGCTTTCATATGTTAGTTGTAGTTGTGATAAACTTGGGTACATTAATTGTGCCTCTGTGTGGGCTCTATATTAGCAGTGCTTGTGCTTCAGCCGAGAGAAGGTTTTGTTCTGGAGTGGAGCGCATGTAAGAGTTCGTAGTGAGAGTCATGGGGGGGGGGGGTTTGGTGGAAATCAGCTCAAACATTTTTCATGTTTGTACAGTCCAATCTGATGTGGATTTAAGTAACTTTCACTGTGCTAAATTGGGCTTGCTTCCACGTAACTGCACCCAGTTGGAGCACTAAACATCAGTGCTGCATTTTTAGGTACCAGAATGATTTCTAGCTTAGCTGAAAGAAGATGGTGAGCAGAGTTCTGGGTAAGCAATCCTCAGTTCCCTAGGGAGGTTGTGGGCTCTCCCACACTAGAGGCCTTCAAGAGGCAGCTGGGCAAGCATCTGTCAGGGATGCTTTAGGGTGGATTCCTGCATTGAGCAGGGGGCTGGACTCGATGGCCTTGTAGGCCCCTTCCAACTGTGCTATTCTATGATTCTATGAAGGAGCAGCCCATGTACAACACTAGGGAAGGCCCCCGACCTGGTCTTTGGGACCGTAGCTTTTGTGTGTGCATTTCTGACAGCGATGCTCAGGAGACTGGGTGCAGTCCCGGGCCTAGAAGGACTTGTGTTTCCAACCAGTGTTATCCAGATAGAGTCCCTGAAGGCTGGTTTGAACTGTCAACATTTGTATACAGATACTTCACTACGTGCAGAGAGAATGAGGGCAATAGATACAGAGATGTGGCAGCTCTTTCTGGAGCAAATTTGCTCTTTCTGGCATCTGCGATTAGGGTTGGTTTCAGTTACCTGTATATACAGCCTAGTTTGCACTGGCTTTCCTCCACGTGGTGACATTTGTGTGCAAGATCACATGTATGAAATTGGCAGTGAACCAGGACTGAGTGTTTCAGCATGTCTCACTTACCTGCACGTACAAAAGGGGTTGTGCTGTCTCATACTTGGTGAGTTCTGAAGACGAGTACAGAAGTGAAGACTTACATGATTAGTGTGATAACGGTCTCCACCACTCCGGCTCATGCAGAATCGAGCCGCTAAAGGACCTTTGATAGTCTCACCTCACTGAATCTGTTCCCTGAATGTCTCTTTTCTCTACGCAGCTTCGTCTGAACAGCATCAAGAAGCTCTCCACCATTGCACTGGCCCTGGGCGTTGAGAGGACGCGCAGCGAGCTCTTGCCTTTTCTCACAGGTAATGAAAAGCCTGGGATCTCTTGTCATTGTCCTATCTTAGAATAGGGAACTGAGTCTAGAAGCTGAAATGCTTGGGTGTTCGAATGACAGATCGGGCACTACCCCAAATCTCTGCGTCAAAGGCTTTTTAGTAGTTTCCTTTTGAGAACGGCGGTATTCATGCTCTGCGACAGTGCTAAACCTATTCTGTATGATGTGCTGATTGACAGAGCCTTGCCAAAAGAAAAAAGCATAAGACTTTCAGCTGGACCAGCTGCTCATTGCGCTTAGTTAGCTCAAGGTTCTTTTGATTGCTCATTTTCTAAATACCTTTGAACACAAGAAGGGCACTGCTGGATCAGACCAAGGCCCATCTAGTCCAGCATTCTGTTCACATAGTGGTGAACCAGCTGCCTGTGCAACAGCACCCTCCCACCCGTGTTCCCCAGCAACTGGTGTACATAGGCATACTGCCTCTCATACTGGAAGTAGCCTATAGCCATTAGGATTAGTAGCCATTGATTAGGGTGACCATATGAAAAGGAGGACAGGGCTCCTGTATCTTTAACAGTAATGTAGGAAAGGGAATTTCAGCAGGTGTCAATTGAAGTGGGTGAAATTCCCTCTTCATCACAACAGTTAAAGCTACACTAGCTATAGTAGAGTGCCCAGATACAAAAGAGGGCAGGGCTTCTGCAGCTTTAACTGTTGTGAAGAAGAGGGAATTTCACCCACTTCAATTGACACCTGCTGAAATTCCCTTTCCTACATTGCTGTTAAAGATACAGGAGCCGTGTCCTCCTTTTCATAGGGTCACCCTACCATTGATAGCCTTCTCCACCATGAATTTGTCATTCTTAAAACATTGGAAGCTTTAGGAGTAGATCGTATCTGATGAAATTGTGCAAAACTACAAAGACTTGTGGCACCAAAAAGATCAACAAATCTATCATGGCATAAGCTTTTGCGGGCTAGAGCCTACATTAGATGGAATAGTCTCGCACAGGAAAGCTTATCCCAGGCATCCCCAGCCTGGTGTCCTCTGGATGTTTTGGACTACAATTTCCATCATCCCTGCCCCGTCTTGTTTTGTTTAAAAAAGTATCACACTTGCTGATTTCTTAATGGAATCCTGTGCTTGCAACACTAGAAAGGGAACTTATTTTGGCCTGAAGGCCAAGTTGGCTCCAGGCAAGCATGTGGCCACAGCTTGCTTGTCCCCTGTATACATGTTCACACACTCATATATGTGCACAATAATTCGCACACACACAATTCCCTCCTCCCCTGGCACACACTCGTTCCACTTGGGCAGTGATATCTGGACAATGGAGGGTGACGTCAGCTCTCTTTTCTCTGCTGCTCAAATTACCTCTCTGGACAGGGAAGGGGAGCTTCCCATTTCTCTCTGCACAGAGATAGAAGTATGGTCTGGGTTGTGGAGGACTGTCTCCCTTCCTCCATTGCCCGGGTTGTGCCTCTCCTTTTACCCCCAACATGCACAGAGATGGAGCAAGGCAGGACTTCAGGGAGGAGAAGGGTCCTCCACCAGGAATTCAACAGTCCGATGCAGCAGCTTCGCTTGCTGGAGGTTCCCCTCCCCTGCCCTAGATTGGTACCGCATATCAGCTTACCGTCCTGATTCCATGCTCCATGGCCATGCAAGTTTTAGTCTTTGCTTGCTTCAATTGCTGCTTCTCCTACAGACACTATTTACGATGAAGACGAGGTGCTTCTCGCTTTGGCGGAACAGCTGGGGACCTTTACAGCTCTTGTCGGGGGTCCCGAATATGTTCACTGCTTACTGGTAAGTTACGATGCTATTTCAGCAGATTACTGGGGAAGAACATGATTGAACGCATTGGGAGATCTGAGAGCACTTCTGTCCCTTCCAAATGCTAACGGGGAGCAGTGGGGGAGCATCGTTGAGCCCTCACCAATCACCAAACTGCCCTGAAGTGAGTCTTGTCTCCTGGGGTAGCTTGTTGTTGTTTTTTCTGAATCATACTGCCAAATGGTGAAGAGAATGTTTGGTGCAAGGCAAGTATGAATCTGGCAAAATACCATGATCCCTCCCTTTAAAGCCATGAGATGAGTTTAGATCTCCTCCTTCCTGGTACGTTCCCCTCTCTGCCCATTCTACTGTCCAGATGCACTTTGTATTCTAAATTCCTTCCTCTGGCCTTCTCCTCTTCCTCTTTCTGTAGTATTAGGCCTTCTTCAAAGGGCTGTAAAAATACATATATCACACACGGATGAGACAACACACAAATAAGAAGATTCTTGACAATTAAAAGAGCACATTGCAAGCAAGGCTTGTACACATATTTAGACCATATGAAACAGTTGCCTTACTTCATAGGCAGCACGTGGAAAGCAAGGCCTGTGCAAACATTTATCAGATTGTCTTGCGTTGTAAACACTGGCGACTTGAAAGAACGTGCTTGAGGCTGTTTTTTATACAGAGAGAGACAAAGGGTTTTTTTTCTTAGAGTTGCTTACAGATGTTGCCGTGCCAGGCCAGGGTAAAGAGAATGTTTACCGCACATCAGATGAGATGGGGTGGTAAAATGGTAATCAGTAACTACCCTTTGTCTGCAGCTGATGTGCAACTTAATGGCACATGCGGTGCGTTTCTGGACTGCTTTGATTACTTCCAAACAGCAGCTGCGCTGACCTGGTCTTTGGACATCTTGCCCGGTTGACCGATGTGTACTGTGCCCATCACGTCCTTTGCTTCCTATAGATCTTCCCTCATCTTTCCATTTACCTTATTCCAAACAGAAGGCTGTGTTTTCAGTAATCAACATGGCAATAAGGACATGTTTAAATAGAAAACTCTTCTTCTTCCTCATATCTTACACCGAACAAAGGGGGTGATTTATCTGTCAAGTTTTAATTTTAGGGTTTCCCCTCTTCCGTTTCAGTGATTATTTATTGTTGCGGGTAACGGTAACTTTTCTGATTGAGGCGCACTGCATGTGTAATGTTTCCTCCCTCGTTCTGCTGCAGCCCCCCCTCGAGAGCCTTGCTACAGTGGAGGAGACAGTGGTGCGGGACAAGGCAGTGGAGTCCCTGCGGGCCATCTCCCACGAGCACTCTCCGTCTGACCTTGAGGCCCACTTCGTGCCCCTGGTGAAGCGCCTGGCAGGAGGTGACTGGTTCACCTCCCGCACCTCCGCTTGCGGCCTCTTCAGTGTCTGCTACCCCCGAGTCTCCAGTTCGGTCAAAGCTGAGCTCCGACAGTAAGTGAGATGCTTTGCAATAAAGGCTGGGGCCTGTTGGTTTAAGTGGCCGATGACAAAAGAGGAGGGATGCTGATCGGATGGTCCTGCATTTCCCCGCTAGCAAGTGTTTGTTTTTCCCTCCCTTTTCTGCAGATATTTCCGAAACTTGTGCTCAGATGATACTCCGATGGTGAGGCGAGCAGCAGCCTCCAAGCTGGGTGAATTTGCCAAGGTCTTGGAGCTGGAGCATGTCAAGAGTGAGATCATCCCCATGTTCTCTAACCTGGCCTCTGATGAGCAGGTCTGTGGGACGGCACGCTCAGTTCTGGGTGGGAATGGAAGCTTAGCTGAAGCGGTGGACTGTACAGATGAATGGCCCTCCGCAAAGAAAGTCTTCTGTAACCCCTTTTGTATGTTTCATACAGGACTCTGTGCGCTTGTTGGCTGTGGAGGCCTGTGTCAATATTGCTCAGCTCCTGCCCCAAGAGGACCTGGAGTCCTTGGTGATGCCGACGCTACGGCAAGCAGCAGAGGACAAATCTTGGCGGGTCCGCTATATGGTGGCTGACAAGTTCACAGAGGTTAGTACAAATCCTTGTGCATTTTGGCAACTTATACTGACGGAGAGACCTGTGTGGGACTCACTTTTGGCTCACTTTAAAATGAAATAAAGATCAGATCCTAAGTTTAGATTGAATAATCTCCAAGGCAACTTATAACACCTTAAAACGATACAAAAAAACCCTACCCGGCACCCTTGTTTCTTTGTCTGATGGCAATTTTCTTCCTCCTTACATCTGTAGTCCCAGGGCATCAGGTGGTTGGATTATTTATGTATTTATTACATTTGTATACCGCCCAATAGCCAAAGCTCCCTGGGCGGTTCAATTGTTTCTGACACGGAATGGGGTAGAGCCATTGGGAACCTCTTAAGAACATAAGAAGAGTCCTGCTGAATCAGACCAAGGGTCATCTAGTGCAGCAGTCTGTTCACACAGTGGCCAACCAGCACATGGTGCAACCGCATCCCCCTACACCCATGTTCCCCAGCAACTGATGTATATAGGCTTACTGCCTTTGCTACTGGATACTCTTCATGATCAAGTCTGGTGCCTTTTCTGTCCCCTAGCTCCAGAAAGCTGTTGGGCCAGAAATCACAAAGACTGACTTGGTCCCAGCCTTCCAGAACCTCATGAAAGACTGTGAAGCTGAAGTACGGGCTGCCGCCTCCCACAAGGTCAAAGGTCAGTTGCGGCCACTTGGCTTGGAATCCCGCCCTATTGGCCACATAGCAAATAGGTTATGGTTGGAACTCTGTGTGAATGATCTTGAACAGGAATGGAGTCTGGAGGGGAGAAGTAGGTGTGGTGATCACCTGTGCCTTCTAAAAGTTATGGAATGAATGGGGGTTCTGATGCTGTCCGTGGAGACCCTGCCCTGTCCAGAATCTCATTGACTTGAAATCCAATAATTAGCTGCTCACGTTCTGTGCCTAAATATAAACATTCTGCTCCAAAAAAAAGTAAATTGAGCATTCAAATAATACAAATCAGATTATACCTTTTGTACCACATGCCTGCTTACTTCTCAACCGGCTTTGTGATACCTTGAAACCATGGGGAGGGTCAGTACAAGTAATTGAAATATGAACGTTTAGATTAGGTAAAATGGTTAAAGGCCTGGAGGGGAAGTTGGGGGCATGATAGGTTCATGATCCGTATACCGAATGCTGGAGCCATTCGAAAATGCTTACCTTCTTTTCAAGCCTATTTCCAGCCAATGAGACCTAGAAACCTGCTTGAAAGGCACCTGAAATTCAGTAAAAGACATCTTTCTTCTTACGTTGCCTGATTTGGTGTGGCTGTAGTGCAGCTTCTACACACAGATCAGGAGAAGAAGTGGAACGTTAAAAGGGTTTCATTCTGCAGAAGCTAAGCGATACAAAATTGTCTGGATTCAGCTGTAGGGAGGCTTCTAGAATGGAGGTCAGGAATAGCTTGATGCATTGTAGTGGGTTAGCATAGTAAGTCTGATAGCGGGGTGAAGAAATGACTTCCTGTCTAGTCTTTGCTGGCCAGATAGAGTGCAGTTCCACCATTGATCTCCATCTGTGCAATAACTGTTTTTATTTCTCCCTCGTAGAGTTCTGTGAGAACCTTTCTGCTGATTGCCGTGAAAATGTCATTATGACTCAGATCTTGCCCTGCATCAAGGTATGTGCCAGGAGGCCGCCATCTTTAGCGGGCCTTGAGCCTGTCTTAAGCGTCATGTCATACTCTTCGATTGGCCCAGTGAGGAGCAAGATTGCAGGAGGAGTGAAGGGCTGAAGAAATCACGGAGACAAGGTTCTCTTTCGAGAAGCAGAACGGATAGTAGCATGAGACGTCTTACTTCTGCTTTTGAGCAAGACCTTGGTTGTTCCTGTGATTGCAAAAACATGTACAGAACTTGGTTGGTTTCCTGGCTGTGTGTGTGAGAGAGAGAGAGGTGTGGGGGGGAATGGGGGGCAGGGAGAGAGAACGTATTTTAACTATTTGTGGTTAGACACAGATGCATTGTGTTAACGAGGCGCACCTTCTCTCTCAGTTGCTTATTTCACAGAGGATCAGGGAACAAGGTGGATATGCTTAGCAGTGAGGGATGAATGGGTGCTATGTAAACGTTTCTTTCCAGCTTGTCATATTTGTTTGAAAACACTCCCTTTTGCCATCCAGGAACTGGTATCGGATGCCAATCAGCATGTAAAATCTGCTCTGGCGTCTGTGATCATGGGATTATCTCCCATTTTGGGCAAGGACAACACGATTGAGCACCTTCTGCCTCTCTTCTTGGCTCAGCTCAAAGATGAGGTGAGTGGTTCCCCCCCCCACCCCCCTTCCTTCGGACCGCTTAAAGGTCTTCCTTGTTAACTGTTCGGGGGTGATATAAGATGGAGCGTTTGCCTGCCCTGATCCCGTAATTGGCGGTGTTGCATGGCTGGTTACTTCTCTCACCACTGAAGTTGTTTAATGAGATGCTGGGGGAACAGTGTTGTAGAATTAGCTGTGGCACAGCTGCGCGTAGAAAGAGCTCTACACCTTGCAAATGTAAACTAATTTGAATTGTGTGGCTTCCCCCAGGGGAGCCGAGCTGTAGTGTGAGAACAGGAGAAGGACCGTAGGCAAGTGGTAGAGCATGTGTTTTGCGTGTATACGGTTAAATCCCTGGCACCTCCAGTTAAATGATCTTAAATGGCAGGATGGGGAAAATCCTTGGGAAGTCCACTATACTGAGCTACATGGACCAACAGTTAAGGACGTGAGAAGAGCCCTGCTGGGTCAGACCAAAGGTCCATCTGTACCAGCATTAAGTTCACACTGTGGCCAACCAGCTCCCTGTGGGAAACCCACAAGTAGGACATTAGTGTAGCGGTGCCCTCCCACTTGTGTTCCCAGCAACGGCTGTACATAGGCACACTGCTTCTGATACTGGAGGAAGCACATAGCCATCAGGACCTGTAGCTGTTGATAGTTTCCTATATAGTGCCATCGCTACGCCGCTTACTTTATTGTTTAGGAGTTTATGGCCAAGCTAAGCCAATTTACATTACAGTTGTTGCCTTTAAAAGCAGCCTCGCTAGATCTAAAGCCTGCAGGCCTAGTTGAGAGGTGATGGTAGGATATGGATAGATTCTAGCAGCCCTTCCTCTCGACTAGCTCTTTGAGAGGGAGCAGGTTTTCGGGGTTGCAGGTGAGGAGGGGGACACTCTTCTAATCTCAACTGCTCCCCTTTTCTGCAGTGCCCCGAAGTCCGGCTCAACATCATCTCCAACCTGGACTGTGTGAACGAGGTGATCGGCATCCGGCAACTGTCCCAGTCCCTGCTGCCGGCCATTGTGGAGTTGGCAGAGGATGCCAAGTGGCGGGTGCGGCTGGCCATCATTGAGTACATGCCCCTTTTGGCTGGGCAATTGGTAAGTGCTCTCTTGCCCTTTGGGAAATGCACTTGGTGTGCTGGGAGAACATGGCGAGCTGAACATTCATGGGCCAGCTGGACCTGGCTTGCAGCAGGAGTGCGTTAAAGCTGTGTGAAAACACCTGGCTTGTGTTCCTTTCAGCTTGTACTGGGCCTGGATATGGTGGTTATTGCCAGTGGGCTAGAGAATACTGGCTGTTCAGGCAAGGTCTTGGGGTTTTCCGCACCGTTTGTACTGGTTCACCCTACCTGCTATTTGAGCAACATCCATTTCTCCATTTCTTCTGGCCGGTGAGATCACATTACGCCAGTCCTTTTACAGCTTCATTGGCTGCCAGTCCAGGTCCGGGCCCGATTCAAAGTGCTGGTATTGACATTTAAAGCCCTAAACGGTTTGGGGCCAGGTTATCTGAAGGAACGCCTCCTCCCATATGTACCGGCCCGGACCTAAAGATCATCTACAGGGGCCCTTCTCCGTGAGCCCCTGCCAAAGGAAATGAGGCAGGTGGCTACTAGGAGGAGGACTTTCTCCGCTGTGGCACCCCGGTTGTGGAATGAGCTCCCCAGAGAGGTCCGCCTGGCGCCTACACTGTACTCCTTTCGTCGCCAGCTGAAGACCTTTTTATTCTCTCAGTATTTTAACACTTAATTTTAACTTAAATTTAAATTTTACTGTTTTAACTCTGTATTTTAATCTTATATCAATTTTGCGGCGTGGTTTTTATCCTGGTTGTGCTTTTCATATTGTATTTTGTATTTGTGCTTTTAACCTGTTGGTTGTTTTATTGTGGTTTTAATTTTTGTGAACCGCCCAGAGAGCTTCGGCTATTGGGCGGTATAAAAATGTAATAAATAAATAAATATTTTTTTCCTCCTGGCTGTGGGAATCCTATAACTAGCAGTCTTGCAAGTTAATTTGGACTCATTTGGATTATTTTCCCCATCTTCAGGGGGTGGAATTCTTTGACGAGAAGCTGAATTCCCTATGCATGGCGTGGCTGGTGGATCACGGTAAGGCTCTCAGTTGAAGCAAATAGGTTCTTCGCAATTCCCCTCTTGCTCGCTTTTCTTCTTTAATGTTTGCTGTATTTGTATCTGTCATGTCTAAATAATCCAAACGTGGTCCGTCAAAGTAAAGAAAGGATCTCTAATCTGGACTGGTTGCATTCCCTCTAAATCAGCCTTCCTCAACCTGGGGCGCTCCAGATGTGTTGGACTGCAACTCCCAGAATGCCCCAGCCAGCTGGCTGGGGCATTCTGGGAGTTGTAGTCCAACACATCTGGAGCCCCCCAGGTTGAGGAAGGCTGCTCTAAATGATCAGGTCCTTAGCTTGGGGGTGGTCATTGATTCAGTATCGCTATCAGTGGCATAAAGTGACTTCTGTGGTTCAGAGCATCTTTTACCACTTTTGGCTGATAACCCAAATGTGATCCTATGTAGACAGAGAGAGTCTTGCTTTAGTTATACATGTTTTGTAACCTCCCGTTTGGCTGGCTGCGGTTCGTTGCGTGTGGGGCTGCCTTTGAAAACAGTCTGGGAATGTCAGTCCAAAATAAGGCTGCAAGACTGTTAACTGGGACTGAGCGATTTGATCATATTACACCAGTGCTTTGTCAGCCGCACTGGCTTCTAGTCACTGCTCCATCAGAGGGAGAGGAAGAAACAGGCAGGCACCCCTCCATCACAGCTGGATACAGCCTCAGCTGAGAGCCCCTTCCCTCCCACTATTTATCACTGCTGAGGTCATCAGAGGGAGAGGAAGCAGCAGCCTTTTCACTGTGCCTACGACCTGCTGAACTTTGCAACTAAGACTCTAGTGCCTGAATTTGCTTTTTTCCTTCTCCTTTCCAATGCCCTTTCCTTTAGTGTCATGTCTTTTAGATTGTAACCTTGTAGGCAAGGACTCTCTTTTAAGAAATATCTTTGTAAGCCACTTTGGGAGCCTTTTGGGCTAAAGGGTGGGTATATATATATAATTCTGGGCCTAATTCAGAGTCCTGGTTCTGAGCTACAAAGCCTTAAATATCTTAGGACTGTGTCACCTGAGGGATTGCCTTCCACACGTACTAACCCAGACCCTGAGATTAGTTTCACTGGCCCTTCTTGGATGTCCCCACCAACTGTGGTGCGGTGAACGGCTACTGGAGAAAGTGTCTTTTGGACCCCAGCTGTGGAATGCTGTCCCTAGGAAAGTTTGTCTGTCTGTATTCTAGTCTTTTGCACACCAGGCGAAGACCTTTAAAAACACCATTCCCAGCCCTTCTGTATTCTTAATTTTTACATTGTATAATCTGTTTAATTGATTTCTTGGTTATACTTTATTGTGTGTGTGTTGTTGATGTTGTTATTTCTTGTAATCCACCCAGAAACTTGGTTTTGGTGCAGTGCACAAACATTGTTAATAAATAATAAACGAAATACAATTCTGCACAGGAATAGAAGGGCATTCATGTTAATTAAAGGCCTAATCTTGTGCAATTACGCCATTACCTGTAGGAAACGGGCCATACCTCGGTGAGAGAGCGCATGCTAAAGTAGTTCTCTGGATTTTGGCCCAAGTTTTCAAAATATCAAGTGCTTTTATATCTAACTACTAGTAATCTATAGCATTGAAAGTATACTTCAGAACTAATGGGATCTATTGTGTAAACTCCTCTTTCCAGCAGAGTGAATTGACTCATGGAAGCTTTTAGTGCAGGAATAAAAGATGTTAGGTTGCATTTTTGTGTTTCATGAGAGAATTCTTTTCCAGCCATAAAAGCAATTAAATTCAGGTTTAATGGCAGTATTTTTTGTATCATGATGTTTAAGTATAATAGTTTCCATGGTTTTTTTCTGCATTATTCAACAAGGGATGCTCACAGACTGATTTTTCTAGTAATCTTACATTTTTCCGTACTACCACAATTTACATATTTTGTGCCTTTTTGAGGATGTTGAAAAGTGTCAGGACTAGAAGTCTCTTAAACAGAAGCTTCTACTTTTTTAGTCTAAAAAACAAAACGAAGCAAAAACTTCCTTCAGTTATTCCCCAAAGCAAAAATAGGTTGAAAAATGAATTTTTGCCTCTCAGTTTCCTCTTCACCCAATGAAATTGTCTAACAGTTATCAGTTCTTAGAATCATAGAATCATATAATAGCAGAGTTGGAAGGGGCCTACAAGGCCATCGAGTCCAACCCCCTGCTCAATGCAGGAATCCACCCTAAAGCATCCCCGACAGATGCTTGTCCAGCTGCCTCTTGTTTTAATTGAGTCATCTTCCGAAATATAAAAAGTTTCAACCCAGACATTCATTGCCAGCTTTAAATGTTTCCATGAGAGGGTCACACTCCCCATCCACCCCGTCTCTCTCCTAACTTGGGTCCTCATGCATGGGGGATCAAAGCTGTTTCTATGTCAAAAACCATTGTGAACCCTGATATCGTTCTAAGCCTTTACTGGCAGTAAGAGATTTAGACTAAAATATGCTTGTATTTTTGGTGTTTTGGTCCTGCCCCCCCCCCATTAGAATGCATCTTCTCTCGAATTTAATTTGGCTTTTGAGCTAAAGGAGATTTAAATATCCCTGGCATAGACCATGCTTAACTTTAAACTATATCGTTGGGTCACGCTGCTCCTCTCCTTCTTGTGCCCAGTCTACGCCATCCGAGAGGCAGCTACCAGCAACCTCAAGAAGCTTGTGGAGAAGTTTGGCAAGGACTGGGCCCACGCCACCATCATCCCCAAGGTGCTGGCTATGTCCAATGACCCCAACTACTTGCATCGCATGACCACGCTCTTCTGCATCAACGTGAGTCGGGTCGGGGGTGGGAGAGGGGAAGGAAGCTTGGATGAATTCAGTGAAAAGGGACGAAGCTGTTCCCCACTATGCAAAAATGGACAGTTCTGCATTTAAGAAAGAACAACTTCTTGCTACTGGAGTGAATGAAACACATTTTTTCCCCTTTTTAAACTTAAAACATTTTATTAGCAGCTGGGCAGGTGGGGGATGTTACAAGGCCTGATTTGGACGTAATGTTAAGAACCTATGAGGAGCTGTGCTGGGTCAAACCCAAGGGTCCATCTAGTCCAGAACTCTGATCACACAGTGTCCAAACAGCAGTCGACAAGGGATCCACAAGCAGGACATGGTACATAATGCAGAACGTCCAATTTCTCGTGCTGCAAGAAGGAATGGCTAAACAAACCACGGACCTTTCAGTCCGAGGGTTGTTTATTGTTACAGGCGAAGTGGGAAATTATAAGACAGTGCTTCTCTAGAACTCCAGCTTATGTTATCCAAACTCCCCCACCCACCCCCCAAAAAAGGTTCAAAAATGCATCCGTGTGATGTCCCTGCATTCTAATCCTGACAAAAACTTTTTCAGGTTGTAGAATTCTTCCCCCCCCCCCCCCCCCGAAATATGTCTTGGATTGCCTGGATACAGAATCTCATTTTTAGCACCCTGTGTATAAGAATTGTTCTGTAGTGGAATAATCTTCCTGGGGGAAGTTTGATTGGTGATTGTTTTCGGTATTAGATATCCTGTTCTGAGGGCAGGAGAATCAACAGCCTAGCCTGGTGGCTCCCATTCTCAATGGTCCCTTCGGGATGCCTGCGAGAATTTTTAATGCTGCTCTTTATGTTAACGTGTCACGAACTCCTTGAGGCCCTTTACTCAATTAGTAGGAGACCCTGCCGCTTTCTGACGGATTGAGCATCATTTCAGCTCATCAGCAAGCCTAGCTTTAGAAGGAACAGCAGAGGCGTAGCGCAAAGGCGTCTAAGGTCCAGGTTGCACAGGGCTCTTGATCCAGCGCCACGATCCCCTTTCCTCGTTAGGTGCTGTCGGAGGTGTGTGGCCAGGAGATCACCACCAAGCACATGCTTCCCACGGTGTTGCGGATGGCAGGAGATGCGGTAGCAAACGTCCGCTTCAACGTGGCCAAGTCCCTTCAGAAAATCGGACCAATCTTGGACAACAGGTACTGGGAATTGCTGGGCTGAGCCCTCTATGGTCGGGTGGGGAATCACTGAGGTCAAATCCCGTTCTGGCCCTCCGAGGTTCCTTGGACAGCCATAGCCTTTTCTCCCAACCTCCAGTCATGTAGTGGCTTAGAATCATAGAATCATAGAATAGCAGAGTTGGAAGGGGCCTACAAGGCCATCGAGTCCAACCCCCTGCTCAATGCAGGAATCCATCCTAAAGCATCCCTGACAAATGGTTGTCCAGCTGCCTCTTGAAGGCCTCTAGCCTCCCTAGGTATAGAAACTGCTTTTATGCAGTTTTTTCTCCTCCGTTCTGAAAGATTGGAACATCACTCCTAAAGCGGAGGAGTCCCTGGCAGTAAAAGCTTTCAGCTACGAGGTGCTGGTGTTTTTGGCCCCACCCATTTTGCGTTCCCCCCCCCTTCATGCTCCTTCGTTTTCAACTCCGCTCAACATTAGCATGTGACCCCCGCGAGTGTTTCTGAAATCGAATTGGCCCCTTGGGTGGGAAGAGCTTCCCCACTCCCGTTCTGTAGCAACAGCCCTGCTCTGCTCACGGTTGGAGGATGGATTTCAAGAGGGTGGGGGAAGAAGGCAGGGAAAGCGCTCAGAGATCTTCCGGAGATCCTTAGATCCCGCCTTCCGCTGCTCATCCACTGCCACTCTTGCCCCCACAGCACCCTTCAAAATGAGGTGAAGCCAGTGCTGGAGAAACTAACGCAGGACCCCGATGTGGATGTCAAATACTTCGCCCAGGAAGCGCTGACTGGTGAGTTGGGAGCGTCACTTCTTCCGCACTGGGGATAGCTCTGTCCTGTGCTTTCTGCTCTGCATCTGACTGGGAAAGCTGCAGTGGAGGGTAGAAGTACTTCAGAGCAAAGGCCGCCTCTCCTTTTAGTTGCAGTTTCTGGGGTGCCACCTCTGTCCCTGACTTTGGGTGGGTGCAGATCAGTGAGTTTTCTGTTAGTTGAATACATCCAGCAAAGGGGCTTGTGGAGGAAGGAGAGACAAGAAAGCCCAGGCCTTGGGATGTGCTTGTTTTAGCTCCGTTGGATCTGGTTAATGGCCCATCTAGAACAGCACCCTCTTTCCTACAGGGTCATGGGGGCAAAAGCACCCTCCCGCTCATGTTCCCCAGCAGCTGGCATAAAGAGGCGTACTGCCTCTGATCCTGGAGGTAGTACATCGCCATCATGACTATTAGGAGCTACTACTAGCCTCTTCCTCCATGAATTCCCCTAATCCCCTTCAAAGACATCTAAGGCCATAGCTAGACCTAAGGTTTATCCCTGGATCGTCCAGGAGTCAAACCTGTTCATCTAGGTTACACACAGGGTATCCAGTGCTCAGGCAGGGGTGAACCCTGGATGATCCCAGGATAAACCTTCGGTCTAGCTGTGGCCTAAGTTAATGCTTGTCACCACATCATACGGTAGCAAATTCTATAGTTTTAACAATGTTGTGGAAAAACCTACTTCCTCTTGTCTGTCCAGAATCTCCCACTATTCAGCATTATTAGATGATCCCAGCCTCTCGTATTAAACAAGAGGGGCAAAAACATCTCTCCACACCGTGCATAATATAATGAACCTCTGTCATGTTCTCCCTTACTTGTCTAAAAGATCTTTTCCTTGTTGGGCAGTTGCTCCAATCTCTCGATGGTTTTGGTCGCCATTTCCTGGAACCCTATTAGTTAGGGCCAGTCGGCACAGTACATGTCGATCAGTCAGTCACTCTGGACTTACTGACTGTAGGCTAGTTCATAGAATCATAGAATAGCAGAGTTGGAAGGGGCCTACAAGGCCATCTAGTCCAACCCCCTGCTCAATGCAGGAATCCACCTTAAAGCATCCCTGACAGATGCTTGTCCAGCTGCCTCTTGAAGGCCTCTAGTGTGGGAGAGCCCACAGCCTCCATAGGTAACTGATTCTATTGTCGTACTGCTCTAACAGTCAGGAAGTTTTTCCTGATGTCCAGCTGGAATCTGGCTTCCTTTAACTTGAGCCCGTTATTCCGTGTCCTGCACTCTGGGAGGATCGAGAAGAGATCCTGGCCCTCCTCTGTGTGACAACCTTTTAAGTATTTGAAGAGTGCCATCATGTCTCCCCTCAATCTTCTCTTCTCCAGGCTAAACATGCCTCGTTCTTTCAGTCTCTCTTCATAGGGCTTTGTTTCCAGACCCCTGGTTGCCCTCCTCTGAACAGTTGCATGAACCGTCTCTTTCGAAGATGGTTCCAGATGAGGTGGCACAAAACGTTGTGGTCTGAAAGGCCTCTGAGGGTTCACTCACATACTGCAGTCATAAGAACCTAAGAAGCGCCATGCTGGATCAGACCGAGGGTCCATCTCGTCCAGCACTCTGTTCACACAGTGGCCAACCAGCCTTCGGGCTGGGAACAGCAAAACAGGACATGGTGCAACAGCGCCCTCCCACCCATGTTCCCCAGCAACTGGTGCACACAGGCTTACTGTCATCAACCAATGAGCCTGTGGGGGTGGACCTGCCCTCGTCCCTGCTCCTTTTGGCAGTACAATCTCTTGACTCTGGGATCGGAGCCTCCCTGGTTTTTAAGACAGCCCTAACAATACATGTTCATGATACACAAAGTGTTGTGCTGGGATCGTTTGTGCGGGGGGAGAAACCCAGTCTTGTAGTGAAAGCTGGTTGTGAAAGTGATGGTAGATGACATTTATGAAAGTCGCTTTTAGAATTTAACCCGTTCTCCCTGTCTCTTCATACAGTGTTGGCGCTGGCTTGAACCCTAGGACCTGGCTCTGTTGTCTCTTCAACTTGGATGCTATTGGACCGATCCTTCTCTCCCCCGTCCTTTTCCCTGCATGTGACCAGCCCACCCGCCCCCATCAGATCCACGTGGTGGTATCAGCCAGTGGCTGATCCTAACCCCCTCTGGAGGTCATCTCCTATTCTTCGCTCCGTGTTTTCAGACCTTCTTGGGCAGCTGTGATATTCCCTCCCTTTCTCATCGTAGACAGGTTCTATTTTTGTTTCGTTCCGTCGCCAGGGGGCAGCACATGGCTTGCAAGAGAGGCAGAACAGCCCCTTAATACCCACACTTGGCATGATTAATGTGAGCTCTTTGGGGTGGGGTGGGGTGGGGGAGGGAACTTGCTGCTTGGGGGTGGGGTGGGGGCTGTAACGTTTTGACCACAGTTTGCATGAGAACGTATGTAGCAGTGCATGAGGTATCGATCTGGCCTTTCTCCTGATGATCTTTGCTCAGCTGGCAGCCTCATCGCTCCCGTAACTCTCCCATCCCAGAGATTAAAAAGGTCCTACAGTTTTCCATTCAGTGGTTTAACACCAGTTGATCAGAGAGAGCATCAGACACGAAATGATTTAGCGGTGCCTTTGTTAGCAAAAGCTCTCCTTTGCTTGAAATAGAATGAGATAGGGCTCCCCACCCACCCCCACAGGCTCCAGAGAAGGTCTGGTTAAGCCCTCTTATTAAAACCTACCTGTCGGCCAGATCTACTCATCTCCTTTCTAGTTCACGAGCCTCTCATGCAACCCCTTCCATTTGGCAGCCCACCCCCACCCCCCTTTTCTGGAAGGAGGTGGCCATCTGAAATGGCACCTGTAGTGAGAAGCTGTTGAAGAAAGCCTCACTTGGAACGGAGGATAGAAAAACAGCAGGCATTGAATTGCCTTTGGGCCCCTCAGCATTGGGATGCTATCTCTGGACTAAACTTAGTTGCGCTCGCCTGTTGTCTTAGCCGGAAGTTCATGCTAGGCCCTTCCTAAATTTGATGGGCAAGGGTGGGGGCTGCTTTATGAGAGGGGGGCATCCATTGGTAGGAACGCAAAGCGAAATCAAGTCGCTTTCTCTAGTGACGCTTGGACGATCCAGTGATGTGTTAACTGATTGGAATTTCCCACTTTCTGTCACGTGACTGTAAAACTAAAGCTAAACATGAACAACTTCCTCACCTCCTCTCAGCCTTTGTCCCAATTATCTCCTGATCCCTCCATTTTTTAAAAAAAAACTTTTCTGCTGCTGCCTCTTGCGGTTGTTTCACTGGACAAGTAAAATAAGTGTGTGTTCTAACCACACAGCCCTTTAACCCAAACACACACACACACCCCTCTGTTAGTGGCATGTCCTTTTAAAACTGTTGGGATTTTTTTGTATGTGTGTGTACACTTGTTTATTTTCCCTTCCCTCCATGATTAATAAAATGTTCAATCGTTATTTGGCACCTTGCTCACTTCGGGGCGGTGGGGGCGGGCGGGAATGGAGTTGGGTCAACGAGCCTTTTGCTTTGACTAAAATGTCTTGAAATCTTTAAGGCAGGGGTGGGGAGCCTGTGGCCCTCCCAGCAGTTGGACTGCAACGCCCACCATCCCCAACCAATGGCCATGTTAGTTGGGGTTGATGGGAATTAAAGCTGTAGGTTTCCCACTCTCCCTAAGGAGAGGGTGGTTGCAGCAGCCCTAATACCAAAGAGCATGGTAGTTCATCTGTACAGTTTCCACTAATTCTGATAGGGCTTGTACAATAGATTTCCCCCCTGAGTTTTGACCTAAGTCTCATAGACTGAACCTGGAGCCAATGATTCCTTATCTGCGGCAGGCAATAGAATCCTAGAATAGTAGACTTGGAAGGGGCCTAGAAGGCCATCGAGTCCAACCCCCTGCTCAATGCAGGAATCCACCCCAAAGCATCCATGACAGATGGTTGTCCAGCTGCCTCTTGAATGCCTCCAGTGTGGGAGAGCCCACCACCTCCCTAGGTAACTGGTTCCATTGTCGTACTGCTCTAACAGTCAGGAAGTTTTTCCTGATGTCCAGCTGGAATCTGGCTTCCTGTAACTTGAGCCCGTTATTCCCTGTCCTGCACTCTGGAAGGATCCTGGCCCTCCTCTGTGTGACAACCTTTTAAGTATTTGAAGAGTGCTCTCATGTCTCCCCTCAATCTTCTCTTCTCCAGGCTAAACATGCCCAGTTGTTTCAGTCTCTCCTCATAGGGCTTTGTTTCCAGACCCCTGATCATCCTGCTTGCCCTCCTCTGAACACGCTCCAGCTTGTCTGCGTCCTTCTGGAGTTGTAGAGTCCAGAACTGGATGCAATACTCTAATACTCACTAGACCCCTCTTCTCCAAACAAAAAAACATCCCACCCCACCCTTTTTGTGTATTCGAAGGGCGTCGAGTCCCTCTTGCATTTTCAGGCTACACAAACTCGGTGTTCTCCAGACGCCTTAATTATCTTGAGTGCTCCTTTTCATGTCATTTCTGAGCTACTCTGGTACTTAAGACAGTTCTTGTTGTTGAAGAGCATCTCAACAGTGGAATGAATTCCTTTCCAAGAATTGCAGTCTCTGGGAGTGGAAGCATCGTGGAGGAGAGGCGGGGAGAAAGTGTGTATGTTTATTAGTGTGTGTCCATCCTTCAGAGTTTATTACTGAAGAGCCTTCCCCCCACCCCCCGGCCCCAAAATTGCTACTGCCACTTTCCATCTATCTAGCTATGTGCTTTCTCTCAGCAAATATTTGCATCTTGCATCTTCCAGCAGGAAAACAGTTCTGGAGATGGACCAGCTCCTTTAATTAGCAGTGGGGCTTTGACAGCAGCTAATATTCCCTGGCGTCCCGGCATTAAAACTACATTTATTCAATTTGCTTCTTACATTTCCGGTCACGCTTTTGACAGGATGCTTGGAAAGTCGAACAACACATGTACAAGTTTTGCTGATGCCATTGTTAGTGATAATCAAAAGAACCTGGCTACTGTGCAGTTGGGGATTAATTTACCAGCATCTGATGGCAAAAGAAAAATAAACGTTCTGTAGAAACTTAAGGCAAACAACTGGACGGAATTGTGAAAACAGGAGGCGGCTTGAACCAGGGAAGAAAGTGCGGGTAGGGTGTTGCTTTAGCCTGAAATCTGTGACTGGTGCTTCGGGGCATGTATAGAATACCTTTCCACTTGACTCTGAAATTAGAGGGCAGAGATGAAAGGACTTAATATGCAGCCTAGGCATTCCTCTATTCTAGAAATGTAGTGCTGAGTAGGTGCCATAATAACAGACCCACCAATTCTAATCCAACATTGCTTCCTAGATGAGAGTGCACTGAAGACTTGAGCATTGTCTCTGTAATACTTGCTTTATTTACAAATACAGATGCAGAACATAAATGGAGGCAAATTAGGCACTCCTAACAAGGCAGCAGATCCCCAGAGGAAGGTACCCTGCACCCTAAGGTGCTCCACCTTTAGGCACCCCTTGCATGTTCTCTCTATCCTTTTTGGTTGGAAAAGTGCTCCCTCACACAAATCCTTCCCTCTGGGACATGAATTACCCATTCAAGAGCATCTATAGCCATTAAAGGAACACTTTCAAGTCTCTTTGCAAAACCCATGACTTTCATCAGACATCACTGATAGTCCTATTCATAGCGAACATAGAACTCACATACAACGCACAACAATACAGACAAAAAGATGTGGTTGAGGCAGTGCCTGGGGTGGGGGAATGGACACCTGAACTTCGAATACAGTTCTGGTAATCAGCTATTGTCAACACCAAGACCTTGCAATTCCTTGTCTAAAAACACTAGCTGTTCCATTTGAGCTTGAAGGTGGAGGGGAAGGATTCTCAAATGCTCTTCCTGCACCTGCTTTCAAAATTTGGACTCCTGTAGCCTTATCCTATGAGAAATCAAACGTTGGCTTTGTTGGCATTTACAAGCAAACGGGTGCTGAGAAAAGTGGCAATAGCTTGGCACATGTTTTGCACCTCTAAACCAGAGGTGGGGAACCTTAAGCCAGGGGGCTAGAGGGGGCCCTCCTAGTGTCTCAAATTGGTGCTCTGGAGGTCCTCAGGTGGCCACACCCCCTTTTCCCTATCGCCAGTCATTGGGTGGGAGTTCCTGGCTTTTGTGCAGTTTTTCTCTATTCGAAAAGGTTGAAATGCCTCTCCTAAAAGCTTAGTTACTGGCAGGGAGAGCTTTAAACTAGTGGGTGTGTCTCCACGCCTCTCTGTCTTTGGCCCACCCTACTCCTGGAATTCAGTTCCGGAAAGCGTCTCCAAGATGGATTTTGGGCTGCAAGGTTCCCAATCCTTCCTCTAAGCCTTTTGGATCTCTCTCTCAGACTTTTGAACTTCACATACACACACGCCCCCCTTCCACATTGCATTGAAAGAGACGTGGCACACCTCTGAAACGAACGCTCTGCATCATGTCAAATTGCTGCTGCAGAGAGCCACACATTGGCAAGCAATATGCCTGCTTGTATCTCCTGGCAACCGTAACAAGTTCTAAGGTAGGTCTTGGGCAGAAGACAACGGTGCTGCTGTTACTGCCCTTCATCCGGCCTTGCTGCAAATCCTTGGGAGAGGTGGTGACGGAGCTGTGATACACAAAGACAGAGAATTGTTGCTAATGGCCCAGTTATGCTCTTTTACGGAGTTTTCTCAGGAGTGAACAGCCAGGAAGCCGCGCGTCGGTCACAGAAAAGAGAACACAGCATTGGCACCTGTGATGTCAACAGGGTAATTTTGTTCTTCTTTGATGTGAAAGGCTACCGGAAATTATTTCTATCATTTGCTTCAAATTGAGTCACTGTCGATTATTGGGCTGCTCTGCCCAAACCAGCCAGCTTTGAAGAATTTTCTGCAATCATTTGATGAGTAAGTTAACTTCCCCATCCTAGCTCCATTCTGAAGGGTCTTGATGTTAACATTACAGGTAGGCAGAAGTAAGCTGTTTGCACGGTGTCATAGAATCATAGAATAGTAGAGTTGGAAGGGGCCTAAAAGGCCATCGAGTCCAACCCCCTGCTCAATACAGGAATCCACCCTACAGCATACTTGACAGATGGTTGTCCAGCTGCCTCTTGAATGCTTCTAGTGTGCCTCAACCTCCCTAGGTAACTGGTTCCATTGTCGTACTGCTCTAACAGTCAAGAAGTTTTTCCAGATGTCCAGCTGGAATCTGGCTTCCTGTAACTTGAGCCCGTTATTCCATGCCCTGCACTCTGGGATGATCGAAAAGAGATCCTGGCCCTCCTCTGTGTGACAACCTTTTAAGTATTTGAAGAGTGTCAGTTTTGCTAGACGGACAAACCCACCAAAATTGTGATGAGTAATTGAAATAGGTCCACACACATTCAGGCTGAAAGAAGGGAAGTCAAGAAGAAAAAAGTAGTCAAGAGTACATTTACACTTTTCTGAAGGCGGGATGTGTCAAGACCACCCGAGATGGCATAATGACAACTGATGTGCGTTTGCAGGTTCCCACAATTCTTCACAGAGTATAGGAGCAGTTCCTTTCTAAAAAGGTCCATGTTTCTAGAGGTTGTTGCTGAAAATGAAACAAAGCAATGTATCTGGGAGATTTAAAAGCTGAGAAATGGGGTGGCACGTGTTTCAGGTAGCCCAAACATCCTCATAACAATTCACAGTGCCACCTTTAAGTGAATATCCTGGTATGCTTAATAGTTTTCCCCCTAACCTGGCCACATCGGATATTCACGCTATACCCACCACTTTGTTTTTAAGTTGGAAACTGGATTGGTGAATCGATGTGAGTGAATTGCCGTTACATCTGCTACAAAATCAAGGAGCAGGGCGGGTTTGTTGTAGTTACGTGCTAGGAGGCATGCTGTGGATGAAGAAGAGGTACCAGCTTCATATACTGGCAATCCAGTTAGGCCTGGAAAACATTCCTATTTGAATCCACAGGGAATCAATGTGTTGTAGGCAATCAATGAACTAGAGGAACAAATGGGAGGCCCTGATATGAAACTGCCTGGTAGGAGTTGAAAATCCTCAGAAGACGTTCTGAGATTTCTGATTTTTCTTCTTCTTCTCCCAGCACCCCCAACCTTGAAAAAGAAGGTCGCTTTGCAGGATTTTCTCAGCATATTTTCCACCATTCCCCCACCTCCCACCCCGATGGCTGCCATTTCCTCCCCACAATGCCCTGGGGTGACTCTAGCTCTGGAGCACTGTGGAGGGATGCAAAATGGTGCCCGGGCCCATTCACAACTTGCAGCAAAAGAAACAAACAGCCGTGGGGTGAATAGAGAGAAGCTGTGCTATGGCCACAGATAATAGGGAGTCCCACCCCAGAGAAACTGTTAAGAGAATTTCTCCTCCGTTTGTGGAGTGAAATCCCTCCCCCATTTCTCTGCCTACAAATAGGATGGAGAATTCTGAGAAATGCTATTGTTTTTGCAAAACTTTCTAATAAAGATTTAACCTTGTCAAGGATCAAATCAAGACTGAATGCTTTAACCACTTAGGCCCCGTTCAGAAGACACCTTAAACCACGCCTTTAATCACGGTGGTTAAGCGAGAAAGCCGGGCTGTGTTCAGAAGACACCTTAAACCATGGCTTTAATCACGGTGGTTAAGCGAGAAAGCCGGGCTGTGTTCAGAAGACACCTTAAACCACAGCTTTAAACATAGTGAATAAAGAAAAAAAACCCACCAAAAAACCAACAACCACAAAGCCTTATTCACCGTGGTTAAAGCCATGGTTTAAGGTGTCTTCTGAACGGGCCCATTGATGGATTGATTAAAAAACTATTAACTAAAAAGCTTCCCCACCCATTAAATCTGCAGCTGACTAAAAACAATATTTTTCATGCAAGTACTTGTAAAATGCAAAACTGAGGACTGAAAGCATCTTAAAAGAGATATCCATCCTGCATGAGAGAGAAGGGAACTTAGATAAGAGAACTTCCAAGCGGATTGTGCCTTGTGGCGGAAGGGGCCATCTAGGTTCTCCATTTTAGACTAGTGTAAAGCTTATGTCGCCATGGACCTTTCCTCATGTTTCTGCCCCCCAGTCCCCTTTCCACAGATGGGCTCATGAGCCAGTGTGGTATAGTGGTCTAAAGTGTCGGGAGGTCCGGGTTCTAGTCCCCACTCCGCCATGGAAACCCACCGGGTGACTTTGGGCCAGTCACAGAATATCAGCCCAGCCTACCTCACAAGGTGGTTGTTGTGAGGATAAAATGGAGAGGAGGAGGAGGATTATGTACACCACCTTGGGTTCCTTGGAGGAAAAAAGGGATATAAATGCAATCATAAATAAAATAAAATAAATAGTGCAACTGTGACTCATGCTGCCTCTGTAATTTGCATGCAGCACGGCCCCTCCCCCTCCCTCAGGTGCCCTGATTTGCTGCCTCCATCCCTCCCTGCCTCCCTCCTGGCAGCAACAGCCTAACCTCATGGCTGCACCCAGGGCCCACCTTTGCACCACACTGATTGGCCGATCAGGGCTGCCCTGCCTGTTTGGTGCAGAGGAAATTCAGGCTCAAGCTGTGGACTTTTTTGAACTTTCAAAATTTTCTGCACGTCGACACAGCTCGAGCTTCAGTTTAAAACCAAAAGGAGCAAAATCGATCTAGTAGATCTTGCATAATAAACCTAACACTACTGCATTCTTATATACGGTCCCATAATGCAGGGATGAAGAACCTCTGGTCCATGAGCTGAGTTTAGCCCCCAAGTCTCTTCATCTGGCCTGCGAAGGCCTCGCTCTCTCCATCCCTTCACCTGTGGATCTGTGTGACAGACAGACTGACTACAATAAGATAGGATCCACAACCGTGCAGGCGTAAGGCAGCAATCTTATAAACATACCCAGGAGTAAACCCTATTGAGCTCAGTGGGAATTACATCTGAGTAGAGATATATGTTTGCACTGGTGATGAGAACAAAGAGGCCAGCAGCACTAACAAGGCTGAGATGTTCGTCTTTGTACTTGTACTGCACAAGGGTGGACAGAGGGAGTAGCATCCTTTGACTTTCAGCTTCCCGCTTTCATTTTTTAAAAAAATTTCTAGCACTTGGGATGGCAAAAAGTAGGCCTGACATAGAATGAGCAACTTCTAAGGAAATCTCAAGATTCCAGAGAGGGGAGCTTGAGCCGGACTTTCAGTTGTCAAAGAGGAGCTGTTCATGCATTCTTGACCTTTCTAGTAGCTATCAGGAGCAGGAGAAAATTCTTCTACTCTTCTGTAAAACGTGTTAAATTTGCAGATTTGGGGGGGGGGGCAGGTCACAGAATTTACTCACATGACGTTGCTGCAGTTTTGTTTTTTAAAATGCACAGTTTACACAGGCTATAATCATGGACTTCCTGCTCCTCTTCTCCTTGGTACAACTGCACTCGCCAGTACTACAAGGCTGCACCATAATTAGCCTCGACCCAGAAAGAAGAGTGTCGTGTCTCCCCCCGCCTCCGCCTTCTGTAGATGAGATCCCAAGAGGCCAGCACTCCTCTCAGACATTGGCTGCCATTGGCACTTCCTCAAATGCTGTCTTGAAGACCAGCAGCCAGGACCTCCTCACCGCGTCTTTGAACTCCTGGCCCACAAAGACATAGAGCAAAGGGTTGATGCAACTGTTGAACATGGCCAGGCACTTGGAGAAGGGGATGGCCACCAGGCGCATGGCATCTGGTACGACGTGTATGGAAATCCTTGCCAGAGCCAGGGCATGGTAGGGCAGCCAACAGAGGAAGAAGCAGAAGACCACCCGGGTGACTACCAAGAAGGGTTTGCTGGACTTGTTGAGCTTCTTCTTGTGCATGGTCACCACCAAGATTGTGTAAGAGGTGGAGATCACCAGCAAGGGTAGGAGGAACTGGTAGAGAAAGATGCAAATGGTGAGGACCTCAGCTTCTTGCCAGTCCTGGAAGACATCCAGGTTGTTGCAAGAGCTCCGGTTGTTCTTCTCCAAGGAGACCTCAGTAAAGAAGTAGGAGCTGGGGACGAAGAAGGCCAAGGAGAGCATCCAGAGCAACCCGCACGCTGCCCACGTCAGGCGCGGGGTGCGGTAGTTCTGGCACCAGACCGGGGCCACCACAAGCACACAGCGGTCCACGCTGATGGAGCTGAGCAGCAACATGCCACTGCAGACGCTCAGCCCAAACAAGCAGTTGGCCACCTTACAGGCCACAGATCCGAAGGGCCAGTGCAGGTCCAGGGCCAAGTTTAGCACTGTGACAAAGATCAAAGAGGTGGAAGCCAAGTCGGCCAAGGCAAGGTTGAAGAACCAGACTGTGTTGGATGTCCAGCGGAGCTTCCAGCCGGTGACCCACAGCACTATCCCATTCCCAGTCACTCCAGCCAGGAAGATGAGGCTGAAGATTACCCCAGTGATGATCTTGACAGTGTTGCGCACTGCACTTTCCCCCAAGGGCAGAGGGGAAGAGGAGCCGTTGGTCACTGGACTCGCTGACATCTCCCTGCCAAAGAGAGCGTGAAAAGGGGGAGAAACCCATTATTCTTTTTTCATTTAACAGGGCTCTTGATGTGCACAGTGCTTTACAGAGTACAAGAAGGCAGCAACCGTCCCAAGAGACATCCCACCTAAAACTTGACACAGAGAAGATGGCGGAGGAAAGGGCAGGGAATCGAGGCAAAGGGTAAATGAACATGGATTTCTTTCTGGTCCCACCTACTTAGGCATTGTTACAGATGGGCATGATCGGAGTTTAGCTCAACACATCTGGAGAGAAACCAGGCTGGGGGCGACGATGAATGAGGCAGTGAGAGAACCGCCCGATACGTAGCATCTCAGATTTACATTTGGACTAGGGTGGGGAACTGGGCCCTCTCGGCATCCCAGTCCAGCATTCCAGGTCCTCCAGGTGGCCATCCCTCTTTCTCCCAACCCCCAAGTGCTTAGTGGTCTCCCAGCTGTAGTGCATCCCCACACACACACACACACATTCTAAAAGGCTGAAATGCCTCACTTAAGGCTTAGCGACTGGCAGCAAATGGGGTATTTCTTCCTATTTTGGCCACTCCCCCTTTGGCCCCGCCCACCACTGGCTCCTGAGGGTTTCTCTGAAATGGAAGCCGGCCCTTGGGTTGAAAGAGGACCTCCACCCTTGTTCTATAGGGAGGCCATCCCCATGTGTGTCTCATGGGGGACCATAGAACTCGGTGCTGCTCCTGAGCCTTCTGGCTCCAGTTGGAGGACCTCAAGATTTTAGTAAATAAGAAACCCAAACCTAATGTAGATCTTGCAAGCCTGAAGTTTGTGGCCAGGTGCTTCAAGGGGCATAGGCCATGTGTGTGTGTGTGTCGTATTTGTGATTGCCCTGAAAGGGAGAATCTGTGAGCCTAAGGAAAGGAAAGGAACCTCTCGTGCAAGCAGTGAGTCATTACTGACTCTTGGAGATACACCAGCTTTCGCTGACGTTTTCTTAGCAGGCCTTATAGCGGGGTGGTTTGCCGTTGCCTTCCCCGGCCATTATTACCTTTCCCCCAGCTAGCTGGGTACTCATTTTACCGACCTCGGGAGGATGGAAGGCTGAGTCGACCCGAGCCGGCTGCCTGAAACCAGCTTCCGCTGGGATTGAACTCAGGCTGTGGGGAGAGTTTCAGCTGCAGAAACTGCTGCTTTACCGCTCTGCGCCACACGAGGCTCTGTGCATAAAATCAGGCTTGCTCTCCTCTCAGCTTTTCCCAGGCTTTGCTGCTGCCCATTCTCCAGCTTAGCCAACCATCAAGCTGCATCAAGGCATTCTCATGATTCCACAGAAGCTATGGCACTGTCTGTGCCCCGTCAACGCATAGAGAGCATCACAGTGTTCCTTACAGTGGCACTTTCTCATACTCTGGACTCAACACGTGGCACATGGGCCAATTGCCAGTGCACCACAGAAATGCTGAGCTTTTACTATACGTTTTGCCTGCAAGAGAGAGTCTTCTGAATCCTCCTGGCAGCTTTTCAATCCACCCTCCCATTTGAACTGTTCAGCCCATAGAAAGCTGCCTGATATTGAGTCAGACCCTTGGTCCTTCTAGCCCAGTATTGCCAACACTGACTGGCAGCAATGGCTCTCCAGTTTCAGGGAGGAGAGATGTCCGGATTTTGTGGAATCCGTCCTGTGTGTGTTTTGTGGATTGTGCAGTGTCGCTCGTCCTGGAGGCTGTTCACAGACAGATTCGGTTTTTTCCCCTATTATGAAGGAAAATACACAAAAAGGAAGTCCACAATGATTTATATAATCTGTGTTCATATGTAACATTTAGCATCTTGTACCTCATTCCGTTCGATGTTTCCCTGTGAATATTTTCCAGCATGGCACATATCTCAGCAGAAACTTGCAGACTTTCCCGTGAATGAATTTGCGTAAATTCCATGACACTTTTTTAAAAAAGTAATATCCGGAAGTACGCAGATTCCGTGTGGCCTGAGGAGGCCAGTCTGCAGTGGATTCCACAGGCCGGAGTCATAGAAATCCAAACTCAATCCAAAACTCACATTTTTCCAGCATTCCTACCTGGCGAAGCTGGGCATTGAACCTGGGACCTTCTGAGCGCCAAGCCTGTGATCTAGCACTGAATTATGGCCCCTTTCCTGCCAGGGAAGCTAGAAGGGAAACTCAACAGCCCTCCATTTGCTCAGCCATTAACTCTAGGTGGGGAAGTCAGATCTACAGGGATGGGAGTGATTGGAGAAGCCAAGACTCCTGGGTTCACTTCAAGGCAGCCCTGGGCATTCCAGATGAACTCAGCGCCTCACCACTCCTCTCCCACCCACCCACCACCCTACACAAACTGTTCTCTCTCTTTTTTTTTGTTTTTGCTTCTATCTCTGCCACTGACATTCTCAAGGGCAATCTCAGTTGCTCTGGTTACGGCATCATTTTGAGGTAGCTAGGAATATTCCACAGAGCAGAGCGGGAGGAAGGAGGACAGCGTCAATGAACGGGCGTCCATTCCATGCTGGAAAGTTGCCATGGGATCACAGAGATGTTCTGTTGCCAAGGGATGGGAACCAGGGGAGGAGAGGTGGTGAAAGTGGAGCTGGTGGCCCAACCTGCAAAGGTGGGCTGGGTGTCTCTTAACTGTCGGAGTGGGGGATGGACTGGTCGTGGAGCGCATGCCTTGTGGCACATCTTTCGCTTGTTTCAACGCAGACTGCGTGGGAGAACTTTCCACCCTGTGTTGATGTAGGAACATCTGAATTCATTAAACCTGAATAAAGTCACTCAAGGAAGGAGCGGGGGAATCCAAGCTCCCCAGTTTCAAATTTGCAAGCCAAAATTGAGTAGCAATATTTTGGGCAGGGAGAAGGAATATGGGGAACCCCTATACGTTGGACTGCAAGTCCCATCATTGGCTACACTGGCTAGGGCTGATGGAACTTGTCCTCCTCCATCAGAAGGGCCACACGTTTCCCCACTCCTGATTTATAGCATGACATTTATAGCTTTGGTGATCACGGAGAACATTCAGTTTTGGAGGTAGCCTTTAGTTCAGGGATGACAACCTGAGAGCCTTAGGTCATCAGCCAAAATTCATGTGGCCCTTGGCTTAATTTCGAAAAACCTTCTGCAAGCAATCCTTTTAGATTGATTTGACAAGAGGGATCTGTTCCTGCCCAGCAGCCTGTTGGGGAAGAGGAGGGATATAGCAGAGAGAGAGAGAAGAGACCTGGTTTGCATGTATCCACAACCCAGAGTACAGGTTTAGTATGGGTTGCCATTGAATTGTGGGTTGTTGTTACAGTGAACAGTGCACTATAGTTTCACTCTAACCAAGAACACAGCCCAACAACAAACCATGGGATCTCTTCCTGGGTTGTTTGTGGCCAACAACCCATTGTTAAACCATAGTGCAGGGTTCGCACATCACGACAACACACAATTCAACTCTGGGTTGTAGTTACGTCTGGAGAGAGAGAGAAGTGGGTGGTGGAAAGAGAGAAAAAGGATAGCCCACCCCAGTTTTGACTCTGGCCCAGCCCACCACCAGCTGCAGCTCTGGGCAGATTACCCTTGGGGGTATCTGGACCTCAACAGCAAAAAGCTTTAGCTTCTGATGGTGGTATTAGCATTCAGCTCTTCCTGATGAGATTACAATTGCAAGAATGGGCAGCGGATGCCAGTTTATGAAGTTCTTATCAAATCTTGCAAACGACAAATGCTGAAAATCCATAATTGCATAATATCTTTATAAGCCCAACTTGACTGGTCACAAAATATTGTGCGAGCTTTCGAGTTCTTCACTCTTGGTCAGGCAAGATGGAAAATAAAGCAAAAAACTAAAATAAAAAAAAAAACGCCAGCATGTGTGTGGTGGGGAGGAAGTGACTGGTGTTTAAACCCTGGGGGCTGCATTTGGTTACAGTCTTAAGATGGAAATTGGGAAGAGTATGCAGACATTCAAATTTGGCTCTGTCAGGTATAGAGATGGTTTCAGGATGCACCTGGAACCCTCCTAAATACTGCTGGGAACAAGAAACAAACTAAAATATAAAATGTTCAATATAAAATCCATTACTCAAAACCATTCGGTTCTTAAGTCAGCTGCACAGATTCCTTGGCAGCTGCAAACAGAAGTAGAGAGAAACTCGACAATTTATATTCATAAAGCAGGAGATAATTTTATATGTTATATCTGAGAGAGCGCTTTCTCCCCAGTCACTGAGGTCATCAGAAGGCATGCTCCTGGTGGTTCCGCATGACCTATTGCCTGAACCGAGTCCACCCGGAGAAGAGCCTTCAGTGTGGTGGCCCCCTTTCTCTGGAATTCCCTACCTGTGGAGGGGCAATCAGCCAGGCACCAATACTGTGTTGTTTACAGCAACTCTTGAAAACATCTTTATTTCAGGAAGCCTTCCTTGACTGACCAGCCACGATTTTTATCAGAATTCAGTGTTTTTAAAAATATAATAATAATAATAATAATAATAATAATAATAATAATAATAAACATCAAGTATTATTTTCTCTTTGTATCTTTTATAGTTCACTTCTCTGGAATCTGTCTAGATGTGCAACAGTATATAAATGTTGTAATAAATAAATAGATTAAAAGAAGTAAACTGAAACCAAATTGGGTAGTCTTACCTAGCAGTTGGAGGGGATGCACCCTCAGAGAATATTGTCACAGCTTCCGGTAGTATTAGATCATCTTCCTCCAGTGTAGGATCCTGCTGTTGAATGTTTACACATGATATTCTCCAAGTCACACAAAAAGCAAAGGTTGCTGTGTTGGCCAAAATAAAAAATCCAAAGGAAAGTAACTTAAATCCATATTAGCATAATACCTTTAAAACTATTTTGCAAGCTTTCAGGTTCTCCAGAACTCCTTATTCAGGCAATATGGTAAACAAAGCAAAAAAGGGGGTGAAGATAGCAGTTGATGTTAATTAATTAACGTCATATTAATAATGTTATTAATATGACTCCAGAATTGGGCATTTCAGCTTTGAAAAGCCTTTTAGGATTTCAAATGGACGAGAGCTTCATCTTTAGTTTTGCATGCCTGTTGCAGATCATGGTACCAATGTGATCTTGTTATGCAACCCTGCCGTGTTTGTGTTATTTACACAGCTATTATTACATCTGCCTTACTGGGGCGGGTTAGACGGAAACTGGACATTCACTGGGTGGGTGGGTGTTGTGTAACTTCTCTTAGAGCTGGTTCCAGGTGCTGTGCCACACCCAGAGGCACAATACCTGGAGGGAGCAAAAGGGAAAAGAAAAGGGATGTACAAGTGTCTAGCATTGCCACTATTTCTTTACTAGCTTGCTCCTTTGCAATTAACAGCAACCCAGCACCAAAATTAAGCAAGTGAAGCTCTGCTCCTGTTTCTCTCTGTCTCGGGAAAAACCATAACTGCTTCTAGTGTAATACTTTGATTACGCCAACTCCAAGATCACAGAGATGTGCAGGCTTTCGAGATCTCCAGGTCTCTTCATCAGGCAAGATATTACAAACAATAGACTGACCGGTTTTGTAGTCCGTATGACTAACCATCTGACTACACCATCCAGTCAGCCTTTTCTCTCTCTTTCCTATTCTGTCTCCCCTACCAAACACACACACCCCAAACCTGCTTTTGCTTGCACATTTTTGGTGATCTTTGAGTTGGCCTAATAAAGGTATTATACTGTATGGAGTTTGGATTTTTTTCCCCTTATAGCTAGTGGAGGCTGGTGGCTCTGATGTCAGTGGGGTTGTGAATCTGTTCTGGATTTCAGTTAGAACCAGACAGAACTCTAAAGGAGTTTTCCAAGGTCCTGAATCTACTTTGGGGATCAGACAGTAATCTCAAGACACTACACATGCACTCTTAGAAGTGGATCTCACCACAACATGTTACCTTTTCATTTAAAAAAAGGGGGGGCTACACAATCCCTCCTCTCTTACACTCACACACACAGACAGTCCCCTTAACAACTGCATAACAAGCAGTGATTCAGGATGTCCTTGTAGGGGCGCTAATTGTTTGGAGATAGATTTATTTTTCTGTAATGTTGGAACAGCACTCCTAAATGACACAGAACAGAGATGCAAAGGTGGTTTTACCTGACCCCCTCCATGTGTTGAAAGAACGTGCTTGGGTATGATAGGGTGACCATATGAGGAGGAGGACAGGGCTCCTGTATCTTCAACAGTTGCTTGGAAAAGGGAATTTCAGCAGGTGTCATTTGTATGCCTGCAGCACCTGGTGAAATTCCCTCTTCATCACAACAGTTAAAGTGCAGGAGCTATACTAGAGTGACCAGATTTAAAAGAGGGCAGGGCAGCTGCAGCTTTTCACTGCTGTGAGGAAGAAGAAATTTCTCCAGGTTCTCCATATATACCAATGACAACTGCTGAAATTCCCTTTTCAATACAACTGTTAAAGATACAGGAGCCCTGTCCTCCTTTTCATATGGTCACCCTAGGGTATGAGGCCCATGGGCTAGGAGCCCTACCCCCTGACACGGGCACGGTCTGTTGGAAGGGATGGTTGCACATACAAATGCATTTGTGGAAACTCCTCCAAGGAAAGAGGGAGCCAATTTGGCTTAATCCCCACCCACACCCAAGGAGAGGAGCTCTATGTGCCTGCATCGACACCGACTGCACTGAAGGCGGCGCCCTGCATAATGGCTGGGGATAATGGGGCTTATAGTCCAACTCAGCTGAGCAGACTCCTCGTTGGGGAAGGCCTTGTGCCGCTGCAAATAAGAAACCAAATGCTAGAAAGTCGCCAATGGCAAACCCCCGGCAGCGCTACGTCCCCGCCCAAATCCCTTGTGACATCAGAGGCAGTGTGGCTTAGTGGTTGGGTGTTTGGACTGGGACTCGGGAGACTTCGGATTCTGGTCCCGATTCAGCCTTGAAGCTCCCTGGCTGTTTGGGCCCGTCCCAGACGTTCAGCCTAAACTACCCCAGATCCTCAGCCTTGGGTTCGGGGGGGGGGGGGAAGGGGGGGAAATAATAACAACAATATAAAATGCGTTTGGGGAAATAGTCCGGAGCGCGTGGCAATATGATGTAGTGCCAGTACCTACGAGGACATGGTGTGTGTTTTAAAAAAGGCAAAAAATCAGCACACGCAGATGTGTCGTTTCCCACTCTGATAACATTACATTTCCGTAGCCAGCGGAGGAAGAAGCCCGGGGCTTTGGAGGTTAAGACAAGCCGTTCTTAAAGGCGCAGCGCCACTTTCCTTTTAATTTCCTTAGGGCGCGACTCTAGGCGCGCGCGAACACACGCGAAGTCCTACAACTCCCTACAAAAATACTTTTCTGGACTTGTCTGGATTTTTTTTTTCCCTGCTGAAACGTGCACAGCGTGGTACCCTAAGGTAGCTAAAGCAAAGCCCTACAAAAGTCAATGTTGTGGGCTGTTCTCGCCTCTCTCTTTTTTCTGCTTAAACGTGCACAGCGTGGTGCCCTTATGGAAGCCTTTAAGAAGCCCCAGAACACCTCACAAAAGTCCTAGAGAAAAGTCCTACAACTCCCAGCATTCCCCAGCCAGCACGGTGGACGTTGTAGGACCTTTCCCTTTCTAAACGTGCATAGGATTACATAGAGCGACTATACAGAAAGGAGTGCAGGGCTCCTGTATCTTTAACAGTTGTATTGAAAAGGGAATTTCAGCAGGTGCCATTTGTACACACGCAGCACCTGGTGAATTGCCGTCTTCATCAAAACAGTTAAAGCTGCAGGAGCCTTGCCCTCTCGACTAGATACAAAAGTGGGCAGGGCTCCTGCAGCTTTAACTCTTGTGATGAAGAGGAAATTTCACCAGGTGCTGCATGCACACCAATGACAGCTGCTGAAATTCTCTTTCTATGCAACTGTTAAAGATACAGCAGCCCTGTCCTTTCCATATGGTCACCCTAGATTACACCCGTAATGTGATTAAATTAAAAACAGACCAAAATAATAATAATAATAAACCCAGCCAGGAAATAAGGGGGCGATCCCTAAAAACCAGACATTCAATAGGCGCGTCCCTGACTGGGGAAGCTGGACCTGTTGAATCCCTGCCTCTTTATTATTACTATTATTTATTTATATAGCACCATCAATGTACATGGTGCTGTACAGAGTAAAACAGTAAATAGCAAGACCCTGCCACGTAGGCTTACATTCTAATAAAATCATAATAAAACAATAAGGAGGGGAAGAGAATGCAAACAGGTACAGGGTAGGGTAAACAGGCACTGGGTAGGGTAAAACTAACAGTATAAAGTCAGAACTCTTAGGTCGAGGCAGGTGGGGCGACGCCGCTCAGATGCGCGCCTGATGAAAGCCGACTTATTAATACCTGCGGCCGGAGGACTCATTCATCAGGCTCATTACTCAGCCTCCCCCCGACGGGGCGGCGGCCATGATGAAGGCCGCCCGCTCGCTCCCGCCCCGCCGCCGTCCCCGGCAGCGCCGGACATCTCCCTCGCGCTCCTAATTGCGCATTAAGATGAGCCAGCCGGGCCTGGGGCCGCTTTGCCAGCGCCGAGCCGTCGGGGGAGCGGCGGGCCACGTGCTCGCGAGCCGCCGAGGCCCATTAGGCGCCCTAATTGATGCGCGCCCAGCTGTCTAAGCGCACGCAGCCACCCGCCAGTGAGCTATTAACTGATTAAGTTCCCTGCAGGCTGAGGACGCGGAAAGAGAGTCGAGGGAAGGGGGCTTGTTTAAATTATTTTAATTGTGAGGCTTAAGAACAGGGCGTGAAAGAATCTCGAAAATCCTCCCCCCCCCTCCAACCCGTTCCTGTTCTGACCACTGGGACACACTCTCATCGCGAGGGGATAGAGGTGTGCTGGTTCCAATTCTTTGCCATTAACAGGTAGGTACAGCATATCACCACCTCCAACCGCCCAGAAGTCCTGGGCTCCTACGAACCCTCTCCCTCTCCCTTCCCAGCGAACATCTTCACACCCTTTTGCAATCTGGCGCCCTCCGGATGAATTGGGCTACTACATCTACCATCATCCCCTAGCTGCATGTTAGACTCTTGGCTCCACAAGCAAATGCTTCAAACCAAAGGAGTCTGTGTTCTGTTCTGTGAGTAATCCATGACGGAGGGAGGGGAGGGAACGTGGGGGGAAGGAAGCTGGCAGGGGATGATGGGTGTTGTAGTGCAACACATCTAGAAGGTGCTGGCTTGTGGGAGGCTGCTTTAACCACTGAACCCACTCCTATAGTTTGCCGTGGCCAGGCATAAAATCCAAGAGTGTTGCCGTCCAGCATCTCCTACCATTTTCCTCCAAATTGCTGGGTGCTGCCAATGGAGCTAGGGAATGCCTCACACTCATTGCAGAATCCCTACACAGAGAACCACACCACACCTGCGCCCCATCATACTTGTTGATTGCATGCATGAGAAGTTTTCTTCCTGCACACGGGAACGTTGTGGCTTCCGAGGGCATGTGTACGCCCCCACGGTTTCCTCCGCAGAAGCGCTTTCTGCATTGAAGCGTCGTGGCGTGAAGTGGCAAGCATCAAAGAATCTAATGACCTGTGAAAAATCTATGAGCTTTTTGGCCCATAGTTCTTTCCCCCCAAAAAAATATAAAGGAAAAGATGGAGCTTCTGTGTTCAGGGGCAGTGTACCCCCTAATTATGAGTTTGCTAGGTCAGATCAAAGGAACGGCTGCCACTTTTGTGCCTTGTCTGTGAAGTAGCTGAGTGCTTCCAGGAGAGGCTTTTGCCTCATTCACAGAATTTTGTGGGAAATCCAAATGTAACCCTTCAAAGTTTTCCTATCACTTCTTCCCCCCACTTCCCCCCACCACCACAGAAAATCTATTAAGAAGTAAAAGGCTAATAGGTAATGCTAGGAGCCCTCCGTCTTTGAAGCACCCTGCATACCAGACAAAATGGGCTTTGGGTCAGATTTAGCCAGCTGATTCTTACTGAGTCCTTTTTCTTTGATCCCATGAAATCCTTTCTCCTGCTTCAGTTTCCCCATCTATGCAATGGTGCTATTGAGTCATCTGCCTCTTATAGCTGAGAGAATAGCAGGAAAGGAGGGCTGGGCTTGGGGGCAGAATAAGACTTGTATGTTAAATGATCCCATATATATGTTTTGCAAGTGAGAATGTGCATTATCATGTATGGTGGTAGATGGAATCTGGGAGACGGGATGGGGAGGCTGAACCCTATTCCATCCCCCTTTTTGGTTGTGGGGCAAAATCCATCATGAGAGGGAGCTCATTTTTAAGAAGTTCTACATCGTCTTAGGCATGGTTATGATATTTCTGCGGATTATGGCATTTTTGCGGAGATGGCTCTGGAAAGGCAATTTTTGTTAATATTACTGTTGTTATTATATTGTTTAAGAAAGATTATTAACATTAATATTAATAGCCTTTCTAAAACACCTAATAATCATAATAAGTTAAAGGAAGTGGAGCTGGGTTTAGAAAGGCAGTGATCATTCTGTAGTGACCGTAGAGAAGAGGGAAACGAGAGGTCTCTTTAGGGATCCCACGGGCTTACCTTAGTAGTGGTGCTGTCTGCCTCCGCAACAGGTTAGCCAGGCAGTGAGATTTGGCCGCTGTCCCCTCTGTCCATCGGTCAGGAGATGATATGGGCGATTTTCCCAGCTGCCCAGGAGTGCAAGATGCTGTTTGATCCAGACCCAGGGAGCCTACCCACATTCCCAGCGCTGTGGATTGAGTGTGGGAGAAGCAGATTAGCTGTTCCCTGTGAGAAGGCTTTGGGATCGCTTGCATGTGTATATATATATATTTGTGTGTGTGTGTGTAAGAGAGAGTTGGAGAGAGAGAGGGAGGGAGGGAGGGAGGGAGACCAGGCTGATGTTGAAGGGAGCAAGCTGGTCTATATGCAGAGACACTCAGCTGCCCAATCCGATGGATGAGATGGGAAGGGGTGTCTCCCTTGCGCCGGGTGGATGTGATCGCACAACTCACCCCATCAAATCTCCCCCTCACTCCCTCTCCTGCAATTTGTAAGGTAATGACAGCAACGTGATTGTGATCATCTGGAGTTCAGCGCTCAGCAGTCAAGGGGAGCTCAGCCACAAACTCACTCGGTGGCTAATCTCTGAGCAATCGCTGCTTTTGAAGGGACTGGACTCTTGGGGGGGGGAAGGCATAAAGATGTACAAACAAGTCGTTGTTTATTTCATTTCTATACTGCCCAATAGCTGAAGCTTTCTGGGTGGTTTACAACCATTCCTAGCACAATAAAAAAACAGCATTAGAGGTACAGTTTAAAAGGCAGCACAAAAAATTAAATATACAAAATTTAAAACAATTCAGACAGCTCAAAACAGTTTCGATAAAATACTAGAACTGTTTAGATGACTGTTTAAATGCCCCCATTGTATGACCTGAAATTCCTAGGCGTCAAGGGCCATTTTGACTTAGCGCCGAAAGGATGAAGGTCTTGACGCCAGGCATTGAGCCTCAAGATCCCACCCTGTTTGGTAATTTTATTTGTTTATCATGTTTATATCCTGCCTTTCACAAGTAGCCTTCAAAGTGGCTTATGATAAGAAACCACAATGAAAATGTCTAAAAAAACTTAAGGAAGACACTACACTGCAACCCTTGCCCATGGTGATTTCTCCCTGTGAGAAATTGCTTGGAAAATTCTTCTTCCCCCGGAGAAATTTGGTGAAATTGTGCCCCTCCCCTGCTGCCGCCGCCGCCAAGTTCTCTGCCCATAAATAGGGTGAAGAATTTCAAGCACAGTTATAGCAATAAGCTTCAATAAGTGAATGCACTTTCAACCCACACCTTTGTGCGGTGCTCCAGTTTTACCACAGAAAGAGCGCTCCTTTGTGTATACCTTGGCCGCTATAGGAAAGTCTGCTTTTTCAGAAAAACAAAACCCAGCAATTTAGGCCTAAACCTGGTTTTTCAAGTACTTTTGTCACTCCCAAGACCAATTCTGTCAGATTTTTGGTTGCAGCGGGAAGAATATAATTTGAGTCAAAACACCTGCCTCTTTCCAAATTGCCCAACTGCTCCTATTTAGTTCAGCTTGCTCTGAACCAATCCCCTGTCCTTGTAAATAATAATACTTATTATCTACATAGCACCTCTTCTTTATTGACTAAGTGCAACAAGACCTTTACATAAATTATCTCAGCAAAGCTTAACGCCTTTCTCGAAAATAGAGGGACAAATGTATTCTGTGTGGTAAAGTAATGCTGCCTCCTCAAGTGGTCATTTTGCAATGCTACGGGGGTGTGTGTGTGGGGGGATGTCAGTTCCTTGGAATTTATAGTAATTTCTCTGTTTGTGCTTTATAGTGTGAGTGTGTAGATATATATTTGGAGAACCTAAGCAGGTACAGGTGAAGGAGCAGGTGCGTAGCTTGGGAGTCCTCCTAGATCGATCCTTGTCACTGGAGGCCCAAGTGGACTCTGTGGCGCGGAGTATTTGGGGCTAGCTTCGGCTGATCTGCCAGCTACGGCCTTTCTTGGACAAGGGCAACCTAGCTGCAGTAGTGCATGCACTGGTAACTTCCCGATTAGACTACTGCAATGCACTCTACGTGGGGCTGCCCTTGAAGATGACTCGGAAGTTGCGGCTAGTGCAAAATGCAGCAGCTAGACTGCTGGCAGGCACATCTTACAGAGACCTCATAACACCGGTCTTAAAGGAATTGCACTGGCTGCCTATACGCTTCCGGTCAGAATTCAAGGTGCTGGTAATGACATTTAAAGCCCAAAACGGCTTGGGGCCTCGATGCTTGAGGGAGCGCCTCTCCCTATATATGCCTGCCCGAGACTTGAGATCTGTTGGAGGAGTCCTCCTCCGCATCCCACCAATGCAACACATACACTATGATGGGACAAGGGAGAGGGCTTTCTCTGTGGTGGCACCCCGACTGTGGAATTATTATTATTATTATTATTATTATTATTATTATTATTATTAATTTATGTATATAGCACCATCAATAAATAATAATAATAATAATAATAATAATAATAATAATAATAATAATAATAATTTCACAGTGCCCTCCCCTTGGAGGCCTGACTGGCGCCAAAGCTGACTTTATTCCAGCGCCAAGTAAAAACATAGCTCTTTAACAAAGCCTTTGTTGGATAAATTCACCAAGCTCACACATTGTTTTAACTGTTTTTCATTGTTTTTACTGCTTTTAAGTTACATACTGGTTTTAACTTGATTAATGGTTTAATTTGTTTTTAGCTGTGTATATTTATTGTTTTATATTGTATGATTTTATTTGTACGCTGCCCTGAGACTCTAGTGATATAGGGCGGGATACAAATGTTTTAAATAAATAAACACCCTCCAGATGTTTTGGATGAACTCCCATCAGCCACAGCAAGCATTCCCAATGGTCAAGTTACTGGGAGTTTTAGTCCAAAACATGTGGAGTGCACCAGGCTGGGTTGAAAACATTTTTGCACATCACACTTTGAGGAAAGCAGTCTGGTTTCTCCCTAGCAAATTTGGGGAAGGACTGTAGCTCAGTGGTTAGAGCATATGCTTTCTGTGCAGGAGATCCCAGGTTCAAGCCTCAGCATCTCCACTTAAAAGGATCAGGCAGCAGGGGATGGGAAAAACCCTGCCCAAGTTCCTGGAGAGCCGCTGCCAGTCAGTGTGGGCAATACTGAGGTAGGTGGGCAAATAATCTGACTTTGTAGGCAAGGTGAGCGTCAGGGTAGGCGTGGCCAGGCGGTTGCTGAGGGCCCACACCCCAGCAGGGGCCCGCTGGCATGAGCTCTTGGAGTTGCTTCCCCCTTTTTATCATTGCAACCTGCTTCTTCACCTGCCCGTTGCTTTGACCCAGACAAGGTGAAAGGAGGAGCAGGAGATGCCACCAGGAGAGGCTGGTGCCTCCGATTTCGAGGTGGGTTGTGAATCCATTCTGGGTTTCAGCCAGAACCAGCCAGAACTCTAAAGGAGCTATCCAAAGTGCTGCTCCCTATCCCCAAAATGGGTTCAGCACCTTGGATAGCTCTCTTACAATTCTGGCTGTTTCTGAATGGAAACCAGAACGGATTTCCTCTCTATTCAGCCCTGGTTAGGCCTCATCTAGAGTATTGCGTCCAATTCTGGGCTCCACAATTCAAGAAGGATGCAGGCAAGCTGGAGCGTGTTCAGAGGAGGGCAACCAGGATGATCAGGGGCCTGGAAACAAAGCCCTATGAAGAGAGACTGAAAGAACTGGGCATGTTTAGCCTGGAGAAGAGGAGATTGAGGGGAGACATGATAGCACTCTTCAAATACTTAAAAGGTTGTCACACAGAGGAGGGCCAGGATCTCTTCTCGATCCTCCCAGAGTGCAGGACACGGAATAATGGGCTCAAGTTCAAGGAAGCCAGATTCCAGCTGGACATCAGGAAAAACTTCCTGACTGTTAGAGCGGTGCGACAATGGAATGAGTTCCCTAGGGAGGTTGTGGGCTCTCCCACACTAGAGGCCTTCAAGAGGCAGCTGGACAACCATCTGTCAGGGATGCTTTAGGGTGGATTCCTGCATTGAGCAGGGGGTTGGACTCGATGGCCTTGTAGGCCCCTTCCAACTCTGCTATTCTGTGATTCTATGATTCTATGATTTAGAGCCCCACTGAAATTGGAGCCACCAGCCTCCACTGGATGTCACTGTTTACCTCCTCTCTGGCTTTCAAGTAAGCAAGTAATAGCAAAGAAGACAAAGAGAATGAGGAGCAATAGCAGGTGGTGACAATGGTGGTAGAGTCGCTGGGACCCTGCTTCTGGCTGGCACCCTTAGCTGGCACTTGACACCCTTACAGTCTGCATGAACGTCCCATCTCTTAGCCGGGATTGACTCTATTTTTGAATACAACAAGTCCTCAAGAAAATCAGGGTATTACATAATTCAAAAAGGACTTGATGACCTCTCAAGAGGTTGTTTCTTAGCTCCGAAAGCTCAGCCGAATCAAGTTTGCTCCTAATTTTTTCTCCTTTTATCAGTTGTCAGCTCACGGTGATTATCCAAAGGATACAAAATCAGGGATCTGAAACCTTCTGCAACATGTGTTGCATGTGAGCCTTAGAGTAGGGAGACTTGAGGAGTGCAGTCTTTACCATGCAAACTGACCTCATCTGAACATCCTCGACTAACATGTGGCTCGGAATGCTGTTATCCTTCAGTTTTTGCCCTTTTCCAAAATTTGCAACACAGTTCTAGGCTCAAAAAAACTTTGGTTCTTGATTCTTTGTGAACATTAAAAGCAAATACACAAAAATTTTAAACCATCAAATGCATAAAAACAACAATATTCATTTAAAACAGCTATTCTGGGGTCAGTTAAAAACTCAGCATATGTTGTTAACTCCATGGGGGAAGAGAAAAGTCTTGACCTGGCACCAAAAGATAACAATGTTGGTGACAGGCGAGCCTCGTCGGGGAGCTCTTTCCATAATTGGGGGGCCACCACTAAAAAGGCCCTCTTCCTTGTTGCCATCCTCTGAGCTTCCCTCGGAGTAGGCACTCAGAGGAGGACCTTAGATGTTGAGCGTAGTGTACAGGTAGGTTCATGTCAGGAGAGGCATTCCATCAGGAAGTGTGGTCCCAAGCCTTGTAAAGCTTTATAGGTTACAACCAGCACCTTGAATTGGGCTCAGAAACGTACAGGCAGCCAATGCAAACAGGCCAGAGTCAGTCTTATATGCTGGTTCCAGTTGTCAATCTGGCCGCCATCTTCAAAGGCAGCCCCACATAGAATGCATTGCAGTAATCTAATTTGGAGGCTACCAGAGCATGGACTACTGAAGCTAGGTTATCCCTGTCCAGATAGGGGCGTAGCTGGGCCACCAACCGAAGTGCCACCAAGGCCACCTGAGCCTACCTCAAGGTTGCCACCAGCTTTCTGGACTCTTGATCATAAGTAGGGATTGATGGTGCTATATAAATTAATAATAATAATAATAATAATAATAATAATAATAATAATAATAATATGTGAATGAGTGTCGTTTGATATTGCTGAGATTCTCCATAAATTCAAGTTGTGGATTTAGTCAGCAGGGGAAATTTGTGTGAATTCAGGAAATTTGTGCAAAATCGAACTGGGGGAGTTTTGCAAACTGAACTTGAGAAGAACCCTGCTGGATCAGAAGTTGAATTTGGCTGTCAGGCGGAAAGGGATTTTCCACCCCTGCTCGACAGTTTTATCAGCTTCTTCGGACAGGCTTATGATGCAAAAACTACAGGAAACGCCGGAGCCTAGTGCTTCCTGTTTCTCCCCATCACCATAACGCCTGAAATAGACCTTTCGCGTTTCCTGATTTAGGAACAGCTGACACGGTCACCCTATTTGGTGACAGAGACGTCAGCTCCGTTCTGGATGTCGTGATGGGGTGGAGAAAACGCCCCAGCAGGAGATGAAAAAAAAAAATAGCAAACGATAGAACTCACTGAGCGGCAATAGGAGTGAATTGACGCTAAAATCAAAGACTACACCTCCACCCTTTCTATTTTGTGGCACCCCCAGATGCAGGTGGCTCCCACCCTGCTGCGTGGCAGGACCGGGCCTGCCAAAGATGCCACCTCGGCTGCAGCGTTGAAAATGGATGGAATGAAATGTCGTGGGGTCAGCACTGGGGGGCCTTTAGCAGCCATTTACACCTCCTTCAGAGCTGTTAACGCCATGTTACCACATTATCCGTCAATCCTCTAGCTTTAATGTGCGATGGGGATGTAAATCAATAGTGTGCCTGGCAACCGGAATAGAGGGAGGGGGCAGGGGGGTGCTGGTGCCAAAGCGTAGTCTTAACCCAGGTGGGTTCTGGCAAGCACACGGACACCTGGCTAATTATCAGATGGTTTAATAGGGGAGGCGGAACGGGGAAGGTTGTAGCCACCTGCGGAGGGACGTATGATATTTCTGCTTGTTTCTGTTTCAGCTTTGGCTGTAAATACACTTGTTCTTAAAAGGGAATACAAAAGGCCAGCAACTTTTGTGAGTGTGAGTGTGAGTGTGTGTGTGTGTGTGTGTGTGTGTGTGTGTGTGTGTGTGTGAGAGAGAGAGAGAGAGAGAGAGAGAGAGACAGAGACAGAGACAGAGACAGAGACAGAGACAGACAGACAGACAGACAGACAGACAGACAGACAGACAGGGACAGAGGTGGAATGGCGATGGCAAAGTAATGCAGGAGACTACATTGTAGCCATTTTCAGAAAATGTCCTCATGGATTCACCACGTCTTTGGTGGCAGGAGTGCAGCTACCTGTGCTGGTCACAGCCCCAATGCTGGCATGCCCCTCTAGCCACGCCCCAGATGCTGGCACATTCAGTTGAATGTCTGAAAGGACCCCCTGCCCACGTACAGCTGTACATAGCTATGGGCTTCCATGCCATCGGGAGACCCAAATGCACAGGGTTTCCAGTGGCTTAGAGTTCCCTACGTGTGTACAGTTGTATGCCCTTGGAGCAGTAGAAGGTGGCAGCCCTGATTTTGGTGGCGTTGTCATCCCACTGGGTTTGAGTCACAACCGGCCAGAACTCTAAAGGAGCTATCTAAAGTGCTGAACCCTAACCCCGATGTGGGTTCAGCACCTTGGACAGGTCTTTCGTGTGGCGCAGAGCGGTAAAGCAGCAGTTTCTGCAGCTGAAACTCTCCCCACGGCCTGAGTTCGATCCCAGCGGAAACTGGTTTCAGGCAGCCGGCTTGGGTCGACTCAGCCTTCCATCCTCCCGAGGTCAGTAAAATGAGTACCCAGCTAGCTGGGGGAAAGGTAATAATGGCCGGGGAAGGCAAGGGCAAGCCACCCCGCTATAAGGCCTGCCAAGAAAATGTCAGCGACTCCAAGAGTCAGTAATGACTCAGTGCTTGCACGAGAGGTTCCTTTCCTTTCCTTTCCTTAAATGCAACTGCTTAAACAGACAAAGACCACTTGGTGCCTTAAAGACTGACATATTTAGTGTGCAATCATAGGCATGTTTAGACTGAAATAAGTCCTACAGCTCCCAGAATCCCCCAGAATTGTGGGGATTATTTCTGTTGAAACATGCATATCATTGCATTCTTTTTATTGTGTACACTTTTTTGGACTTAGTCTACTTCATCAGATGCAACCGCAACCTCCACAATCACAGGATAAGCTTTCATGTTATGGCGTTTTCTTAGAAGTTTGTTAATGGTAAAATGGATGTGCCTCCTGGAGGTGAAACCACACGATTGAATAACTGAAAATATTTAGGGTCTGAAACTGTTGGCTCTCTCTCTCTCTCGATTCACCACAAGAGGGCATATTTATACAGTTTTTAAGAAAGACAAAGCTTATGCAGTAAGTAAAGGAAGGGTCATTTCTGCGATTAAAACTGTGCATGGGTGAGAGGAGCTGAATCGTCCCCCAGGGTTTTTTAAAGCAAATTTTCCAACTGCACAAATGCCCTGTCAGACACACACACACACACACACACACACCTCCCACGCCCAAGTCAAACACATTATTTCTCTTTCGTGACTGGACAGATTATCACCAACACTAGTAGCACCTTAAACTTAAAGACAGATTGACAGGGCCATATGGATCTCCAGGAAGGACGACAGACCAAGAGACGTACACCACTGGTGGTCACCTACAGCCCCCAACTGAAACCACTGCAAGGGAAACCTGTGTTTGTTTGTTTGTTTGTTTGTTTATTTATTTATTTATTTATTACATTTCTATACCGCCCAATAGCCGGAGCTCTCTGGGCGGTTCACTTCTTGTTGTGAGTTTGGATCTTAAACTACGTAATCTTAAACTTGTGGTTTTTGTCCTGTGCCACGCATATTCTTCTTTCTTATCATTGTCAGAAGCTGACTTATCTTTACTTGTTCAGCATTTCTGGAAGAATATCAGATGATGACTTTCTTTTTAGTATGATTTTTTTTCCGCCCAAACCCAAATGATAAATGATAGCTGCTAAACAAAGTGAAAACTTTGTTATCTTTCTCCATTCTTTGCACATATCCCATATGTGCAAATGTCCATTTCAGAGTTTGATTTCTCCTGTGCACCAATGAAAAGATTTTTTTCTAAGGCCCTGCCCTTGCCACATCCTATTTAATATCCTTATCTCTTTTGTTCCTATGTTAATATCTTCATGCAGAATCCTGTGAGGACCTGGCTGCAGGCAGGAGTCAGAGACACAGACGCATTCCTCATCCTGCTTGTAAGGTAAGTTCACCTAACTTTGGAGGGAAATTTGCTGCCTTTCGCCCTTGGAATTGATCTGCTCCTTATCCATATGAATGACAGGCAGATATTCATCAGGTGCGCCTCTTTATGCTGGGAAAAACTCTACCTGTTAAGTTTCTGCCTGAAATGCAGCTGTGAAAGCAGCGGTGGGGGCCTAACAGATAGGTAGGCACAGTTATTATTATTATTATTATTATTATTATTATTATTATTATTTATTTATTTATTTATTTATATAGCACCATCAATGTACAGTTACCATAGGTCCACACCCCAGTATGGGCCCAGTGACAAAAGCCCCTTGGGCCGTAGCTCCATGTGTTAGATACATGCTTTGCATGCAGAAGGGTCCCAGGTTTGATTCCCGGCTTCTCCAGGCAGGGCGAGGAAAGGAATCTCACCTGAAACCATACAGAGCTGCTGCCGGTCAGTGTCGACATTACTGGGCTAAATAGGCCAATGGTCTGATGCAGAAGAAGGCGGCTGCCTATATTCCTATGGTGTTGTTCCTCCTCTTCTCCATTCCCAACTGCTGGTTCACCTGCCTGCCACTGTGGCCCAGTAGATGCCCACGTTTACTTGCTCACTGGTTTCCCCCCTAACAAGCAAGCAAGCTGGTGGTAGCAATCATGAGAAAGCGGATGAAGAGAAATAGCAGGTGGAGGCCGTGGGAGTGAGAAAGTAGACTCAGAGAGAGAGAGAGAGAGAGAGAGATGATGGGAGTCCAACACAATCCTCAACCCAGTGTTAAAGGCACAGACCTCTGTACTGAAAAGATGTACAGAGACCTTAATGGGAAGGTGGGAGAAAGGACCCAGAAGGGGACTAGAAGAATGGAAAAAGTTGGGGCTCTCCATCACACGGGCTCCCATGGGTTCCAACCTTGGGTTCCCTTGCAAGATTTCTCAGCATCTCAGAGTCCTGCTGGCTCATACCAGATGCCCATCTTGTCCAGGATCCTGAAAGTACTTCAGGGCGCTCGCTCGGTTTTAGATTTTGTTCCTTAATTTGGTTAGCTCTGCAAAATAGGGCAAAAAAGAGTTGGGAGTGGACAGAGGCTAAAGCCCTTTAAATTTCTATTTGTACTTCTTTGTCGGCATGCTTTCCTTTTGAGCTCCAGTAACTCCCCTTCCTGATACTACTTCTCTTAGTGGTGGAGCAATGCCTATCATGAGTTGAAGTGAGTGTTTACTTCTTAGTGGTGGAGCAATGTCTTTCATGAGTTGAACTGACAGCTGCTTCCCCCTCCCCCGGGCACGTCCCCCTATTACTGGTAAAAGACAGATATAGCCTTTTTTTAAAAGTTCTTCTTGTTGTTTATTCAGCAACACTGCTGCTTTTAATTCCACCCCTCCTTCGTTTATTTATTTATTCCATTTTATATGCATTACTGGCTTATCCTTGGCTCACTTCCTTATGCCCCCAGAAATGTCTGCTGCCTGCCTGCCTTCCCTCTCTCCTCCCCTGCCTGCCTTGCAGGGATGTTGTGTGTGTGTGTGGCTTTGACTCAGGGGAGAAGTCCTTCCTGCGCTCACTTGGAGTTTTGGAAGTTCCAAATCCATTTTTCAAGTGTGGAAGAAGATTCATACTCCCCAATTCATGTCATGTTGGGATTTCCTTTGAAATGGCCCCATTGAGATGTCTGAAGGTTTAAGCCTCGCCAAAAATCAGGGGATGATGAGACTGCCTTGAGTCTTGGCGTGCGTGTGCATCCCTGGATAAGCTATCATGGTGGCGAGTTTGAGGTTTTTAACATGCAAATTGATGGAGCTATCGAAGGGAGTGTGAATGGGGTGTTGGATTTTCATAAATTCCCCAAAAATCAGGGGATGATGGGACTGCCTTGAGTCTGGGCGTGCGTGTGTGTCCCTGGATAAGCTATCATGGTGGCGAGATTGAGGTTTTTAACGTGCAAATTGACGGAGCTATCGAAAGGGGTGTGAATGGGGTGCCCGATTTTCATAAATTCCCCAAAATTCAGGGGATGATGGGATTGCCTTGAGTCTTGGTGTGCGTGTGTATACCTCCATGAGGTGTCATGGTGCCAAACTTGAGGTTTCTAACTTTAACAGAAAAAAAGTTGTATACTTTTTTAGCGTAATGCAAGCCTATGGGGGGGAAACGGAGCTCCGATCCGGATCCGGAGCTCCGAGCGGAGCGGAGCGGGCATGGGCGGAGCGGGGGCGGAGCGAAGCGGCCTGATCCGCAAATCACAGATCTGGAAGTGAAGCGGAGCGGGGGGTCCGTGCACACCCCTATTGTTTAGCTTGGGGGAAAAGGAGGCTAAGGGAAGACATGATAGAGGTGCACAAAATTATGCACGGTATGGAGAATGTGGACAGGGAGACATTTTTCTGCCTCTCTCAAAATACTAGAACCCGGGGTCATCTCATGAAGCTGATTGGTGGGAGATCCAGGACAAATGAAAGGAAGGACTTCTTCACACAGCACGTAGTTAAATTTTTGTAAACCGCCCAGAGAGCTTCGGCTATTGGGCAGTATAGAAATGCAATAAATAAATAAATAAATATGGAACTCACTATCACAAGATGTAGTGATGGCCCCACGCCTCTGGAAAAGTTTTAAAAACAATGGGGAGGATAGGAAAGGAATGGGGTTGTTCCTCCCCCCTTTTTAATTTTGTAATCTGTTTATTATTAGATTCAGATAATAAAAATAAAAAAGGGGGGAGGAACGAGGCAGCCCGAGGAGGACACGAGCAGGACTGGGCGAACCACGTCCCCTCCCTCTGGCTGCCTGTTCCTCCCCACCCACCCCCATTTATTTTTATTTTTATTATCTGTATTCCTCCCCCGCTTTTATTTTTATTTTACTTTTCCAGAGGTGCGGGGTCGCCCATGGTAACTAATCGGGGTGCAATGTGCTCCACTGCCCAAAAAGTCAGGGTGAGTGGCGTTTCCAGGGCTCACCCCCGGATGGCTTCTCAATGGCGGCTGCATCATGTGGCTACCACGAAGCCCCCTCCCCCGGGCAAACCCTTCATGTAGACGTGCCTCTATTGTTAGAAGTTTAGACTAATGTGATATGGAGGGAATCTACACGTCGTACTGAAGGCGCTTGTATGCGCCCCCAGTACGCCCCCAAAATGATGGTGTAGATTCCTGCATACCTGCAGCCCAGAAGAGATGGAGGAGGAGGAGGTTGGGGAATCCGGCCGCGTCCTTGCCGCCGCCGCCTCCCCGCCGGCCTCCTGCTGCTGGGGTAAGAGCGACCCGGGTCGGAAACTGTAGATTCCCTCCAGTAGCTTATCTCATCTGTGAAGCTCTTTCCGTTTGCCGTAAGCTAGTTTCAGTTGTTACATCCATATTCTGTCCTGGCTATTTGCCACACTTCTGTTTACCAAGATTTCAAAGTTAGAAGTTCTGCAGTTTTCCAGCTTTTAGCTATGACTGTTCAGGCTGCCATCAGCATGAACACAGTTAGATGTCACTTTTGCATTTTGATCTTTCCATATTCTTTATCGGGCCACTGCTGATGATGCAACATGTATGGTTTGATGTGTGATATTTGCCATTTCTAAGAATATGGTGTTCCAAAACTGTGACACAGTAAGATATGCTCACCACATTACTGATATATAAAACTTGCTGATTACAGTTTCTCAACATTTTGGATTTTTTGTATTAACTATTCTTGCCAGATGAACTGGTGTGATAGATCATTGGTGTAAAAATATCAACACATTCTCCCTGAGAATTATTGATATAGTTCTCTTTCATTGCAGCATCTGACATTATTATTATTATTATTATTATTATTATTATTATTATTATTATTTCTTACCTGCCTCTCCCTCAGTCTGGAACAAGGCAGGGTACAAAACCAAATGCAAAACACCAAAAAATACATATAACTGATTAAAACATATAAAACTAATACATGATTAAAAGACATCTTAAAATTCAACTCGGAAGGCCTGCTGGAAGAGATTAGTCTTCATGGCTTTCTTAAATTTGGGAAGACAAGCTCACGACTCCCTCCTGGCAGGCCATATCCGTATCCTTTTCATTAAAATGTGAATAAATTGTAGAAATTAATCCTTTTGAATTGACCATACGTTCCAATAATATACCTTCAAATTCTGTAATATTTCTGGTCACACTTTGTTTTACCTAAGAATTTGTAATAAGATAATATATTTGGTGAAGAAGCATCCAACATTTGCATTCCCTCAAGCCTTTCTTCTAACTTCGCTACAGTAAGAGGGATTTTGGTTTCATAGGTCTCTTTCATTCTATAAAAAACACCCTTTTATTCCATTTTTGCAAATTACTTGTTTATCTTTGTAAGCTAAATTTGGATGCAATAAAAATAGAAGCAATTGGAATATTTCTGGGATTGACTTATTTTTCCATCCCCACCACCACCACCCAACATTAAACACAGTATAAAAAGGAGATTGTGTACCTTTTCCAAATATTTTATACTTTCCACTCCTAATAAAATTTGTTCAATTAATAGTAAATCTTTTCTCGTGGCTTCCATACCCAACCATATCAATCATATCTTTTGTGATACCTATAAAGCCTTACATGGCTTAGGACCACAATACCTGATGGAACGCCTCTCCTGACATGAACCTTCCCGTACACTGCGCTCAACATCTAAGGTTCTCCTCTGGGTGCCTACCCCGAGGGAAGCTTGGAGGATGGCAAAAAGGGAGAGGGCCTTTTCAGTGGTGGACCCTTAATTATGGAATGATCTCCCTGACGAGGCTCGCCTGGCGCCAACATTGTTATCTTTTCAGTGCCAGGTCAAGACTTTTCTCCCAGGCATTTAACAGCATATGCTGAGTTTTTTAACTGAGCCCAGAATAGTTGTTTTTAAATGGATATTGTCTGTTTTGTTTGTATTTTATGCTTTTTATGGTTTAAAATTTTGTATATTTCTTTTTACTGTTCACTATTTTTGACTTTTGTAAACCGCCCAGAGAGTTTCAGCTATGGAGTGGTATATAAATGTCATCATCATCATCATCATCATCATCATCATCATCATCATCATCTCTCTAAATATAATACCACTGTTTAATTGATTTGCTCCATAATATTTATGGATACTTGGCTTTCCCCATGCCCCTTGATCTAATCACTTTTGCTTTAGATTTTTATTTTTATTTTTTGCTAGTCTTACTCTTTCCCCCAATGAATAAAATTTACAAATACTTTTTAGAAATGTGCCAGATCTTTTGAGACAATTATAGTGGGAAGCATTTTGTGGAAACAAATGTCACTAATCCTGCATATAATTGTTAAATGCACCTGAAAAGTCCATTTTTATTTGCCTAACTCCATCTTTCTGTTGGGTTTGCCAGAACTTTTCTCTCTGGGATTCTGTCCGTGCTCAGAAACAAATGCACACCATGCAAGTCTTACTTAGCAGAGCTAGTTTATTCACTTCAGGCTTCTGTGCAGTCCTGTTCAGTTCAGTTCCATTTTACAAAAGTGAGAAACTATATACACATCTACACAGTTCTTATCTACATTACATACAGCTGTGATTAGGCTAACCCAGCCTCAAGGATCTTTGGTATATTCATATCATTAACACCATGATATCTTAGAATCCTGGCAAGGTTCCCAGTACAGCTTCTATCTCAAGGTAATTGCACACAGATAGTCTTTCTCTGTTTAACCCTGAGATAGCCATACATACACAATTTTAATGACTAATCAAGTATTACTTTTCATATACTTAACACTTTCTCCATCTCAAAATACCATATTTCATATCTATGAGCAGACTCTAGAAGAGGCCTGGGTTACTTGTGGACAACCTGTGGACCTCCAGATATTTTTGCCTTTGGTTCTCACCATTGGCAGTGGTGGCCAGGGCTGATGGGACAGAGTCTGCCCTACTTACTTGGCCACTTTGATCTTGTTGTCAAGGGATGGTTATCCTCAAAGCTGTCTGATATGCAGTTCAGCACTTAGGACTGATAAAAATAATAATACTCCAATGGTGCAGGGTATTTTGGAGGAAAGGGAAACACCTGTATGTCACAAATAGATTATCTGTGAAACCCACTTCCTTTTTCGCAATTTCTTAGAATAGAGCTTGCCTAAAACTGAACAAAGAAGGACCACAGGGTTGACCACCCCTGTTCTAGGAGGGCTGCCTTTCAACCCCCAACCCCCATTCCTCAAGGTCTTCCCCACTCACTTGGTGGCCTTGATCTGCTTGTCAAGCAATGGATAGCCTCAGAACTCTGCAGGGTTTCTAGATGACACTAATGGATTATCTAGAAAACACACTTTCTTATTCTCAGTGGAGGCTCCAATTTTGGTGGGGCTGGAAATCCATTCTGGGTTTCAGTCAGAACTTGAAAGGAACTCTCCAAGGTTCTGAACCCATTTGGGGGATGAGGTTCAGCACCTTGGATAGCTTATTTTAGAGCACACAAGCTCTAAATTGGGGGGTTATTGGTATGTGTATGTGTCAGTTTGCAGCACGAACTGAACATTTCCTGTCAATGTTCAAAGTGGGGAGGGAAAAATGGAAGTGAGAGGTGTTGTTATAGATTTTGGACAGGAAGTGGCAATGCTTCATTTCAAATTGTCTAGATCCAGTTATATCTGTCGAACAAAAGTGGAAGGTGATGTCAGCCTGAAAGGAAGTGAGATATCAACCCAACCCACTTTGAACACTGCTTGCAACGGTCTTTGTAATATTTGCATTACTGCTGTCTAGAAAATTTCTCCCGCGTATCTTTCGATGATTCTCATTCAATTTGATAGAAAAGAAACTACTTTCTGAAAGAGAAGACGTTTCAGAGAAATTCTCATGGGCTTGGTTCTGGGTTCTTGTGCTTACTTTAATTATGAGGTGGCTGAGAAGTGTGTGTGAGTGTCCTGTCTTCCACTGTACAATCCTCTCTCTGACAGCCTGTAGCCTCCTTGGCTTCCCGCACCTCCCACCCAGGGGAAGACATCATGAATTGATTTCTCCCATAGGACCTTTTCAGATCAGGAAGTGCAGGCAGCCTGGGAGACTGTAGAGCAACGGTGAGATGTGTAATAGAAAGAAAAATTGAACTGAGCCAAAATTTCTCAGAATACATATTTCTCAGAAAAGTCCTGAGATTTTTCTTTTCTTACCCGGGCCTGAAGTTCAGCATCCCGATTTACTCCTATATATGATATAACGTCTTTGGAGTTTTATACCCTATGAAAAGCATTTCTCTAGCCCAGAAGAAAAGGATTAGGGGATCCATCCTAAACCCTAAAAAAGGAAGGACCTGATGGCTACATATGCTCTCTTTCTTGAGCCTTCAAAGAATACATGAATCCCTTGATGGCCAGGCGTGGAATGAGTCAGAAGGACAGTCTATCACCTGCTCCTTTCACCCTGGGACCTAAAGAGGTGAGGAAGCCCAATGGGCAGGCGTAGGACAACTCTGATGCCATTGTAGGGATCCTGGTGATGTCAAGGTTGCCTCAGACAATGCAGTTGGTCCTTTTGCGGGACTCCTATACCCTAAGAAGAGCTCTGCTGGATCAGACCAAGGGTCCAGCACTCTGTTCACACAGTGACCAACCAGCTGCCAACCAGGGACCCACAAGCAGGACACAGTGCAACAGCACCCTCCCACCCATGTTCCCCAGCAACTGGTGTATATAAGCTTACTGCCTCTGATACCGGAAGTAGCACATAGCCATCAGGATTAGTAGCCATTGATAGCCTTGTCCTCCAGGAATTTATCCAATCCCCATGGTCATTACTGTGTCTTGTGGTAGTGAATTCCGTAGTTTAACCATGCCCTTTGTGAAGAAGTACTTTAACTTTGTGCTGTGTGAAGAAGTATTTCCTCTAGAGTTCTGAAGCACCTTGGGTAAGTCCTTCAGAGTTCTGACTGGTTCTGTCTGAAACCTGGAACAGAGTCACCACCTAACTGTCAATGAAGCCACCAACCTCCACTGAATGTAGCTGTTTCAAATTAGATTCTTTCTCTTGGATAGTGTCATTCCTTTAGCCTAGCTTAAGTGGGCTCAGGCGATTTATTTATTTTATTTATTATTTATTTGTTACATTTTTATACTGCCCAGCTGGCCTGGCAAATGTTCTTGAGTTGTTCTACAACCATCAAAAACAGCAATAAAATAAAGTGAAAAAAAATGGAACTATGAAAATATCAAAATGACACAACATTAAAAAATAAAACATATTAAAATATTTAACGTTAAAGAGACAGCAGTAACAATAATCAGAGCTATAGATTAAAGAGTAAATGCCTGCTGGGAGAGGAAGGCTCTTCACTTGCCCTCTGAATGTACACATCAGAGAAGGAGGCAGGTGGATCTCCCTGGGAAGGGCATTCCACAGGAGGGGGAGCCACCACAGAGAAAGTACTTCTGCTGGTATCCACCCATTGCACCATTGTGGGCAGTGGCACCAAGAGGAAGGCCTCCAAAGATGGTGTTAGCAGTTAGGAAGGAATGTATGGAAGAAAGTTCTCCTTCAGCAAGACTGGTCCTAAGCCATATAGGCCTCACCCATCCCCAGAAGGTGGCTCTCGAGCTTCTCTGAAATGAATTTTAGCCCTCAGGCTATAAGAGACTACACCCGTGATGTAGAAGAAACAGCCTTTCCCTCTACATGTGACCCAAGGTAATTTCTTCAGGATTATGGCAGATGGTTTCCCTGAGTCACTTTCAGCTCCTGAGCACTTTTGCCATGGGTCTGGTCGACCTCTTCAGTGGTGTTTATATTGTCCCCAGGATTGATGGGATAATCCACAAACCCTTTCTTCAGCAGCGTGAGCATGGAAGTTTTGAAGACCTGCTGAAACTTCTCCCCGACAAAGAGATAGAGAATGGGGGTGAAGCAGATATTGAAACAGCCTCCAGCAGCTGTAAGATCCCACAGAATCTCTTCTGTTTCTGTCTGTGCTCTATCAAGTAACAGTGCAGCCTGGTAGAGATGGTAGGGAAGCCAGCAGATGAAGAAGGATGTCACAGAAGCCACCAGGATTCTGAAAGGCTTCCCAGTCCTCACCAGCCTTTTTGTCTTCATTTTACAACCAGTCCGACAATAGCAGCCCATGATGACGACGAACGGAAGCAGGAAGGCTAGCAGGAACCGAACTGAAAAGAAAGTCAGGTGCACGGTGCCCCGATCATTGGAGAAAATGAATCTATAATTACACTTCATTTTGCCCTTGACCTCTTGGGTCGTCAGGAAAAATAGGTTGGGCACACTCAGGGCTAAGGAAGCAAGCCACACCCCTGCGATGATCCTTCGTGCCCGGGGGATCGTGCGGTGATGCTGCGACCAGATGGAATGGCAGGTGAAGAGATAACGGTCCAGGCTGATGATGGTGAGTAGAAAGACAGTGGTGAACATAACCACAGAGAAGGAGGAGAGCACGATCTTGCACATCGTGAGTTTGAAGGTCCAGCAGAAATCATGGAGGATATAAACAGCAAAGAAGGGCAGGAGGAAGCAAGATATTAAGTAGGTGAGGATCAGGTGAAGGAACCAGAGAGTATTCACGGTTCGCTTCATCTTCACGCCCAGCACCCAGAGGAAAAGCCCATTGATGGTCATCCCCACCAGGAAGGACATCAACAGAAGGAATGCAGTGATCACATTTGTGGGATTCATGGCTAGCGAAGGGTGGCTCTCGTTCCTATATGTGACTGAGGTATTCCCCGAGTGGTTCATCATTTTTGTCTTTGTCCATACAGCTCTGGAGGAAGACGTAAGGAAGAGGGAATAAGGGTGAAATGGTAGATGAGAATAAGTTAGGAAAAGAAGCCCACTTGGCAGCTGGTCCCCCACCCCTGGGTACAGGCCGAAGGAGGCACTTGTGTGTTTTTGCTGTTTCACCCACCCCCACCCCCACTCTGCCAAATCCACACTGTTTACAGGAGGGGCAGGAAGCTAAATTGGGATGGTGGGGCTGAAAACAACCGGAGGACCACAAGTGTGGTGTAGTGGCTAAACTGTTGGACTGGGAGCCGGGAGATCGGGGTTCTAATCCCCACTCAGCCATGGGAACCCACTGCGTGACTTTGGGCCAGTCACAGACTCTCAGCCCAACCTACTTCACAGGGTTGTTGTTGTGAGGATAACATGGAGAGGAAGGTTATGGATGCCACCTTGGGTTCCTTGGAGGAGAAAAGGTGGGCTATAAATGCAATCAATCAATCAATCAAGTTCCCTTCAGCCCTCCCATCCCAATTTAGCTTCCTGTCCCTGCTATAAACAGAGTAGATTTGCCCGGGGGTGGGGGGTGGGGGGGGCGTAAAACCAGGCCATTCTGCTTGCTTGATTCAAAACAAAAGAATGCATGTACTGCCTCACTTCCAGGATCACGCAAATGCCTCCTTTGCTATTGGCAATCATCCTTTGCTATTGGCAATACTGGCTAAGGCTCATGGGACATGTAGGCCAAACTTCTGTAAATTTCTGAGTCTTCTTTTTGCCTAGGAGGTGACTTACACTTAAAGCTTGCAACAATTTACAAGCCTTAAAATGCACACACCTATCTATCTGCTTTGAAAACGTTTTTTTTAAAAAACAACAACAACAACAACAACACACCATTAAAACCACACCAACAGCAGAAATGTAGAGCAGGAGAGAATCTTGCAAAGAGAGTGTGCAGTTAAGATACAAAAATAAAATACCCCCCAAAAAGAAGAAGCCATAGAACAAAAAGATTTTAACAGCTTGCCTAAAACTGAACAGAGAGCTCTGCTTGTTGACCACCCCCTCTCCAGGAAGGCTGTTCTTCAAATACTCCCTTCACCCTTTCCCGTTCCTCAAAGTCTGCCCAACTCACTTGGTGGCCTTGATCTGCTTGTTGTCACGCAATGGTTATCCTCAGAACTGTTCAGTTCAGCATTCAGGACCGATAAGAAGCCTCAAATATAACGGTATATTTGAGGAAAGGGGGAAACCTGTACGTCACTCAAATGCCTTATCTGTAAAACCCACTTCCTTATTCTCAGTAATGTAGATGTGTTATGCACTAGTTCCCACTTCTCAAGCAATGGACAGTGCCATGTGGTTTACATGGCAAGCCCAAGACTCATTTTCCAGAATCAAATCTCATTGCGTTTAAGGGGGCAGACTGGTGGGTGTCTTTGTGTTTTGTTTGCAACCTAAACACAGAGCACTCGGTCAGTGTTAAAAGTGGGAGAGAGAGAGAGAAGGAAGTGGGATGGTTTTATTTCAGATTTTAAAAAGGAGGTGGGGAAGCTTTATCTCACAAAGGATGGATTCAGTTTTGTCTATTGAACAAAAGTAGAATGGTGAAGTCAGCCTGATAGGAAGTGTGCTGGCAACTCAATCCACTTTGAACACTGCTTACCATTAACCTTGTTTGCTCCACTGAGAAATCTACAATAGAAATCTACCAGTCCAGGTCCGGGCCCAATTCAAAGTGCTGGTATTGACATTTAAAGCCCTAAACGGTTTGGGGCCAGGTTATTTGAAGGAACGCCTCCTCCCATATGTACTTGCCCGGACCTTAAGATCATCTACAGGAGCCCTTCTCCGTGAGCCCCTGCTAAAAGGAAGTGAGGCAGGTGGCTACTAGGAGGAGGGCTTTTTCCGCTGTGGCACCCCGGTTGTGGAATGAGCTCCCCAGAGAGGTCCGCCTGGCGCCTACACTGTACTGCTTTCATCGCCAGCTGAAGTCCTTTTTATTCTCTCAGTATTTTAACACTTAATTTTAACTTAAATTTAAATTTTACTGTTTTAACTCTGTCTTTTAATCTTATATCCATTTTGCTGCATGGTTTTATCCTGGTTGTGCTTTTTATACTGTATTTTGTAATTGTGCTTTTAACCTGTTGGTTGTTTTATTGTGGTTTTAATTTTTGTGAACCGCCCAGAGAGCTTCGGCTATTGGGCGGTATAGAAATGTAATAAATAAATAAATACAAGCGGAGCAGAGTGGAGGCATTGCTTCAAATTGCAGCAAATGCACTGAATCACTGTGAGGATCAGGTCTGTTCTCCCTCGTGTGGGAGAAGGGTTTTCAGGGGCTGACTCAAGCTAAGGAGAAGGAGAAAGAGAAGACAACAGGAAGCAGGGAAGGGGATTCTCCAAGACTCTTCAGGAGTCAAGGATGAATCTTCCTAGGAGCTTATCAGACTGGATGCTGAAGGCCCAGAGACCATTCCCCCACCACCACCCCTGGGCCATCGAATAAAAGCATCCCAATATGATGACGAGGAGAAGCAGGCAGCTAGCAAGAACTGAATCACAAAGAGGCCCAAGTGACACCATTCCTCAGGGCTCGTGTTTGGCCCTCATCACAGTCACTGGAGAGATCATAATTATCGATACCCTTGACCCTGCCCATTTCCACACCTGTAATATCCCGGAAAATCAGGATGAGGAAATGACCCACATGCTTCTTTTTTTTAATATATTTTATTTATTACTACAAAAAATACAAACCAACGTAACAATTAACATACCAATACCTAACAAATTACTTGAATATATAATTATTAACATATAATGCTTTTTCATAACATAATCCAACATAATTCAACATAATAACAAGTGCTCCCCCTTCCCTTCGGGATCATTCCTGTTTCCAAAATCTTAACACCTCTTCTGCTGGTGGTTTCCCACTTCCCTTAGAAAACACAAATATTAGGAACTGTTTCCAAATTTCCTCAAAATCATTCGTTTTTGCTATTCCTCTTCTCACTTTAATGTAACAGGTTAATTTATCATTAATAGCAATCTCCCATGACCCATATGCTTACACTTGGGGACAGTTGGACCAGTATATTTCTGGTCTGTATGAATTGCACATGTATTCATTCATAAGGCCACTCTGCCCCGTTGAACTAAGCAGTGATTATTCAATTTAAATCGGTACAAAAGTGGTATTTTACTATTATTTAAATATGTGCTTTTAACATGATTTCTCACCAAAAAAAATGGATTTCAAACTTATTTTGCCAGGAATATGCATTCCCTCCCCTGCCCAACACAAAGTATGGCAGGGAAAAGGGGGAAAGATGGTAGTTAGGTGGGGCTATTGTTCTGGTGTCAACTGGGTCATAATGTGTAGAAATTATATTATTTTATTTATTTTATTTATTACATTTCTATACCACCCAATAGCCGGAGCTCAGTAAATTCCATTTACAGCATATATAACATCCACCTGTGTGGTTGTTCCTAGGCGGAAAATATGAAGTGTGCTAACCACTCTTTTCACTATGTATAAACCAATGTCAGCTCTTTAGGGACTTGGCTGGTCACTCCGTTATGTCACTTTCAGCCCGAAGATGTTCTGGCCATTGGTCCACCTGTTAGCATAAGTGTCTCCATTTTTAAAAGGAAACTGTAAAGTAGCCATCATATAGCAGGCAAAATGTCATGTATGCGAGAATATCTCCTTGAGTGCATCCTTGCATCTGTCTTATCTAACATGAACAAGAGCTTCGGCTCCAGTACTCCTGTGTCAAAGTTAGCTTAATGTAAGGCAAAGGGATTGTTTATAAAACATAGGAGATTGTTTAGCAAAATTAGCTATGCCCCAGTGTTATGTTCTGTTTGGTTTATGCTCCAACAGGGCCCTGCCCCTTGCAGGCTCAAATGCTGTGCTGAATTCCCAATGTCTTTGTCTGATTGCTCCCTTTGAAGAGGCCAGGCCTTGATTACTAATCAATAAAGCGCTTTTGAACCCTCTGTTGCTGGAATGGTGGAGTCATGCTTAAGGGCTGTTTGGATTTCGTCCTTGGGTGAAAGAACATTGATCTAACACACCCTCTCAGCACTGTTTGCTTCGTTGACAAAAATGATGGGAGCATCTGCAAAACCTTTCTGAAGCAGAGCAACAATGGATGTTTTGAAGATCTGCTGGAATTTTTCTCCAACAAAGAGGTAGAGAATGGGGGTGAAACAGAAATTGAAGCAGATGGCAGCAGTCATGATTACCCACAGGACCTGTTCTGTGGCTTCAGACAGTTTCCCAGTCAACCATGAAGCTTGATAGAGGTGGTAGGGAAGCCAACAGATGAAGAAGGATGCCACAGAAGCCACGAGAATTCTGAATGGTTTCCCAGTCTTCCTCACAAAGTTTTTCTTCTTCATTTCTTGACCCATCCGATAGGAGCAGCCAATGATGATGAAGGACGGAAACAGGAAGGCCAGCAGGAAACGAACCACAAAGAGAGCCAAGTGAACACGATACCGTATAACCTGTGTTGTGTCTGTGTCCCAGTCATTGGAGAAAGCATAATTATTGACGCACAGGATTCTGCCCTTCTCTACCACTCGAGTATCCCGAAAGGCCAGATAGGGGGCACTCAAGACTAGAGAAAAGAGCCACATTAATGCTAGTAGCCTGTGTGCCTGGGGTATTGTGCGGTTATGGTTGGTCCAGATGGGATGGCAGATGATGAGATAGCGGTCCAGGCTGATGATGGTGAGTAGAAAGACCATGGTGAACATGCCCAGAGAACCAAGGGTATTGAGAAGCTTGCACATAACTCTGCCAAAGATCCAGTGATTTCCAAGGAGGGCATGGACAGCTAAGAAAGGTAGGAATGAACAGAAAATCAAGTAGGTGAGAATCAGGTGAAGGAACCAGAGCGTATTCACTGTTCTCTTTATCTTCACCCCAAGCACCCAGAGGAAGAGCCCATTCATGGTCATCCCCACCAGGAAGGACAACAGGATCAGGGAGGCAATGGCTATGTTTGTGGAGGTTATGTCTACTAGATGGTGGCTGCCGTTCATCTGTTTGACTGAGATATTCCCAAAGTAGGTTGTCATCTTGGCTTTGTCCGTACAGCCCTGGAGGAAGATAGGAAATTAACATGAGTTGGAGGAAGAAGAACAGAAGAAGGAACAAGGATGGGAAAGGAGATGAGAATCAGTTAGAAAAAGAAGCCCGTCCTTGGCAGTTGGTTCCCCTCCCTATGGTAGCCAGCCAAGGGTAGCATTTGCATGACCCTGGGAGTGTGGCGGTGCATGCTAGTGTGCTGCGTAAGGACACATGCTCCACTGCACATGGCAGGGATGAGCCATGTGTGGCTATTCAACCCTGCCCCACCCTATGCTGGGCTCTCTTTCCATCAGGCAAAAGTCTACTTGCACACCCTTGAAAACAGTGTAAGGGGGATGGGGTTGCATGCCAAGTCCTGTCCCCTGTAAGAATGCCGAAAAAGGTTTTTCAGGCCAGATGGAGAACTTTCAAGGGTTTACATGTTAATTGGCTCTCCATGTGGTCGGATGGCAAAATAAAATAAGCATAGATTGGTCACAATTGGCCAGGCATTCAGGAGGCCCTGCTAAGGTCATTAGGGACTGCTGAGACTCACCATTCAGAGCTTTGGGATGTGGGCTACGGTGTGGGTCCCCGTTGGGGCTGATCTCTAGTTTTTACTCACCCAGAGCTGAGGGTCTGCAGTGGGAAGGCCCAAGAAGACTTTCTCAAACACATGAGGGGGTGTGGCACCCATAGGCGCACACACGGGATGTTCCGGGTGTGCCCAGGAACACCCTAATTTCCCAGGGATGCCTCCGCTTTCCTGCACCCTCCCACTGCTTGAATCAGAGCTTTTAAGGAGGATGGGAAAGCACTTTCAAGAGCCTTCAGAAAGTGTGTAAATCCCCCAGGCATGCTAATGGCAGCCACTATTAGTATCCCCGTGGAAACTCAATGCCCCCCCACTGCTCCTATCAGAGCCTTTAAGGTGCACACTCTAATGAAATGAGTTACACATGCCTATGGTGGCACCTAAGAAGTGGCTAGGGTACAACTACATCCAACCCAGGAGCTGGCCGGGTTTCCCAAAGTGCTACTGAAATAACTCCATGTACATCTTAGAGATGCATATCTTCCTCTTCATAAGCCAATAAATTCAGGCTTGCATTAGTTGCTGAAAAACCTATCTCCTGTTTCACTCTGGCCATAGCTAGATGGGGCGATATCCTGGGGAGAGACCCGGGATCATCTCTGTGCATTCACATGACGCACAAGGGATCCCGGGAGCAGGGAGGGATGATCCATCCCTTTCCCCGGGATCTCGCCCTACACTTCTAGCCTGCTTTTTCTGCCCAAGACCATGGAACGTGTGGGCGCGCATCGTGGTTTGTCCTGGCTCCTCGTGAGTAACCAGGAACTGTGCACGGGCGCAGAGCTCCTCAGGACCTCTGTGCCCATCAGGGGTGGAATGGGGGGCACAGGGAAAGTACTTTTAAAAAAAAAAAATCACAATTTTTCGCACGAGCACTCGTGCGCTCCAACAAAAAAAAACCCAAAATGGCAGGTGCGATGTTGCACGTCGCGTGTAGACCAGGGCGACGACCTCGTGATCATAAAATTGTGAGATCATTGCTGTAAAAGGCCACTACCTAAGGCCACTATTACCACATCGCACCATGGCTTATTTAATATACGGTGACTTGTGGTGTCTGCAGGCTCTAAGTTGAATATTCGAGCTTCCAACGCAGCCTCTTGTGTCATCCGAAACTGGAGTGGTTTGATTGTTGGGGTGATTAACAAACCACTCCACAATCCTACAACAGGCCATGGGTTCCGGGAGGTTTCTTAACCAGCCCAACAAGCCACCCTCACCAGCTTCAAATGGTTTGAGAACGCATCTCAAGAGCGTATTTATGTAAATCAGCCTTATTAAGCACTAACACAGTTTATCAAGCACGTCCCATTTCATGTAAACTGGCCCCTGTATGTCTCATCTTGTTAGTTTCAGTTAGTAATGGACCAATTTTTCACTTTCATTTTCTCTCATTCTCATTTTGACTTTCTTAACTTTGGTTTGTCCTGAAATTTTTTAAAAATACTTTTTTTAAAAAAAGCAAGCTTCATAAGCACCCTGATGTCTGTCTCATTTTGTTAGTATCAGTTTAAGATACTTTTTTTAAAAAAAAAATGCATGAAAATTCATATGCCATTGATGTATTTTTGTTTGCAATTTTGCCTAACAGCTGTCTCTTTACTCAAACTTTTCCTGAAGGATGGTACTGCATAGTTGATTTATTAATTATTGTTCTTTAGCTTTGGTTTAAAATATTTAAATATTTTGGTGGATGAGTTCTTGCGTTTAGTATCTCTGGCTGGGCAGTTCACAAAGATTAAAAACAGTGGACATTAAAAACAAATATGCACAATTTAAAACCATAAAAAGCATAAAAGACAATATCCACTTAAAAACAACTATTCTGGGGTTGGTTAAGGAAAAAAACTCAGTATATGTTAAATGCCTGGGAAAATATTATTATAATAATAACAATAATAATAATATATTTATTTGTTACCCGCCTCTCCCTCTGGATCGAGGCAGGGTACAACACTAATAAAAACACCATAAAATACATACAACTAATTCGAACGTTTAAAACCAGAAGAGAAAAGTCTTGTCGTGGCACCGAAAAGATAACGATGCTGATGCCACACGAGCCTCATCAGGGGGATCATTCTATAATTGTGGGGCCACCACTGAAAAGGCCTTCTTCCTTGTTGCCTTCATCTGTACCAGCCTTCCTCAACCTGGGGCGCTCCAGATGTGTTGGACTGCATCTCCCAGAATGCCCCAGCCGCTCTCTGAGCGGTTCACAAAAATTAAAATCATAGTAAGACAACCAACAGGTTAAAAGCACAACTACACAATACAGTATAAAAAGCACAACCAGAATAAAAACCACACAGCAAAATTGATATAAAATTAAAATACAGAGTTAAAACAGTAAAATTTAAATTTAAGTTAAAATTAAGTGTTAAAATACTGGGAGAATAAAAAGGTTTTCAGTTGGCGACGAAAGGAGTACAGTGTAGGCACCAGGCGGACCTCTCTGGGGAGCTCATTCCACAACCAGGGTGCCAGAGCGGAGAAAGCCCTCCTCCTAGTAGCCACCTGCCTCACTTCCTTTGGCATGCACTGTTCCTTCCTGCTCTTCACATTTCCAGCACAAATACGCTCAATGGGGCCCCTCCCTCCCTCCCTTCTCACCACTAATGCCCCCACCTGCTATTGCTCTTCGGCTTCTTTTTCCATCTTGCTGCCACTTGCTGTGCAAGTAGACAGTGGCGCCTACTCCATCTCTTTCACACCCCCACTGATGTTTGGGGCAGAGCAAGACGCAGGAGAAGATACTGTTGTTTATACTTTTGTATATACTGTTGTTTATACTATTTCAACTCCCACCATCTTTCATAGGGTGACCATATTTTGGAAACCATCAAGGAGGACAACGTGGTCGCCCCCCAAGGGGGCGTGTCCAGTACCAAGGGGGCGTGCCCACCCGAACATAGCCTTGGTCACATGTCTGATTTTACAGCACACATTTAAGACAAAACTGTTCTACATAACATCTTAATGTTAAAATCACTGAAATAAAGAACAAGTGAGAGATTCAATGTATCTGAAATTAACTTCACTCACTCCTTCTTTTGTAGGTTTTGCTGTACTTTGAAGCTTTTGCTATACTCTTTGTGTTACATTCTCCCCTTCCCTCAAATATCTTTTCTGACTGTATGCTGTTGTTGTTAACAGGGTTTGCTACTGGCCCCAGATCTGTTCCAAATTTGGTATGGCTAAAGCTCTACCTAAAAGCTTTCATGGTGCCAACTTTCAGCTCTTTATCTTTAAAAATGACAGTTTAAAAAATAATAATTTTAAAACCTCAATTTTTAAAAAATTCCTAATAAATCAATGGATGAACGGATCTGTTTCAAATTTGGTATGACTAAAGCCCTTCCTAAGAGCTACCATTGTGCCAAATTTCATGTCTATCTTAAAAAATGACGGAGTTATAAGCATTCTTGTTAATTCCCATTAGAGCTGCTCTTTGAAAAAAAATCGGATTTCCCCTCACCCTCCCGGGCAAACCCGGTCATATGGTCACCCTATCTTTCATACCTATGAGAAGATCCCAGAATGGGGAGGTGCAACTTGTGATCCTGCAGATTCACACACACACACACACCTCTGACCATCCCTCACGTTTGCTAGTGTTGGCTTGGGCTGATGAGCTATGAAGCCTAAAACATTTCTTTTTATTCATCAGTTTATGAGTCTCCTTTTTGCCTAAATAGGGGTCATGAGCCGACTTACCCCTAAACCTTACAACAGTTCAAGGTTTAAAAACTTTAAAACGCACGTGCGCACACACACACACGCACACACACACATAAAGAATGTGAACATAGAAAGTTAGAAGAGGCGAAAAAGTGACTTAAAATATAAAAAGGTGATATGGAACAAAAAAGAGGTTTTAAGAGCCTGTCTAAAACTGAACAGAGAAAAACTGCAAGTTTCCCATGCTGGCTTGGGGAGGATTGCTTTTCAAACACACACACACACACAACACAGACACATTCATCAGAGACTGATGTGCTCACTTGGTCTCCTTGATCTGCTTGTCAAGCAAGAGCTGTCTAATGTCCAGTTCAGCGTTCAGGACAGATAAAAAGACTCCAGTAGTGCAGGGTATTCTGTCCGAAAGTGAAAGACCTCTTCAGGACTCAAATGGATTATATGCAAGAAGCCACTTCCTTGTTCTCAATTGCAATCTACGAAGTGTGGTGCACTTCTTGGAGTTAAGCAGGCAGTGCTACATGGCTTACTGTGCAAGCCTGTGCCTGTTTACTCAGAAGTAAATTCCACTGTGTACAGGGAGGGCTTACTCCCTGGTGAGAGTTTGTGGGTTGCACTTGCTGTGGGAGAGGGAGGAAAAGGAAGTTGGATGTAGGAACTGTTCATTTCTGATAGGCTGGATTTAGTTTTCTGAGAAACAAAACTGGGAATTGTTTAGATCAGCCTGAAAGGGAGTGAGATGGCTGCCCAAGCCACTTTGAGGACTATTTAACAATTGCCTTTCTAATATTTGCTTGCTCTGCTCAGAGATATAGAAGGTGAGCACAGTGCAGGAAAGCATTGTTCCAGCATGCAGCAAATACACTGAATGACTCAGCTTAAAATATGCACTTAAAATGTGCAGACTTCTACTGTTACTTTCTACTGTTAGTTTTTCCCTACCCTGTGCCTGCTTACCCTACCCTGTACCTGTTGGCATTCTCTTCCCCTCCTTATTGTTTTACTATGATTTTATTCGATTGTAAGCCTATGCGGCAGGGTCTTGCTATTTACTGTTTTACTCTGTACAGCACCATGTACATTGATGGTGCTATATAAATAAATAAATAATAATAATAATAATAATAATAATAATAATAATAATAATAATAATAGATTCCTAGAGAACAGATTTCGAAGCTCCTCTCAGGCTCCCTACCAATTGCAGCTAACTGAACTCTAGCTGATTTGTCCCCTCTCTTCTTCTGATGCAGAATACACTTCTCTCTATGGAGGGTGTTTCTTGCCTGCCTTCTCCCATTGGCTGGAGGGCGCCATCTTTCCCAACACTAACTGTTGCTACAGTCTAAAGACTGGAGAGGAATTCCCAGCCATCTTGGAACATGAACTAGAGTTAACGGTAAATGTTTCAAAGGAGACTTTTCTGACATCATGTGAGAATATCCTTTTTCTCACCCCTCTCAAAGAAGGGACCATTTTGCCAAGTATTCTCCATCTTTGTGTGTGGAGCCTATCATTCTCTACCCCCATGTCACAAAGCCCCAGAAAAATTCTAGGTCCAGGGCATTGTGGAGGATGCAAAATGGTAGCCCCAGAAGAATATTTAGCAAAATGGTCCTCTGAATAGGGCAGATAATTTCAGGAGATGATTTTCACTCAGGAATCTCTTCCTTTTATTGATTCCCTGGCCTCCACTGCCCCACCATTCAGATGAAACTTTAGGTTGTGATAGATCATGAGAGTGAAACAGAAAGTGGAGACATACAAGCCATCATAACTACCTACACAACCTAGTATACTTAAAGCATTTCCCTGAGCATCAATCAATCAATCATTGTAGAGATGGCAAGTCAACCTCCCCCAATCTAATGACTTCCAGATGTGTTGGACTACACCTCCCATCATCCCAGCCAATATGGCCTGAACCATCCAATAAAAGCATTCCAATAACCTGCCTTTCCAGCCTTGTAATATCCTGGAAAATCAAGTGGAGACGGGGGAAGACCCATATGCCTGTGATTACGGCTGGATGGATTGGTCCATTTTTGGCCTGTGTCACTTTCATATGTGTTCATTTATAAGCCCACTCTATCCTATTGAATGAATCTGTGATTTTTTTCCTCTCTCTTTAAATGTACACAAAAGAATTATTTAACTGCCATTTAAATTAGTACGTTTGAACACATTTTCTCGCAAAATATGCTTTTCTAAATTTCTTTTGTCAGGAATATGTGTATTTTGTCACACATTATGGCCAGGGGAAATTGTTGAGGTACAAAATTTATCCACAGATTAATTACAGCCCTGGTGGACTTGGATTTGGGCATAAAGCCATGACAGGTGCTGGTGACTCATGAAGAATCTGGAAAGGTCACAGATAAGAAATGAAGATTCAGCTAATTGAATAACTGGACAATTGCATGAGTCATGTAGATATGAAAGTGTATGTAAAGAGTTGTAATTTTAATCATGTCTGTACTCGGAGATGTACGTGTCGTGATATGCTGTGTTGTGTATGGAGAAACTAAATGTACTGGAGAACGCTGTTTTATATCTCAGTAAAGCTCTGTACTGAAGTAAGAGGGATGATCAGGGGTCTGGAAACAAAGCCCTATTTATTTTATTTTATTTTATTTATTACATTTTTATACCGCCCAATAGCCGAAGCTCTCTGGGCGGTTCACAAGCTCTCTGGGCTGTTGAGTCTCTCTATGAAGAGAGACTGAAAGAACTGGGCATGTTTAGCCTGGAGAAGAGAAGATGGAGGGGAGACATGAGAGCACTCTTCAAATACTTAAAAGGTTGTCACACAGAGGAGGGCCAGGATCTCTTCTCGATCCTCCCAGAGTGCAGGACACGGAATAACGGGCTCAAGTTCAAGGAAGCCAGATTCCAGCTGAACATCAGGAAAAACTTCCTGACTGTTAGAGCAGTACGACAATGGAATCAGTTACCTAGGGAGGTTGTGGGCTCTCCCACACTAGAGGCCTTCAAGAGGCAGCTGGACAGCATCTGTCAGGGATGCTTTAGGGTGGATTCCTGCATTGAGCAGGGGGTTGGACTCGATGGCCTTGTAGGACCCTTCCAACTCTGCTATTCTATGATTCTATGATAAGAAACCTCTGGTGTGAGTATTTCTTTGAACAAAGTTTTCTAAAGTCTGCTACGTTGAGATTCCCAACAGAAATGGGGTGAGGTTAACTAATGGGACCAATTGGGGACCATAGAGAGCCAGACCAGGGGCCCAGCAACACAGATTGCACACACACGCACACACCGGGCCTGAAGTTCTGCACCCCTGATTTAAAGCTTCATCCCACATACCTGCTTCCCTCAGATTATCCCGGAAGTGCTAAGCTTTTGCAGTTGTTGTTTTTGCTACCAGGCGACAGCAATTCTTTGCATACCAGGAAGTGAGTTTAAGGAGGGAAATGTAAAAAATCATAAAATATCAATGGATGACCCAATTCAATTCCAATTTGGTATGCTTAAAGCTCTCCCTAATATCTTTTACTGTGCCAATTTTGGTGTCTTTATCTTTAAAGCTTACGCAGATCTAAGCATTTCTTTAAAATCCTGCTCTTGCACCCCAGCGGTGGCTCAGAAGATACGCTCAAAATGTAGGGGCTAAATACAACGAATCTTTTGGCTTTATTGCACAATTAAGGCAGGATGCCTGGGAGTACTTCACAATCAAAGCAGATTGTAAGGTGGAAAACTGCTGAGTCCTTTGCATGCAATTCGCAGTGACTGCACAGTATAACGCTGGTGTGATAAAGCTCTTACTCTTACATGTGGAAGAAAGTCTTGGAGATTTATACCCTTTGAAAAGCATTTCTCTAGCCAAGGAGAAAAGGATCAGGGGATTGGAATGAGAATCTTCCTCTCCATCCCAAACCCATAGGTGTGTGCAAGGGGTGTGCCAGGGCAGGATCTACACTAGTGCTTTAAAACGGTTTATAACAGTAGTGACAACTGTTCGGGCCCAGGGCACACTTCATATACAGTTTTCAAATCGTTTTCAAAGTGCCATATCCTGCTTGGTGTAGATCTGGCCCATGACACACCCTAATGTCCCAAGCAATAACATCTCCTCAATCCCCCCCTCCCCTGCAATGGCCCTCCCACAGTCAGACAAGTGGAACACATAGTAGGGCTTCACTGTCTAAAGTTTTTAATAAATGAATAAAAAATGTCCTTTATGATTGAGTGTTCAAAAAATGTTCACCTTTTTTAAAAAAATAAATCCCTGGGTGCACACCTATGCCCAAACCCTAAAAAAGAAAGGACCTAAGGGCTGCACAAGTTCTCTTCCTTGAGCCCTCAAGGAAGCACAAGCCCCCTGATAGCCACACGTGGAAGTGAGTCAGCTTACCCCTGCTCCCTTTCAGCCTGGGACCTAAAGAGATGAGGGTGCTGAGCCTTTCAGGGAGGGGGGGCAACCAGGGCCGGCGCTACCATAGAGGCCACTCAGGCAGCCGCCTAGAGCGCCAAGGTAAGGGGGCGCTGAACGCCGCACCCGGAAGCTGCTCTCCCACAGCGGCTCTGAGAGGGCAGCTTCCGGGCGCGCCGTTATGAAGCCGCCCCAGCGTCCTGCCTTTGCTTTGGCTGGGTGCCCACCCAGCTGAAGCGAAGCCATGCTCACCCACCCCACTACAGCATCCTGGATTCGCTTCGGCTGGGTGGGCGCCCAGCCAAAGCGAAGCCAGGACACTGGGGCAGGTGGGCGGCTTTGGAACAGCGCGCCCAGAAGTCACTCTCCCAAAGCAGCTTCCGGCTGGGCACATTGTTCCGAAGCCGCCCGCTGGCCGGCCCCACCCACCCCAGCGTCCTGGCTTCGCTTCGGCTGGGCGGGCAAGATGGCGCCCCTCGCCCAGTTACGCGGTTACGTTATGTGTGTGTGTGTGTGTGTGTGTGTGTGAGTGTGAGAAAGCAGCTCACCTGCCTAGGGCGCAAAATAGTCTGGCACCAGCCCTGGGGGCAACTCTTTTGCCATTAGAGGGATTGTGGTGATATCAGGGTTGTGGTGATATCAGACAATGCAATTGGTCCTTTTGTGGGGTGGGCTTGAATTCCTATATCTTCCAAGCCCACCTTAAAGACCCTGGAAGCTGCAAGAGGAATTGCTCTTTATATTATAGCTTAAAGGATGGTGTACTGATGGCTGGTGGCAAAAAGGACATGTTTCCTCTGAGCTGAACCCACCCACCCATCCCTGCTTCACACATCAAGTGAATACAGCCCCCCCCCTAAAATATCATAAGTGCCCATTCGTGACCAAGGACAGAGAAAAGGCTCCAAACCTTCATCCTCAGAAAAATAGTGCAAAACGAAACCACCACCACCCAAACCAAAAAATATAGCCCAGTAAGTTCAAACAGGGTAATATGTAGTCATGCGTATTTGCTTCCACAATAACTCTTTTCTCTGGAAGGCTTTGCTCACTTTCTATGAAGCAACAAGATGACACCGTTGTTCCAAGTGGGGGGAGGAGTATTAAAGAGATGAGGGTGCTGAGCCTTTCAGGGAGGGGGGCAACCAGGGCCGGCGCTACCATAGAGGCCACTCAGGCGGCCGCCTAGAGCGCCAAGGTAAGGGGGGCGCTGAACGCCGCACCCGGAAGCCGCTCTCCCACAGCGGCTCTGAGAGGGCAGCTTCCGGGCGCACCGTTCTGAAACCGCCCGCCCGCCGGCCCCACCCACCCCAGCGTCCTGGCTTCGCTTCGGCTGGGTGCCCACCCAGCCGAAGCGAAGCCATGCTCACCCACCCCACTCAAGCATCCTGGCTTTGCTTCGGCTGGGTGGGCGCCCAGCCAAAGCGAAGCCAGGACACTGGGGCAGGTGAACGGCTTTGGAACAGCTCGCCCAGAAGTCACTCTCCCAGAGCAGCTTCCAGCCGGGCATGCCATTCCGAAGCCGCCCGCCCGCCGGCCCCACCCACCCCACGTCCTGGCTTCGCTTCGTCTGGGCGGGCAAGATGGCGCCCCTCGCCCAGTTACGTGTGTGTGTGTGTGTGTGTGTGTGTGTGTGTGTGTGTGTGTGAAAGCAGCTCACCTGCCTAGGGCGCAAAATAGTCTGGCACCAGCCCTGGGGGCAACTCTTTTGCCATTAGAGGGATTGTGGTGATATCAGGGTTGTGGTGATATCAGACAATGCAATTGGTCCTTCCGTGGGGTGGGCTTGAATTCCTATATCTTCCAAGCCCACCTTAAAGACCCTGGAAGCTGCAAGGGGAATTGCTCTTTATATTATAGCTTAAAGGATGGTGTACTGATGGCTGGTGGTGGCAAAAAGGACATGTTTTCTCTGAGCTGAACCCACCCACCCATCCCTGCTTCACACATCAAGTGAATACAGCCCCCACCCCTAAAATATCATAAGTGCCCATTCGTGACCAAGGACAGAGAAAAGGCTCCAAACCTTCATCCTCAGAAAAATAGTGCAAAACGAAACCACCACCACCCAAACCAAAAAATATAGCCCAGTAAGTTCAAACAGGGTAGTATGTAGTCATGCGTATTTGCTTCCACAATAACTCTTTTCTCTGGAAGGCTTTGCTCACTTTCTATGAAGCAACGAGATGACACTGTTGTTCCAAGTGGGGGGAGGAGTATTAGTTGTTTTATCATGTTTTTCAGGCCAGATTTGTGGGGGTTTGATATGTGACTGTTCTTGTTGCTGCTGCTCATGTTGCAGCTGCTATTACAACAACAACAGTAACAACAACAATAATAATAATTAATACGTCAAATGCGAATGGGCTTTTCCAGGCTTCTGTGCACTTAAACCAGCCTTTCCTCTCTCCAGCTGTATTGTTTCTGGTTGATCCCAGCAGGGGGATTAGTGATGAACAGTCTGTGAATTGCCCTTTGAATCATGTGTCTGAATTGCTCCACTCTGAATTGCTCCACAGGGAGAGGGAAGCTTTAATTAGAGTTTGCCTCTCATTTTTACAATAGTGCAATACTTATTTTTAAAAGAAAAAAAGGGGGAAGCATAAAAATGATCTTGGTATTTGCTGTATGGGACTAATGTATACCATGGGGAGGGTATGGCCATAGGGAAGGGTATTGCTGGATAGGAAAAAGGAAAGGAACCTCTCGTGCAAGCACTGAGTCATTACTGACTCTAGGAGGGACGCCAGCTTTCGCTGACGTTTTCTTGGCAGGCCTTATAGCGGGGTGGTTTGCCGTTGCCTTCCCCGGCCGTTATTACCTTTCCCCCAGCTAACTGGGTACTCATTTTACCGACCTCGGGAGGATGGAAGGCTGAGTCGACCCGAGACGGGTCGACCCGAAACCAGCTTCCAGAAACTGCTGCTTTACCGCTCTATGCCACACGAGGCTCATCTATTGCTGGATAGCATAGTGGTACATTAAAATTAAATTTAGAACTATGTTTTAATCATGCTTCTCATTGATTGCATAAAAGTAATATTGTGGAAACTGCTGTAGAGCTCTAATGTACCAGCAAATCTTGATGGAACAGTCTTGTAGCATGTAATAACCTACTCTGAAAAAAGAAAAGAAAAAAGGGAGCTAGGCCCATTGTCTTGGTCTCAACTGGATTGTAATTTAATGAATTTATACATTATATGCTGGAGATTGAACAGCCATCCAGGGGAAATATATTTATAAGGTGCACAAAACACCCTTTTCATTATGTACGACCCAAGGTAACTTCTTCAGGGACATGGCTGGTCACACCATTGTACTGCCTTCACCTACAAGATCCTACAAGGTCCACCCTCCTAATGGTGTTTGCATTGTCAACAGAAATGATTGGTAAATCCACAAACCCTTTCTGAACCAGAGCAGCAATGGATGTCTTGAAGACATGCTGGGGTTTCCCCCCGCCCCCCGACAGGAAAAATTGAAGCAGAACGCAGTGCACATGATTACCCACAGAACTATCATTCTATCATTTCAGGCAGCCCTTTCCCCCATCAGCTGTGAAGCAAAGAAGAGATGGCAGGGCAGCCAGCAGATGAAGAACGATGCCACAGAAGCAAGAATTCTGAAAGATTTCCCTGTTTTCCTCACCAACATTTTCTTCTTCATTTCGTGATTCACCTGATATTAGGATATGAGAGAAGGTTAGGAACAGGGGCTTCATATGCCAACCTAACCCCTGGACCACCGCAAATCATGTGGTCCTGCTAGAAGGGGATGATACTTAATGAGATATCCTAGCTTCCACATCCCTAACAGATGTACTGAAGTACAACTACCAAGTTGTACCTGTGTCCTGCTTGTGGGCTCCTGGTCGACAGCTGGTTGGCCACTGTGTGCTGGACTAGATGGACCTTTGGTCTGATCCAGTATGAATCTTCTAATGCTCTTAGTTTTTTATTATAGCATAAGATGTTGTGGACCACAATGGGACTGGTCATTGATGTCGCAATGTAAAGAGGTCAATTTGCATTCACAATTGGGGAACACTTCTGCTTTTCTCTGCTTTTTATTTCCCACAGCCGATTTCCTGCATTTGTGGTCTTGCTAATACAGCAAGACAAGCATGTCTGCACAGAGAGCTCCGGAAGGTTTTTGATGAACACACTCGCCATTTCTAAGGGGTAAGGATTATTCATTTTATCATAGGGCACGACCCAGTCAAATTAAAGAACTTGGAAGAACTTTTGGTTTCATATGGGTTCTGCTGAGCAACAGAGGGCCCATGGTGCAATCCTGTACTCATTACTTGAAGATAAGCCTGTGTTCAATTGAGCTTATTCCCTGGTAAATGTTAGGATTGCAAGATTTTAAAGTGATTAACTTTGGCTGGATTAGGCTTTATAGAGCACAATCCTGTCGATCGCAGCCTCATTGCTTGGAAGCTTTTGCACTCAGAGGCCTCCGAGATTCCTACACCCTGCCAGGCTGAAGCCAGCAGGGTGGGAGAAGCAGCAGAGGTGGTCTTTGCCTCCTCATCCGTTGATCTCCTTTATTTCCACTCGCAAGGGGTTTTCAGCCCAACTAGGAAGGGGGCTTTGGAGGGGGAGGGAAGGAAGTTATTCCATGTCCAGAGTGCAGGACTTGGAACAATGGGCTCAAATGACAGGAAGCCAGATTCCGGCTGGACATCAGGAAAGACGTCCTGGCTTTTGGAGTAGTATGACAATGGAACCAATGACCTAGGGAGGTTGTGGGCTCTCCCACCCTAGAGGCAATGAAGATGCAGCTGGACAGCCATCTGCCAGGGATGCTTGAAGGTGGATTCCTGCAATCAGCAGGGGTTGAACCTTCCAGGTCTACTATTCTATGATTCTAAGCTGGAGGAAGCTGGAGGGAATAAAGCTTAAGACACATCATACCCTGACCTCTTCAGTCCCCTCCTCCCCTACTCACTAGATGGTTTTCCGCCACTGCAAACAGCAAACTCCCAGCACCAGCAGCTCCACCAAAGAACCAACTTGAAGCCCCCTTCATTTAAAGTGAAACACCCCATCATTCCATTTGATAAGGAAATAGCTCTTCCCAGGAAAATCTCAGGGAAGAGTTTGATTAGGGAGCGTTATTCAGAAGGGGCAGAAAACTTGCACTACTGTATTGATTTTTTTAAAAAAAGAAAAATGTACTAAACTGACAAGCAGATATTCACCCCACTGATTCTAGCTTGGCTGCCTGGAACACATTTCAGTCATAAAGCACATCAGAGCCCTGGAGAAAGGGGTGGAGCTACTGCAGGTGTGGGTCTATTTATTCATCATGTGTCTATCCCACCTTTTCTCAAAGGTGCTCGAGGAAGCATCCATGGATCTCTGCCCTCACCATTTCTCTCCTCACAATAACCCTGTGATGTAGGTTAGGTTAAGAGGTAGTAAAAGGCTCACAGCCATCCAGCGAGCTTTGTGCTTGAGTGGGGATTTGAACCTGGGACTCTCCAGTCCTGGGCTGACACTCTAACCACCACGTCGGCTCTCAGGTGAGCATGGCCATCTTTCCAAACTAGCCATTTAACAGAATATGCAGGACGCCCCCCAAATGCCCCAGGGCTGGCCTATCACATTTTGGGAAGTGAAAGAATGTGTATTGCCATCTAAGGAGCACCCCCAGCCCCCATAAGGCTATTCAGCCCAGAATCTAAAATTACACTATCGGCTAACATTCCTGATTTTTCCCAGGATGTTGAATCAGATATTCATAACAATCTCAAGTGATTTGCGATTGTTGGAGGGTAAGAGTAGGAACTAGCTTAATTTTCTTGCTTTGTCTGGGGAACTTTGTGGACAGATGTTATTTCTTTGACCTGGGATGAGGATTTTGGCGATGCCATAGTATGAGAACAGCAGTCTCTTTGGATTCTTGCAGCTGTGAAAAAGTTTACAGGTGTCACCCACTTCGCTGTAAATGAAGGTGATTCTTTTTATTTATTTATTTTATTACATTTATATACCGCCCCACAGCCGAAGCTCTCTGGGCAGTTTACAACAATTAAAAATAGTGAACATTAAAAGTATACAAAAATTTAAAAAACATAAAAACAGTATAAAAACAACAGTATCCATTTAAAAACAACAGTTCTGGGGTGCATTAAAAACAAACTTAACGTTGTTAAATGCTGTTAAAATGCCTGGGAGAAGAGAAAAGTCTTGTGCTATGATGTATTGTGCTACGATGTGAGGTAAAGGGCAACCCCTTTCCCCAAGTTACTTGGATGAAGAAATCACAATCTGAATGGACTCCTGAGTCCACGTCAGGAAACACACTGAAGCTTTCTGATCTGAAGGAGTCGCATACGGGCGAATACAAGTGCCAGGCCTGGAACCCAGAAGGCTCCAACGAGGCAACCTTCCAGCTCTCCCCAGCAGGTAAGTGAGACAATGTTGGGATTTGTTCAGAGGGATGTTGCCGAGACATAATGGCTGTCGAAAGGGTGCTTCCCAATGAAAGGGTCCTGGGGTTTATAACTAGAAGGCCTTGTGCAATTCTGTCTTTTTTCTCTCTTTCCTTAATGGGTTTTCTGCAGTAAAGAACAAGATGGAAGACCTTGTGGGGAAAAACGAGGGAGGGGTACAAGTAGGTGGTGGTGGTGATGATGATGATGTCTGGACCACCTGTAAAATTCAGGAAATGAGGCAGGATGATAAAAGTCTCATCTGGGAGCACCAAAAGTGATCCCAAGCCATTCAGTGATGCCAAATGGCAGGAGGTTCAGGACAAATAAAAGGAAGCACTTCTTCACACAGTTCAAAGTTAACCAGTGGAATTTGTTACCAAAAGGTGTGGCATCAAGCTTGTGGGCTTCACAAACACAAGTGGTTGGCTCCTGTGTAGAACTGGATACTAGACTAGGTAGTTGGTCTGACCCAGTAGGACTCTTACGTTCTTAGGAAAACTCATTCTTGAATTTCACACTGCCAGGATGTATCACTGAGAGTATTGGAACATACTCTAGTACTCCCTGCTGCAATGGGCCATTCTTGGAGTTCACAACTGTGGTGAATGTGGGGATTTGGCCTGGTCCTTTGCTGTGAAGGATAACAGGTTTCACTGTGACACCCCCACCCCCCAACAACATGGAAAACATTGGGGCTCACTCCCTTGACTTCCTCAACCTGTGAAGTCAATATTAGTACCAATGCAGCCATGATATCAGTTGCTCAGGTGGTTTAATGCAATAGTACAATTAGGAGGTTCATAGACACACACCCTGCCCCCAATCACAAAACTCATTGACAGCCATTCCCTCAGTCGTGTCTGGGTTCAGCTTCAACCATCTCAGCTCCATCCAAGTCTCCACCACAATCAATCACCAGGGAAGCTGCTACACTCCAGGCAGGGACAGCAGCCACCAGCCCCACCAGTGACACTGGCCTTGCCCCCTCCCAAATAATTCTGGCCCCGTGCTCCAAGCAGCGCAGAGTGCCTTGTCCCAGCCACAATTTACATTTCCCACAATGATCCAGAATGATGCTACATGGAGGGCCTTGTGAAAACTTAAAATGGTGCAGCTCAGGCTCCTGCTGCTGCCACTTTCAGAGAAGCCCACCAGGATCCACTGATGGACAAAGAAGCCCACCAGAGGGAACCTTGCCCAGAGATCCCTCTAAGCCGCCAGGACTTGAGTCACTTGGATGTGAAGTAGACATGTCCTTGGCTCATTAAAGAGAATTATTGCCACCTGGTGGCCTCATGTATACATTGGAAAGAAGGAAGAGAAACCAAATAGATCCCTTTGGACACTGCAGAAAAGGTCCTGGGGGAAAGTTGTAGAACAAGTGTGGTGTAAAAAGACACAATTCTGATAAAACTGTAACCGGTCAATCAAGGAAGGGTTCCTTAATTAAAGAGATTTCCAGGAGGTGCTGAAAAAACAATACACCTGACCTCCTAAGGCAGGGAGTTCCATAGAAAGGGGGCCACCACACTGAAGGCTCTTCTCTGGGCGGACTCCAACCAGGCCATAGGTCCATGTGGAACCATTAAGAGCATTTATATGTATAGATGCACATTTGGAGTTATTAATTATAATTTAAATAGAATTACAGTACATCTCACCCTAGTGTGGAAGTCTATGACCAGGAATCCTGTGTGCCTGGCTGCTTAATCTGCTGTACAGGTGCTAGTTGTTAAAGGGCAACAGTTTTTATGGTTCTTAAGGTAAACCAAGGACTGGACAGAACAGACCTTAAAGCAGAGGATGGTCCTCCAGCAGCTCCCAAATAGAGGACTGTCCTGTGTAAAAGGAGGACATACGGCCACCCTAGGCTTGGCCTAGATAGTTATTTTAAGGGGTGGGTCCAGCCTGCCTAGTGATGACCTTGGCATCTCAGTAGTTAACCTTTTGCCTTAAGTTAACAAAAAACAATAGATGTGTTTAGAAAATTAGATTTCAGTGTATATTTTCAAAAGTGTGTGTGTATATATCCTTTGATTTAAAAAATGCACAGGTTCTCGTTTTCGTTCTCTCTCTCTCTCTCTCTCTCCAAATTGACGTAACATGGTGGGTTACATTTCTGAATCACCTTTCGGTTCACTTTTATGAAGAGTCGGTGAACAAGTTGCTTATCGTATCTTTTCAACTCTGGGGGAGTTCTTTCCTCTTGAGTTAGTTTGACAGGTGTAACAGGGCAGGAGCTGGCCAAGGTCCTGATGATAAGCCCTTCTTGTGACCCCTTTCCAGACAGCCCTAGGGCGTGCAAACAGGAGATCTCCCACTGCAAGCAAGATAGCAGTGGGTTCCAGTGCAAGTGGTTCATCTGCTCCTCCCCGTCGCCCAACATTACGTGGCAGGTGAATGGGGAGACCTTGGCGGGGAACACCACCCAAGGGAAGATACAGGTCACTACCTGGAATACAGAGGAAGTAGGCACTAGCACCCTGCGCTTCACAGGGGACTGGGACAGAGAACACCATTTTACCTGTCATGGAGTCAACTCAAAGGGAGAGCTTGATATGATGTTCTTCCCGTTTAGTTCAGGTATGTCTCTGGGGTGCAGGTCAGTGCTTTGTTGTCTGCTATTCATGTAATCCATTTATAGACCGCTTGACTATATCTAAAAAGACACCTCGAAGTGGTTTACAACATAAAACATGTCAAATTTCTTGATTTATTTATTTAATTTATTTATGATATTTATATACCGCTCCCTATCTGAAGATTTGGGAGCGATGAACAAATAGGATCAAAGAGTAAAAATGCAAGACATCCACAGCTCAAACTTGAAAATACAACACCTCAATTAAAAACATCTAAAAGCAAAAGGTAAACACCCTCCATTAATACATTTAAAACCAGACAACTAACAATCAACAAACTGTTGTTACCCAGGTCCCTGTTCCAGTAAGCGACCCACACTCATAGGCCATTTTGTAGGGGCCCCAGCCAACCAGAAAAAGAAAGAAAGGGACACAAACACACCCACACCCACCAGGCTGGCGTCCTCTTATGTCTTTAAGAGCAGCTGGAGCTGCAGAAATCAGCAGCTGAGGCTTTTCATGGCATGGAGATACTTAGCATCGCCTGATACGGCTTCCAGATCAAGCTGTCATTAAAAACACAAGAGCAAAGGCCAGTTGAAAAGTGGGCAACCCTGATCACATCGAACCTGCCCTGCCTCTTGACTTGGCTCGTATCGCTTCCTCCTTTTTCCTTCCTCTCCTGTTTCTTCTCTGAACCTTTCCTCTTGCTCCCAGAAGCTGCATGTCTTTACCCTGCCATTTCTGTCTACCTGTGCGGTGTCGTAAGGCAGCGCAGCAGGTGCCTTTGGGGTATCATCAGCCACTCCAAGCAGCAGTAAATACGACAGGTGATAGTTCCCAAACAGTAGGCTGGAAGAGGGTTCGCGCCTGCCTTACAATGTATATATCCCTCCTATTTAGGGCCAACTAGACATAATCCTGAAATGCATCTTAGATATAGTCAAGTGGTTTTTGCAACTTGGGCAGGTGTTTGTTTTAAATGCAAATTTAGTTGAGGGAGGGGGCTGGTTATTAATGGGATGAGAACAAGCAAGGAAGAGGGAATCGACCCTTTCCTTCTGCACATTCCTCTTCTGCAACGACTATTTGCTTAGGGTGGCTGATTGTGTGGGGCAACTCCAACAGTGCCTATGGGGGACATCCTCCCAATGCAAAGAGGAGCACCAAAAGAGGGGTTTTCTTCAGGATCACAGCAGGGAAGGGGCCTTCTCTGATCTCATTACTTATCAGCCCCCAAGTACCATTGATGCAATTTTCATTTTAGCTGCAAAGACGAATTTAACATCACGTCCAGTTTGGCCTTTAGTCCAATGATCCATACTTCACCCTTTCCTAACCTCAACCCTTCTAGATGTGTTTGACAACAACTCCCAGCATGCTGCCTTGGGGATTCTGGAAGTTGTAGTCCAAGACACCTGGAGAGCACCAGGTCAAGTCATCTCGCTACCACAAGATGTAGTGATGGCCACCAATTTGGATGGCTTTAAAAGGGGGTTGGATAAATTCCTGGAGGAGAAGGCTATCCATGGCTACTAGCCCTGATGGTTATGTGCTATCTCCAGTATCTGAGGCCATAAGCCTGTGTGCACCAGTTGCTGGGGAACATGGGTGGGAGGGTGCTGTTGCACTGTGTCCTGCTTTGTTGACAGCTGCTTGGCCACTGTGGGAGCAAAGTGCTGGACTAGATGGACCCTTGGTCTGATCCAGCATGGCATTTCTTATGTTCTTAATTTGCTTTTTCCCACTGCCACCACCCTTTAAGAAAGTATTTGCTCTTTTAACACATGCAGGGCAGAAGTTTGTCAGGCTCAGCATCCCCCAGAACTGCATTTCCATGGTACGAAAAAACCAGCTCCTGCAAAGTTTCTGCCTGTTAAAGCACAGAACTGTCAGAAAGGATGAAGAAAAAATTGGTTGTGGATGGTTGGCCCTACAGGGAGAGAGTGGGGAAGGATTAGGAAGGGATTGGTAGCCGAAAGAATTTATTTATTTATTGATTACATTTTTATACTTCCCAATAGCCGAACCTCTCGGGGCGGTTCACAACAATTAAAACCATAATAAAACAACCAACAGGTTAAAAGCACAAATACAAAAAATACAGTATGAAAAGCACAACCAGGATAAAACCACGCAGCAAAATTGATATAAGATTAAAATACAGAGTTAGAAGAGTAAAATTTAAATTTAAGTTAAAATTAAGTGTTAAAATACTGGGAGAATAAAAAGGTCTTCAGCTGGTGACGAAAGGAGTACAGTGTAGGCGCCAGGCGGACCTCTCTGGGGAGCTCATTCCACAGCCGGGGTGCCACAGCAGAGAAAGCCCTCCTCCTAGTAGCCACCTGCCTCACTTCCTTTGGCAAGACTGGCTGAAGATTGGCTGAGGAAATGCCCTAAATCACATTCAGGCTCAGGGCTGGCATCAAGGACCTGCATGGCTGGGCACCTGCCAAGGATCCTTGTCCCAACAGGGCCCCACTGGCAAGAACCCCCTGGACTCTCTCCTCTTCAACAGTGCAACCTGGTTGTTCACCTGTTTCTTGCTCTGGACCAGGCAATAATGGTGCTGAGGAGGAGGCTACAGCCCACTTGCTCCCTGGCTCTCTGCCTGTCAAGCAAGCAGATGGTTTCAACGATAAGAAAGAGGACGAGGAGCAATAGCAGCTGGTGAAAATGGCAGTCAGAGGGTAGACTCACCAATGGAGAGAATGAGTGTCATGTCCCCAAGCCAAAACATATGAGAGAAGATTAGGAACTGGGCTTTTATATGCCAACCTAACTCCTGGACCCCACCGCAAATCACGTAGTCCCGCTAGCAGAGGATGATACTTAATGAGATGTCTTAGCTTACACTTCCCAAACTGGTCCTCTCCGGATGTACTGAAGTGCAACTACCAAGAGTCTTGTAACACATAAAGCCTTATGTTATAATAAATGTGTAAATGTATGAACACATTTGTTGCATTTATTCTTCGCACAGTGCGTAGTTAAACTAGGAAATTCGCTACCACAAGATGTAGGGATGTCTACCAATTTAGATGGCTTTCAAAGGGGGGTGGATAAATTCCAGGAGGAGAAGGCTATCCATGGCTAATAGTCCTGACGGCTATATGCGACCTCCAGGATCAGAGGCAGTAAGCCTGTACATGCCAGTTGCTGGGGAACATGGGCTATAGGGTGCTGTTGCACCTGTGTCCTGCTTGTGGGCTCCTGGTCGACAGCTGGTTGGCCACTGTGCGCTGGACTAGATGGCCCCTTGGTCTGATCCAGTATGGCTCTTCTTATGCTCTTAGGTTTTTATTATAGCATAAGATGTTGTGGACCAAAATGGGACTGGTCATTGATGTCGCAATGTAAAGAGGACGGTTTGCATTCACAATTGGGAAACACTTCTGCTTTTCTCTGCTTTTTATTTCCTCCAGCCCATTTCCTGCATTTGTGGTCTTGCTAATACAGCAAGACAAGCATGTCTGCACAGAGAGCTCTGGAAGGTTTTTGATGAACACACTCGCCATTTCAAAGGGGTAAGATTATCCATTTTATCATAGGGCACGACCCAGTCAAATTAAAGAACTTGGAAGAACATTTGGTTTCATATGGGTCCTACTGAGCTCCAAAGGGCTAATGGTGCAATCCTATACACATTACTTGAAGATAAGCCTGTGTTCAATTGAGCTTATTCCGTGGTAAATTTTAGGATTGTGGGACTTCAAAGTGTTTAACTTTGGCTGGATTAGGCTTTTTAGAGCACAATCCTATCAATCGCAGCCTCATTGCTTGGAAGCTTTTGCACTCAGAGGCCTCTGAGATTTCTACACCCTGCCAGGCTGAAGCCAGCAGGGTGGGAGAAGCAGCAGAGGTGGTCTTTTCCTCCTCATTCCTTGATCTTATTTCCACTCGCAAGGGGTTTTCAGCCCAACTAGGAAGGGGGCTTTGGAGGGGGAGGGAAGGAAGTTATTCCATGTCCAGAGTGCAGGATACAGAACAATGGGCTCAAGTGTCAGGAAGCCAGATTCTGACTGGACATCAAGAAAAACTTCCTGACTGTTAGAGCAGTATGACAATGGAATCAGTTGCCTGGTGAGGTTGTGGGCTCTCCCACACTACAGGCATTCAAGGGGCAGCTGGACAACCATCTGTCAGGGATGCTTGAAGGTGGATTCCTGCATTAAGCAGGGGGTTGAACCTTCCAGGTCTACTATTCTATGATTCTAAGTTGGAGGAAGCTGGAGGGAATAAGGTTCAAGATATACCGTATCCTTCAGTTTCCTCCCTTCCATAATCAGCGGAATGTCTACTTTCCCCCCTTTCCAATGTTGGTTTTCTGACCTCAGAGAGTCAGCTGGCATGGTTCTTTCCATGGTGGCTGTGAGGAGGCTGGGTGGGTGGCCATTTTCCCCTTCCAAGGTCAGAGAGCTGTATCCAACCATGGAAGGGGTTTACTGCGCCATCCTCTGGTTCTTGAGATTCTCTTCTAGCGGCCATAAGATTGACATTTTATTTATTAGGTGTGTCTTGACTGGCAGTGCTGGCTTCAGGTTTTTGAGGGTACTTGGGCAAAAAAAAAACCTCAATGGTCCCCTCCCTCTATGAGCCTACCTTCAGAATTTTCACAAGCTGCCTGTCAGAATATATGGCCTCCCAGCCGTGGCAGGTAACCTTCTGCCTCCTGAAGCCCAGGAGGGACATTTTTGCACAGCAGCTGGGTCACTGTGCCCCAAGGCCTTAGCTAGACCTAAGGTTTATCCCAGGGTCGTCCCTGCCTGCTCCCAGGATCCCCTGTGTGCCATTTACATGAACAGGGATGACCCCGGGACGATCCTGGAATAAACCTTAGGTCTAGCTAATGCCCAAGTCTCTCCTCTAACTTCATGGACTCTGGGAAGCAGAAGGAGAAACTACTGGAGAAGGAGACGTTGGTGCACAGTATAACGGCAACTGTGGCACCGGTGCTGGTACCGCCTCCGCCCACCAGCATGCGCAAACCCCTCATAGTCTCCTTGGTGTTCTCGCCAAGCAGAGTGTGAGAGCATTGTGCATAGTGGCGGTGCTGCTGGCAGAGGCAGGTCATAGGTGGAGGTGGTGGCAACTCCTGCTGCCCCCTCCCGCTTCCCGCCATTGCTGCCACCACTGTGCGCAACCCCCTTGCGCTCTTTTTGCCGGGGTCAGCATCAGGAAGGAGACCGTGAGGGCTTTGCGCATGGCGGAAGTCCATGAGCTGGACTGACTCATACTGTTCGAGTTGGGGCAGCTCGCAAAGAAGTGATCCAGAGCCACTAAAACGTGATCCTTCCGATGGAGTCCTCCGCCATCCCTACTTTGAACCCTGCTGTATTCCACCATGTCTGTGGTGCTGAATTAGAGTTAACACTTCTGTTTTTGACAGGTTCTTAATCTCTAACAACAATATGGCAGGCAGGTATTTCATGGTCTTCTCTGCGCTGGGGAAAAGACACCCTGTACCTATTGAATTTGGTTGGGGCGGATGGGCAGGAATTTTGTTTCAGTGCAGGAGAATGCAGGAGAAAGTGAACCTGGTATATTTATTTGCCCATTTCAAATATTTGGGTCACTGAAGAAAAATCTTCCAAACACTGAGGGAAAACGGATCCTCAGTCATCAGGAAGATACCCCAAAGATGGTAATTGATGGCCATTAAAATATATTGGAGTTTCATCTTCTGCAATCCTCCCCCCCACCCACCCACACACACTTAGTTTTGCTGAACAAAGATTTATCTCTTTCCTGCAGTTGGCATCCGTTATGCTCTGCTTTACTAGACGTGATGAAATAACATAAGTATCTCTGCCAAATCTCTGTCCAGGCTGGGTATTGATGCTACTGTGATGATGTCCAATTCTTCAGATCCTGAGTGAAACTAGTCCTCCACACAGTGGACAGACAGAAAGATACAGGCCATAGCTAGACCTAAGATTTATCCCTGGATCATCCAGGGGTCAAACCTGTTCATCTAGGTGACACACAGGGGATCCAGTGCTCAGGCAGGGGCGAACCCTGGATGATCCCAGGATAAACCTTAGGTCTAGCTGTGGCCACAGTCACTATTGAAATCACACATGTGTTGCCTCTAACATCCTGTTTCAAATAGGGATGTTGTGGGTGTTGGGAGTTAAATTCTCTTTCCAGAGACAAGCAGAGTTAGAAGCATCTCTCAGCGTAGAACACAGCAAAGACACAAATGAGGTTCAGGATTCTTTGCTTAGTTAAATAAAGCCTTTTTTTATTGGCATAGAAGTTCAGTTACAGCATCACAAGTTATACTCACAAACCAATCATATCATATTATACTATACCGCAGCAGCATTACAGATGAGGTAAAGATGGAGTGGAAGATAAATCATACAAAACACAGGCACTTATATAAGGCAAAACTGTACAGTCATGGCAATCACTAATTGACTAATTGAAAAACATCTCAAGCCAATAATTCAATAACAGTCCAGCTGAGACCTTGACATTTAGAAAACACATTTCTTCTGATTTCTTCATATTTCTTCATGCCACCAGACACTTCTAAAACAGTGGAATTTAGTAAAACCGGATCCATTCCAGGATCCAACACTGGGAGTCTGGGAAGAAGGCAGAGTCCAGCAGACATCCCCCTGCTTGGCCTCCTGGACTCCAGGCTAAGGACCGCCACGCTTGACCATCTCATCACATGCTGAGTGGGACAAGCACGGAGGCTCCGGCTGGTCTGCCAAGGTGCCACTTTGCATAAAATGGTGGCTCTGCCTTTTTTGTAACAAATGGCGTTGGTAAAGGGGCCATTGACGCAAACTGCATAGATGGCTGCTATATGGCTGCTATTTGCACAGTGCCAAAGGTGAAAAAAGAAAGTGCAAAAGCTGGGTTGCAGTTAAACCTAAAAAAAACCAAGATTATGGCAACCAGCTTGATTGATAACTGGCAAATAGAGGGAGAAAACGTGGAGGCAGTGACAGACTTTGTATTTCTGGGTGCAAAGATTACTGCAGACGCTGACTGCAGCCAGGAAATCAGAAGACGTCTACTTCTTGGGAGGAGAGCAATGACAAATCTTGATAAAATAGTTAAGAGCAGAGACACCACACTGACAACAAAGGTCCGCATAGTTAAAGCAATGGTATTCCCTGTAGTAACCTATGGCTGCGAGAGCTGGACCATAAGGAAGGCTGAGCGAAGGAAGATAGATGCTTTTGAACTGTGGTGTTGGAGGAAAATGCTGAGAGTACCCTGGACTGCAAGAAGATCAAACCAGTCCATACTCCAGGAAATAAAGCCAGACTGCTCACTTGAGGGAATGGTATTAAAGGCAAAACTGAAGTACTTTGGCCACATAATGAGAAGACAGGATACCCTGGAGAAGAGGCTGATGCTAGGGAAAGGGGAAGGCAAAAGGAAGAGGGAGCGACCAAGGGCAAGATGGAGGGAGGATATTCTGGAGGTGACAGACCTGACCTTGGGGGAGCTAGGGGTGGCGACGGCCTGACCTTGGGGGAGCTAGGGGTGGCGACAGACCTGACCTTGGGGGAGCTAGGGGTGGCGACGGCCTGACCTTGGGGGAGCTAGGGGTGGCAACAGACCTGACCTTGGGGGAGCTAGGGGTGGCGACAGACCTGACCTTGGGAGAGCTAGGGGTGGCAACAGCCGACAGAAAGCTCTGGCGTGGGCTGGTCCATGAAGTCACGAAGAGTCGGAAACGACTGAACGAATAAACAACAAACATCTTGGCAAATGAACAGGGAGCTGTTCACTGCTTGCCAGGTGTCTATGGACTGACCAGTGGCTCACTGTGTGCAACATGCAGGGTTGGATGTCCAGTAGGGGTCCGGGGAGTGGAGCACAATCCAGATGATGATGAATTTCTCCATCCTGCATTGCAAATATCAACAATCTAGCTTTAACGTTTTCTGAAGGGAGGCCTCTTTGTGTACGTTTCTGTACATACTTTTCCCTCCTCATTCTTTCTGTTTCTTAGGATCCTACAGCTGACAGAGGAACTACTGAAGTTTTAGGGGGCAGAAGAAAAGAGAAGATGGACCATCTCCTTGAAGTCCTGATTCTTGGCCTGGTTTCAACCTGCCTTCTGTGGGAGGGTAAGGACTAGGGGCAGGCTGAGGGGGCAGAGCTATGGGAGCAACACACTGTCTGCTCCATGGATTCTCCAGACTTTTCCAATACTGGGGTGAGGCAGGGAGGGGACTGGGAACCTACCTGGATGGTTAAGTTTCTTGTCTTCTCCTCTCTGCAGGCGTGCAATGTGATATAAGAAAGTATACAATGACTGCCCCCGATGCTGTGTCGGTACCGGAGGGGCTCTGTGTCTTCATTTCCTGCAGTTTCACTTACGATCCAGGTGATGCTAGCATCTTTGCCACATTGTATGGATATTGGTATGAGGTAGGAAAGACTGCAAACGATCCTGCAGTGGCCACCAATGATGACAGAAAAGAGATTGCAGACTTCGCTCTCAATCGCTTTCATCTCTCTGAGGATCTGGAAGGAGGCAACTGTTCCCTCACCATCAACGATGCCCAAGAACGTGATAGAGGAAACTACTATTTCAAAATGGAGAAAGAGCCCAAAGCAAAATTTGATTACAAACGTCGTGGCCAACCGTCTGTGAGTGTAACAAGTGAGTGCTTGCAAGGATGCCTGATGCTCCGCTGATGCTCCCACCTGCCCTGAGCCTTTGGGTAGGGGTGGGCTGTCAATATCAACACAAAACACATCAATAAAGCCACTGCCACAAATCCAGAGGCTTTCCCCACCCCACACACACTTGCCCATGGCCATGCATAGACCCTTCTGGGCAGCACGATCCACGGTGTGCCACAACCACATGAGCAACAAGGTGCAAGGTGATGCTTAAAAGAAAAGGGAAAACCTCTGTTGGCTCCAGAGCAAGAGGGAGAGGTTCTGCCCCTCCTGGAGTGATCTCCGGTGCCGTTGCAGGATTGACGAAGGAGCCTGAGAAATCCTTCAGCTCAGCGCCTCTCACACTGCCCACGATAAGACAACTCCGATTGATTCAAAAGGACGTCTTAGAGCTCTGCCCCCATCCCTCGTTCTATCCTTGACAAGGCCTTGTTTCTCCCTGGCTTCTCATGTTCTTTGTATCTGCATACATCTCTATCTGAAGTAGCGATGGGGCAAGCATTTACAGCGATGGATATGGAACACCTCCGCTCAAACCACTGCCGGCAGCATCCGGAGAGCACAGGCACACTCCAGCAGCTCCCCCACAGCACACACATCCTTCCCTGACTTGCCTTTTGCAACCAAGACCAGGACCAAAATCAGAAGCTCCAAAAATGGCTGCACTGGAACAGAAATGAACTCATGCTAACGACCTCCTTGGCCCAAGGATTTTCAGTGGTGGGCATTTTCGAGCTGGCGGGTTTTCAACTCTGCTCTTCATGTCAATGAAGACACAAAGTCTTGGCTGGCAGTTATAGGCCCTGCAAGCTCAGAAAATGGCCAGTGTGGCAAACACTGATTTTTTTTTTTTTTTTTGTGAGCAGTCCCACCACCACCCACAATTAATAATAATAATAATAATAATACATTTATTTCTTACCCACCTCTCCATCCTGATCAAGCCAGGGAACAACAATACGTATCAAATACATAAAATATTGATTAAAAACATAGTATACATTGTTAAAACTTCCTAAAAAACATACTAAAACCATACTAAAAGCATCCTAAAATTCCACTGGATTTTAGATTCTAGAGACAGAAGAGAATTATTAAAGATTTTAATCATTTTTATCAGCACCAGAGCTAGGCTCTCAATCCGCGACTGGATAGGCCTGCCAGAAGAGATCAGTCTTGATAGCTTTCCTAAATGCTAAAAGACTGTTAAGTTGATGACTCTCCTCTGGCAGACCATTCCACAGTCTGGGAGCAGCAGAAGAGAAGGCCCTCTGGGTGATACCTGTCAGCCTAGTTTTGGCTGGCTGAGGGAAGTTCTTCCCAGAGGACCTGAGTGTGTGGGGCGGATTGTATGGGGGAAGGCGATCCCACAGGTAGCCTGGACCCAAACCATGTCGGGCTTTAAATGTGATAACCAGCACTTTATACTTCGCCCGTAAACAAATTGGCAGCCAGTGAAGAGATTTTAAAACTGGTGTGATGTGGTCCCCCCTAGGTGTACCGGTGACCAGCCTGGCTGCCATATTTTGAACTACCATATTTCTTCAATTGTAATATCCCATCGATTGTAAGATGCACACTAATTTCAGTACCACCAACAGAAAAAAAAAAACCTAAGAAACACCCGCGATTCTAAGACACGCCCCATTTTTAGAGAAGTTTATATGGGGGGAAAAGTGCATCTTTCAAATGAAGAAATACGGTATTTGAAGTTTCCAGACTAGGCACAAAAGTAGCCCTGTGTAGAGCACATTGCAGAAGTCGAGCCTCGAAGTTAAAGATCTGGAGCTTTGCAAATGCTTGAAAGAAATGAACATTTCCAAGCCAAATGTTTCCCTGTTTGCACAACCCTAATCTAACAACACCTGCCATTGCCCATTCTTCTGCCCATTGAACCATCACAGATTTTTCTTCAGCTTCTTTTTGCACTCATCTTGTCTTAGAGATGCTCAGTTTTCATGCCCCACTTCTTGCTCAAAAGGCCTCTCCATAAGGCTGCCTGTCCATCATTCCACAGACCCTGACCTTGAAATGTTTCTGTGATGCCCCGTTCTTTTTAATTTGTTGTGTACACAACTTGTTGCTTCTAATATATTTTGAGGGCATGTTTCCAAGGGTTGCTTGTTATGGTCTGGAAAAACAGGCATGAGCAGTTGCCATTGCTTTATCCACCAGGTTGGTGATGCATTTTCTGGGAATCTCTGGTTTGCAAGCTGGCAATTCTAGTATTAATGCAGTTACATGGTATTCCCTCTGTGAATTATAGTTTAGATGTTCAACTGGTGAGTCAGAAGCCACAACTGGGTCATACCTTGATCATATAAAGTGGGTTAAGCTAGCGGATCCATCAGCTATTTAATTATTTTTGCCACTTTTTTATTCAGGCTGCTGGAATTTTTTAAAGGGAAAGACAGAGTACATGCATAAGAAAGAGAGAGAGAGAGAAAGAAACTGCAGAAGAATATGCAGTTTATTTTTTTTACTCTTATCTACTCAGGCTGCTGGGGATTTTTTTTTAAAGGGGAATATAGAGTGCAGGCAGGTGAAGGAGCGGGAGAGAGACTGCAGTAGAATACGTATAGGAAAAAAAAAGGAAAGTTAAAAGTGGGCCCATATAGAAAGATGGAGTTAAAAATGAATATCAGGGATTGGATCCAGATTTAGTCATAGAGTAGACCCACTGAAATCAATGGAAGAAAAATTAGCCGTTCCTACTCAATGGGTCTACTCTACATATGACTAAATCTGGTTTCAACCTCAGGTCAGACAGGTTGAAGGTCCATAAACCTCACTCCTGGCAGGTGTTGGCTAAAAAAGCTACCCTTGTGGGATTGGGATAAAAAACTAAAGGGATTCACTAGTCCATTCTAAGATTGGAATATCAATCTGTTGCTTTTAGTTTGTTGGAGATGAAGCACAGCTGGTGTGGATGGAATACAGACCTGGTGGATGCAGCTGTATGCTGACTCTTCTCCTCTCTTCTTAGCACTGGAAAACCCAGAAATACAGATACTGGGAAAGCTTCGAGCAGGACACCCAGTAAACATCACTTGCACAACCCCAGGAAGTTGTGCTTTGAAGCCTCCGATCATCACCTGGGAAGGCATTTCTGAAGAAGCCAGATCCGGGATCTCTGACCTGCTGCCAAACGGCACCCATGTTCACAGCACCATGGTCAACTTCATACCCTCAGTGGCAGACCATGGACAGAATCTCACCTGCAGCGTCCGCTATGGGAATGAGACCAGTTTTGTGTACAAGGCGGAGACTATCCAGCTGGACGTCAACTGTGAGTGACTCTTTAGATCCGTCCCCCCTGTCCCAAAGGGGCCACTTTGCATGTTCACTTTCTCCAGGGCTGATCTTCAAGTCTGGGTGAGCTGGAACTGAAATGAATTGTGGGAAAGAGTTCAAGAAAAATGTAGATCAGTTCTGCTTAGAGATTTTGTGAAGCATGTCATTCATTCTCTTGCCTCAATGGACAGATCCCTGGCCTGGCTGTTCCTCTCTTGGGCACCTAACATAACCCCTATTCAGAGGGATTTTCCCCCTATTATGATATGGGAAAAACAATACCTTCTTAGATACCTCAGTGTGCTTAACTAGGAGTTCTTTAATCTTGAAAAGGAAAGGAACCTCTCGTGCAAGCACTGAGTCATTACTGACTCTTGGAGGGACGCCAGCTTTCGCTGATGTTTTCTTGGCAGGCCTTATAGCGGGGTGGTTTGCCGTTGCCTTCCCCAGCCGTTATTACCTTTCCCCCAGCTAACTGGATACTCATTTTACCGACCTCAGGAGGATGGAAGGCTGAGTCGACCCGAGCCGGCTGCCTGAAACCAGCTTCCGCTGGGATTGAACTCAGGCCGTGGGGAGAGTTTCAGCTGCAGAAACTGCTGCTTTACCGCTCCGCGCCACACGAGGCTCTTCTTTAATCTTATGAACTTGAAAAACCCGGAAAAAATATAGATTGGTGCAATATAGGCTTCCCTCAGTTTGTCCTTCAGGCGAAGCTCCTCCCTTGCCCTTTAGATTATGAAACAGGAATTAGCTCTTGCCAAAAATTACCGTGTCTATTTCTGATCAACATGCTGCAAAGCTGCTGTAAAGCAACTGTGGTTAAGCAGTGGCATGAAGCCTTCTGCCAGGAAGCCTGACTGCCACTGAAAAATGCAGTAAGACACAACAGCCTTATCAAGGGCCAGGGCTGGGCAGAGGGCGGGGGGCAGTTGGCATGGGCCTATGAATTTGAGAGGGGCTACTCCGAGTCCCCCTGGTAGAGGCAAAGGGAACCCTTTGGTAAAGATTTGTTGCAAAGTAGCTCTCCTCTTCAGCATAATTGACTTTGTTATTGATGGCCTTTCACGTTGCTTTTCTGCAATCGGGGACATTTGTGGACTTTTTGATTTTCTTGTGGCACTTTAAGCAGTTAGATGAGAATGAGTTGTCACAAAAAGCTAATCAGTTTCAGCTGCGATACCCAAGTCATATTTCAACTGAGTGAAGTGCTTCTTCTTAAAAAAAAATTTTTTTTGATGTGAATTTCAAACTCAATGCTGTTTCACCAAAGGAAGTTTATGGTCAAATATTAAACTTGAGATTGGGCAACATTTTCCCAAACGTCCTCATTGCGTTGTGCCTTTTTCTGTCATTGCCAGCAACAGTGGCCTCTAATGAGAGGAGCTTTAGTGTCCTAAAACGGTCCGCAATGGTGCAAGAACGTTTGAATGGATTAGCAGTTTTGAACATTAACATTGACAAGGCAAAGTTGCTTGATTTTTCTGTTGTTGGTGATGAATTTGCCCAAAGAAAAGCACGTAAAGCATTTCTGAATGTGAAGAAGTGATGTCTTATATACATTTTGAATAAAAGTGCTTGCCATTACCTTTTAAATAAATCATTCTAGTTCATATGTAGTTAGAACTGATTAAAAATATTTAATGAGCAGTTTGAAATGGGGCCTTCATTTCCCATCTGGCCTGGGCCTATTACCACCTTTGCCTGGCCCTGTCAAGGGATGACTTTATGGAGTCTGTGTCAACTTAGTAGAATCTGCTAGGAATGTCCCACCTACACTGCGACAGGCCACTTGCAGAAACAGTATGCTGGACAAGATTGACTTTTTAGTCTTTTCTTCCAAGCAAAGCAACATAAATGCAAGGGGTCAAAGAGAAAAATGGCACCCGACCATTACCATCACCAGCCACTAGAGGCAGCAGAGAGGCTCAAAGGCAATAAGCAATGGGAGAAAAGGAAGTGACAATGGCTTGTACTGCCTGTGGACAGATGCAGAGGAAAGAGGAGTGTTGTGTGCAGTGAAGGCTCGGATGCTAGAGGGGCCATAAATGCACACTGCGTTTCAGTCAGAACCATCTGACATTGGAGCCACCAACCTCCATTGGTTGGGTGTGAACTTATTATTATTATTATTATTATTATTATTATTATTATATTTATTTGTATCCCGCCTTTTGCCCAATGCTGGGCCTCAAGGCGGCCTTACAAAGTTTAAAATATACATGGGGGAGGGGGGAGGGAAACAAAACCATAAACAATTAAAAAATACACAACAAAATTATAAAACATTAACATAGATGGAGGGCTGGATTATTCTCCAAAGGCCTGCTTGAACAAAAAAGTTTTAGCCTGCTTCCGAAAGCCCATCAAGGAGGGAGCCAGCCTAGCTTCCCTGGGAAGAGAGTTCCAGAGCACCGGAGCAGCCAACGAGAAGGCCCTCTCCCATGTTCCCACCAAGCGTGCCTGTGAAGAAGGTGGGACTAAAAGAAGGGCCTCTCCAGAAGATCTCAAAGTACGGGCAGGCTCATAGGGGAGAATACGTTCTTTCAAATAACCTGGACCCGAACCATATAGAGCTTTATAGGTCATATGAGAGAGCACACAAAAGAGAGAGAGAGAGAGAGAGAGAGAGAGAGAGATCGTGGGATAAGACTCTCTCCTACCCTCTTCTGAATCCTAATGGGACGAAACCGCTCACCGAAAGGGCTTGTTCTTGTCTTACAGACCCACCCGAGAAGCCAGAGCTCCATGCGGAACTTATACGCTCAAAGACAAGTAAGTTTTTCCTTTATGTTTGGATCACCACAGAATTATATAGCCCATTAAAATAAAGGTGGTTGATTAATTCCCAGCTCTTTGAGGCAGATAGCAATGCCCAGGTTTGTTTTTCTAGAAATACCCCTGACTAGGGTGACCATATGAAAAGGAGGACAGGGCTCCTATATCTTTAAAAAGTTGTATAGAAAAGGGAATTTCAGCAGGTGTCATTTGTATATATGGAGAAGCTGGTGAAATTCCCTCTTCATCACAACATTTAAAGCTGCAGGAGGTATACTAGAGTGACCAGATTTAAAAGAGGGCAGGGCTCCTGCAGCTTTAACTGTTGGGATGAAGAGGGAATTTCACTAGGTTCTCCGTATATACAAATGATACCTGCTGAAATATCCTTTTCAGTACAACTGTTAAAGATACAGGACCCCTGTCCTTCTTTTCATATGGTCACCCTACCCCTGACCCTGTGCCTGGAAAGGCAGTATGGTCCAGTGGGTGTTGCAAATCGGGGATGGAGGAGAAAGAATCCTTCCATGTTAAGATAGGGTGACTATATGGAAAGGAGGACAGGGCTCCTGTACCTTTAACAATTGTATGGAAACGGGGATTTAGGAGGTATCATTTGTATGCATGCAGCACCTGGTGAAATTCCCTCTTCGTCACAACAGTTAAAGCTGCAGGAGCTATACTAGAGTGACCAGATGCAAAAGAGGGCAGGGCTCTTGCAGCTTTAACTATTGTGATGAAGAGGGAATTTCACCAGGTGCTGCATGCATACAAATGACACCTGCCTGAAATTCCCTTTTCTATACAGCTGTTAAAGTTACAGGAGCCCTGTCCTTCTTTCCATATGGTCACCCTAGTTAAGAGAATGGCATTTGACGGACTCTTGACCGCTGGCTCCTTTGGAGATGAAGTCAGGCTGCATTCTGAAGCTCTACCAAGGGAGGCGACATTTGCTAGGGTCAATATTAGCTGTGGGAGGGACGGGTCCTCTTACTCAGCCAGTGTTTTTTCAGCCTGGGTAAAGCCACAACCATTAACTTGGCATGGAAGTAGGAAAGTTAGACATTTCGCCACTGCAACTAGGCAAACACCCAGCACCAGCAGCTCCAAACACACCAAACCCCCTTCATTTAAAGTGAAACCTCTCATCAACCCATTTGATAAGGAAATAATAGCTCTTTCCAGGAAAATCCCAGGGAAAAGTTTGGTTGTGGTGTCTTAGGCAGGATCTACAATACTGCTATATAATGGTTTATAACAGTATTGGCAATGGTTGGGACCCAGGACACACTCCATATACCGTTTTCAAAGTGCTTTCAAAGTGTTTTGTCCTGCTTGATGCAGATCTGGCCTTATTCTTAAGGCACAGAGTGTTTGTAGTACTGTATAGGGATGTGCTCCGCTTCTCTTCGGTTCAAAGAAGCAGGAGCGAGGCGGCCTAATTTGCCTCCGAAAAACACAGAGGCGAAGAGAGTCAGGGGGGCTGCGGATCGAGGCGAAGAGGATCGCCTCAATCCGGAGCTTCGCCTGCAGGTAAGTGGGGGGGAGGGGGACTCATCTGGCGCTGCCGGCGCCACCATCCATGGGGCGGTGGCAGCGCTGGCGCCGGGTAAGGGAGCAGGGAGGAGGGACGCTTACCTGCCTCTGTCTCGGGCTTCAATTGAGGCCCCGGTTGAAGGCGGAAGTGAAGGCCGGATTTTCCGGATCGGGCCACGAAGCAGATTGGGGGGGGGGTCCGTGCACACACCTACTACTGTATTGATTTAAAAGAAAAGAAAAATGTGCTAAATTGACAAGCAGATATTCACCCCACTGATTCTAGCTTGGCTGGAACACATTTCTTTGAATCAGTCATAAAGGACATCGGAGCCCTGGAGAAAGGGGTGGAGCTACTGCAGGTGTGGGTCTATTTATTCATCATGTGTCTATCCCGCTTTTTCTCCAAGAAGTTCAAGGAAGCGTTCATGGATCTCTGCCCTCACCATTTCTCTCCTCACAATAACCCTGTGATGTAGGTTAGGTTAAGATGTAGTAAATGGCTCACAGCCATTCAGCGAGTTTTGTGCTTGAGTGGGGATTTGAACCTGGGACTCTCCAGTCCTGGGCTGACACTCTAACCACCACGCTGGCTCTCAAGTAAGCATGGCCATCTTTCCAAACTAGCCATTTAACAGAATATGCAGGATGGCCCCCAAATGCCCCAGGGCTGGCCTATCACCTTTTGGAAAGTGAAGGAATGTGTATTGCCATCTAAGAGACTATTCAGCCCAGAATCTAAAATTACACTATGGCAGGCTAACATTCCTGATTTGTGGACAGATGTTATTTCTTTGACCTGGGTTGGGGTGGTTGGTGATGCCAAAGCATAAGAACGGCGGTAGCATCTCACTGTCTCTTTGGATTCTTGCAGCTGCGGAAAGCTTTACACATGTCTTTTTTGCTAAGTGTAAGCCGCTCTGAGAGCCTTTTTTGGCTGAGGAGTGGGGTATAAGTATGATAAATAAATAAATAAATAAATAAATAAATAAATAAATAAATAAATAATGACACCCACTTCGTTGTAAATGAAGGTGACTCTGTTGTGCTACGATGCGAGGTAAAGGGCAACCCCTTGCCCCAAGTGACTTGGATGAAGAAATCACAGTCCGAATGGACTCCTGAGCCCACATCAGGAAACACACTGAAGCTTTCTGATCTGAAGGAGTCGCATATGGGCGAATACCAGTGCCAGGCCTGGAACCCAGAAGGCTCCAGCAAGACAATCTTCCAGCTCTCCCTAGCAGGTAAGCCAGACGAAACTGGGTTTTGCTCAGAGGGACGTTGCTGGAGCATATAGCTTTCAAAGAAATATTGAAGCTCATCATAAGAACATCAGAAGAGATGTGCTGGTTCAGTGCTGAGTCCTACGTAGTCCAGCTTTGTGTTCCCACAGTACCCAAGTACAGTACTGATTGGGAGTTGCTGTTGTTTTCTTCTCCTAGAGCACACAGAGGCCAGCCAATGGAGCGCATTCATTCCCTTGGTCCTAGTCCTCTGCCTGAACAAGTAAGCTGTTCTCCTTTTCATTTCAATATCAACCCCTGTCTGCCAGTTTGCCCAAAAAGCAAAACAAAAAATGGGAGAAATTAGAAAAGGTGGTCCTTCCTTCTTCATCCCTTGACTAACAACATTGCATATTTGTTTCTTTGTTTTGTGTTACAATCTGCTTTTAGGGCTTTGCTTTGCTTCTTCTTCTTTCTCTCCGCCTTTTTGTTTTCGGCCCAGACGAAGGCTCCACTGAGAAAGAGAAACCGTAGCCAGAAGGCAGAAGCGCCCGTAGCGCCTGAAGGAGAGAAGCAAAAAGCAGCAGAAACAGGAAACTCAGCACAGGAGGGAGTTGTGCTGTCTGGCCGCTAAGCACAGCCTATTGCCGTAGACTGCATCTTGGAAGTGATACAGAACAGCTCGTGCAAAATGCAGCGGCCAGATTGATTTCAGGAACCAGAAGGTTCGACCATATAACACCTGCTCTGGTCCGCTTGCACTGGCTGCCTGTATGTTTCCGAGCCCAATTCAAGGTGCTGGTTTTGACCTATAATGCCTTACACAGCTTGGGACCACAATACCTGATGGAACGCCTCTCCCGACGTGAATATACTCGGTCACTACATTCAACATCTAAGGTCCTCCTCCGGGTGCCTACTCCGAGAGAGGCTCAGAGTGTGGCAACGAGGGACAGGGCCTTTTCGGTGGTGGCCCCCAGACTATGGAATGATCTCCCTGACGAGGCTTGCCTGGCACCAACGCTGCTATCTTTCCAGCGCCAGGTTAAGACTTTCCTCTGCCCAGGCATATGGCGGCATGTCTTAATCACCCACATGTTTAGTGTTTTTAATGCTTTATGTGTGTATGTTCTGTGTTTTAGAATTTTAAATTTTGTATACTCGTTTTTATCTTAATTTTAGAATTTCTGTAAACCGCCCAGAGAGCCCTGGCTATGGGGGCGGTATATAAGTGCAATAAATAAATAAATAAATAAATAAGAAGTTCCAGATGATTTTGGGACAGCTGGATCCTTCTCTGGGGTGGTGAACCAGGTCATTACAGGGGAAGGCCCTCTGTCCATGTCTCAGTCACCTTGCCTTCTGGGTCAAAGTACAAAGTACAAAGTTTGTTTATTTCGGTCATAGACCAGCACAACAGAAAACATCATCACAATAATATTAAAAAACCCAATATACAATAAAATACATACATAAAATCCATAAAATGTGGCAGTCTCAGCCTTAGTCTAAGGTGCAATAAAATTCTTCAACATCAATTTCCGTCGGCTTATGGCAGCTGCACAAAAACTGGCCACTTTTAGAGTAACCTGAGGATTCTGATCTGATAGAAGATGTTTTATGTAATATTCATCTGATCTACCGGGAATTCGCTGCAAGATAGAGGTTATAAATGTTTGGCGTAGATCTTGATAAAAGGAACAATACAGCAGAACATGGCCTACTATTTCCACTTTACCCATCTCACAAGGACATACCCGTTCTTAATAGGGTACATTTCCAAACCTTCCATCCAAAAGGGCTAAAGGTAGAACGTTAAACCTGGCCAGAGTGAAAGCTTTCCTGAATTTAGGAATATTCTGGGTCATCTCTCAGCCATTGAACCCATGGCTGCATTCGTGACAGCCCTTGGGGTTTGCAAGTCAGGCTGCTGAATGCCAGATCAGATTAAAAAAACAAAAATATGCCATGCACCTTGAATTGGGCTCTGAAACACACAGGCAGCCAATGCAAGTGGGCCAGAATTGGCATTACGTGCTCAGAAGATCTGGGACTAGTTATTAATCTGGGTAAGGAGTGTGTGTATATTTCTGTTTGTAAGTGTATGTTTTCATGGATGGATGGATGGATGGATGGATGGATGGATGGATACATAAGAACATAAGAACATAAGAAGAGCCCTGCTGGATCAGACTGAGGGTCCATCTAGTCCGGCACTTCACACAGTGGCCAACCAGCTCTCAACCAGGGACCAGCAGAAGCAGGACATGGTGCAACAGTACCCTCCCACCCATGTTCCCCAGCAACTGGTGCACACAGGTTTACTGCCTCGGATGCTGGAGGTTGCACATAAACATCATGGTTACTAGCCATTGATAGACTTCTCCTCCAGGAATTTATCCAACATATGTGAGTACACCATGCTCTGATCCCACCCAGATTGGGTTCTGACCCCCCCCCCACACACACACACACTCCTAGAATGAGACCCATGGCAAGTTAGCTAGGTGGGAACATTGACCTTGGCTGGGAAAACTCTCCCTGCTTCAAACAAACTCTGCCCCCTTGAATGCACAGCCTATTCCATCACTTCTTGTTGATCCTGGCAGGAAGATTAAGGATGAATAGCTTATTCCTTGAGATGGCCCAGCTACCTGGGGAGGGACCAGGGCCAGACTAACTCAGTAGTATTCTGACTAACAACTCTAGTCATCATTTTACCGGCGCTGTCCTTTGTACTTCCCAACTCGAAGAACTCCTCAAAAGCTGTTCCTTGCTCCTTTTGACTTTCTGTGTCTACCTGCAACAGCATTCGGGGTCTCTGTGACCCCAAGAATGGCTCAAGAATCATGACTAACTGGGAAACAGTGTCTGTCTTGAATCAAATTATGCCCTCCAATGTTCCACTCCACCAGAACACTGGCTAGTGTGCAAGGCTGGTGTTCCTGGTCAATTTTGCCCAGAATCCTTGTATGGTTGTGTGGGTTTGAGTTGTGAAGACTTGAAGGAAAAGGGGGCTGGTGGAGTGAGTTTAAAAAGAAAAAGGGGGGAAATATCCTCCAAATTTTCACCAAAAAAAAACCCTTAAAAAAAACCTCCCCCTGTTTTTTCTGTCCCCCCCACCCAATCCTTTCACATATCTCAATTCCAGGCAAAGTACAAAGTGTTGGTCATTACCTTTAAAGTCCTAAATGGTTTGGGTCCAGGTTACCTGCGGGATCGCCTTCTCCCATACAGCCTGCCCAGCACACTCAGGTCTTCTGGGGAGAACTTACTTCAGTCAGCCAAAACTAGGCTGACATCAGTTTCCCAGAAGACCTTTTCTTCTGTCATCCCCGGATTGTGGAACGGCCTGCCAGAGGAGATTCATAAAATTAACTCTCTCTGTGATTTTAAGGCAGCTTTGAAGACCAGCCTTTTCCAGCAGGCCTACCCACATAAATGTAAAATCAAGAATTTTTAATATGTATTGATTCCTGTACTAATGTTGTTCCCCGCCTCAATCCAAAGGGATAGCTGGGTAAGGAATTATTATTATTATTATTATTATTATTATTATTATTATTATTATTATTATCCACCTGCTACATTCTGAGATGGTGAAGGATCTACTGCAAATATTGAAACAATTGACAATGGAGTCCTATGTATGTTTACTCTGAAATACAACCCACTGTGTTCAATGGAATGTAATTTCTGGTAATTGTGCATAGGATTTCAGCCTTTACTAAAATTTAAAGATATTAATTCCAATAAAATGAGATTGAATTTGCTGCGAGGACAGTTCTCTTATCGAATATAAATCCAAAAGGACCATAACTGAAAATGCGGGTGCTATTTAATAACTGGAACTAAAATAATCACATTTAGGAATTAGCAGTGTAGTGCTTTTCCCTACCTGTAATGAAGAAAAGTAACTTCACAGTGCAATTCTGGGCATGTTTATTCAGAAGTCAATTTGTGCTATGCGATACACCCTCTCTCCTTAGCACTCTCTGTAGAATTGCAACCTCAATTTATTAGCTTAAAAATAACTTTAATTTATTTAAAATGTGTGGTAGAAAATTGTAATGTTTTAGAATTCAGTCTATGTTAAGGACTTTGTTTTTTCTTGAACTCAGGACATTTATTGTCTGTCTTATGCCTTATGTTCAGTTAATTGTTCTAAATTGCAATGACCACTGGCTTGGTGCAAATAAAATTTGATTGATTGAGGTTATAATTACCAAATTAATGGTGATGATTTGTTTCCTCTCAAGTTACACCTTTGAACATAAAATAAGCTTGTCTGTCGGAAGGAGACCTTCCTTTAGCTCCATCTTCAACACTTCCCTTTAGTTACGTCAGCCTTCCTTCATATAAGCGGCCTCCAGACAACAATTCAGCCCTGACCATTGTCCCTGAGTCGTAAAACAGGTTCCCCCACGTAAAACCCAAAGCTCCACCCCTTCATCATATCTGACCAGTGGCCCAGCCTGTCCTAGAACTCCCGCCCCACTCCTCAAAGTCTCACCTCCTACCAGACCCAGCCAGCAGGGGAACAGGGATAAAAGGCTGCCTTGCCCCAATCTCTAACCCCTGCCCTTTTTTCAAATGTCCCTACCAGAACCCTATTCCCAGAAGTTCCACATGTGGAAGTCCTGTCCTGGATGGAGGGATGAAATGATAGTGGTCATGTGACCCCCCTCTACAAACTCATCATGCAATCATGGACCAATTGGAAGAAGTTTTAGATCCCTGTCTTACACCAAGACAGAAATGATCCCACATGGGGTCATTTCCAACAACCCTGAATTGGCTTAGTGGAGCTTTGGGTGTGACCCCTCTACAAACTTGCCCTATTGTACAAACTTGCCCTATTGTATTCTACAAACTTGCCCAATTGTAATGGACCAGAACGAAGAGGATTCAGAGCCTTGCCTTATAGATGGGAGATGCCGCCTCCTCTGGATTGGCCCAGCAGGAATTTGGTACCCTGTACAGTTATGACCCATCCCAGTGACCAATAGGAAGAGTTTTAAGCCCAGAAACATCCTTCCCCACCAGCCAAGCAGAAGAGATGCAGCTGTATTTCATCAAAGCACCCATTTTCCTTGTCCAGACAAGTTCTGAGGAGAGGCAATGAGAACCCTGCATTGCTTCCACCAAAGTAGCCCTGAATATTCAACCCAGAGGGGGTTTAATGGATCATAGCCCATTAATGTGATCATCATCATCATCATCATCATCATCATCGAAATTGAAAGCCTGCTACAGCTCCTGAGAATGATGATGGAGGAGGAGAAGGAGGAAGAGGAAGAGGAAGAGGAAGAAGAAATTTAATTATTTCTAGGCCTTATTTTAGGGCAAAGCCTTCACAAAGCAGCTCACACGAAACAACCATAAGGTACAACTTACATTTTGATAAAATAGCCATTTAAGGCAGTAGTTTAGAATGATGCACAGGCCAGCAACACATCTTTTTAAATCAGCCAAAAAGAAAAAGTTTCAGACCACTGACATGATTTTTTATTTTTTAAAGGAAAAGCAACCTACAATAAAAGACTTTTTAAAAAAGATTTGTTTCAACGCCCGCACTGATAGGGCTATACATGTATCAGATTGGATGGGTTCCACATATATTGGGCCACTACTGAAAAGGTCCTCTGTCTCTTGTTCCAGCCACCTATTTGATCAGAAAGGTGGGCATATTAGCAGGGCTTCCAGACTGATTTTAGAACATGGGCAGGTTGATACACGGAAGGGGGAGATAGGTCCACCACCCACCTTTGAAGTTCTACCTATATTCCCCCTCCCATAGTTGCACACAGGCAGAGAGGGAATTACGATAACTTCTTGCACTTGGACTCCTGCAAAAAAGAAAGTAAGAGTAATCTGTAGCACATTGAAGTGGGTGTTACTTCTTCTCTGCAATGAAACAGAGATTTGGGGAAGATTGTGCACAGCTACGCTTCCACACCACACCTTTGGGTGTTCAAGATGACCACAGGATGTGGCTTACACACTCAAAAGTGTGGCCGATGGCTGGTTGGCCACTGTGTGAACAGAGTGCTAGACTAGATGGAACCTCGGTTCTGATTCAGCCTGGCACTTCCTATGTTCTTAATAAATCAAATAACATATGAATTTAATAAATCAAATCACTCCTGAAAAATGGTAGTAAGCTTGAACTGAAGCAGGAAAAGATGCTGAGTGAAAAGGCACATGCTTGAAAATGTATGTGTGATTTCAGCAAAAAGATCACTTTTTTTTCCACCTGTCCTTTTTTCCTGTTGGTTCAGTACCCCCTGGTGCTCCTGTGCAGTATTGCAAGCAGAGCATCCATTCCTTGCTCTGACCCTCCCATTTCCTCTTTTTACCTATTTCCAGATGCCCCCAGGCTCAGCAACAAGCAGGAAAATGCCATGTGCCGGCATGAGGACAGTGGCCTCTTCTGTACCTGTTCCTTTCACTCTTGGCCTCATCCCCAGATCCAGTGGCAAGTGCTAGAAGAAACCCTAGGTGGAAACAGCACCAGAGGGCCCCTGTATTACACTTCTTCTGCCCTGGGAAATGAGGTCAGCAGCTCCCTGAACTTCACAGGAAGTCTAGAAGGGAGCCAAGCTATCATTTGCCTCGGGTCCAATCGTTTGGGGACCTACACTCTGCAGTTCCAACTTAGCAGCCTAGCAAATGGTAAGAGGGTCCCCTGCAATGGTTCCTACTCTAGTGGGCTGCAAAATATGTATATTAGGCAAAGGTACAGAGGGGGGGATGCATGTGCTGGGAGAAAAGCATGCAAAAAGCCATATGGATTTTCATGCAAACTTTTTTTTAACAAAATCTCAAAGTTCAGGATTTAAGATGATAAAAATGAGAAATGGAGAGAAACTGAAATGGACAAATCAATCCATGCCTAGCTAGGGCTAAATCAGATTCCAAAGCACAAGGTAGGTGCTGAAGTAGCCCAACATTGGTAGCCCACCATTCTGAGTGACAGAGTTGACAGGCTCTGGGTTTGGACTGGAGAGTTATTTTATTGGGGTCTGCAGTGAGGTTTGGATTCTGTCAGAGTCTTCCCTGAGATTTCATTTTCTCATTGCAGGAGCCCGTTTCAAAATCCTCCTTTCTGCAATCAGTGGACCTCTGATCACAGCCAGTCTCTTCCTACAGGGCTTCTGCCTGTCCAGGTGAGTTTTTCTTCCTGCATTTTCTCGAGCTGCAGTTTACCCAGCAGCCCACCAGCCTGGTCTTCAGTGGTGTAGTGGTAAACATGGAGGTGTAGGTACACATAACAATAATCCCCATAGCCACCTCCTCAAGAAGAATCTAACAATTCAGACAGCTGAGTCCTGAGCCATCAGAACATAAGAATATAAGAAGTTCCATGCTGGATCAGACCAAGGCTCCATCTAGTCCAGCACTCTGTTCACACAGTCGCCAACCAGCTGTCGACCAGGGACCAACAAAGCAGGATATGGTGCAACGGCACCCTCCCACCCATGTTCCCCAGCAACTGGTGCACACAGGCTTACTGCCTTGGATACTGGAGGTTGACATGGCATCAAAGAGCATGACGAAGATCAAGGGCTTTTTGACCAGGGCCAGAATATCAGGATAACAAGGCCCTGGTTAAGGGCCCTACAGTTTTCATAGTATGATGTTGGCACAGTCTACTATTTTCCCCCTTAAAATACCAATGAAAGGGCCTCTTCTCAGTGGCTTAATCTACAGCCCATGATCCTCATAATATGCTGTTGGTTTTGATTATTTATTTCATTTCATTTCATTTCTGTGCTGCCCTATAGCTAATGCTCTCTAGGCAATTTACAATTCATAAAAAAATACAATACAATATAAAAAATACAGCATAAAATACAACATTACAAATTCACATATACAAAATTTAAAGCAATTTAGACAGCTAAAAACAGTTTCAATAAAATACTAGACTGCCATAAATGACCCCTTCCTATGGTACTAAATACCATTAAATGCCTGGCTGTAGAGGGCAGTCTTAACCTGGCCCCAAAAGGATGGCAGTGTTGGTGCTAGGCGAGCCTGAGTGGGGAGTTCATTCCTAGTCAGGGGGCCATCACTGAGAAGGTCCTCTGTCTTGTCTCCACCCTCCAAGCCTCCCTCAGGGGAGGCACGTGGAGAGGGGGGGAGATGTGGTTCATAGTGTCCAGGTATGTGCAGGTTGGAAGAGGCATTCCATCAGTTATTGTGGTCCCAAACCATGTAAGCTTTCATGATGATGATGATGATGATGATGATGTAGAAGATGAAGGCAGCTATGACTACACTGACACTGAAGAAAACATGCATTTTCCTTCATATTTAATCCAGAAGCACATCCACCACATTTAGAAAGGCAAAACTATGATTCTTTAAAAAGGAGTTACACACATGCTTTGACTACTAGGAGAAAAAAAGAGTGCTTATTGAGTGATTGGTCAAAATTCCCAACAATTTTCAAGTGGTCCACAGAGAGGGAAAGTATCTATTTGAGAACCAGTGAGCATCTCAGCCCTTTTAGAATGTTTCTGTGGAGTTTCTGTTTGATGGACAAGAATATTCCAAAGCAGTTAGAACAAGTTTGAAATGAATGAGAAACAGTGAGGTGAGTGGGCAGGGAAAAGGAGAGGATAAAAGAGAGACTTCTCTATTGTTTATAGTCTCTGGATTTACATTTAGCTACTGGTGAAATGTTATATGGGGATTATTGGTTAATAAGTTCATGTTTGTTCATTGTTTTGTACAACAAAAAATATTCATTATAAATCGTATTCTTTCACAGCCTTCCTCAACCTGGGGCGCTCCAGATGTGTTGGACTGCATCTCCCAGAATGCCCCAGCCTGTTGGCTGGGGCATTCTGGGAGTTGTAGTCCAACACATCTGGAGCGCCCCAGGTTGAGGAAGGCTGGTTTAAAGCATTTTTACCCCCTCTGAAATCAGCCAAAATGGTTCTCAGAGCCACTTATAGATCAATTAAAGGGTGGGGAGACTGGGAGGATTGGGAGGGAGAAGGAAAACAAACAAACTTGGGCACTAGTTCTTAATTACATATCTGATTAGCGCCCAACAATCAATCACTTTCTCAGAAGTGGCTGTAATGCAGCTGGATGTTGACCTTACAGAGTGGGGTCCCTCAGCCTTCATGGGCTTTGGAGAAATCTGCCAGCATTTCATCAGATGCGGAATGGAAAATAAAGCATAAGAATACCACCACCTCAAACTGTAGAACTTGTTGACCTGGGTCTTGGGCCACCAAAGAATAACCCTGCACCCGGGTCTTCCTGGAAGTATCTATAATGCAGTCGGAAGTTGCTAGCCTTACAGGTAGGGTTTTGACCTTCTGGGGCATTACTGGACACTTCCAGTATTTCATCACATCTGCCATGGCCAGAAAGACTCAAGGGAGCCCAGATGAACACCCCCACCTGGCTGGGGATGATGGAATTCCCAAACATCTAGAGAACAGTGCATCAAGGAAGGCTGTCCCAACACAATCAGAGTCCATTGAGTGTCATGTAGTCATGGTCTCCTTGTCCCACTTAAAAATTCTCCCCCCACCCTCTCTCTGTCTTGTAGATCTACTGTAACACTGTAGGTGGAAGAGGATGCAGGGAGAGAGGATCTGGCAATGTGCAAATCCTTCCCCAGAGGCTGGAGGTGTCACCTCTCTAGTGAGAGTGGCAGCCCTGATCCTTGTCCTGCTTTGTGAAGGTAAGACAGATGTACAAAATGAAGGGTGCAGAACCACAGGCCTATGGGCTGTATCTGAGAGTTTGATGGTCTCCCAGGTTTTGTGAATCATTTCCCCCATTCTAAATTGGCCCCACCCCATTTCCTCTTCAGCCATGACCATCACTAGAAGATGGCCCCTGAGAGTCTCTCCAAACTTGAATTTAGCCTTTGAGCTGGAAAAGATTCAACACCCCTACAATCAAATGTCTCCACATCAAAATATTCCTTCAGTACCCCCTGAATTCCAGCATTCCTACTCTCCTACCCCACTGGTTTTCCTATCACCACCAATGGCTACTAGTCCTGATGGCTAGTAGCCATTACTGGAGGCTTACTGCCTCCAGTAATCAGAGGCAGTAAGCCTATGTACACCTGTTGCTGGGGAACATGGGTGGGAGGGTGCTGTAACACCTGTGTCCTGCTTGGGTTCCTGGTCAACAACTAGATGGCTCTGTGTGAACAGAGTGCTGGACTAGATGGAATCTTGGTTCCATCTTCTTATGTTCTTATTCACCCTCTTTACTCAGCAGTGAAACTGAAAGGTGAGTGAGAAGCTTAGATAGTTTCATTGGTGCTCATTTCTTTTTGTCCAGTTCTGCCATAGAATTCAGAAGAAGCAGGTCAGATGGTAGTCTGGAGAACATATAGCTCAAAAAAGGTATTGACAGGCAGGAGTGTGTGCCCCAGAATGGTGCCCTTCGTGTGTTTTGGACTTCAACTCCCATCAGCCCCAGTCAGCATGGCCAATGGTCAGGAATGTTGGGAGTTGTAGTTCAAACCATCTAGAGGGCATTATGTTGTGGAGGGAGGCTGGTGTATCCTCTCAAAGATCAACCAGAAAGCAAGGCTTGCGAACTTCAGGACCTTGGACAGGTCCCTAGGGAAAAGAGGGCTTCTTCCAAGTGCTAGGTGTGAACTGAGCTCTTATATCGTTCCGGAGTCTGTGCTGCCCTTTCCCAAGCCCTGCAATATTGCTGAAGAAAGGAGGTCCTTAAAGGAACCACGCCTCCGGCCATTTGGTGGCCTCTCCATGTGCTGCTGCCTGTGATGCTGAACAGACTTGGCCTGTGAGGTCCTGCAGGGAAGGGTTGCTGATTTCTCAGTGGGGTCCAGATTAGTGATGGCAGTCCCTGAAGGTCCTGATTTGTAATGGTAGGCGGGGGGGGGGGGGTCTCAGATTCAGATGGACCCCTGCCTTTAAAAAGAACAATGCCTCCCTCCCTCTTCCTCCAGGTTGCAGTGGCAACTGGAGAAAGGGGTACACGCATGACATCTGTGCATTTCTGACCTTGCAATGTGATTCCTGGACACCTCTCTCCCCAAAAATGCCTTGGGCAGCGTGCGTTCATTTAAAAATCTGCATTAAAACATGTGAACTTTTGGAAAATCGGAGCAAATGGTCTTTAATCTTTGGGAGAGGGATGCAGACATTTTAAATATATGCACAATGGATGCATACATTTGGGAAAATGTCCACAAAAACGCATAGCGGTTATCATGGGAAAAGAAGAAAGTATCTTGGGATCTGATATGGATTCAAGCTTGAACAAGCTTCGAGATGGAATTTCAGAGGACTTTGCTGACCTTGGGTTTTCAGATTCACACATCCCTAATGTCCAACACATCTGGAGAGTATCATGTTGGGGATCTGGGGCTAGCGGACCAAGAGGCTGATGTGATATAAGGTCTGGCATGCTTATGTTTTGCATGAAACCTTTTGCTTCACCATACTGAATTGTGAAACAAGGGCCACTGGCTAATTCCAACAGCAGTCCCTGATCCCATTAGCAGAACAAGAACCACGAGAGTAGGAGTACACCTGGGCATCTCCAAGATACCAGTTAACTTTTTTCTCTCCCTCCTTCCCCTTCTGCCAGATCTGTTGACCCAGAAATCAGACTATACGCTCATGGTGCCAGCCAGTATCATTGCACAGCAAGGCTTCTGTACCCAGGTTTCCTGTAAATTTACTACTCCTTCGTGGTACAGTGCCAGCAATAAGCCAATGTATGCCTATTGGTTTAAGGTTAAGCTCAAACGCTACTATTTGCTTTGGACCAACATCTGGGTCATGGGTGAACTTATGACCACCAATGATCTAAGACAGAATGACGGTGAGACCCATTTCAAGTTAACAGGGGATCCAGAGCGAGGTGGCTGCTCCTTCATCATTGCTAAACCTGAACCGCATGACTCGGGGTGGTACTACCTTAGAATTGATAAAGGAGAGAAGTACAGATATACTTTTTTGGATCTCCATAAAGAAGGGCACATTGTCCCTCGCGTGGTGGTGAAAGGTAAGTGAGTTCCTCTACATTCATTTCCTGTCCCTTGATTGTTTTGCCTCTCTTTTTTCAATACTTCACGGGCAAAGATTGGGGCCATAGCTAGACGGAGCGATATCCCGGGACGATCCCCGGGATCATCCCTGTGCATTCACATGACTCACAGGGGACCATGGGATCAGGGAGGGATGATCCCTCCCTTGCACCGGGATCTCGCCCTCACCTTTGAGCCTGCTTTTTCTACAGTCTCAGGCTGATCCTGAGACCGCAGAACACGTGGGCAGGCGTCACAGTTTGTCACAGCTCCTTGCGATTACTTGCAAGGAGCCGGGACCCGCGCACAGGGTGTAGAACTCCTCAGGAGTTCTGTGCCCATTGGGGTGGGTGGGGAGCAAGGGAAAGTGTAAAAAAAAAAAACCTCTTACCTTTGAGTGCACGAGCGCTCATGTGCTCTGCCCCTTTAAGGAAAAACAAAATAAAATGGCAGCCGCGATGTCCTCTCCCTCCGAGGTCATCATGCGCCACATGTAAACAGAGGGGGAGATCTCATGATAAAAGTATTGCAAGAACTTCACCCCTCCGTTGAGGCCTGGGACAGCAGAGAAATCCATTTTCTTTGCATTTTATGGTGAACCTACCTAATTTCAAACTGTTTGTAAACCAATATGCAAACTGAAGCTGAGTGATCCTTTGACATCTGCAGTTCTCCTGATATTGCAATCCAAAAATGCTTGTGTTTGTGGGGGAAAGTGCACTTCAAAATGTATTATATTCGAAAAACTGCTTGCCCCCAAAAATGTCTTAGGGTTTTTATTATATTTAGCGGTGTATAAAGATCATAAATAAAAAATACATGATTTTTTTTAAAAAAAATGTATTAGGAAAAATTACATATAGACATGCATATTTTATTTATTTATACACCACAGTTATATACTGCTCTACATCCAAAAAAGATTCCTGAGTGGTGAACAATTAACAGGAAAGGGGGAATCGAAATTCAAGAGAATTAGGATCTTGAAAATGAAATTATGCCAATAAAACCATGGCTGGTCAGCCATGGAAGGCTTGTTTAAATAAAAATGTCCTCAGCAAGTGCTGAAAATGAAACAATGTTGGTGCCTTTCAGATATCAACTGGCAGGGAGTTGCACAGAGGTAGCCAATACACTGAAGGCTTTATACGAATTGGACTCCAATTGGAGCACAAATCCATGCTGAACTACCAGGAGTGGCTCATGTAATGACCTCAAGGAGCAGGCAGGCTTGGAAGAAGGAGCTTTCTCAGCTATCCTGGTCCCAAGTTGTTTAGGCTTTATGCACCATGCATGTATTTTTGGGGTGGGGGACTATTCTCAGGCATCTGATGTCATCCAGCTCTATTTCTCCTTTTCATCTTCATCAGGTGAGGCTGTGGATGTGCTAGATCGCTGTCTAGCTATGACAATGGTCTAGATGAGGGATAATAAACTGAAGCTCAGTCCAGACAAGACCAAGATGCTGTTAGTGGTGGCTCTTCTGACCAGATGGAGGGTGTTCTGGATGGGGTTGTGCGCCCGCTGAAGTAACGGGTATATTGTGTAGGGTTCTCCTGGAGCTGTCTTTGTCACTTGAGGCTCAGATGGCCTTAGTGGTATGGAGTGACGTCTACCAGTTTCAGTTGGTGGCCCAGCTATATCCCTATCTGGACAGGGATAACCTGGCTTTAGTAGTCTATACTCTGATAACCTCCAAGTTAGATTGCTGCAGTGAACTCTGTGTGGGGCTGCCTTTGAAGAGTCTTGAGCAGCTGCAGTTTGAGCAAAATGCAGTAGCCAGATTGATAATGAGGACCAGAAGGTTAGCACTGTACCTGACGGAGTACCTCTCCTGGCATGAACCTACCCATATACTATGCTCATCATCTAAGGCCCTCCTCCGTTTAAGGGACACTCAGCTCAAGAGGTAGCCACAAGGGAGAGGGCCTTTTCAGTGGCTTCTCCCTTGTTCAGTACTTACATTTCAGAAGAGTAGATGCGGAGTTGTGATGAATTAGAAAACAGTCTTCAGGCTTTTTGTTAGGGTTTTTTGGGGGGAAGGGTATTTGTTTGTCTTGGTCAGTTGCCAACTGATACCCACTTCCTTCTACCAACTTTCCCAAAGCAGTGTGATTGGAAGCAAAAAGGGCAGCCCTGGTAAAATTATACCTTGGTTGGAAGCTGGAGCTGTCCATCACAAAACTACACCCTCTTCCTCACATCTCCTCTCTGCCTGATATTTTGCTTTTACAGAGAGTTTGGAGGAAATGGGTCCTTTTTAAACTGTCTTGTCTGTCTGTGTCCCTCCAAACCTAAGTTTGGCTCTTGGCAGGAGTCAGAGCGGCAAAGCTGGGGAGTGACCCTGTAGTCACTCCTTAATTCAGATCTTATGTCTCTGGCACAATGCCCCATGGATTTTCTTCTAATTCATTTCCTGGGGTGGGGGGTGGGGGGTCTCGCACTTGTTCAGCTTTGCAGAAGCCCAAGATTCAGAAGCCGTCCAAGTTCATTTGGGGGGAGCAAGCCACGTTCACTTGCATCGCCCAGCATATCTGTCCAGGGTCCCAGGCTCAACTTGTTTGGTCTCCCAAATCAAACAATTCCATCCTGTCCCACTGGAGCAATCAACACAGCAATTGGAGCTGGACTTATGGAACTAATATCACCTTCGTACCATCCCTATCTGATGAGGACAGCGTCCTCACCTGCCGTGTCACATATCCAGACATACAGAAAAGCTCCCAGAATACCGTCCGACTTGCCATGGGCTGTGAGTAGCTCTCTGAACTCTGTGTTGCCTTTCCTTCCCCAACCTGTGAACTATTCCCTCTTTTACCTTTGGGTTCCCCAGTTCCCCACAAGGGTCCCCTTGGGTAATCTTAGTTTCGCTGTTTCTTCTCAGTTTAGCTGCAATCCTCACAGTAGCTGGGGGGCATCATGGATTTCCCCAGCAACAATATATTGTTGTGAGCTATCCCAGTCCTAATGTAAAATATTTTGGGGGTGATGTGGTCTTGTAATGGGCAATTAAACCGATTAGCTTTACCAAAGACCTTCTCCTGTGGAGGTGAAGACTAGAGATGGGTAAAACGACCTGCATCCAATTCATCAGATGCTCATCCTGCTGCTGCCTGTGTCCACTCGTTGAGTCACGTGAGCGTCTATTGAGGTTCAGGGAGTCCCAATAAGTGCTCGGCAACCATCCACCCTCATTCCAGATATTGTGCACTTCCCTGGTTGTGTAAATGGTGGCTGTAAAGCCCCCATTTATGTAAGAGTAGAGACATTCACGCCCTTACTCTTGTGTAAATGGGGCTTTTACGACGACCATTTATGCAATGGGGAAGTGCGCAGTTTCCAAAGCTTCCATTGTGTGCCACAACAGATGCTCTGGAAATTCCGCATTCCTCTCTTGTGTAAATGGTGGTTGTAAAGGCCCCGTCTATGTAACGGGGAGAAATATGTCATTTCCAGATGAGGGTGGATGGCTGCCAATCACTCACTGGGCCTCATAGGTACTTGGAGCACATGTGCTGTGGGCAGATGTTGTCCATCCCTAGATCTACTCCTCTGGAAAGCAAGTACAACAGAATCTCTGTACAAGATCCAGGAGAAGATCCCAACAGCAGCGTCATGATGTATTATGGAATTGAAAGCCAAGATAATATTTCTGGGTTTGGTTCATTCACATTGTTTTTTGTCCCTTTCCAGATAGTGCTAAGGTCACAGATGCCTACCCATATATGCAATGCAGGGATAAAGGCAATACCTTCATATGCTCCTGTTCTTTCCATTCCTGGCCCCCACCCCACATCCAGTGGCAAATAGATGGAAAGAATATCACTAAGACCAATATCACAGAAGGCATGAGGGTCGCTTCCCTGTCCAAGGGGAATGAGGTCAAGAGCATCCTGAGATGGACAGGAAGGTCAACTATGGTTGACAAACACTCCATAGTCTGCATTGGAAATAATCCTTTTGGGCACAATGTGTTGAGCCTACCCTCTCAAATTAAAAGAGGTGAGGGTCTCTCATTCCTAACCTTGTGTGCTTACTCTTCCAACATTTAAAAATCTCAAAGAGGAGGAGGAGGAGGAGGAGGAGGAGGAGGAGGAGGAGGAGGAGGAGGATTTACTGTCCACATAAATTCTGTTCCCAGTTAGAAAGCAGCTAGACACTTGCAAAGCTATCCTTGCTTGGGGAAATTAACATGCAGGCAAACTCTGGTCAGGAGATGTGGGTTGCTGTAGAAGTTGAGCTCTTGAAAATTCAGTATGGTTTGTTGAAACAGGTCAACTTCAAACCATAGTTTAAGAAGCTGGCTTGTTTCAGAAAACCACAATTAAGGTTAATCAGAGTTTAGGTTTCAGATATAACACTAAACTGTGATCAATCACAGCAGGGAAACTGACATTTCTTATCTCCTCCTCATGGCCATGCTGGAACAGGAGGCTCTTCTCCTGGTGGATTCCAATCCAGTCACAGGTCCATGTGGAACCACCAGGAGCGTGTCTTCCAATGACCTCAGTGATTGGGCAGGTTGGTAAGGGAGAAGGCGCTCTCTCAAGTATCCTGGTCTCAAGTTGTTTAGGGCTTTGTACACTGGTACCAAAACCTTAAACCTGGCCCAGTAGCCAGTGCAACTCCCTCAGCAAAGGAGTTATATGCTGAGAATATACTCGTTCAGGGTCATTGCAGGACAGCATTCAATGTTATAGAACCCAGCTTTGGGGATGCTTTGCCAGACCAGTCCACACAGATCTGAAGTTTAGCCATCTCCTCGTCTCTTCACACAGGCTTTCCTTGAACGGTGACTAGGAATATCTGAAGAATCCATTCAGGGGCTGAAGCTCCCTGAGCTTTCATAGGCTCAGCCCCCACTGGACCTTCACTCTACTAGATCTGCTTCCAGCTTTCCATTCGTTTTTAAAAAATAAAATAAAACACGTAAATAGAAACGTGAACAAATTGCAGGTCGCAGCTTGTGTGATTCATGCAAGCTTCGGCCATAGTTTTCACAATTCACACAGGTTGTGGCAGCAAAGTACGTGAATTACACATTTCTATTTACGTTAAAAAAAAAAAAAAGGATGGGAAAAGTTTTCAGATTTCCAGAAAAGCCCTGCAGCTCATCCCCCAAATGCGAGCCAAGTCAGGTGCTCACCAGAAGTCTGCTGAAGCCCAAGAGGGGCAGGTTCCAAATTGACGGATATCCCTAACTGTGACCCTGCCAGCCATGCCCTGTAGCACACAACAGAGCGTGCGATTTTACTACAGATTCCTAGTGTGGCGCAGAGCAGTAAAGCAGCAGTTTCTGCAGCCGAAACTCTCCCCACGGCCTGAGTTCGATCCCAGTGGAAGCTGGTTTCATGCAGCCGGCTCGGGTCAACTCAGCCTTCCATCCTCCCGAGGTCGGTAAAATGAGTACCCAGTTAGCTGGGGGAAAGGTAATAATGGCCGGGGAAGGCAACGGCAAACCACCCCGCTATAAGGCCTGCCAAGAAAATGTCAGCGACTCCAAGAGTCAGTAATGACTCAGTGCTTGCACGAGAGGTTCCTTTCCTTTCCTTCCTCCTAGTATTGTTTATCGTGTTGTTTTATTGCTGTCTTTATGTATGATGGTTTTACATTTTGGGCTCACTGCTTTGATAACTCTGTGAAAAGTGGTGTATAAATAAGAGGGAGGAGGGTGGTGGTGGTGGTGGTGGTGGTGGACACGTGTAGGGCTTCTCAATGCAAAAGGGCTCTTGATTGGGTCAGGATTAGCCCCAGTGTGGAGGACCTCTACACACATACAGTATATCAATGCACACATAGAGGTCTGGCATGTACCAAACACACAGATAGTGAGGGAGCATCCTCCGGGTACATCAGCACCGGGTCTTTCCAATGCCTAGGGGAGTGTGGGTGGGGATGGATGGACATGAAAGCCTGCCCAGTATTACATTGTGAGTGTTCTAGAACATCAAAGTTTAAATATGCTTTCAGAGTTTCCTGTGAAGATGGCTCCTAGGGCTATTGTGGGCATCACGATTGGCACCCTCTCCGCAGTGGGCATCGTCGGAGGTGTAATTTACTTCTTCTGTGAGTAATGCACTGGAGCCAGGATTCTGGGGGTCCATTCTTTGATCTAGCATAGGGACAGGCAGGATGGGATCCTATTGGTTGGTTGGTGGGTTTTTTATTTATTTATTCAAACATTTGTATTCCGCCCTATGTCACTAGGATCTCAGGGCAGCATACAGATAAAATCAGAACAATGTAAATCAATAAATCAACACAGCTAAAAATGTATTAAAACATTAACAGACTAAGGGCCTTGCTAGATCTACCTGCAAATCCATGCAGGAGGAGGGGCCAGTTCGTGCTAGAAGTAGCGCGGGCTGTCACTCCTTTCCACATGTCATACACGACGGCCTGCATGGAAGCCCCGTTGCGTCCCCTATTTTAGTTTAGTTTTAAAGGGGACGGATGCGCAGGAGCGCACCACCGATTAAGGTAAGGTGTTTTTTTTTAAGGGTTCCCCACTCCCCCCTGTCTCTGATTCCCCCCCCCGGCTCTGATTTCCGTCCCCCCAGCTCCGATCTCCCCCCCCTGCAATTGCTGATTCCCCCCTGATTTCCCCACCCTGGCCGTGATCTCCCACCCCAATCTCCCCCCCCCGGCCCAATGGGCCCAGCGCTCCTCCAAAGCGATGCCGCCCGTCCACCGCTTTTCAAGGAGCCTTCGTGTAAAATACACACAGAGAGATGTATTGTGTCTCAACAAATTGCCACTATACACAAATGCAGTGGTGGGTGGGGAAACGATGCAATTTAAAACTCTGCTAATAAACCATTAAGAGTTGAATAGTTTCTCATACAGCCTTCAGACCTCATGGCACATATTTGTAGAGCATTGACAAGGAATTTAGAAGTTCTAAAAGACACATACTTCTCAGCATCAGACAATGGGAAGCAAGAGTTAACAAGGGACGGCCTTCCCTTCAACGATCGTAACGCATGAATGTAGTTGGTTCTGAGATCATTATATACAGAGCATTCTAGCAGTACATGAATAATATCTTCAATTGATACAGAATTACAACTCTATCTATCTAAAGAACCTCCTTGTGCCGACCCCACCCAATCTGCCAATGGAAGAGCATTTAATCTTGCCTGAGTGAAGGCTATCCTCATTTTAATATTTGGTAAATCTATGAGGTATTTTGGAAAGGATAAATACAAGGGAATAAAGGAGGCATAGAAACTATTAAATTGGCAGGTCTTGATCTCTGCCACCTGAGAATGCATCTCAGCATGACAAGAGAAATGATAGCACTCTTCAAATACTTAAAAGGTTGTCACACAGAGGAGGGCCAGGATCTCTTCTCGATCCTCCCAGAGTGCAGGACAAGGAATAACGGGCTCAAGTTAAAGGAAGCCAGATTCCAGCTGGACATCAGGAAAAACTTCCTGACTGTTAGAGCAGTGCGACAATGGAATCAGTTACCTAGGGAGGTTGTGGGCTCTCCCACACTAGAGGCCTTCAAGAGGCAGCTGGACAACCATCTGTCGGGGATGCTTTAGGGTGGATTCCTGCACTGAGCAGGGGGTTGGACTCGATGGCCTTGTAGGCCCCTTCCAACTCTGCTATTCTATGGTTCTATGATTCTATGAGTATAAAACAAAGGAGGGGAGTCATAACCCGAGATGGTCTGTGAAAACGTAAAAAAAGGAAAAGAGAAAGCACGTTCTCAAAACTGCGTAGAGTTTTTCATGTAGTCTTCATTCTTTTCTTTTCTTTTTCCTTTAGGTGACACACTGATGCCGAAATGGAAGGGGTCAAACTAAGGACTGGCAAAAATTACAAACTGAGAGGAGCCAAAATGGACTGATCCTTCCTTCCGTATTAGTCAATGGCGAGGGGAAAGGCACTCTGCACATGCACAGAGGCTGTGTTTTGATGAGGTCATGAATGAAGCCAGGATAAAGGAGCGTCCAGGAGAACTCACTTAAAACATGACGTTTTCAGGAAGAACTCTTCGAAGAGGCAAAAGGAGGGTGGAGGGTTGCATAATAAAAGCTTTCCCACATGATTTCTTCACCCTAAAAGAAGGGCCAATCCAATATGTATGGTACCCAATCCTTTTTTGTTTCTTAAAGATTTGTGACAGTGAGAAGGATTTCAAAGGTATACCATTAGGGCAGCCTTCCTCAACCTGGGGCGCTCCAGATGTGTTGGACTGCATCTCCCAGAATGCCCCAGCCAACTGGCTGGGGCATTCTGGGAGTTGTAGTCCAGCACATCTGGAGCGCCCCAGGTTGAGGAAGGCTGCATTAGGGTTTTCCACGGGATGTACAGTATTTCAATTTCCTCTCACAGCTCTACAATATGAAGGCCAAGATGGATTAAGCAAACCCAATGGCTTCAAAACCCATATTCCCTGTTGCTGGAGTTCTCACTGTGTCCCTCGTTCTTTCATTTCGTTCAGGGAAATATCCCTTCCCATCTCTGTCCACTGATACAAGGTCCCCTTGCCCTGAAAACTGCATGTGCAAGCACCACTTGGTCCTTTTGAAAATAAACATGTGCATGCATTTACTAAGAAATTGTTTATCCTACCTTTTCAGGTGTTCCACACATGTGTTCCAATGTGTTCAGTTGATATCTGGCAATGGGGAAAAAAGAAAAGAAATCCAGTGTAAATAATTTTAAAAAATTAAACAAAATTTCAGCACCTAAGCACAAGATCCTATGCATGTTCAGCCAGAAAAAAAAAGTCCTACATCTCCAGGCATGTGTTCAAGGCAGCTTACAATCAGTATATGGCAATGGAAAAAAGAAATCCGTTATCAATTCATTTTTTAAAATAAATAAATAAACAAAACTTCAACACCTTAGGGTGCAATCATATGCAGGTTTAAACAGAAAAAAAAATCCTGTCTAAACATGAATAGGATTGTGCCCTTAGTTTCTTAATATAGGGAAGAAGTGCGGAGATTCAGAGCAAAATGTTGCAATATATGCCCAGCCTTTAGCAAGCATACTCTTGTCCCATGCGCCAGCCAGCAAGGAGCAGGATCTTTTTACTTTCCCACCCTCCTGAAACCTTCTCCACACTGTGCTATATAATACTAAAGCCCTGAACTTGAGTGCCTTACGCTATATGACTAGGGCAGTGGGAGAATCGCATGGGAAAGGGAGGTCTTTAACGTCACAGCATGCATCTCCCCCAAACATAATGCCCCACTCCAGCATACTTTAAGGGCTAATTCCCCCTCTTCCTCCACCTAGGCCAACCTTTGCCAACCTAGTGCCCTCCGGATATCTTGGACTTCAACTCCCATCAGCCAGCATGGCCAAAATGCTGGGAGATGTAGTCCCAAATATCTGGAGGGAACCAGGTTGGCAAAGGTTGATACAGACCATGAAAGATTATGCCGTAACTCTTTATGGTACCACGGGACTCTTCATTGGGCCTGTTCAGACAACACGCTAAGCCATGGTTAGGCCGCTAAGCCTTTTGCAGCAAAGGGTTATTGAGTGTTTTAAACCATGGTTATGTAGCCACCATGGTTAGGAACAGTTTAAATGGCATGCTAAGTCATGGATCATATGACACGCTAAGTCATAATGTTGGCCTGCTCCACATATGCATAAACGCTCACTTACGGGACAGTTACCATATCTCCCCTTCAAGAATTCCATAGGCATCTGTTGAAATCTTAATTGAGTAAACGCTCGCCTGACAGGGAAAATTACACACACACACATGCAAAGATTTTTTGCCTCCTGTTTTTAATCTCTGTGCAGGTGGCAGAACTTCCTCACACCCTCTGGGCCACACTTTTTCTTCTCCTTCTTCTTCTTCTTCTTCTTCTTCTTCTTCTTCTTCTTCTTCTTATTATTATTATTATTATTATTATTATTATTATTATTTACATTTATATACTGCACCATAGCTGAAGCTCTCTGGACGGTTTACAAAAGTTTAAAACAGTGAACGTTAAAAACAAATACACAAAAATTTAAACCATAAAAAGCATAAAATGCAAACAAAAACAGACAATATTCGTTTAAAACAACTATTCTAGGATCAGTCAAAAAACTCAGCATGTGCTGTTAAATGCTTTTAAATGCCTGGGAGAAGAGAAAAGTCTTGACCTGGCGATGAAGAGATATGGGGCCACAGTCTCAAATGTTGGTGCCAAGCAAGCCTCGTCAGGGAGATCATTCCATAATTGAGGGGCCACCACGGAAAAGGCCCTCTTCCTTTCCCAATTCACATCGGGGTCATGTGCTTTCACTCTAGACTTCTACATAGTTGTTATTTATTTATTCAATTTATAACCTGTCCTATATACAAAATACCTTAGACAGCAGGGAAAACTATTGGGAAAACTACAACAGATCTAAGAGCAAGATGCTGTAACCACAAATCTGTGATTCTTTCCATACACAAAAGTGGAGTTGTCTGCTGCAAGACATTTCAACTCTCCCATGCATAGTCTATCAGATTTACAGTTCGTTCCAATAGACCAAACAAAAGACTCTGATACTTGACAAAAGGGGGAATTTCTAGATCTATAGATGGAGAACGTTTACTCCAAATGGCCTTTATCTGGAGGACAATTCATAAGTATTAAACCAATCATACCCATTCATTCATAAGCATTATACCAATTCTTTTTCTCCTAAAGAATTTTCACATAACGGAATCTCAAACCGCTGCTCCTGATATACCCATTTAACAGCACAGCTACTGATGAGGGCAGAAGCTGAAATGTTTAGCTTCAATTATTATTATTATTATTATTATTATTATTATTATTACCCGCCTCTCCATTTGATCGAGGTGGAGAACAACAGTAAATATAAAGTACATAAAACTGAATTATGAACATAATATACATTGTTAAAACATCCTAACACATTCTAAAATCCCCCTGGATAGGGAAAGAGATCAATCTTGATAGTTTTCTTAAATGCTAAAAGACTGTTAAGTTGACGAATCTCCTCCGGCAGGCCATTCCACAGTCTGGGAGCAGCAGAAGAGAAGGTCCTCTGGGTAATGCCTAGTTTTGACTGGGTGAAGTAGATGCTTCCCAGAGGACCTGAGTGTGCAGGGCGGATTGTACGGGAAAAGGCGATCCCGCAGGTAGCCTTGACCCAAACCATGTAGGGCTTTAAAGGTGATTTGTTGTTTATTTGTTCAGTCGCTTCTGACTCTTCGTGACTTCATGGACCAGCCCATGCCAGAGCTTTCTGTCAGCTGTCGCCACCCCTAGCTCCCCAAGGTCAAGTCTGTCACCTCCAAAATATCATCCATCCATCTTGCCTTTGGTTGGCCCCTCTTCCTTTTGCCTTCCACTTTCCCTAGCATCAGCCTCTTCTCCAGGGTATCCTGTCTTCTCATTATGTGGCCAAAGTACTTCAGTTTTGCCTTTAATACCGTTCCCTCAAGTGAGCAGTCTGGCTTTATTTCCTGGAGTATGGACTGGTTTAATCTTCTTGCAGTCCAAGGCACTCTCAGCATTTTCCTCCAACACCACAGTTCAAAAGCAGCTATCTTCCTTCGCTCAGCCTTCCTTATGGTCCAGCTCTCGCAGCCATAGGTTACTATGGGGAATACCATTGCTTTAACTATGCGGACCTTTGTTGTCAGTGTGGTGTCTCTGCTCTTAACTAACCAATACTTTATACTTCACCCGGAAACTAATTGGCAGCCAGTGAAGAGGTTTTAAAACTGGTGTGTGTGTGTTCAGCTACAAGAGCAAGGGGTGGAGCTGTACCTTCAGGCTCCACCCCCAATGTCTTCATGTCTGCTGGCTCCACCCCGCTCAGTTCCAGGCCGCCATATGAAGCAGCTGGTGTGGATACGGTGTGATGCCAGCAAATGGGGCTACAGTCTCAAACAACTGGAATCACATCAGTCACAAGCCCCCGAAAAGGGCTTCTCAGTTCAGTAAAATCAATGATTCTCTTGGGTGTGACGCTCCTGTGAGTTACTTGATGGCTGCATTCCAAGCAGGCTCCCTTTCCAGCATGTGGACGCCGCAAAGGACTGGTGGAGACTGGTGGCTCTGACGTCAGTGGGGCAATAAAGGCACTCCGGGTTTCAGCCGGAAGTAGTAGGAGCTCTGAAGGTGTTCTCCAAGGTGCTGAATCCTTATCCACCAACCCCAAATCATTTCAGCACCTTGGACAGAGCCCCTTTAGAGGTCTGGCTGCTTCTGACGGAACCCCACAGTGGATTCCAAGCCCCAGAGTGGCTTCAAAGCCACCAGCCACCACTGTGCCTCTGATCTCTGCTGCAAGTGTCTTATGGGGAACAGATGTTACAACGGCTGGTTTCTGCATGCCATTGGTTGCGGCACTTGCGATTTTGCAATGTGAAGGTCGGGCTGTGATGAACTCCAGCCCTTGTTGCAATCATGTTCTTTTGCCCCTTCCTGCACCTCTTCTTTTTAAAGCTTATTGGAGTTGCAGCTGTTCAAGACGTTGCTGTCCTGGAACAAGCTTGCAGCAATCCAGCATTGCACTGAAGGTGTTTTGGAACTGTGCACGGTGAGCAAGGTTGTATGGCAAGTTTGGCTTTTGGACAGTGGCTTGGGCAAAAGGTGATCATTCTGATTCTTTGGTTCTGCAATTTTAGCTCTTCTTCTATCCTTTGCAGTTGAGTTTGTTTGGAGGCCACGGGACGACAGGAGGGGGAAACAACGGCCTTGGGTTGTACCTCGTGCTTTGGGTGTGGTGCTTAGAGAAAACCGAGGGCAGTCTCCAGATTTCAGGGGATTGGGACCTGTTGCCTTAGAGAAGATGTGCATAGGAGCCCCACCGTCACCTGTGGAAGGAAACCAAGGGTTCATCTGCAATTGCTCTGTGGCGAAGGAAACAATGTTCTGTACATGATCAGATGCACCTTTGTTCTCTAATATTGCTTCATGCCTTTTTTCTTTTTCTTTTTTAAGAAAGGGCCAATTATGAATGAGAAGGTGCATTGCCAAAGGAAGAGTGTGAGGGTACAAGGCCAAAATCAACAGGGTATGTTGATCCAGGGGCAGGATCAAGGGGCAAGTTAAAGGAAGCCAGATTCCAGCTGGACATCAGGAAAAACTTCTTGGCTGTTAGAGCAGTGCGGCAATGGAATCGGTTACCTAGGGAGGTTGTGGGCTCTCCCACACTAGAGGCCTTCAAGAGCCAGCTGGACAAGCATCTGTCGGGGATGCTTTAGGGTGGATTCCTGCATTGAGCAGGGGGTTGGACTCGATGGCCTTGTAGGCCCCTTCCAACTCTGCTATTCTATGATTCTATGATTTTCACTTTGGAGGCAGGAGGTGCTGGGTTCAATTCCCAGACAAGCCTGTGCAGCCCAGGGGAAAGAGGAGCTCTAGCTTTGTTTGGGGCATGGGGGAGGGGGGCAGACACTTTTGAAAAGTCCCTAACTCATCTCCTAATGCAAGGATGTCAAACCACAGTGGGGTGGAAGAACCACATAAAAACCATGAAATAATAGGTGGGGGAATAGGATGGATCTAAGGAAAAGGGGCATGGCCCTCTGAGAATCCAAGAGGGCAGGATTGGGACCTGAGCCTGAAGTTTTGTGCTCCTGATTTAAAGGAAGCAACTAAAATAAAGCCGTGGCATCTGGCCCTCTTTTCCCTACCCAGGAGTAGAACTCAGGGACTCCCTGTGGCCGCTGCTGGCTCTAATGTCAGTGGGGCATTTTGGAGAGTTCCTTCAGAGTTCTGACTGGTTCTGATGGAAACCCAGGGCAGATTCACAGCCCTATTGACATTAGAGCCACCAGCCTCCACTGGGAACACCTCTCACATTATCCTTGTAATGATTTAGGGTGTCTCTACATCAAGCAAAAGAAAGCCAGGGCTTACTTCTGAGTAGATGTAAGATTGTGCTGTAAGTCTGCAACCCTAGCACACTTACTGTGGAGTAAGCCCCATTGAACACCATGGGATTTACTTCTCAGTAGACCTAAGATCACGCTGTAATTCTGCAATCCTGAACACACTTACTTGGGAGTAAGCCCACATTGAACTTAAAAGTCTGCTTTTGATGGGGCAGAAGAATCAGAGCTGACTCCCTTTGTTGCAAGGAGCCATTTTACCCTCTTCTCCCTCTACTGCAGACACAGAAAGTCCTTCTTCGGCAAGTCCATAGTGCAATGCCAGCTTTACATGCTGCCGATTTCATGCCATTAAGGGTTTATTCCAACTTATCTGGAAAAGTGGGATAAAGGGGGAAAGGGCAGGAGACATCCTGGTTCGAGACAACGTCATGTAATCAACCCTCGAACTTCCATGAGTGACCAGTCACAAGTGTGCTATAAATCATTCATTTAGAGAAGCGCCGTGTCAGCAAAGTTGGGCTGAGAGCAACCATCTCTCCTACAGGTCTCTCTTTTGCCCTGAGGGCTACACCCACACTGGTGTGGATAAACGTTCCCCTTGCCACAAGCGAGACCTGCAGACACTCACAGACCTGTTTTCGATCACATCCTGTGTGTTTCCAGCAGATAGGGAAGCTGCCATTACAGCAGCCCCAAGAGGGAAGTTGTGGTCTCTTCTGAGCTCACAGCTGTTGAACGGTTTCTCAACGAGCCATCCAGGATATAAGGTGCACCAGGCATGGCGTGAAAGAGGGGCTCAAGGAAAGCAAAAGCCAGCCAGGCTTGGTACTGAATGCCTGGAGGAAAAACTCAGCAAGAGGTAGACATGAACGGGAACATTTTAAGAAGGCCTTGAAAACATATTATTTTACCTCAGCCTTTTCTTGATATGATCACTCTTATTTTATTTGTACCCTGCCTTTCTACCAAAAAAAATGATACTCAGGGCAGCTTACAGGCACAATTAAAACCAATTAAAACAATACCTTAAAATACAAAAATACCTTAAAGTAAAACACCTTAAATTAAAAACATATCTATTACAGAATAAGAAAATTAAAAAACAAACCAAGCACCCGATGCAACCAGCCCACTTACAGGCCAAAGGCCTCCTTGAATACAGCAGGCTTTGCCTACCAGTGGAAGGACAACAGAGAGGGAGCAAACTTGGCCTCCTTTGGGAGGGAGTTCCACAGCCTGGGAGTAGCCACCAAAAAGGCTCTGTCTCAGGGCACCATCAAATGTGCCTCTGAAAGCAGCTGTCTTAAAAGAAATGCCTCTTCTTTCAAGGGTTGAGGAATGATTAATTGGGGGGGGGGAAGCAATTCTCCTGTGAGGCATTGTACCATTTGAGCTGGGGTCTACTCCTGTTGCCCACTTCTCCAGTTCTTCCCCTGTTATCTCTCCAGGGAGAAAGGGAGGCTGAGATTCCACACGAATCCTCACAGCCCTCCAACCTGTATTCATCCTACTCAAGTGTCTTCTACACGATTGCAAATGATAGGAGGTGTGGGCTTTACCTGGGGAAAAGTACTAAATTTGGCTGGGTTCCTCTTCGCAGACACTATGAATGCCTCCTGTGGTCATCAAAACACCACCGCTGTGGAAGATGCTATGCGCCACATCGCCATCGTAACCAACGTGATCATCTTGGTCCTGGGTGTGTCTGGCAACGGGCTGGTGATGTGGGTTGTAGCCATGCGAGATAAGCGCAAGACCTTCACCTCCATCTGCTACTTCAACCTGGCCGTGGCGGACTTCCTCTTCTCTCTCGGCCGTATCCCTGCCCTTGTACAGGAGATCATGTACACCTGCTGGCCTTTCGGCCTGACCCTGTGCAAGCTTCATACCTTCGCCCGATACCTCACTGTCTTTACCAGCGTCTTCATCCTCACTGTCATCAGTGTATACCGCTGCCTCTTGATCACACGGCCCGTCTGGGCCCGAAATCACCGTGGGCCACGCTATCAAGTACTGATGTGCACTGGGGCATGGATCCTAGCTTTGGCCTTCAGCATCCCTTACTTGGTGTTCCGCCATATTGAAAACAAAAATGGAGCACCCCAATGTGTCTACCGGAAAGATCTCGGGTACTCCACGGATCTGCCTCTGAGGCTGAGCAGGTTTTTTGCGGGGTTCCTTGTGCCCTTCATCATTATTTCCTCAGCCTACTTGGTTCTGATTTGCAAGCTTCGTGGGCGGCGCTGGGAGGGCTCCCACCGGACCTTTGGTTTGGTGGCCACCATCGTGGCACTCTTCTTCGTCTGTTGGCTGCCCCACCACATCTTTGTGTTTCTCAGCACCACAGCAGGCAAAAAAAGCTCCTGGGGGATTGGTCTCAAGCTGTCCAATGCCCTGGCATACCTCCACAGCTGTGTCAATCCGCTGCTATATTGCTTTGTGGGCTGTGTCCGGAGCCGGCAACTCCACCGCCGGGTCTCCTTCTTAGGGCTCTTCCGCAAGGCACTAACTGAAGAAGATGAAGGCTCTGTTGGGGCAGAAGCATCACGGAGCCTTAGTCAGAAGACTTAAGGACAAAAGGATGGTTGGACTCGTGTGTTCCCGTCTCAAAGGGTTGGCCTAATCATCAAAGCTCCTGGCCACGTTCCACACTTCCCAAAAGAGATGGAAGCTCTCGTGGTTGTATCAAGAGAACCGGACATCTTAGTGCTTGGTTTTAATTCTGGACCTGTGACCTTGTTCATACCCAGCATTGTTACTCCAGGCTTTGGGATGCTTCCAAGCAAGGTGACTTCAAGGGCCTTCCCTCCTCCACCGACCATTGCCCACTCACTCTCATGGTGTTTCTGGACCTATTATTGGTCACATGCCCAGAGAGAAAGGGCAGGCATGTAAAGCAGGCAGACATAGCTGCTGCTACTTCTCCTTTCTCTTGTCACTCACTTCAGCAGCAAGAGGAGCAGAGGCAGGATCAAAAGGCTTTGGTGGTCAAATGTGCCCTTCCCCGCTAAAGTATGGGCCTTGGCAGATGTCCAACCATATCAACCTCTGATGATGACCCAATTCCAAAGTGATTTTTGATCAACTAGATCAGCCTTCCTCAACCTGGGGCGCTCCAGATATGTTGGACTGCATCTCCCAGAATGCCCCAGCCAGCTGGCTGGGGCATTCTGGGAGTTGTAGTCCAACACATCTGGAGCGCCCCAGATTGAGGAAGGCTGACCTAGATATTATAACACAACTTTGAGACACACTCCTTAAGGGTGCAATCCTATGTGTGTTTAGACCTGGGGAGGTGGGAGAGACCTACAACCAGGGCCAGCCCTACCAGGTAAATCTCCCCCATTTGATTATGGTGATTTGTATTATATGTCTCTCGGGCTCTCTGCTAGCGCTCAAAGCAACAGGCCCAACCCTACCATGAGGCAGAAGAAAGCATTCACCTCAGGTGGCAGATGCTAGGAGGTGGCAGCAAGATGTTAGAGGAGATTGAGGGGAGAGATGATAGCACTCTTCAAATACTTGAAAGGTTGTCACACAGACGAGGGCCAGGATCTCTTCTCGATCCTCCCAGAGTGCAGGACACGGAATAACGGGCTCAAGTTACAGGAAGCCAGATTCTGGCTGGACATCAGGAAAAATTTCCTGACTGCTAGAGCAGTACGACAATGGAACCAGTTACCTAGGGAGGTTGGAGTTCTCCCACACCAGAGGCATTCAAAAGGCAGCTGGACAACGATGGCCTTGTAGGCCCTTTCCAACTCTGCTATTCTATGGTTCTATGAGAAATCTGTTTGCTCTGAACTTCCTACATTAGCCTGTTGGCTTCAGGTGCAGTGGAGGATGCTGTCCTATCATCAGTGTTGAAGACAGACTGATCTGTCAGTCTAACCAGCCTTTGTACATGGAATAGGAGGGAGCCCCATCCTGTTCTTCCGGTAGCAAAATGTCTTGGGCCAGCCTTGCAAGGCAAGCTGGAGCACAGAATCTGAATTGTGTATAGGAAAAAGCAAATTTCAGAGTTAAATTGAGGGGTGGGGTGGGGGTGAGATTTTGTGTTGTTTCCAGCACTTGCTGAATATATCTTTGTTTCCATTCTTCAACTGACCAGCCATGGTTTTTATGGATATTCTTGGGTGGTTTAAAAAAACAAAAACAAAACACCCTGTTAATATGATGTTTTATTCTTTATATCCTGTATTGATCACCAGTCCAGATCTTTTTAGATGTGAAGCTGCATATAAATATTATATATAAAAATAGCAATAAATAAAATGAAAATTGGGGTTCCTAATCAACTGGAAAAGCCGACATCCAAACCACTGCATGTGTATATGCTCCCTTTCCTGATCATGCACTGAATGGTCAGGGGTGGAGCCAATGGAGGTGCTGATGTCATGAGTGCAGCTGTACTCCACGCATACTGTGAACACATGGGCGGCTTATCGTTTGTGACAATTATAATGGAAGTCCAACATCACTTGGGCCATGGCTAGACCAGGCCTATATACCAGGATCATCCCGGGATCATCCCTGTGCATCCACATGACGCACAGGGGATCCCGGGGGAAGGGAGGAATGACCCCTCCCTTGGCCTGTGATATAGCCCTACACTTTAATCCTGCTTTTTCCATGGTCTCGGGATGATCCCAAGACCACAGAATGTATGGCCAGGCTTGGCAGGTTGGCCCGGCTCCTCGCGAGTAACTGTGAGGAGCCAGCAGCCGGGCACATCGGGGTGGGGGGAGGGGAGGTGGTGGTGGTGGTGTTTTTTAAAAAAGAGCACCTTTCAGTGGAGCACTCGTGCTCTCCTGTTCCTTTAAAAAAAAAATGGCGGCCAAGATGTCGCACGCCACATGTAGACGAGGGCGACGATCTTGCGATCATAAAATCATGAGATTGTCACCGTACAACCCCCTCATCTAGCCATGGCCTAAGTCTTGTTTTCAGCTACATTTTGTTTTGTGCTTATGCAGGAGAAGGGCTCCATGGATTACACCTCCAAATTGTACACATGTGTACCTTGGGAATAAATCCGATTGAGATAAGGGTGCAACTAGATGAGATGATGGAAGATTGATTATTAGATCTCCCTGTCTTTTTTTAATGGCTAATGCAGCCAAAGGAAAGCCAATTCAGATCAGAACCATGGTGATGGGGGAGGAGAGGGTTAACACTCCCTCCCCCCCCCCACATGGTTTTCCCACTTGTGATCACCTTCCCCTGTAAGCTGTGCTTTATCCTAAGGAGCAAAACATTTCCTTTCGGTCAAAACTGCATGGGACATGGCTGCAATTTCAGCCTAGGCCTGTCCGGTCAAGCATCAAAAGCAGAATGCAAAAGCTTTGGAAATTCAAATTCTGGAAAATTGCCAGATTTTGAATGAGTTCATTTCCTCACTACTCTGTAGACACTGAGGCAAGTTAGAATTTTGTTATCTTATTGGGTTGGAGGGATATTGTACATTTGGTCCAAGGGAGCAAAAATGCCAAAGAACATTGCAATGACACCGACCTCACACAGAAGGCCTTGCCTAGCACAGTGGCACACCCTTCTCAAGCCAAGCGCCACCTCTCAGAAAGCCCGAGGAAAGGATAAAAACAACACAACCTCTCCCGTATATGTGAGGGAACAAGGTAAAGGGTTTTGGCAAATAGGTTCTATTACTGAGGTACGGAACAGCAGGTGTATTTTTAGATGTTTTTACACTGTGTAAAATAGCAGGTAATGAATCCGAGCTGACACGCGGTTTGTGGTAACAGAACACAAAGTAAAGTTTACTGAAATTTAACAGATCTTTGGTATTTCAATTTAGATCAAACCTGCTTATTTTTATATTTAAAACAACAATCCCAAGTCCCTTAAAATCCTATCTCTTCTCACTCCTCACACACCAAACACTCTCATGAAGCACAAGCCAGACCAGACTAAAACCAAACTAAAACTCACACACAATTCCCTCAGCCAACCTATTTATACTCCTCCCTCCCCCTCTCTCACTGCATCACTAGCCACACCCACCCAGTCAAATATTCCACACTCGCTAGACGTACAAATCCAGACATAAGGGACAGAAAGGTGGGTATCGCCACAAACACCTTCAGCATGAGCTTTGTCATGGCAAAACCAGTCACCCCTGCAAGCCTGGTGCCCTAATTTTATTATGGTGATGCAGTCACATGAGCAGCTTCCACACACATCTGGATCAGGAGCTACAGATGTTACAACTGATGTGCTTATCAAAAGGCATATCCGGATCTATGCACACTCAGCCTGCAATCCTGTACACACTTCCTTGGGAGTAAGTTCCCCTGAGCTCCGTGGGACTTACCTCTGAGTGGGCATCCATAGGGTTGCAAAGTTAATTGCATTTAACAGGATGCACATTTGAATTCACAACCCAACTTCATCCTGGTGCAATTAGTCATGTATAAATACATTTCAAAAGCCCAATTTGAGTGGGTGTAAAATCTCCTGGCTTCCACTTGTACATGTCTTCATTGGAGCGACACAGCTTCAGCATCTGTGGCTCACACACACCTTCTGGAAAGGTTGGCATTTTGTCATTTCATTTGGTGCTGTTGGGTTGTTGAAATTCTATCTCCTAATGTATTAACCAGGATTGCTTGAATCCCCTCCTTCTAGTCTTAGGAAGAGCATCTCTGGACATGTCCAGAGTGCTCTTCTTTTATCGAGGAGTCCAGGAATTGGTTTCCAAGTAACTTGACCCCTCCACATGTATGTATACACACACACACAAATGAATAATTTCTCATAGGGGAAGTGTAGGAGAGAAATGAATCCTGGGGTCATCATGAATCTTGCAGAGACCCAACCAACATCTTTCTGAACTACAGAGGCTCCTAATCCATGCCTCTCCTTTTCCCTACAACCACCCCCATGCAGACAGGTCACCTGGGATGTTTCACTTACACGAGTTTGTGCAGAACCTACCCGTACACTGCGCTCAACATCTAAGGTCCTCCTCCAAGTGCCTACTCTGAGGGAAGCTCGGAGGATGGCAACAAGGGAGAGGGCCTTTTCAGTGGTGGCCCCCCACGACTGTGGAATGATCTCCCCGATGAAGCTCACCTGGTACCAACACTGTTATCTTTCAGGCACCAGGTCAAGACTTTTCTCTTCTCCCAGGCATTTAACAGCATTTAACAACGCTAAGTTTGTTTTTTAACGGACCCCAGAACTTTTGCTTTTAAATGGATACTGTTGTTTTTATGTTCTTGATGGTTTTAAATTTTGTATACTTTTTTAATGTTTACTGTTTTTAACTTTTGTTAACCGTCCAGAGAGCTTCAGCTATGGGGCGGTATATAAATGTAATAAATAAATAAATAAATTGGTGCTAGAGAAGGATGTAGGTCTCTTGGCTGGCTTCATTCTCTCTCTGAGCCATCTGTACTCATAGAGGTTCGTGTTACCTCTCTCTAAAGGTCACTCTCTCTCGATAGCCTCTTTCTAATAAACACATCTATGATATTCTGAGTTGGCCTCCTTTGTCCCTCTCTTTCTCTCGTTTGTCTTAACAATTAATATGCCACCTCCTGCCCCATGATGCCACTCCAGCTCTTCTGACAGGGTTTAATTCTGCCCTGCAGTTCCAGCTACCCTAATCCAGATAATCTGCGGCTGAACCCTGATCTTTTTACCTATCCGAAGATAGAAAATCATTTTCTTTGGAGGGTTTTAAAGAAATGTGGCATATGTTGTGAGCGCTAGTAGACTCCATGTCAGCTGCAGATAGAGTTGGCAGTGGGAGGTGTCAACCCCACTGTCAATGACACATTTATCATACTACCGGCAACTTCTTATCAATTACTTCCAGCCTTTGTAGTCCAGCTTATCATCGCAGAAGAGAACCAACCTGGAGTAAACATCATCGATAAAGTGTTATGTCATCAGTGAGTTAAGAAAAAAAAAAGAATTTTAGTAGGAGATATTTATAAGAATTTCCGCAGACCTCTTTATAATAATGTGTTGCCCTCAATTATTTTACAGCCCCCTGTAGAAGGTCTAAAAAATACAAACAGCCCAAAACATGCGAGGCTTTCCCACCCAATCACCCCTTTCCTTTCCTTTTCCTTTTCCACAAATAAAATCTTTGTTTCAGCATCGTGAGATGTTTCTTTTCTATCCGGGGGTCTCTTTTGGATGTTCTCCCACTTTTGCACCATCATTGCATCTTAACCACCCTTTCCTAATTTTTAATTGGAGGTTCTCTAGTACTCTAGTTCCTATGGTCTTCTTCGCATCACATCTGGTCCCTCTGATCACTCCTGCTCTTGCAATGCATTGTCTCGTGTGCATCCTGGCTGGTGGCTGTTTCCTCTACCCCAGCCTTAAAGCCTCCAGACTGCTTTACAAAGGTCACTGTCATTATCGCACCTTCTCCTGGAAATGCCAGTTCAGCAGAAACCCTAATCCTCTCCTAACCAGTCTTATGTAACCTCATCATATCTGGAGAGAGAGAGCAGCTATTATCAGAATTGGGTTCATACCACCACCTAGTGGCTGAAAGCATCTTGATGTAACCCACTCACATTTCAGCTAGAGTATTATTTAATCAGAAACCACTGTCAGTTTTTCTCCCATTATTGTTCCTTAAAAATATATATATATCTTCACAGCGCCATCCCAATGGCCTATTCAACAGTTATCCTCCTTTAAAATCCCTATCAAAATTCTTGCTGGATGATGCCTGTGGCCTTAATGGATTGTTCCCCTTTTCAGTTTCTATTAAGAGCTTTATCCTGCGCTCCATCAACAAATCATGAATTGTGATGTAGGACCAAGGAAGCTCTTCTGTTACTGGGAAATCAGCCTGGGCCAGGAAAGGCACTCTGTGTGTGCTCTGGGACATTCTTGTTCATTATTCCTTCCCAAAGGAATTGAAGGAGGCATCAAACGCAGGTCCATTCAGCCCTGCCTCGTGTTTTCTCGCCAGAAGCAAAGTCTCAAAAGTCTCAACTAATGGCACCATTGGGAGATGGTAATTGACAGCGAGGAGAGACTTCAGAGTGGCTAAGGCCATGGCTAGACCTACCCGGTCTAGCGTGATGGAGGGGGTATGATCTTGCAATATGGTTATCGCAAGATCTCCCCCTCTGTCCACATGTGGCGCACGACGTCTTAGGAGGAAGAGGACATTGCGGCTGCCGTTTTGTTTTTATTTTTAAAGGAAATGGAGCACACAAGTGCTCGTGTGCAAAAGGTCTAGCTCCTGCCTATCTCTCCTCTCTCCTCTCACACTATTCCCCCGCTCGTGCTCTCCGCTCCTCTGATGCCATGCTTCTCGCCTGCCCAAGGACCTCCACTTCCCTTACTCGGCTTCGTCCTTTTTCTTCTGCTGCCCCTTACGCCTGGAACGCTCTTCCAGAACACTTGAGAACTACCAACTCAATCACTGCTTTTAAAACTCAGCTAAAAACTTTTCTTTTCCCTATAGCTTTTAAATATTGAGTTTGTTCTGACTCTATACTGTTAGCTTCACCCTACCTGGTGCCTGTTTACACTTCCCTGTGCCTGTTTGCATTCTCTTTCCCTCCTTATTGTTTACTGCAACTTTGTTAGATTGTAAGCCTATGCGGCAGGGTCTTGCTATTTACTGTGTATAATCTGTACAGCACCATGTACATTGATGGTGCTATATAAATAAATAATAATAATAATAATAATTAAAAATAAAAAAATTCCCACTCACTCCACCCCACCCCTGATGGGGTGCTCCTCAGGAGCTCTGTACCCCATGCCCGGCTCCTGGCTCCTCGTGGTTATTCGCGAGGAGCTGGGACAAACCACGATGCCCACCCACACATTCCATGGTCTCAGGATCATCCTGAGAATGTGGAAAAAGCAGGCTAAAAGGGTAGGGCGATATCCCGGGGAAGGGGAGGGATCATTCCTCCCTGCTCCCAGGATGCCCTCTGCGTCATGTGGATGCACAGGGACAATCCCCAGGATATCGCCCTGTCTAGCTATGCCTGAAGATTCATAGAATGATTTACAGAGGCCAGGCTCAGAGTTCATCCTCCCCACCCCTGGGAAAGCAGTCTTTTTCAGAGGGGGAGGGAGTATCAGAAATGGCAGATCCCAGTGTCTGCCACAGGGTCAAGTGGGCAGACTTCAGAGGAGGTGGGAGGCGGTCTGCTAGGTTAGCCACTCACCAGATGTTTCAACTTGAAGTCCTGCCCTGAGAAATGGATTTGGTAAAAGCCTGCTAAATGGTTGGCAACTGCCTTTCTTTGTTAGACTAATTAAGCTTACAGGATTGCTCCTGGCAGCCACACTTCCTTCAGGTGTGAAGAGATGTGTATGTACTGAATAAAGCTTTTATGGACTGCACAGCAGACCTCTTTATTGTCTCTCATCTCAGCGGGAGGGCTTGGAATCACAACAACCACCCTACATGTTTGCTAGATGTTTGCCCATGTAGCCACAGCCGTTCAGAGTGTGATGGAAGGAGACTAGGGCAGGTATCATAAACTGCATACGGCAGCTTCTCCTGTCTCCTCCCCTCCCTCCCTGCCCCTTATCTCTGCACCCATGGTTCTGAATGCAGAGAGGTACCCAATGTGGTCTAGCTTTATGGTCAAGGTGGGAGCAAGGAGCATGGTTTACTGGCTCTGATGTCAGAGACTGTCATGGTTCTCAAAAACTACCCACCTTCTTGGGAGACAATAATGAGGCCTGCTAAGTAGGCATGTGCTCCGCTCCGATTAGAAGCGCAGAAGTAGGAGCGAATTGGCCTGCTCCGCCTTGCCCAGAGGCGGAGTAGAAGTGGACCGCGGACCCCTAGAAGCAAGGCGAAGAGAAGCGCCCATTTTCGGAGCGCTCCGGTTTCCGCGGTCCGATCCGATCGCCATCTTGAAACATTTCGCCCATAGGATTGCATTGCGGAAAAGAAAGGGGGATAACTGTGTTGGTTTTGAAGCTATCTTTCTGAAAATTCTTGTGCTTGGAGAGTCGTGGATGGGGGTCATTTTGAGACTACTCTCAGCTCTCTGCGTGCTGCGGTTTGTGTGCTAGATTTTTTTTAAAATCCGGCGGGAAAATACCTTTTCCGAAGGGCTGAGGGGCAGAGTCAACTCCTGGTCATGATCACATGATCCCAAAGTTGGAGGAGGGGATAGGCAAAACGGGTAACTTGGGATTCTGGGAAACTTCTCTTTCTTAGTCTGAACGGACTTTTCCCAGTGTTTTTTTAAAACAGTAGCCCCACCAAATGCACAAACACAACCTGAAATCATATACTAAGCCAATAATAAGAGAGCACTGCTACCCACCCTAACTTTGGGGAACAACTGAAAAGATGTGGTGCAAGGGGATGAGCTCCCCTAGGGCATGCCATGTGGATGTGCCCCCACTCTCTCCTGTACTTGGGGGGCTATCACAGCCCTCCAAAGAGAGTAACCCGGTGGAGCAATGCCTATCATGAGTTGAAGTGAGCCGTCTACTTCTCTTAGTGGTGGAGCAATGTCTTTCATGAGTTGAACTGACAGCGTTGCTTCTTAAAAGACTGGTCACTAGGACCAGTCAAATTGGCTGCTGCTTCCCCCTGCCCCGGGCACGTCCCCCTATTACTGGTAAAAGACAGATATAGCCTTTTTAAAAAAGTTATTCTTGTTGTTTATTCAGCAACACTGCTGCTTTTAATTCTACCCCTCCTTTGTTTATTTATTTATTTATTTATTTATTCCATTTTATATGCATTACTGGCTTATCCTTGGCTCACTTCCTTATGCCCCCAGAAATGTCTGCTGCCTGCCTGCCTTCCCTCCCTCCTCCCCTGCCCACCTCGCAGGGATGTTGTGTGTGTGTGGCTTTGACTCAGGGGAGAAGTCCTTCCTGCACTCAAGTTAGACTTTTGGAAGTTCCAAATCCATTTTTCAAGTGTGGAAGAAGATTTTGTAGGTTTATCTGTACTCCCCAATTCATGGCATGTTGGGATTTCCTTTGAAATGGCCCCATTGAGATGTCTGCATGTTTAAGCCCCGCCAAAAATCAGGGGATAATGGGACTGCCTTGAGTCTTGGTGTGCGTGTATCCCTGGATAAGCTATTATGGTGGCGAGTTTGAGATTTTTAACGTGCAAATTGACGGAGCTATGGAAAGGGGTGTGAATGAGGTGTTGGATTTTCATAAATTCCCCAAAAATCAGGGAATGATGGGATTGCCTTGAGTCTTGGTGTGCATGTGTATACCCCCATGAGGTGTCATGGTGCCAAACTTGAGGTTTCTAACTTTCACAGAAAAAAGCTGTATACTTTTTTAGCTCAATGCAAGTCTAGGGGGGGGGAAACGGAGCTCCGATCCGGATCTGGAGCTCCGAGCGGAGCGGAGCAGACATAGGCAGAGCGGGGGTGGGGCGGAGCAGGCCGATCCGCAAATTGCGGATCTGGAAGAGAAGTGGAGCGGGGGGTCCGTGCACACCCCTACTGCTAAGTTATCTACAAAGCTTTATTTAAGCAATAAACATCTCTTCCCACCTGAAGAGAGTCTAATCTCTTGGAACTTTCCCCTAGGCAAAACTATGCAAACTAAGCGAGACAATTGTCCGTTCAAAAAGAATGGAAAGCCTTTTCCTAAATTCAGAGAGACTAATTCTGAGGCAGCTTCTGACGGGATGCGAGCTGGGCTGACTTTCTCTCCCCTTCCTTCAGCTCCGCCCATTTTAGTCTGTAGCCTACTCTAGGATCGGCTAACCTTTCCATGTCCTCCCCCGTCAGAAGAATGTTGGCTTCCCACTGACGGTGTATTGTTTGCCCTTGACAAGATAAGCTCTGGAGAGGGTTCACTCCCAGCTGGTGAAGAGCCCGTGAGAGCTTCCTCCCCCACTGGTACGGGCTGGTCTGTGTCTGGCGCCGACTTCTCTACTTCAGAGTCTGATTTTGATTGATCACCTGAAACACCTTCTTCCAAACTAGGGGGAGCAGAACTAGACATGACAGAGACAGGAAACCAAAGAATCCTATGGTCCCATCCCCCTGGCACTGTCTAGGAGCCATAGGATTTCTCAATAAATGACCTTTGTTTTATCAAAGGGCAGCCCTTTGAAATTAATGTTGTTGTTGTTGTGTTGTTGTTTTAAAAAAATATTTAGTTTGGATCATGCCCAATGATAATATCAAGGAGTCATCATATCCATTTGGGATGGCTCCCAGAGTATCTTTGTCCATCTGCCGTTCCTTCTGTATTCTCAGTTAAATAAGTACAGAAGGGTGGGGGAAAGATCTCCAGAGAAATAAACAAAACCACAGAAGTGGCAGTGATATATTCCCCAGCTCACACACTTTGCAACCTCAATGGACTGAACACAAGGAAAGTTTTGATTTGTTTTCCCATGCAAAGAACTACTGGTGGTGGGTCTTTGGGCATAGATGATTCTGAGCAATTTTGGATGTCTTCTCTCAGAAGAAAATTGTCTCTAGCCATTAGTGTAAAATCCATTCCGTCTGCATTTTGCGAATTGTCAGGAACCTTTCGTTCACAGATTGTGGAGAAGGCTGGCATACCTAAAGGAAGGTGTGGGAGATGCAGCTAAAGGAAAGTCTGTTCCAGACAGGGAAGTCTTCTTTTCTTATTATTGATCAAAGGTGTAAAATGAGTAATTGTGATTTAGGGTCATAAAAGAGGTCTGGAGAGATGTTCGTTTGCTCATATCATTTTAATCATACTGAGAAATAGATCTCCAAGAGGAGAAACATATCACTGCAATTAATTTGGTAACTATAACCTCTCTTGGCTAACACTGAATTCTAAAATATTACAATTTTCTATCATGCATTTTAATTAGATTAAAGGTGTGTGTGTGTGTGTGTGTGTGTGTGTGTGTGTGTGTGTTCTTTAAAGCTATTAGGTTTAGGTTGCAATCCTACAGAGAGTGCTAGGGAGAGAGCATCTATTTCACAGAACAAATTGACTTCTTATTAAACATGCCCAGAATTGCACTTTGTTAAGCTACTTTGCTTGATTATACGTAGCAAAAAGTTATGTATAAATGGCTTATTCCTAAGCAAGATCAGTTTACGTCCAGTTATTAAATAGCACGAGTATATTCATTTATTTTCCTTTTGGACTTATATTTCATAAGAACTGTCTTTGCAACAAATTCAATCTCATATTATTGTAATCAGTATCCTTGAGGCTGCAATCTTATGCAGAGTTACCAGGGAGTAAGCTCCACTGAACACAGTGGGTCTTACTTATGAGTAAACATGCATAGGAGTCTACTGTTAACTCTTTCAATATTTTCAGTTGCCTTGGTGTTTGGATCTGTCATTGTCTTAGGATGTAGAAGCTGGAGAATGTGTCCTGTGAAATGTTAGAGCAAGAGACGTGAAGGTCGGTTTGGCAGAAAAATGGTGTGGGGGGGTCTTGTGGGGTTTTTTGTTTGTTTGTTTTAAGAGGGGGGTTGTGTGGAAAATTTGGAGGGGAGAAAGAGGCCATAGCTAGACAGGGCAATACTACAAATGAGAAAGATCTTGGAATTGTTGTAGATCACAAGCTGAATATGAGCCAACAGTGCGATATGGCTGCAAGAAAGGCAAATGCTATTTTGGGCTGCATTAATAGAAGTATAGCTTCCAAATCACGTGAGGTACTGGTTCCTCTCTATTCGGCCCTGGTTAGGTCTCATCTAGAGTATTGCGTCCAGTTCTGGGCTCCACAATTCAAGAAGGACGCAGACAAGCTGGAGCGTGTTCAGAAGAGGGCAGCCAGGATGATCAGAGGTCTAGAAACAAAGCCCTATGAAGAGAGACTGAAAGAACTGGGCATGTTTAGCCTGGAGAAGAGAAGATTGAGGGGAGACATGATAACACTCTTCAAATACTTAAAAGGTTGTCACACAGAGGAGGGCCAGGATCTCTTCTCGATTCTCCCAGAGTGCAGGACACGGAATAACGGGCTCAAGTTAAAGGAAGCCAGATTCCGGCTGGACATCAGGAAAAACTTCCTGACTGTTAGAGCAGTGCGACAGTGGAATCAGCTACCTAGGGAGGTTGTGGGCTCTCCCACACTAGAGGCATTCAAGAGGCAGCTGGACAACCATCTGTCAGGGATGCTTTAGGGTGGATTCCTGCATTGAGCAGGGGGTTGGACTCGATGGCCTTGTAGGCCCCTTCCAACTCTGCTATTCTATGATTCTATGATTCTAGGGCGATATCCTGGTGTTCACCCAGGGATCGTTACTGTGCATTCACATGACGCACAGGGCATCCCAGGAACAGGGACGGATGATCTCTTCCTTGGCCCAGAATATTGCTTTACAGTTGTAGCCTGCATTTTCCAGTCTCAGGCTGATCCCAAGTAACCATGAGGAGCCGGGGTGGGGTGGGGGGAGCGGGGGAAATTAGGTTTTTTTAAAAAAAAAAAATACTTACAATTTGCGCACAAGTACTCATGCGCACCATCCCCTTTAACAAAAAACAAAAACAAAATGGTGAGAGCTAGGTCACGTACCACGTGTGAACCAGAGTGACGTTCTCACAATCAAAAAATCACAGGATCGCCTCCCTCCGACCCCCCTCGTCTAGCTGAGGCCAATGTTTTCCTTTGCTTTTTAAAAAGCCATGCCCCCCACCATTTTCTCTCCAAGTTTTCACATCCGTAATAGTTTTACTGCTTTAACATTATATAATGTTTTAACTTGGTTTATGGTTTAATTTGTTTTTAGCTGTGTATATTTACTGTTTTATACTGTATGCTTTTATCTGTATGCCGCCCTGAGATCTTATTGATATAGGGTGGGATATAAATGATTTAAATAAAATAAATAAATAAATAAATAACCCAGCCAGGCATGAGAGGGTCTGGTAAAGATTGCCCAAGAATACCAGTCTTGCCCAGTATCCAGTGTTCTAAGCCAATAGGTTGGGGAGGAGCTTCAGATGGCAGAATTCGATTCAGGGTCAACACTGTCTTCCAGTTAGTCATGATTCTTGAGCCATTCTTGGGGCCACAGAGATCCTGAGTTCTGTCACTTCCAGACACAGAAAGTCAAAAAAGAGCAGCGAACAGCTTCTGATATATTCTACCTTTTGACCCAAAAGCACTGGGATGGGGAAGTAAATAGGACAACCTTGGCAAAATCATGGCTAGAGCTGTCAGTCACAAGGCTACACTCTCCCTCACCGAGGGATGTGCAAATCAGGAAAAACCCAGGCTTGCCAAAATTCTCCAAATTTCATCTCAAAGGTGGTTATGACTTGAGGCCGTATCAGATTGGGGTTTTTGTTTTCCATATGAATTTTCATTCATATTTTTCCAAATGTACACATCCGTTGTGCACATCTTTGAAATATATGCATTCCTTGAAATATATACATTGATTAATGCACATTTGTGTACATGTTTCAAAAGTATGCATTTTTTTTTCATGAGCATTGTTTAAAGGTACACATGCTGTCAAATGCATTGGAAGCGGGGAGGTGTCCATAAATCATATTGCAAGCTTGGAAATATAAAGAATTTGACCACAGATTGTGTCTGAGTCTGTGTTTGGTTTGGAAGTTGCAAATCTAAGGAAATCTAAATCAAAAATGAACTGAAAGGAATATATCACACATCCTTACCCTCCTCCTTCTCCTCCTCCTGATGTTTTCCATTTCAGGAGAGTTTGAAGATTGGGTGAAAAAGAAAAAGAAATCATAGACTGCCAAATCTCAGAGGTGGTTCTAAAGCCTCAGAACCTGCCAGTCTCACCTCAGATTTCTTTGGACCCGAACCTCTTCAGATTCAGAAGCAGCCTAAATATCTCCAAACTGTGGCTGTTCACCCCAAATTCATGCCTCATCTGTGGCTTCTGCACAGCCCTCATAGATAATTCCACAGATGCAATCCCGTTTTCATGGTGGGGAAAGCTGCAGCTGTTAACCCTCAGTATTGCCAGGCTATTGGGTGGCATAAAATGAAATAAATAAATAAAAATCAACCAATCAATCTCAGGGGTGAATTGGGTGTTGAGGCAGGAAGACACCTTAATAGAGATCCTAGTCTTGAGCTTGCTGGACCAATGGACATCAAGGGCAAGGGTGGGGAGCCTCTTTTAGCCCATGAGCCAAATTCAATTTCAGACAAGCTCTCAGGAGCAGCATTCCAGGGGTGGATGAGGCCAAAGACAAAAGAGGTGGACCCAAAATTACACCCACACCCCCCCAAAAAGAACCAACCCTAAAAGTTGTAGTACATTGTAGCTTAAAGAACTTGGTGCCAGTAACTAAATCTTAGGTGAGGAATTTCTAGCACAGGTAACAACCTAAAAGTGATCAGTGGTTGGGAGAAAGAGGCTGAACGTGAACGGAACCTCAGGAGGACCAAATCCGGTCCCCAGACTTGTGGTTGCCCACCCTTGGTCTAGGGGAATCCCCAATGCCGTAGCATTCTCAAAGACAGCAACCAGTTCTGTTTGTGCATCGTTCAGACTCTCACCCCAGACTGCCCACACAGACACCTCTGCTGCAACAGATTCGCTTGGACCAACGTGGGCAGCTTGCGGACCTCCAGATATTGTCAGGCTGTCACTCGCATCAGCCCTTGCCAGCATAGACAATGGTGAGAGATGGTCGATGCTGCAGCCCAACAACATCTGAAGGGCTGCATGTTCTCCATCCCTGCCTAAGGGGTAGGAGATAATGTGGGGGAAGAGGTCATTTGCTGGCCCATAAGAGCCACTGACCTAACACAGTAGGGACTGGCCTAGCTAAACATGTTCGAACAGATTGTGTTGTAGGCCAGAACATCTTGGGGGCCGCCCCAGCTGCCCATGCCTGGCCGACACTAATAGAAGTTGATCCAGTGACTTTATGACTTCTTTTATACTTTGGTACCCTTATGGTGGCAACAGGCTATTCCAACTTAGCAAATTAGTCATACATAATGCAGAACGTAATGACTTTGATCATTCTCTCCTCTCCCTGTGCCATATGTTACCCTGTTTCCTTTGCCAAAGTGGCTCCGACCCTTAGATCTCATCTCTAGTCAACTTCACGCTTCCTCATTATCAACTCTACAAGGCTCCAAGGTTGTCCCTGGCAACTCAAGAGAGGAGGAGAACTTCCCCTGTGAAAGAGAAACTCCTGTGGGGTCTCTAAAACAAGCCACCTGTCTTGTAACAGCCTACAGGTGTCCTGGGAAAGCATTCACCACTTAGAACAGTTTTTCAAGTGATGCTTTATTCTCTCAGGATGGTTCACTTGGGAGTAATGTTAATGCAAGATCAGAGAAATCCGAGCGGAAGAGAGCCAATTTGAAATCAAGTTGGCATCCTAGCCAAATGTAGGTTAACTTTTGTATTTGAATTACAGATTCAGCTTATGCAAAAGCTGATTTCAGTATCAGCTGTGCAAATGGCCTTAAGGGGTTGCTTGGAATTCTATAGCCTCCCATTTTGTTTATTTATTCTTTGGAGATGGGTTGGAAATGTATCCATTGTGTATTTATTGAATGAATGCATTGCTTGGTCATGTTTCAAGACTGCAGTCTTGAAATGCCACCTCAATATGTGCATGTATCTTGTGCATAGATCCCACAGGAGATACACATTGGATGCGTCCAAAACTTTCTCAATCCTGGAGTAGTGGAACAAAGAGCAGAGCAAACCAAGTAATGGCACAGAACAGAAAAATCCATTTAACAGCCAGCTCAAAACCAATTTATTTATTTAATGGATTTATATACCACTTTCAGTACCTAAAATAATAATAATAATAATAATTCACTTCAGCCGTAATGGGGGTTGTCTCTGGAACAATCTCAGTTTTAAACTTCTGTGGAAGGAGGAAACAGGAGCGTTCTGTTGGGCGGCGAGGAAACCAAAGATGCCAGGATATGATTTATCTGAGGAGCCTTATGACAAAGGTGAAAGAAGGAAGTGCAAAAGCCGGGTTGCAGTTAAACCTCAAAAAAACCAAGATTATGGCAACCAGCTTGATTGATAACTGGCAAATAGAGGGAGAAAACGTGGAGGCAGTGACTTTGTATTTCTGGGCGCAAAGATTACTGCAGACGCTGACTGCAGCCAGGAAATCAGAAGACGTTTACTTCTTGGGAGGAGAGCAATGACAAATCTTGATAAAATAGTTAAGAGCAGAGACACCACACTGACAACAAAGGTCCGCATAGTTAAAGCAATGGTATTCCCCGTAGTAACCTATGGCTGCGAGAGCTGGACCATAAGGAAAGCTGAGCGAACGAAGATAGATGCTTTTGAACTGTGGTGTTGGAGGAAAATGCTGAGAGTGCCTTGGACTGCAAGAAGATCAAACCAGTCCATACTCCAGGAGATAAAGCCAGACTGCTCACTTGAGGGAATGGTATTAAAGGCAAAACTGAATTGGCCACATCATGAGAAGACAGGACACCCTGGAGAAGAGGCTGATGCTAGGGAAAGTGGAAGGCAAAAGGAAGAGGGGCCGACCAAGGGCAAGATGGATGGATGATATTCTGGAGGTGACAGACTTGACCTTGGGGGAGCTGGGGGTGGCAACGGCCGACAGAAAGCTCTGGCGTGGGCTGGTCCATGAAGTCACAAAGAGTCGGAAACGACTGAACGAATAAACAACAACAACAAGTCTCCACTCTCCGACTTCTGCGAGTGCCCTCGCTAGATGGGCTGAAAAGCCTGTACCTTTGCGCCATTCATCTTTACACCTCTCCTGCACCTAATAATAATAATAATAATAATAATAATAATAATAATAATAATAACAATAACAACAACAACAACAACAACTTTAAGGTGTTTACAAAGCAAGGATTTAAATATATCGTAATAAATACATAAATGTTCATATAACACATTTATAAAAACATTAAAAACCAAATATTCAGATCACCATTATTAGCAAACAAACTGGGCAGCACAATCAATGAGGGAAGGTTGAAGGAAGGAGATGGGCTTTTAACTGATGCCTCCCAAATACCGGGGATAGGACATTCTGTAAGGTGGGTGCCACCATGGAGAAGGCCCTGACATATGTTTAGATGGGCCAGCCATTAACTCTGTTTAGAAATACCCTCAGCATCAAGTCGTCTTTCAGCACCTTTCTTGGCCCCATTTTGCTCTCTTCATGTTTGTTTGCTTGCTTGCTTGTTTTGTTTCATCTCCTTTTGCACAAGGTTGGCACTGCCTGCTCCCCAGAGACCAAAAGGAAGAAAGAGTTTTTCATACCACCTCTGCTAAATATGCAGCTGATTCCTATTTCATTCTGGGCACTCACCACCATATTCTTCCTCATCGGTCTGGCCTTAAATAACTACATTCTCTTCATCAACATGTACCGCAAAGAGAGGAGGGTCAGCACTACATGGTCACTCAGTCTGGCCTTTACACACGTTGTCTTTCTTTTGCTCCTGCCCGTCGGGCTGGTCCTGTTCTCTGAGGTCCAGTTGAAGCTGAGTAGCATCAGTACTGCACTCCACTTGATCTCCAGGGCTTTCTTCCTGGCAGCCATGACCATCAGCTGCAAACTCTCTGTGACCTTCCCCACATGGCTTGAGAAGTCCTGTTCCTTCCCGGTGGTTTCTATCATAGCTCTGGCCATCTGGGTCCTGACCATTGGCTTCAGCATACGGTATCACGGCACGGTGGGGATGTTTGAGCTCTTTTACCACCTCAAAGTCAACTGTTACGAAACTAGCATGACATCTGCTATCCTCAATCCTCTCCTGGCCTGGCTCCTGTGCTTTCTGGCTTTGATCATCTGCATAAGAGGACTGGCGTGCTCCATGAAGCTCTTCAAATGCCCCTTTGCCTTGGTCCTAACGTTTTGTCCAGTGCTGGCTCCCATATCACATTCTCTTCCTTCTGCCGATATGGCCAGAAACCCCAGACAACTGCTATGCAAAGTGTGGCTGCAATTAACATAAGCGATGCAAATCTCTGCCATAATTTGCACAACTTGCGGGTGCAAGGTATGCAGATTTTCAGCCGCAATTCGCACAAATGATGCAAATCGCAGCCGAAATTCGTGTAACGTGTGCAAATTGTGGACACGATTTGCGTAAATGACATTTTTACAAGGAACCCTGCCCCTTCCGACCATGAACGTTCCCAGGTTTCAGGAACACATCTTTGGCTCACTAGCCAGAGGCATATATCAGTGGAGGCTGGTGGCTCTGAAGTCAGTGGGGCTGTGAATCTGCTCCAGGTTTCAGTCAAAACCAATCAGAACTCTAAAGGAGCTAAGGTGGACTTTGGGTGGGCCCTTTAGGGTTCTGACTGGCTCAATTTTGCACACCTGAGTGTTATCCCCTTTAAACATGATTAGGATTTCATGGGATTGTTCAGCATGTTTATATAGTGTATTTTCAGTGGTTTCATTTTGTAAACTGCCTCTGAGCTTTGCAATAAGGTCAGTAGAAATCTAGAAATAATGTTTTGTTTTAAGGGGGAAATGAAACAATACCACGGGGAGCAGAACTCCTTTGCCTTCCAGATCATGTTCCTGGAGGTGTACAAAGCCTCCCTAAACCATGCAGTTATGGGAGGGCACAGGCTTCCCAGAGTAGCTGCTTATGTGCAAAAAGTAGGCGAGGGTTTGTCGTGGAATCTCAGCTCGCATATCAATGCAGAAGAATTGATTTCCTGCAGGGAGGAGGTCGTGTCTTCAGGTAAACAAGGTCATTGGTGGGAGACAAGGCAGGAGCCATTTAGCACATCAAACAGTTCTGAGTGAGAGCTGAAGTTGGGATGCCAGTCCGTTGCTGTCCACTGAAATTGACGTAGAGAGGTGGGATCTCTTTTTAATCCATCTGATTCACAAGCCAGAGGTGTTGTGGACTGAAGTAGCAACGTGCTCCTACTGCTAACCTAAGCAAGCGTGGGTCCATCGCGTCAGCCGCAGTTTTGCTCACGTCTACTTGCTTTGCTGGTCATTCGGTGAGATCGCCACCTCTTCAGAGCTCACTAGCATCACCAGCTCGCACGGAAGTCGCTCCGAACATATTGCGTCCTTTGTCTGCATCATTCTCTTGGAATGATGCCACAGCAGCAGCTCTCTCTCTCGCTCCCTCAATCACATTTGCAATAATCTCCTGCCGCGTTTAGCCAATTTGGAGGGTGAATGTAAATGGTGTGTGTAATACTCAAAGCAACTTTGCCCCCTGCCCACTGCACCCTTCCAGATGGGTCTGTGAGAAAAAAAATATAGACCCAAAGCAAAAGGATGAATTTTATCCACTGGGTCCCCCAGGGCTGCTCTGAACCAAAAGCCACATTCTGCATTGAGCTAATGACAGAAAGCCAAGAGGGAAAGTGGCCATGATCATTGCGTCATGCTAGCTCGATCTTGCTCTTGCCCTCGTGGCAAACGGCAGATTAGAGCTGTGTGGTCTCACCTGCAGGGATCTGACGTGCAGAGAAGCACCTTACAACGTGGGTTGCCACAATTACCCCATCCGAGAGGGCTGAGTAGAAAACTCATGACTGTTGTTGCTGAGAAAATGCAACCCTCCAGGCTACTGTGAGAATTGCAGCTAAACTCAGAGGGAACGGGATATCCAAGCCTCTCATAGGCGGCGTGCACAGCACATTTCATTAGAGTGTGCACCCAGAGAATTGTATTTTATTTTACTTTTATGTTTTTAAAGGCTTGGGACCACAATACCTGACGGAACACCTCTTCCTACATGAACCTACCCGTACACTGCGCTCAACATCTAAGGTCCTCCTCTGAGTGCCTACCCCGAGGGAAGCTCGGAGGAAGGCAATGAGGGAGAGGGCCTTTTCAGTGGTGGCCCCTCAATTATGGAATGATCTCCCCGATGAGGCTCGCCTGGCGCCAGCGCTGTTATCTTTTCGGCGCCAGGTCAAGACTTTTCTCTTGTCCCAGGCATTTAACAGTGTTTAACAACATATGCTAAGTTTGTTTGTTTTTTAATAGACCCCATAATTGTTGTTGTTTACATGGATACTGTTGTTTTATACTGTTTTTTTAATATATATTTTGATGGTTTTAAATTTTGTATATTGTATACTTGTATACTGTTTTTAATGTTCACTGTTTTTAACATTTGTAAACCGCCCAGAGAGCTTCAGCTCATTTGGAAGGAAAGGAACCTCTCGTGCAAGCACTGAGTCATTACTGACTCTTGGAGGGACACCAGCTTTCGCTGACGTTTTCTTGGCAGGCCTTATAGCGGGGTGGTTTGCCGTTGCCTTCCCCGGCCGTGATTACCTTTCCCCCAGCTAGCTGGGTACTCATTTTACCGACCTCGGGAGGATGGAAGGCTGAGTCGACCCGAGCTGGCTGCCTGAGAACCAGCTTCCGCTGGGATCGAACTCAGGCCATGGGGAGAGTTTCAGCTACAGAAACTGCTGCTTTACTGCTCTGCGCCACACAAGGCTCACATCAGCTCATTTACTCAATCATAAAGAACATTTTTAATTCATTTATTTATCAAACACTGTAGACACTGATGTCCTGCTCCACGTTCAGCTTGCCTAACTACAGGAGAGCCACTGCAGGTCAAGGGGAGGGGGAACGAGGAGACGCTCCTCAAGACCCAGCACTGGCGTCTTTGAGGTGTGGCTCCCAGCAAAGAGGCTTCCAGCAGAGTGATTTCTTTTCGCTCCTGCTCCCAGGAGCAATGGTGTGCTTTGGAGCAGTCAGAAGACCATTCTCACTGCGTCTGGATCCCCCTCTGGATTCCTACTCAGTGGCCCCCTCAATTCAATACTTATTGCTTGAGATATTAGGGTGTGCCTGGGCACACCCAGCACACCCCTTGCGCATGCCTATGATGTTCCTGCTAATGAAAAGGTTTTGGGGCTGTGTCCCTGCGAGCCCTGACTTCACTACACCACTCTACAAAAGTAAGTACAATGTATCAATTGGTAATAATAATAATAATAATAATAATAATAATAATAATAATAATAATAATATATTTCTTACCCGCCTCTCCATTTTGATTGAGGCAGGGAACAACAGTAAATATAAAATACATAAAACTGAATTCAAAATAATATACATTGTTAAAACATCCTAAAAACATCCTAAAATTCCACTGGATAGTCCTGCCAGAAGAGATCAGTCTTTATAGCTTTCTTGAATGCTAATAAACTGTTAAGTTGATGAGTTTCCTCTGGCAGACCATTCCACAGTCTGGGAGCAGCAGAAGAGAAGGTCCTCTGGGTAACAGTTGTCAGCCTAACTTTGACTGACTGAAGTAGATTCTTCCCAGAGGACCTGAGTATGCGGGGCGGTTTATACAGAAGAAGGCGATCCTGTAGGTAGCCTGGACCCAAACCATGTAGGGCTTTAAAGGTGATAACCAAAACTTTATACTTCACCTGGAAACTAGTTGGCAGCCAGTGAAATGATTTTAAAACTGGTGTAATGTGGTCCCCCCTAGGTGTACCAGTGACCAGCCTGGCTGCCATATTTTGAACTAGTTGAAGTTTCCGGACTAGGCACAAAGGTAGCCCTATGGAGAGCGCATTGCAGAAGTCGAGCCTCGAAGTTATCAGTGCGTGCACTACCATCTTTAGGTCTTCCAACTCTAGGAAGGGGCACAGCTGGCATATCAGCCGAAGCTGATAGTAGGCACTCCTGGCTGTCACATCCATCTGGGCTGTCATTTGGAGCGATGGATCCAGAAGCACCCCAAAGCTGCAAACTCAGTCTTTCAGAAGGAGTGTAACCCCATCCAGAACTGGTTGACACTAGGGATGTGCTCCGCTCCGAATAGGAGCGTAGAAGCAGTAGCGGATTGGCCTGCTCCGCCTTACCCAGAGGCGGAGTAGGAGCGGACCGCGGACCCCCTAGAAGCAAGGCGAAGAGAAGCGGCCATTTTTCGGAGCTCCGAGTTCAGGCGGAGCGCTCCGGTCGCCATCTTGAAAACATTTCGCCATAGGATTGCATTGCGGCAAATAATCGCGCATAACTACGTTGTTTTTGAAGCTATCATTCTGAAAATTCTTGTGCACAGAGAGTCGTGGATGGGGGTCATTTTGAGACCACTCTCACCTCTCTGCATCGTACGGGTCGCGGGCTATATTTTTGTGAAAATCGGGTCAACCGCGCGGCTCAAACTGCGTTTTCGGCTTTTCGCCCATAGGATTGCATTGAGGGAAAGAATCGGGGATAACTGGGGGGGGGTTTAAGCTATCATTCTGAAAATTCTTGTGCACAGAGAGTCGTGGATGGGGGTCATTTTGAGACCACTCTCAACTTTCTGCATCGTACGGGTCGCGGGCTAGAATTTTTTAAAAAATCGGCGGGAAAAATACCTTTTTCAAAGGGCTGAGGGGCAGAGTCAGCTCCCGGTCATGATGATCCCAAAGTTGGAGGAGGGCATAGGCAAAACAGGTAACTTGGGATTCTGGGAAACTTCTCTTTCTTCATCTGAACGGGCTTTTCCCCGTGTTTTTTAACACACCTCGCAGGGATGTTGTGTGTGGGGTGCCCGATTTTCAAAAATTCGCCAAAAATCAGGGGATGATGGGATTGCTTTGAAACTTGGCGTGCGTGTGTATATCCCCATGAGGTGTCATGGTGCCAAACATGAGGTTTCTAACTTGAACAGAAAAAAAGTTGTATAATTTTTTAGCTTTCAATGCAAGCCTATGGGGGGGGGAAACGGAGCTCCGGATCCGGATCTCCGGGTGGAGCGGAGCGGAAGTGGGCGGAGCGGGGGCGGGGCGGAGCGGCCCGATCCGAAAAATGGCGGATCTGCAAGTGAAGCGGAGCGGGGGGTCCGTGCACACCCCTAGTTGACACATCTCCAAACCCAGGTTGTGGCCTTTGGCAGCATGCACCTCCATCTTGTCTGGATTCAGCTTCAGTTTGTTTTTCCTCATCCAGCCCATTACCACCTCTAAGCATTCATTCAGAGGAGACACACTATCCTTAGCTGACACTGTTGTCGAAGGCATGGAGAAATACATTTGGGTGTCATCAGCATACTGATAGCACCCTGCCCCATGCCTCTGGATGATCTCTCCCAGCGGTTTCGTGTAAATATTAAATAGCATTGGGGAAAGGATGGCACCTTGTGGTACACCACACAGCAGCTCCTTCTTTGAGGAGTGAACATCACCATCTGGAACCTGCCCGAGAGGCAGGACCAGAACCACTGAAGCACAGTGCCCCCGATTCCCAATCCCCTCACGTGATCCAGAAGGATACCATGGTCAATGGTATCAAAAGCCACTGAGACGTCCAAAGGTACTAGCAGGGACACACTCCCCCTGTCAATACTCAGCTGTAGATCAACTGCTAAAGTGACCATGGCGGTCTCAACTCCGTATCCTGCTCTAAAGCTGGTTTGAAATGGGTCTAGAAAATCTGTGTCATCCAAAACTGCTTGGAGTTGGTTTGCAACCGCTCTCTTGATCACCTTGTCCAAAAATGGAAGATTTGATATTGGTCTATAGTTATTAAGGTCCAGGGGATCCAGATTTAGTTTTTAAAACTGTGGGGGATGGGCTAACGCAGAGTAAATTAGTAAAGCAGAGAGCATCAAACCTTCAGGATGTGAACTGGTGGGTGCAGGAAGGCTCTGATATGACATTACAGCAAGACAATTGGAGCATTACAAGAATGCTCCTGATTTCATTTGTATTGATTTCATGTTGAAGGCAATGTGAGAGCTACAGGAAACCAAGATAAACTCCAACCGTTTCATCTCATGTGCCGTTTGAACAGCTGGAGAGATCAGAGACACTGATGAGATGGGCAGATGGATAAGTACCAAGCTGTGTTAAAATGCGCTTGCTAGCGGGATGTGGACCCATGATTCATGGGAACAGGAAGGAGGGATGGTGGAGCAGGGGGGAAATGACACAAAATCAGCATTCAGGACCCTGAGGGACCACCAAGGCCCCAAATCTGCTCCAATTGCAGGCATGCAATCTCATAACTCAAGCCCCTGAAAATGTTCACACTCCATCTAACTACGAGCTGCCTAGTGTTATGATAAGCACTGCATACTCTCGACTTATCAATATTTCACAGTTCAATCTGTGAAACTGTAGATTAAATTATTTTTTTAAAAAAACATGCATTCTAACCAGTTGGAATGTTTATGAATATTCCATAGCCCATCAGTGCTATCGTGTGGCGCAGAGCGGTAAAGTAGCAGTTTCTGCAGCTGAAACTCTCCCCACAGCCTGAGTTCGATCCCAGCGGAAGCTGGTTTCAGGCAGCCAGCTCAGGTTGACTCAGCCTTCCATCCTCCCAAGGTCGGTAAAATGAGTACCCAGTTAGCTGGGGGAAAGGTAATCATGGCCGGGAAGGCAACGGCAAACCACACCGCTATAGGGCCTGCCAAGAAAACGTCAGCAAAAGCTGGCATCCCTCCAAGAGTCAGTAATGACTCAGTGCTTGCACGAGAGGTTCCTTTCCTTTCCAAACTTGTGACAAGGAGACTGTGCTAGCCCAACTCCTTCCATTTTCATTTCTGTGGCACTCTATTCATTGAGGGTGATTTTCTGACGGGGGAAGCCTCCTCCATTCATGGAGGCTCATCACATGATTTTGAGCACTGATTTTGCAGCATGGACCGTTTCCATGGACAGAGGAGGCTCTCCCCTTCTGAAAGGTGTGCTCCATATGTAGAGAATGTGATGGCAATACTTAAGGAAGGGTGGGACTAACATACTCCCCTTCTTGCATGTTTACTAACAGAACACCTGAAGGGGGCTACGCGTACAGAGGCATTTTGACATAGCAGCTGGACAGTCTTGTGATGTGTATTGAGTGGCAGTGAATTAATTATTCAGAATCATAACCCCAATCCTGCATTTTAATGGAGAGGGGTGAAACGAAAACCTTTAACGTGTATCTCTGCATTACAAGGAAAGAAAGGAAAGGAACCTCTCGTGCAAGCACTGAGTCATTACTGACTCTTGGAGGGACGCCAGCTTTCGCTGATGTTTTCTTGGCAGGCCTTATAGCGGGGTGGTTTGCCGTTGCCTTCCCCGGCCGTGATTACCTTTCCCCCAGCTAACTGGGTACTCATTTTACCGACCTCAGGAGGATGGAAGGCTGAGTCGACCCGAGCTGGCTGCCTGAGAACCAGCTTCCGCTGGGATTGAACTCAGGCCGTGGGGAGAGTTTCGGCTGCAGAAACTGCTGCTTTACTGCTCTGCGCCACACGAGGCATTACAAATGTGTGCTAATTTTGCACCACTTTAACTGTCTATCACTTCACACAAAGTCTTCTGGGAGCTGTGATTTGGTGAGGGTGCCCAGAATGCTCTGCTAAAGGTATGTAATGCCCACATGACACACATGCATGCATGTTCACATGCACGAGAGCTAGGGATCCCAGCAAATCATGCTTCAGCCAGTTTAAGTCTGTACCCACAGAAACAAATCTGAGTTTATAGGAGAACAAAGCTCACTAAGGCTTGCAATCCCATATTCAGCTACCTGGAGGTAAACTCCATTGAATGCAATGAAACTTGCTTCTGAGTCAAGAGGTGTCTAGGATTACACTGTCAGGCAGAAAAGAAAAGTACCATCCCTAGAATATAATTTCACACTGAAATCAAAGGCACGTCCTTCTAGATAAACCTGCTTAGAAATGGGCTGCAATTTGTTTGCATATTAATCTGTATGTAGAAACTGTCTTGATGACGTCTCAGTCAAAATGCAATATTTTGATTTTCTGAGCTCTAAATGGGCTGCCTTTTGAAACTGGATTTCAGCTGGATTAAGAGAAAGAAAGTGTGTTGCTGGCCTGTTTCTGGAAGTGATTCAAAGTATTGGTGATCAGCATTAAGGGCCTTAATGGTATGGGACCTTGTCCCACCCAAGGGTTTCGACTTGAACACTTCCCCTCCATTGAGTTCTCTGGATACATTTTATTTGTCTATGGCACAAAGGTCGTTAAAATCACAACAATAAAACAAGTTGTCAAGAAACGAAAGGTCATATAAAAGCACCAGACTGGGAGAAGAGGCTAAGATTTTTTAAAATAATAATAATAATATAGCCCCTAGTGACAATAATAACAGAAGATTAAAGCAGGTAGTCCCTTCTGCAGTCTACGCCAGATTCCTTTAGAACATTTTGGGTGATTTTTTGAGCTGCTGCAGCAAACGTTGCAACCTTGATTGTATTCACTTTACTATAATCTGCTAACAGATCACAGATAATATCAGTGGTGGGCCAACCCGATCTCGCTATCAGAAGATCTCCCAGAAAGTGATCCTTAATATCTTTATACAAGGAGCAGTGTAACAAGTAATGTACTATGTCTTCTACCTCCCCTGCACCACAAATGCAAGTCCCCTGGGCATGGGGAACCCCTTTGTACTTCCCCTCCAAATAAGTTGTGGGCATCGTTTGGAAACAGAGGGCAGTAAAGACCTTTCAGAGAGCAAGGTTCTCAGAAAGAACTCCGTTGAGTTCTATTGAGACAGCACTATCACTACCTGCTGTTTCTTGGCTACTACCATTTTAAAGATGATTCTTTTTATACCGGGATTTCTAGAGGATTCTGCAGGAGACATCCTGGCTGCTCACGACATCATGAAATCAACCTGAAAAAATCGATGACTAACCAATCACAAGGGTGCAAAAAATCACTTGCTTAGAGGCGCCCCTAGTATTTGGAACTCTCTGCTTCAGAAGACCCATATGCCCACTTCTCCAGCAGTATACCAACTCTAGATGGAATGCTATCATCATCACCATCAACAACATCAACAACATCAACAGTAGCAGCAGCAGCAGCAACAACAACATAGCACAATAACAATAAAATATTGCCATGTGGAGTGCTCCTGCTCAGGGTTCCAGCTGGCAATGCCCTTTTGTACAATACTCTATTCCACACGTGCACACAACATTTTCCATTTTTCCCCCTCTTAGCTGTTAGTCAGCATTCCCTGGGCACTAAACATGATCAGTCATCGTTCAGCTGTTTTGGGGTTTCTCACCACCACCACTACTATCGTTACATTTTATTTTATTTCATTTTATTGGTGCTTCTGCAAGACTTGGGTTTTCCCTGCGTCTGCCGATACCTCTGCTTGTGCATTGATGGTGCCAGTTTGGCTACAAAATCATCCACACTCAGAGAAGGGAGTTCAATATTAGCATGTTGGATAACCATAAGAGCAGTTGTTGAAAGCCTTCCCCTGCCTGAGTTTCTCCAGTTGCTTTGGAATACTACAACCATCATCCTTGACTATCAGCCATGTTGGCTGGGGCTGATAGGAGTTGCAGTACAACACAGCTGGAGGGACCCAGATTGGGAAAACCTGGGATATAGGAGCCATCATCATTATCATCACCAGTGTTCCATTCTCTCAAGGGCAGTTCAGTCATAGATTAATTTCCTCCATGTGGTATGTTCCAACTGTTCCCATGGACTCACACAGAGGACCAAAGGTGTGCCTCAGCCCCCGCTGTAGATGCAGCTACCACCTCTCTCAGCAGTGATTGCCCTGATTGTGGTGGCCCGTTTTTTAAAAAGGCAGCAGAGAGATAGCTGAAGACAAGAATGATAAGAAAGGCAGGAAGGAACTGGACGGAGAGTTTGGTATAACGGCCCAGCAGGCTACTGAAAGAGAAGAACCGTGAAAGGCTTTGGCAAGCCAGAAGAAACAAGCCAGAGGAAAGAACTTAAAAGTAGGTGAGTAACATATCAAACCAGTTTTCTAACGTATGGGTTAAAGCAGCCTTCCCTAACCTGCTGCCCTTTGGATGTGTTGGACTACAAATCCCATGTCCCCCAGCCAGCACCAGGGAAACACCAGGTTGGGAAGGCTGGATTAAGGTGTTTGAGAAGGGGCAGGAAAGGAAGTAAACCCCCATGTGAAGTGTTCTGTGCACCCAAAATGTAAGCACATTGTGTATGTGTGTGTGTGGGGGGGGTGCTAGCTGGCCTGGGTCTGAGCCCATGCCATGGCTTATGGGCAGGATTTAGGGGGTTGTCAGCCAAGCAACTTGATTGCCTGGAGGTACCATGTTGGGGTGCTACTTAACTACCCTCTCACCAAGCTGGAATGCAATAGCACTCACCATAGTGGGTAAGGCAGTGACTAGGTGACCCATGTGCCTGCTCAGTCTGCTGTCCAGGTGCTAACTGTGGATAGGCTAATTCAAGGCCAGTGTGGTGTAGTGGCTAAAGTGTTGGACTGGGAGTTGGGAGATCTGGGTTCTAGTCCCCGTTTGGCCACGGAAGCTCACTGGGTGACTCTGGGCCAGTCACAGACTCACAGCCCAACCTACCTCACAAGGTTGTTGTTGTGAGGATAAAAGAGAGGAGGAGGATTATGGACACCGCCTTGGGTTCTTTGGGGGGGGGATTCAGAATTTACCAATTCATTTTATTCAGTCCGGTCATAACATAAGGAGTTTGTGTGGGTGTTCTGTTTTGTTTTAGATCAGACCCACAGAAAGGTAGACAGGGATTCTGAGAAGGAATGGATCCCTTCACCTCCTTTCCATATGATGATGACGTCCTCTACTGGAATGGAAGCCAGCCCGTGGGCCTTTCCTCAAATACTGCCCACATCTCATGGGTGATGAAAATGTTTTCCATGGCAATTTCCAGCATCACTTTGCTTCTGGGGACCACAGGCAATGGACTAGTTATCTTCCTCACTGGTTTCCGCATGAAGAAGACGGTTACCACCATATGGTATCTCAACTTGGCTGTGGCTGATTTCATTTTCGCCATCTGCCTCTCATCTGACATAACCTACGAGGCCCTGAATCACTGGACTCTAGGAAGGCTGATGTGCAAACTTGACACTGTGGTGCCCTTCCTCAACATGTTTGCCAGCGTCTTCTTCTTGACCGCCATCAGCGCTGACCGTTGCATTTCTGTGGTGCATCCAGTCTTGGCCTTGAACCACCGTACGCTCTGGCGGGCTTCCCTCATGGCTGTATTCATCTGGACAATGGCCTTGGTTCTCAGCTCCCCCTACTTCAGTTTCCGTGACACAGAACGCTCCTTCGATGATGTAATACTGTGCACCTACAACTTTGGTTCCGACGATGCTAGTCAGCTAACGACGCACCGTTCCATGGTGGCTACTGAATTTGTGCTTGGTTTTCTCATCCCCTTCAGTGTCATTCTGGCCTGCTACTGTGCCATTGTTGTTAAACTAAAAGGCAAGATCTTTGGTCGATTTGGAAGGTCCTTCAAAATCATAGTGGCAGTAGTGGTGGCCTTCTTCTGCTGCTGGTTCCCCTTCCACCTCTTCTCCATTCTCGAAATGTTGGATGACAGCCTGGAAATGAAAGACATCCTTGATATAGGTTTCCCATTGGCTAAAAGCCTGATCTGCCTCAACAGCTGCCTCAATCCCCTTTTATATGCCTTCATGGGGCCAGATTGCCGAATGACGAATTGGCAATCCCTCTTGTCAGCCTTCAAAGGGGCGTTCAGTGAGAACTGGGCCACAGCCTCTTTTTCCAGCCACAGAAACTCCAGTTCCACTTCGGGAATGGAGTCCAGCATGGTTTGATTAGTCTCTCCCCATGCTCCATAGGCCTATGTATATTCTGTGTTCCTTACCCCCCAAACAAATCAAAATTGTGCACCGAGCCAGATTTTGCAAACTAAATACTTGATGGACATCTCTGGGAGATGCAAGAAAGGGGTTTTTCAGTGGCTGCACCCAGACTATGGAACTCCCACCCGAAAGACATACATAACACCCACTGGGCCAGTTTGCACAGTCACAGAGGAGGAAATAAGCTACAGTGGCTTATTTCCCCCATCCTCCCATGTGTGTAGCATGCTGGGAGTGGGGGCGAATTAGCATAATGTCCCTTGGTAGGCAACCCCAGCAAGGGTGGATTGCTGCCATGGTTAACAAGCCACTCAGAACCCATTAGTTGGTTTTCATAGAATCATAGAATAACAGAGTTGGAAGGGGCCTACAAGGCCATCGAGTTCAACTCCCTGCTCAATGCAGGAATCCACCCTAAAGCATCCCTGACAGATGGTTGTCCAGTTGCCTCTTGAAGGCCTCTAGTGTGGGAGAGCCCACAACTTCCCTAGGTAACTGATTCCATTGCCGTACTGCTCTAACAGTCAGGAAGTTTTTCCTGATGTCCAGCTGGAATCTGACTTCTTGTAACTTGAGCCCGTTATTCTGTGTCCTGCACTCTGGGAGGATCGAGAAGAGATCCTGGCCCTCCTCTGTGTGACAAGCTTTCAAGTATTTGAAGAGTGCTATCATGTCTCCCCTCAATCTTCTCTTCTCCAGGCTAAACATGCCCAGTTCTTCCAGTCTCTCCTCACAGGGCTTTGTTTCCAGACCCCTGATCATCCTCGTTGCCCTCCTCTGAACACGCTCCAGCTTGTCTGCATCCTTCTTAACGTGTCGTGCCCAGAAATGGACACAATACTCTAGATGAGGCCTAACCAGGGCCTCATTTTATTGCTGTTTGAATTGTATTGTTACTGTTTTATTGTGCTTTTATCGTTCTTTATATCACACCATTTTTATGTGTTTTATTGCTGTATGCCACCTTGGGAGAACTTTTGCCCTAAAAGGCAGTTAAGAAATATTTTAAATAAATAAAAAACTAAATCTTTTCCTCCTCTGCAATTGTGCGAACCCGGGCACTCTGTTAACCGTCTATCAAGATGTAAGGACTTTTCGATTCCAGCAGGCCTTTCATTTGCCTGGTTGGTTGGTTTTATTCCAAGTGGTCTACTTTATCATGTTGCATTGTTGACTGACTTTCATCTATATATTACTGGCTCCGGTTTTCATCTGTTCTTCTTATCTTTTTTGTAATATTTCTATGTGATTTTATTTGTGTTTTTATGGATGTTAGCCACCTTGAGCACTAAGTATGGAAAAGACAGGATCAGTGGAGTCTGGTTGCTCCGGCATCAGTGGGGTGGTGAATCCGTATAGGGATTCAGTCAAAGCCAGTCAGAACTCCAAAGGAACCATCTAAGGTTCCCCATGGACATCAGAGCCACCAGCCTCCACTGGACAGGATACAAATATTTATTATTAATTCAAGCTGGACAGCCATCTGTCAGGGGAGCTTTAAAGTGGATTCTTGCTCTGAGCAGGGGGATGGACTTGATGGCCTTAGAGGACCCTTCCAGCTCAACTAATTACTTCATTAATGATGTCTTTTAGATATGCTATGCTGCTTCTGTTAGCTGGGTAAAGAGGTAAGGTACTAATTAATGAGCAGTGAAAATTCACTTCTGGAGTGTTGGGGAGTCTTATTTATGCGTGGGCTTTATAAATTCCGTTGTCAGACTCACACTGGAAAACTTATGGGTCAGGCCATGGCTTTCAGCTACTCAGGGGAATGGAACTGCAGCCAGTTGAAGCTGGGGTATTTAACACCACAGCCCAAAATCTCCCGGATCCTGGAAATCTGGTGACACCAGAGGTTCAATCTAAGGTGGGATGAAGAAATGTGTTCAATTGACATTTTAATGCAAACTTTACCTAATTTCACACGTTCGAACCAGTAAGCAAACCAAAACTCTGTTATCCTTTGAAAATTGCAGTTCTCCGAATCAAACATGTATATAAAAATGTGTATATTAGGGAGGGTAAGTGCACATGAAAATAGTGAAAATCATGTTAAAAATATATAGTATATTGCTTGCAGAGATGTGTATCTAAGGCAAAATTGTGAACAAAAAACCGCATGTGTAAAATGCACACATTTTAAAACAAATCTCAATGTATGGGATGAACTGACATTAAGACTGGGAAACTGAGAAGCTGAAATAGAGAGGTTCATCTAGATGAGTGCCAATGCTACCTACCATCTGATATAAAGCTCCCAGGTTTGTCACACACACACACACACCCTCTGTGTGTGTGTGTGTGATTGGGCAATTCTGCTTAGGAAAACTACACCTGACTGATGGATGTTTGCCCACCAGTTCTTAGGAACAGGGCATTGCCTTATACTGAGCAGAACATTGATTCTTCTGACTCAGTATTGTCTACACTGGCTGACACTCCCCACCCAAACTGGAGATGCTGGAAATTCAACCTGGGACCTTTTGCATGCAAAATATCGGCCTCAGCTAGACCTAGCGGTCTAGCGCGATGGAGAGGTGAAGATCTTGCAATGTTTTTTACCGCGAGATCTCCCCCTCTATTCACACGCAGCGCACGATGACCTCAGAGGGAGAGGCGTCGGCCTGCCATTTTTTTTTTTTAAAAAAAGAGAGAGACAGGAGCACAGGAGCGCTCGGGTGCAAAAGGTAAGTCCTTTTTTTAAAAAAAAAATCCCCACTCCCCTCACCCCACCCCCAATGGGCACAGAGCTCCTGAGGAGCTCTGTGCCACGTGTGCGGGTCCCGGCTCGTTGTGAGGAACTGCAAGGAGCTGGGACAAACCATGATGCCCAACCACATGTTCTGCGGTCTCGGGATCAGCCCGAGACCGCAGAAAACCAGGCCTAAAGTGGAGGGCAAGATCCTGGGGCAAGGGAGGGATCATCCCTTCCTGCTCCTGGGATGCCCTGTGCATCATGTGGATGCACAGGGATGATTCCAGGGATCGCCCCGGGATAAAGCCCCGTCTGGCTAAGGCCATGGGCTCCACTACTAAGCTGCAGCCCTTCCCTGCCTGCCTGTGTGCTAGCCGGTCATCTGCCTTCCATTCTGCTACCCAGTTGCCAACCCGCTATCCTGCCCATTTAAACATCAGGGTTTAAAACTTGCTTTTTTAAAATACACAGGGTGTAAGGAACTTGAGCATTCAAATTCTAAATTCCATGAGCAATTTTTGTTAGCTTAAGTAGGCTTTCCATTGCCAACTAGTTATACAAATAAGTCACACAATTTCAGAGCTCTTTGATGGATAATCGTTGATCTTGGAAAGATGACACTTATAGAGAGTGATAAACCAGTCCAGGTCCGGGCCCAATTCAAAGTGCTGGTATTGACATTTAAAGCCCTAAACGGTTTGGGGCCAGGTTATCTGAAGGAACGCCTCCTCCCATATGTACCTGCCCGGACCTTAAGATCATCTACAGGGGCCCTTCTCCGTGAGCCCCTGCCAAAGGAAGTGAGGCAGGTGGCTACTAGGAGGAGGGCTTTCTCCGCTGTGGCACCCCGGTTGTGGAATGAGCTCCCCAAAGAGGTCCGCCTGGCGCCTACACTGTACTGCTTTCGTCGCCAGCTGAAGACCTTTTTATTCACTCAGTATTTTAACACATAATTTTAACTTAAATTTAAATTTTACTGTTTTAACTCTGTATTTTAATCTTATATCAACTTTGCTGTGTGGTTTTATCCTGGTTGCGCTTTTTATACTGTATTTCTTAATTGTGTTTTAACCTGTTGGGTGTTTTATTGTGGTTTTAATTTTTGTGAACCGCCCAGAGAGCTTCGGCTATTGGGCGGTATAAAAATGTAATAAATAAATAAATAAATAAATAAATTTATGGTATAAATAAATGTGGAGACCTAGAAAAAATGGCAGATGTGGTAGTTTTTTTATTATTATTATTTGTAACGTATTTTTATGTCTAGCTTCTATTGATGTTATTACGCAGACAGCCGTTCACATTATTCACACAGCACTGCCCCTCACACACCTGCATTGTGTGGGGTATAAAATGGAGGCCAGGGCGCCAATGCAGCTGATGCTGTAACCACTTACAGTGGCAGCACAAAAAAGCCGGAAACATTTACTAAAAAAAAAAAAGAAGAAAGAAGAAGCTGCCATAAGAACATCAGAAGTGCCCTGATGCTGGATCAGACCAAGGGTCCATCTAGTCCAGCACTCTATTCACACAGGGGCCAACCAGCCATTGACCAGGGGTGAACAACCTTTGCTCTACCTATGAGAAATGGTGGGAGAATGTCTCCTTCCCCTGGAGAAATTTAGAAGAACTGCCCCCCCCCAATTTCTCTGCCCACGTATGGTGGAGAATTGTGAGCGGCCATTTGTGCACAGCTCTAACATCTACGCTAGGGTGACCAACTGTCAGGATTTCCCCGGATTTGTCCTGGTTTTTGTTCTTTCCATGGTGTCAGGGGGGATTTTCTATAATTTTCAATAATGTCCTGGAATGACACACCTTCCCCTTTAAGGCTGCCATTAGCATGGCAGGAGGGAATGACATGCTTTCTTGAGGCACATCATTCCCCCACCCCAAGCTCCAATTGAGGTCTTAAAGGGGAAAGTGGGGCATTCGTGGACATTATAGAAAAGGCCCCAATTGGAGTGGATGGTGGTGGTGCAGAATGAAATCCTTTCCCCTCCTCCACTCCAATCGGGTTCTTTAAGGTAGTGGGGGAATAACGTATTTTCTGCAGAACTCAGAAAGCTGCTTCCCCACACACACACTAGGTGTCCTCTTTTTTGGTTTCCCAAATATGGTCACCCTAATCTACGCATCCTACTTTTATTTACTGATGGACTTTTCTCTTCCAGCAAGCAGCAAAAGAGCTACTGATTGAGAAATAATGCTGTCATCCAAGCTTCACAGCTAAGCCACCATTCCAGTCGGAAGCAGCTGGATGTACAAAGACTATATTTCCTCATTTTCTTCCCCTTTCTTGCTCTAGAATTTCAACCTGTCCCTTCTGTTCACACCGAGTTTGCATGTTCATCTGGGTTACATCAGTTCTGTCAAACCTTTTGGAGAAGCCCTTCTTTCAGTCCCACCTTCTTCACGGGCACGCTTGGTGGGAACATGGGAGAGGGCCTTCTCGGTGGCTGCTCCGGTGCTCTGGAACTCTCTTCCCGGGGAAGCTAGGCTGGCTCCCTCCTTGATGGGCTTTCGGAAGCAGGCTAAGACTTCTTTGTTCAAGCAGGCCTTCGGAGAATAATCCAGCCCTCCATCTATGTTAACGTCTTATAATTTTGTTGTGTATTTTTTAATTGTTTATGGTTTTGTTTCCCTCCCACCCCCCATGTATTTTTTAAACTTTGTAAGGCCGCCTTGAAGCCCAGCGTTGGGCAAAAGGCGGGATACAAATAATAATAATAATAATAATAATAATAATAATAATAATAATAACAACAACAACTTTCTCCGCTGTGGCACCCCGGTTGTGGAATGAGCTCCCCAGAGAGGTCCGCCTGGCGCCTACACTGTACTCCTTTCGTCACCAGCTGAAGACCTTTTTATTCACTCAGTATTTTAACACTTAATTTTAACTTAAATTTAAATTATACTGTTTTAACTCTGTATTTTAACCTTATATCAATTTTGCTGCGTGGTTTTATCCTGGTTGTGCTTTTTATATTGTGTTTTGTATTTGTATTTTTAACTTGTTGGTTGTTTTATGATGGTTTTAATTTTTGTGAACCGCCCAGAGAGCTTCGGCTATTGGGCGGTATAAAAATGTAATAAATAAATAAACAAATAAATAATATTTATTTCATTTTCTTTTTTTTAACACAGGGAATCTACTGGCTGTTTCCCCACCCCCACCCCCACCCCACTTTCTCTAAGCCCAGTTGTTTCATTCTAACGTTTAACCTGGCAGCAAATCCCTCTTAGGCCTAATCTACACCAAGCAGGATATAGCACTATGAAAGTGGTATGAAAGCGGTATTTAAAAGGCACGAGCCACGCCAAGCAGGATATAGCACCATGAAAGCGGTATGTGGTATGTGGCAATGGGCCCCAACAGTTGTCAGGACACTTCAGTACTGCTACAAAGCAGTAGTGTGGCTCCTGCCTCTTATATACTGCTTTCATACCACTTTCATGGTGCAATATCCTGCTTGGTGTGGATTAGGCCTTAGCCCGTTTCTTCGCCTGCCTTTTCTCTGGGATTGTCCCGGGATCATCCCTGTGCATCCAAATGCCACACAGGGGATCCCGGGAGCAGGCAGGGACGATCCCTCCATTTTCCTGGGATAATCCTTAGGTGTAGAAAGGGTCTTAGCCTCTTCAGTAGTCTTGTCTTCTACTGAAGGGAAATGAAATTGACCCAATAATTTGAGGAGAAATAGTGTTGTGATTAGGCATGCAAAAGACTGTGCTGCCAATCTCTGACTTCTCTCTTCTCTGACAAAAACCCCCAGCATGGGGTACCTTCTGACATTCGGTTCTGCTTTCAATAGAGCTTTTTTAAAAAAAATTAAAAAAAATACATTGGTTTTGCAAGATTTTCTTACATTTAAAAAACATCTGAACATTAAAAACAACAACACCCTAGCTGTTCCCTAGTTGTTCAGGTTCAAAACTAGAGTTGGGTTGAATGACACACAGTGACTTTATACTTTTAATAATCCTAGTGCAGTCCCTGCCCTTTCTTTGGAGAGGCTGTTAAGTGTACTGCACTTCTCGAATGAATTGCTGGAGGAACAATCTACTGGTAGGGTGACCATATGGAAAGGAGGACAGGGCTCCTGTATCTTTAACAGTTGTATAGAAAAGTGAAATTCAGCAAGTGCCATTTGTATGCACGTAGCATCTGGTGAAATTCTCTCTTCATCACAGCAGTTCAAGCTGCAGGAGCCCTGACCTCTTGACCCAATACAAAAGAGGGCAGGGCTCCTGCAGCTTTAATTGTTGTGATGAAGTGTGTGTTTTTCTGTAGAACTTCAACTGGCAGCTTCCAGTGAGTTATAAAGGAGTCAGACTTTTTTTTTTTTATGGTGGCTGCCATTTTGAATTTCCCAAAATTTAAAAACAAATGGAAAATATCATAGTGGGGCTTTCTGGGATAAAAAAAAAAGATGTCCCACCAGATACTTTGCCATTTTTATGCATATGGATGCCCTGAAATTATAAAGTTTAAATGACATCCTTTTGTTTGAGCTGGGGAAGCGTGACACACAGAACAAATTAAAAACCATAAACAATATATAAACAAAGATTTTTATTCAGATACAGAAAGGGACTATCAATTTAAAGTTTAAGCTGGCTTGTTTCATTAAACAACACTCCCTAAAACCTTTAGAAAGATAGCTATCTTGAAGAAAACTAGTAGCACACAACACATACTGTATGTTTACATACAGTTAAACTGTATGTAAACTGTAGACAGAGAATGCTACAAGTAACCTCTGTGAAAGAAATCAATGTATTTCAACATAAATTTTGAAGACAACAATTGAGCTACTATGAGGGGAAAATAAAATTCATGGTTCCTACATCTTCAAATTAAAATCCGGTGAAATGCTACTTTACTGCACTTGATCCCCTGTCTTATTGAGGCATACATTTTGTAAGACTACATTATATTTATTTATTTATTTACATAATTTGTATCGCAAACTGTCAAACTAAAGTTATATTCTAGCCAGCATAGAACAAAATTTAAAAAGAAAAACAAAAGGAAGGAAGAAAACAAAAGAGGAAAGCATATGGAATAAGGGTAAAATGACAAACTTTGCACCAATGAGAGGTTTTCTCTCACACATGCTAACTGCAGGGCAGAGGTCATTTTCTTCCAGATCCTGGCTGGAGAAAGAAAAGCTGAAACTTTCCCTTCTCTCCATGCACCAGGGGAGTCCAACGCAGGGCCCAGATTGTCTGTAAACTTTGTTCATAAGCAGTTTTGAAAGTTCCGTTCAGCTAGTCAGTGTCCGGGACATCATTGCTACAAGCTCAGTATGATATAGACAAGCAAATTGGCCACTGGGGCATTGGGGGGGGGGGGCAGAGATGGATAGACTTCAACGTGGCAAAGATCTAGGCGGTATAACCGTTATATCACTCACAATTGTACAAAATCTCCTGTATGATGCCTGTCAGTGAGGACCACGGTCAATGAGGGATTGACCAACAATGGTCAACAATGCCAACAATGTCCCCAAATAAGCATTTTATTTTTCATCCATACTTATGAATGGCAACCATTGACTTATGGAGGAGAGAGTAAGGGGGAGCACCTAGATACAACATTGAGGTGGAGGCTGATCCCTCTCCCTGGTGTCTTCAATGCTCGAGAATTAAGCCTGCTCCCATCTGCACGGGCCATTCTAAAGTCTGTTTCCTGATCACACTACAGTGTGATGGAAATTCTGGGAACTGTCTTTTTTATATAGATCTTGAGCTTAAGCCAGTGAAGGACGGTATCTTCGAGTTTGGTGGAGCTGTGAACCCATAGTGGGTATCAGTCAGAACCAGCCAGAATGGCGAAGGAGCTATCCAAGGTTCTGTAACACAAGCCATAGCTAGACCTAAGGTTTATCCCTGGATCATCCAGTGGTCAAACCCGTTCATCTAGGTGACACACAGGGGATCCAGTGCTCAGGCAGGGGCGAACCCTGGATGATCCCAGGATAAACCTCAGGTCTAGCTGTGGCCTAGGTGACACACAGGGGATCCAGTGCTCAGGCAGGGGTGAACCCTGGATGATCCCAGGATAAACCTCAGGTCTATCTGTGGCCTAGGTGACACACAGGGGATCCAGTGCTCAGGCAGGGGCGAACCCTGGATGATCCCAGGATAAACCTCAGGTCTAGCTGTGGCCTAGGTGACACACAGGGGATCCAGTGCTCAGGCAGGGGCAAACCCTGGATGATTCCAGGATAAACCTCAGGTCTAGCTGTGGCCTAGGTGACACACAGGGGATCCAGTGCTCAGGCAGGGGCGAACCCTGGATGATCCCAGGATAAGGATCTAGCTGTGGCCATATTGGTTCAGCACCTTGGATAGTTCTTTTTAGAGTTCTGGCTGGTTTTGACTGTAAGCCAGAATGGAATCACGGCCCCACCGCAATCAGACCTACCAGCCTCCACTGACTAAGCACTGGTTGCTCTTCATGTGCTTCATATACTAGCTTACAGCATAATAATATTTGGGTTGAAAGTCAGCTTATAGCAGATGCTGGCTCTGATCCATCTCCAGTTCTGCTTGGTTGAATAGTGGCCCCTGATGGACGTTCACGTACCTAATTTCACTGGGGACCAGTTGAGCATCGAAATGGAATGCACAGGCACAACCAGACGTGCATCAGCATCAGCAGCATGCAGCTGTCTCCCTTCCTGGATCTGGCCATTTGACTTCAGTGCAACTTTTGCACATCCTCAAATGTGGTTGCGCAAACCAAGTCTAAAAGCAATGGACAATCAAGTGCAGCGGATGGGCAATGCAGGGCAGATTCTGACGGGATGCAGGTGATGACTTTGCACTGAAGGTGGGGGAGTTTGGAAGCTGGGTGGTCAGCAGGATTTATCTGTCCTGGGACTCCAACTCCATTGAAGACTTGGTCTTGGTGCTTGCTGTGCACTGGCTGCTCTCCTCAGCAAAGGCATCCTCAAAGACAGAGAAGAGGGAGCGTCTCAGCTTCTCCTTGAAATCATGCCCCATGAAGACATACAGGATGGGGTTGAGGCAGCTGTTGATGAAGGCCAGGCTAGACGTCAAGGGAAGACCAATAGCCAATACCAAATGCAGCTCTTCTCGCTCTCCGCCCTCTAACTCAAGAAAGGAGAAAACATGAAGGGGGAACCAACAGACAAAAAAGGCCACAATCACTGCTGTAATGACCTTGAAAGGCTTGCTTGATGGGGCCAACCGGTTCCTCCTCAGCCTCAGAACAATTGCTCCGTAGCAAGCGACGATGACGCTGAAGGGAATGACAAAGCCAAAGATGAATCGGCTGATGACCAGACCACGATGCCAGGAATTCGTTACCTCTGTACTGTTGCCGAAATTGTTATAGCAGATGGTCAGAGTCTCATCTTCTGGGTGGTTTAGTGTATCCCTGAAATAGACATTTGGAGAACACAACACCAAAGCCAGAATCCAAACCCCCAAGGCCACCACGGAAGCCCGATGGGGTGTGCGGTGATTCTGAGCCCACACAGGGTGCCTCACAGAAATGCAGCGGTCTACACTGATGACCATAAGGAGGTAAACGCTGGCATAAAGGTTGAGGAATGCTAAGGTGCTATTAATCTTGCACATTACCAGGCCAAATGGCCAATGAAATTCCAGGGCTACGTGGGCGATGCTCAGGGGTAGGAAGAGGGTGAAGGTAAAATCAGCAATGGCCAAGTTGAGGAACCAGACAGTGTTCACCGTCTTCTTCATACGGAAACCAGTGATGAAAATGACCAGCCCGTTACCGCTGACCCCCAACACGAAGGCCAGGCTGTAGATTACCATTGAGACAACGCTCATCCTTTTCATCAAGGCGTATTGCTCCCTATATGCAATGTCATCAGGAGAAATAGTGGAGACTTCAGAAGCGGTGTGGAGAACGGGAAGCGCGGATACCATTGTGGACTCCATTCTCTTTGGGGAGACTGTCTTGTGTCTTGTAGACTTGTGTCTTCTCCCTTTGCCAGGTGGAAATAAATCAATAAGAACGTAAGAACTTGCTCTTACGGACCAAGATCCAATTACCTCAGCATTCTGTTTACCACAGCAGCCCAACCAAATGTCCCCGGGGGCTCACAAACAGGAGAAGATGTAGAGTTGCTTTGTTCCCAACATGTACTATTTACCTTGCCTCTAAATGTCAAAAAGCAGACATGCTACACACGTGGTGGAGCTGCCCAGTTATGCAAAACTTTTGGTTACAAATAACAGCAATAAATGAAATAGATTACAGCAGTGGGAGTTCTGTGGATCCCATTACGATTTTTGTTCAAAAGACACATTTGGGCCTGTTCAGAAGACACCTTAAACCCTGCTGGTTAAGGCTTTTGGTTAAGCAGCAGACTGTGAGGTGTCTCGTGCAATGCGTTTTGCTAAACTCTGCTCACTCACTAACCACAGTTAGACCGTGTGCAGCAGGGTTAGCGGCTCTAACCATGGCTTAAAGTGTTGTGTGTGACAGCATGGCTTGCGCTTAGTGCTAATATGAGACCACATTATGGCAGTCCTCTTCCAGCTTCATTTATTTATTTATTTATTTATTACATTTCTATACCGCCCAATAGCCGGAGCTCTCTGGGTGGTTCACAAAAAAGTCCAAGTCTGGGCCCAATTCAAAGTGCTGGTATTAGCATTTAAAGCCCTAAATGGCTTGGAGCCAGGCTATCCTCCCATATGTACCTGCCCAGACCCTAAGGTCATACTCAGGGGTCCTTCTCCGTGAGCCCCTGCCAAAAGAAGTGAGGCAGGTGGCTACCAGGAGGAGGGCCTTCTCTGCTGTGGCACCCCGGCTGTGGAATGAGCTCCCTAAGGAGGTTCACCAGGCACCTACACTGTATTCTTTTAGATGCCAGGTGAAGACCTTTTTAATTCTCCCAGTATTTTAACAGTCTGTAAATTAATTTTAACTTTGCTGTTTTAAATTTGTATTTTAAATTTGTATTTTTGCATTGCTGCTGATTTTATCTTGGTTGTGCTTTTATATTGTATTTTATATTATGATTTTATACTGTTGTTTTATACTTTGAATGGTCTTAATTTTGTGAACCGCCCAGAGAGCTTCGGCCATTGGGTGGTATAAAAATGCAATAAATAAATAAATAAATAAATAATCCCAGAGAACCACAGTTTCACTAACCATTGAGCCTGAAGTGTCATCTGAACAGACCCACTGAATCACAGTGGTTAAGCATTTTGAGCTAAACATTATGGCTTAGCGCGTTGTGTGAACTATTCCTAACCATGGTGGCTATATAACCATGATTTAAACATGCTCACTAACCATTTGCTGCAAGAGGGTTAGCGGCCTTACCATTGTTTAGTGTGTATGTCTGAACAGGCCCAATAATTTCACTGGGCTATTTGGAATGAATTGGGTCCAATTCCAGAGATTTTTGAATTAATTTACTTTTGGTTAATTACAGTTGAATATTGGTAGCTTAACAATAAGAGGAAAGAAGAAACACCAAATTAAATCCGTCAGATTAATGTAAAGCAGCCTTCCTCAACCTGGGGCGCTCCAGATGTGTTGGACTGCATCTCCCAGAATGCCCCAGCCAGCTGGCTGGGGCATTCTGGGAGTTGTAGTCCAACACATCTGGAGCGCCCCAGGTTGAGGAAGGCTGATGTAAAGGATGATGATTAGGGAAATATGAAGTAAAATGAAAAGAAAAGAAAAGCATGCTTTAGACAAAAAAAAAGTCTTTAATAAAGCCTGTACTTTAGGAATGAATTAGATTAAATTAATGAATACAATGATCAATTGAATATTTTATTGATCAATCAATAATAGGAAGATTAGCCTGGGGTGCAGAAGTTGTGAGAAGTTGTTGTATTAGTATATATGATAGTTAATGAAGGATAAGGTGGTTACCTTTTTAAAAATTAAAAAGAAGCACTCTGTCTCTTAATATAGAGATCCCATATGCCCCATTTCCTTCATATATGCATGCTAAATACGTCCTGAGCATTCAGTGTCTGGCTGAGCACCTGACTATTTCAAAGAATCATAGAATAGTAGAGTTGGAAGGGGCCTCTAAGGGCATCGAGTCCAACCCCCTGCCCAGTGCAGGAATCCACCTTAAAGCATCCCTGACAGATGGTTGTCCAGCTGCTTCTTGAATGCCTCTACAGCGGGAGAGCCCACAACCTCCCTAGGTCATTGGTTCCATTGTCGTACTGCTCTAACAGTCAGGAAGTTTTTCCTGATGTCCAGCCGGAATCTGGCTTCCTGTCACTTGAGCCTGTTATTCCATGTCCTGCACTCTGGGAGGATCAAGAAGAGATCCTGGCCCTCCTCTGTGTGACAACCTTTCAAGTATTTGAAGAGTGCTATCATGTCTCCCCTCAGCCTTCTCTGCTCAAGGCTCAACATTATTATTATTATTATTATTATTATTATTTATTTATATAGCACCATCGATGTACATGGTGCTGTACAGATAACACAGTAAATAGCAAGTAAATAACATGCCCAGTTCTTTCAGTCTCTCTTCATAGGGCTATGTTTCCAGACCCCTGATCATCCTCATTGCCCTCCTCTGAACACACTTCAGCTTGTCTGCATTTCTCGCATCCATACAGCCACCTGTGCACTGATCATGCCGTAGAACTTTGCCGGAAAATCTTTTTCACCCTTAGTTCTCTTGCTGCAACAGGATATGTTGCTGCCATCATTGGACCTGCTCCTTGGTTTCTCAATTTGTTGCTCAACCTGCCATGTTCCAAGCTTAGACAAAGAGGGTAAGTAGTAGCCCTGATAGTCTAAGCAGGCAGAAACGGATTGGGGCAGGGGGAGTGGGGTTTGCTGACAGGCCTAACAAGAACTCTGGTAAGAGACGTAGATATCATGATTCCTTCTCCCCTCTCTACTCCCCAAGGTCGAGACTCCTCAGCCTGTCACTGGAGTGGCATGTGTGGACAGACGAAGGCCAAGGGACACGATACACGCTATTAACCAACACAGGAAAGAGCTGTTGACTCTGTGTTCCTTTTGGGACAGGAAGAGAGAAAACAGCAGCAAATTATATATAAAAAAACACTTTCAGAAATGTCATGAGCTGTTCATCCGCAGTGACGATTGCCATCTAGATCTACACTAGGGTGACCCTATGGAAAGGAGGACCGGGCTCCTGTATCTTTAACAGTTGTATAGAAAAGGGAATTTCAGCAGCTGTCATTTGTAGGCATGCAGCGCCTGGTGAAATGCCCTCTTCGTCGCAACCGTTAAAGCTGCAGGAGCCCTCCCCACTTTTGTATTGGGTCAAGAGGTCAGGGCTCCTGCAGCTTTAATGATTGTGATGAAGAGGGAATTTCACCTCTTTCACATGCATACAAATGACACCTGCTGAAATTCTGTTTTCTATTTAACTGTTAAAGATACAGGAGCCCTGTCCTCCTTTCCATATGGTCACCCTAAACTACACCACGGCTTTATAGTGGTAACGAAGTGCACTGATAACTCTTGGGGCACATTACACATCCTGTCTACTCCTTTCACGGTGTTATTTCCTTCTTGTTTTTTGACATTATCTAAAATGCCGCGGCTAATGTCATTGTGTGTCCTACAAGGCATAAACGTGCAAAAGGGATCTAGTGTTACCATGACGGGATCATAAGGATTTGACAGAAGGCGCAGATCTGGCTCTGCTCTAGCTCCTCTGTCTTTCACCAGCAGATGAAAACATCCAAAAGTTGAAGACCGTTTTCCCTGCTGGGAAAAATCGTCACTTCTTGACTCCCTGCGTGTTTTCCAGGAGCCCCAACACAGCAGATATTAGATTGGTTTGTATTGATCGGCTGTATTTATATACAGCTGTGCAATGACTTTGTTCTCTCAGCAGTGCACAAAATACAGTAAATATAAAAGAAGCACCTTAAATATCAACCAATATTCTCTGGCCACTGAGCACTGTCAAACTTTATTGGCCCTTTGGGGGAGGGGAGGGAATTCCCCCTCTTTAGGAGAATTCCCGAAAAATTATTTGCACTTAAGCAAACGTCAAGGTTTCCCTGAAGCCCGATAAGATTTTTGCCTGGATTGTGCCATTTTGACCTCCTAGGTATTCATACCTGGAAAACTGAAATCCCTGTTATTTTATGGGGATGATAGGAATAATAATTATATGTCCCTGGAAGAGGCTGTTGCCCGTGGTCTTTGTACATGACTGATCTGGGCACCACTCTTGATTGGCAGGAGAAGACCCCAGAGAACAGTGATTCCCCGCTTCCCACCCAAGGCAGGCATTGTCACTCTTTGTCATTCATATGGGCATTTGTCATTCACCCTAGCAGTGGAGGCTGGTGGCTCCCATGTCAGTGGTGCGCTGAATCCACTCCAGGTTTCAGTCGGAACCAGTCACACCTTGGATAGCTGCTTTAGAGTTCTGATTGGTTCTGATTGGCATTTGGTGGGGCAGGAGGAAAGAATCAATGCCTCTATTTTGTAAACCACCCAGAGAGCTTCGGCTATTGGGCGGTATAGAAATGCAATAAATAAAATAAAATAATAAATAAATAAATAAATAAATAAATTCTACCTTTTGTGCATTCATTTCTGTTTCCCTAAAATCGCAGCAGAAATTAAGGCAGCCCTGTAACCGGACCACATATCCAAATCCAATTGGCTATGTAATGCCATTGTGTCACCTGGGTAAGTGATACCTGATAGGTTGGACACATTGCCAGCGATAACGGCTAAATTCACCGAGCCTGTACATAGTTTTAATTGTTTTGAATGGTTTTGCTGTTTTTAAATTCTATACTTGTTTTAGCTCATTAATGGTTTGATTTGTTTATAGCTCTGCATATTTATTGTTTTACATTGTTTGTATGATTTTACCTGTACACTGCCCTGAGATCCTTGTGATATAGGACGGGATACAAATGTTTCAATAAAATAAAAATAAATAAATAAATAAATAAATAGTGCCAAAGTGGCTGCTGAAAGAGGCAGGAAAATGATGTAGTAAAGGTACTGTTTTGGAAGAGGGTCTTACAAAGAATATTTAGGTTATAACCCTGCTTCTTTCTCTCTTTTTTGCACCAAAAGTGTTTCTCCATGAGTGTTTGGGGCAGGCCTAACTGTGCCCAATCCTGTGCAGCCACCAGGCATGTCCCCTGGTCAGTGGGGGTGGAGGACACTCTAGCTCAGGCCAAGAGTATCCCCGCTGACCCTTCCTCTTTCAAAATGAGGAGTCACTGTTAAACTGAAGGAATGTGGCAACTTCCTCTTTCTTGACACCCCAGTACCATCCTTCGAAATCTTAGACAAAACAGCCAGTAGATATGGGCAGGATCTACACTATTAAAATGGTTGTAACTGTATTGGGAACCGTTGGGGCCCATGACACATTCCATACCATTTTCGAACCACAGGTGTTATATCCTGTTTGGTGTAGATCTGGACATGAACAATACCTATAGGCTTATCATCCGATCTTCCCTTTTAATAGTTGCATCACAGGCACAAATTCAACCGAGAAAGTTACTGTCAGTGAGCAGGGATTGACGAGGCAGCTAAATTTCTACTTGTTGTGCAGCTGTTACGGGACCAGAGCCTGAGTCACAAAGACAAGAACTGCAGGGTTTTACCACTTAGGGTTACCTTGCCACCTTTCCTTTGCTGCCCCCCCTACTCCTGTGCTTTTCATAGCTGCCTGATGCACAGAAATACAGCAGGTGAGGATGTTCATGGCACAGAGGTAAAATTCTGGGAGAGGGGAAATATGGAAGCATAATAATTAATCAAGAAGAAGAAGAAGAAGAAGAAGAAGAAGAAGAAGAAGAAGAAGAAGAAGAAGAAGAAGAAGAAGAAGAAGTTGTTTATTTCTTACCCGCCTCTCCATTTGGATCGAGGCAGGGAACAACAGTACATATAAAATAGTGATTAAAAACTTAGTATACATTGTTAAAACATCCTAAAAACATCCTAAAAACATCCTAAAGGCATCCTAAAGGCATCAACCAACAAGCAAAACCTTTGTCTGTGTGTTGCGCTTCAACCCGTAAATCAAGAGGCAACTCAATCAGAACCACACAGGTAGAGTTTATCAATGTATTATCTTTCTTATTCCATCTATCATCCAAAGACAACATGCAGAGTTTTTCCCCCCTCCCTCTACCTGCTTCAGCCTTCACACCAATCCTCTGAGGTGGGTTAGGCAGATAGCGATTGGCCCATGGCCACCCCATAAGCTTGTCGTGGCTAAAAGAGACTTGAATTCGGGTCTCTCTCTCGTCCTATTCTAACAGTTCAGTCACCACGCCATACTATTGCTGACCATAATCCTTCCTGCTAAAGCTGCAACAAGAGGTAGGAATGCAACATTTGAGAGCGGGGGCAGCACGCAAACAAAACTGCAATCCTGTTGTCAGATTGAGCCCTTGAGAGAGAACTCCCGTAACTTTGAGGATTTTTGCCTGTCCCATAGATATTAAAGGCACAGCGCCTCCAAAAAGGATGGGCTCCTGAACCTTTAACCATTGCAGAGAAGAGGGCATTTCCACAGGTATAGCTTGTCCCTCTTTTGCATAAATCCCCTCTGCTATACAGCTATAAAGTGTGCAGGAGCCCTCTCCTCTATTCCATCTGGAAAGCCTAGTCGGAGGAGAAAAAGTGTCAACCAACTTTCCCCTTTCGGTGGTTCTTACCTTACACCAAAGAAAGGCCCTGCTGTCTTGTTCCTTCCAGCTTACGCAGAATCCATTTAAGAAGAGCACCAAAAAAAAAAGCAGAAATGGCTGCCGACACATGTAGGAGGAGTAAAAGGCTCTCTCATCACGCCCTTTTTCCCTGTGTGAGTGTTCCTAACCCTTTACCACTTGCAAGGCAAGCAAAAAATTTCCACCTCCATGCGTGCAAATTTGCAAATGCAGAGGTTGGGGATGTGTTGCATCCTCCAGATGTTTGCAGACTACAGCCAGCACCACATCCTCCGGATGTTGGTGGACTCCAATTCTTATCAGCCATAGCCAACGTTTGGAGATGGTGGGAGCTATAATCTCTCCACCCCTGTTTCCTAAAGTAAATAGGTTCAATCTCCAGGTCACAAACTGGCAACTCTCCTCTCCTTGGTGATATATTGTCCACATTCCAAGAAGGAACCCAGACAATGAAAACAAACAATTACTCTTGAGCTAGTTTAGATAACCGGAACACCCATGGGGTGGGAGAATTAGGGCGCAATCCCTTGATGAAGATGCACCAGCTGAGGATCTGTAGCAGCTTTGCTTTTCAGATGTGCCACAGTCCCAACATCCATCATCCCCCCACCAAGCATGGCTAACTTTTGTAGGACATTTTCCCATCTAAATATGCATAGGATTTCACACTTACTGGCTCTTTTATTCAGGAACACCACAGGGTCGTCAGTCTGGTGGTGACTAGGCCCTCCTAGTGCAACTTGTTACAATATGCAGGGGGTTGCTCAGAAGATTCCTCGTTGGCCCTGGTTTTATGCTAATGTTAGAAGATGTCAAGCCGAGATGGAGAAGCTAAACAAGAACACTGTGTGCGGGTGTGTTAGAAACTTGACAGATCAGTAGGATTTAGTTTTTCTTAGATGAGAACTGTATGAAAAGAACAAGGAAGGACATACTGACTGTATGAGCTTTATCACACCAGGGTTATACTGTGCAATCGCTGCGAATTGCATGCAAAGGACTCCGGAGTTTTCCACTTTATAATCTGGTTTGACTGTGAAGTACTCCCAGGCATCCTGCTTCAATTGTGCTATAAAGCCAAAAGAAGTTCAATATTTTGCACTTCTTGGCACTGAATAGATGTGGTGCAAGCGGATGAGGTCCCCTAGGGCATGTGGACGTGCCCAGTGCACTCTCCTGACCTTGGAGGGCCTTCAGAGCCCTCCAAAGGTAAATCACTGGAGAGAATGCCTGTCATGAGTTGAAGTGAAAGTTTGCTTCTTAAAGAGTGATCCCTAGACAGGGACAGTCAAATTGGCACAGTTATTCCCCCTTCCCCTGGGCACGTCCACTCCCCTCTTACTGGTAAAAGACAGATATCATAGAATCATAGAATCATAGAACAGCAGAGTTGGAAGGGGCCTGCAAGGCCATCGAGTCCAACCCCCTGCTCAATGCAGGAATCCACCCTAAAGCATCCCTGACAGATGGTTGTCCTTTTTTTAAAATAATAGCCTTTTTAAAAAAAAATTCTTCCTGTTGTTTATTCAGCAACACTGCTGCTTTTAATTCCACCCCTCCTTTGTTTATTTATGTATTTATTTATTCCATTTTATATGCATTACTGGCTTTGAAACTATCCTTGGCTCACTTCCTTATGCCCCCAGAAATGTCTGCTGCCTGCCTGCCTTCCCTCCCTCCTCCCCTGCCTGCCTCGCAGGGATGGTTTGTGTGTGTCTTGCTTTGACTCAGGGGATAAGTCCTTCCTGCGCTCACTTAGACTTTTGGAAGTTCCAAATCAATTTTTCAAGTGTGGAAGAAGATTCATATTTAGGTTTATCTCTACTCCCCAATTCATGGCATGTTGGGATTTCCTTTGAAATGGCCCCATTGAGCTGTCTGCAGCTTTAAATCCCTGAGATACTGGGGTGTCCGATTTTCATAAATTCCCCAAAAATCAGGGGATGATGGGATTGGCTTGAAACTTGGCATCCATGTGGACACATGGATAAGCTGTCATGGGACCGAACATGAGATTTCTGATGTGCAAATTGACGTAGTTGTAGCATGGGACTTGATTTGGGGTGAGTTAAAAGGTTTAAGCCCCGCCAAAAATCAGGGGATGATGGGATTTGCTTGAAACTTGGCATGAATGTGGATCTAGATGGCATCTGTGGGGGTGCCCACTTCCATTTTTTTAACTGTCAAAATGTCGGAGAACAGTCCATGTCTGCAAATGGGGTGTCCGATTTTCATAAATTCCCCAAAAATCAGGAGATGATGGGATTGGCTTGAATCTTGGCATGCATGTGTATCCCTGGATAAGCTATCATGGTGCCAAATTTGAGGTTTCTAACATGAAAATTGACAGAGATATCGAAAGGTGTGTGAATTGGGGTTATGGGTGGTGCGTTAGAGGTTAGAGCCCCGCCAAAAATCAGGGGATGATGGGATTTGCTGGAAACTTGGCTTGAATGTGGATCTAGATAGCATCTGTGAGGGTGCCCACTTCAAAAAAAATTATCAGTCAAATTGTCAGAGAACAGTCCATGTCTGCAAATGGGGTGTCTGATTTTCAAAAATTCCCCAAAAATCAGGGGAGGCTTAGATTGGCTTGAGTCTTGGCATGTGTGTGTATACGTCCATGAGATGTCATGGTGCCAAACTTGAGGTTTCTAACTTTAACAGAAAAAAGTTGTATACTTTTTTGGATTTCAATGCAAGCCTATGGGGGGGGAAGCGGAGCTCCGATCCGGATCCGGAGCTCCGCAGTGGAGCGGAGCAGACTATAGGCGGAGTGGGGCGGAGCTGAGCGGCCCGATCCGCAAATTGCGGATCTGCAAGAGAAGCGGATCAGGGGGTCTGTGCACACCCCTAGTCTAAACTTTATTTATTTTCATGGCTCCATCAAGGTACGTAGCAGGGTGGCTATATGTCCCCTTTTACAGAGGACAGTCCTCAGTTTGAAAGGATGCCAAGAACTGCCCTTTATTTTGAATGTGTCCTCTATTTGATGGGCTGTCCAATCCAGGTCCAGTTTAAAGACAAAGAACTATCAGAAGGAAGAGCTGGACCTTGAAGATGGCCATCATCAAAACCAGGACAGCATTCTGAGCAAAGCATACAGGTCACATTTTCCCCCACTATAGAGAGATGTATTTCTATTTAAATTATAATGATTACTAAATTGGCATCTAGATATAAAAATTAGCATATGCATCTCCTATGCAAGTCACTGTCCAGTTCTATCCTCTTTGTTTGGTGATTCAGAAGTGGTCACCCTAGCAGAGAGAGAGCAAGTCAACATATCTCCAAGTCCAGTTTAAAGTACTGGTATTGGCCTTTAAAGCCCTAAATGAATTGGATTAATTGAAGGACTACTTTTACCCATACCCCACACTCTCCAGGATTCTCTCATTCAATTTCAATTATCCCCATTAATTAAACCCTATTATCAGTGACCCAAGAATGCCTTGCCACACCTAACAGGCGGTTTCAGTGATGCTATGACCGTCGGTGATGACAAAGGCAGTCCTGCAGAGGAGTTGTCAGCAAGGTTTCCCAACAGCACTGCATGTCAAAGGCAGAGATTTACGGAAAGATGTTCTTGCACTGTACCAGAAACGGCAGGGGAGACGCCCAAAATAAAAATTCTGTCACAATCGGGTTTTACAAGGCTAGCGTTTAATGATGACATCACTACAAGCACCGAGAAAGATCTTCCCGTTTATCACAAAGTGACCATACAGTAGAAGATTGGGCTCATGACTCACCAGCCCATTTTTGAGAAACGTTCCATTCACAGACACTCCTGTTGCCTTAAAGCCGTATGATGGGGATAAAGGAGAGGCCGGTGAAACATTGATGGAAACAAGAAGATATGCACTGGCTTACAGTAATTGAGGAGCAATATAATTTGCATTTCATGTGAAGCAGAAGTACATTCTGAAATATTTTTTTAAAAGCCTGCTTATAAGACACCCCCCCTCCACACACACAAACATTCCAAATCCCTGAGTCCAGCTGAGCTAACAACAGCTGTTAATAACTGACGCAGAGTGGCATTTTTATGAAACTAAAAACCAACCCAAAAGCCCACTTTATTGTAATTGTTAGAATAGCCAGAATTAGAATAGCAGGTTCGGGAAGGTATCTCAGCAAGAGAAGGTTTGTGCCTCATTTAATGCAGTACCGAAGGTCCTGTTTAGTGAAAACAGAGATGTTCAGTTTTGCTATTTGAACCGGCCAGTCCCAAGAAACATCAGGACCCACCATAAACATGCTCACGGAAATTGATTGGCAAGAGCTTCAGGAGAAGCAAAAGGAGATAGCACTTCTTCACCCAAGTGGTGACAAGGTGTGGACAGTGGTGCACTTGGGTCATTTTATGTATTTGATTTAATGACCATTAATGAGCTCCTTTGGACTTGATGGCCTTCTTAGAAGGCCCTCTTTAGATGCTAAGGCTTCACATACTTCCAGGTGTGGTGAGTCAGTCCTGCTGCATCTGAGGGCCATCCTGATCACTCTGATGTCATTCACCCCAACGTCCTGTCCTGCCGGCCCCCATGAATAGGGGTGATGCCTCCAGGCTTTCAAAGGGAATTGGCCAAATTCACGAAGGAGAAGTCTATCAAGAGCTAAAGGGAACATCTGTTAGCCAGAAGCACTGTCCAGGCTGGGAGAGAGTATACCACTAAATATCAGTTGCAGGGAGCGAACTATTGTCTTGGTGCCTTATTTGGGAGCTTCTTGGAAGCATCTGACTGGTCACTGTGCAAAACAGGTTGTTGGACTATGGAGACGTTGGAGCTGGTTCAGGAGGGCTCTTCTTATGTTCTTATAGCTCTTCTCAGCAATAACAGCATCCCCCGTCCTGTGGCTGCAGCTAAGGGGGAAAAACAAATTAACCTCAGAGTTGACCCTACCCTGACACTGATGGCAGCTTTGGAGCAGTTAAGGACTTCCAACTGGTCCAGTATTTAATTCTTCATCATTCAGGCTGCTGCTGGCCACTGAATTGTGACTTGATTGATCATCTGCCTTTTAACAGATTAATTGATTCCATTTAAGGACATTTCCATATTACCTAGACTTCACTATCAGTGCCTTTTCTTCTTTTTTTAGTTACTGTAATAAGAGTGTGAACTTACCATTTGACTACCAAATATTATCACTTGTAGTTAGAAGAAAAAGCCCATGCTGAACATTAATCTCTGGGCCTAATGCAAACTTGTATAGTTTGACACACAGACACCTATCCCTTGTCTGGCTTGAAAAAAAATGGAGAATTGGGGTGGGTGGGTTAGGATGCAATCCTTTGGTTCCTAATACAGCATTCCAGGGGACATAGGATAGATTGTCTCTTCTCCTCCAAGGCCAGAGGGAGAGAGGACATTTCCCAGACCCCAGGGAAACTTTCAAGGCCCTTTCATCTCTGATGTTGGAGCGTCAATGTAGGTAAAGGCAAAAATGGGGCAGATCAAGAGGTGGTTGGACTGTGGTGGAGGGGCGTGCATTCGATCTGCATTATACAATGCCTTGGCAGTCTCTGGACATATCTCCAACATGGAGTGAAATGTATACCAATACTGAAGCTGCTATATAAAATAGCCCTTCCATTGCAAATCATCAAGAAAGGAAGGAAGGAAGGAAGGAGAGCCCTGTACTGCTCCTTCTTCCCTTCTGCCCTGCCAGATGGACTTTGGACAAGGCAGTTCCTCCACTTTTGAATCTTCTCCAGCGCCAACCAGAAACTACTTAATTTAGTCTCTCCATCTTGAGACTGGGTCTAAAACATAAACCTCCTGGCCACATCTAGCATTATTTTTGTACTTTTTTTTTTTTTTGTACTTCCTCCACCCATTCTTTTTGTATCACCTAGCCTGGTAAAGAGTTCTGGAGATGTTGGAAGCTTGCCCAGTTTTGTGACATTTTGGAAAGCCCTAATAGAGATATCGCCCAACTGTGGATTACGGTTTAGTAGGGAATTGGTTTCAGCCCCGAACCACCATTTTGCACCAGGTTCCACCCTCCAAAGCCACCATTTTGTACATGGCTTTGGTTGGTGGACCTCAAGGATCGGGGTGGGGGGGATAAGTTGACCAATAAGTCTGAAGTCTGCCTGCTTCTGCTCTAAACTAGGTGAGACTCTACCTCCAAACTGGATTTGCTCTTGGTCAACACTTGCGCTGAAGTCTCGCTGAAAGCGCTCTCAAAAGCTGCAAGCACAGATGTCCGCAACTTCTCCCTGAAGTCCTGCCCCACAAAGACGTACAAGAAAGGATTCAGGCAGCTGTTGAGGTAAGCCAGGCCTGAAGCCAAGGGAATCCCCACCACCAGAACAGTCTGTAGCCAGGGTGTTACTGCAGTGACTGACATCTCCAGGAAGGAGAAGACGTGATAAGGGAACCAGCAGATAAAGAAGGCCAAGACCACTGCTACCATGATCTTGAAGGGCCTGCCTGAGCGAGTGAGCCGGTTCCCCTTCAGCTTGGCCGTGATAACGCCATAACAGAACAGGATGACAGTGAATGGTACCAGGAACCCAGCCACAAAACGGGTCAGCACTAGGGCCTGGTGACGATGCTCCCCCAGCTCATCAGCTTCCGTTGACTGGAAGCCATCCGACAAGGCAAAGTTGTTGTAACAGTGAGTGGTGTTCTCGTCCAGAGAGCTTTTAGTGTCACGGAAGACAAGGTATGGGCAGCTGAGGGCCAGGGCTGCTAGCCAGATGCCCAGCGTGACCAAGGAAGCCAGCCGGGTTGTGCGATAGTTCTGGGCCCAGACAGGACACACCACAAAGATGCAGCGGTCCATGCTGATGACAGTGAGCAGGAAGACACTGGCAAACATGTTGAGGAAGGCCAGAGTGGTGCTGAGCTTGCACAGGGCCTTGCCAAAGGGCCAGTGAAAGCCTAAAGCTATGTAGGCCGCACTCAATGGGAGAAAAAAAGTAAAGACAAAGTCAGCTATGGCCAAGTTGAGAAACCAGATGGTATTAACGGTCCTCTTCATACGGAAGCCTGTAACGAAGATGACTAGGCCATTTCCTATCACCCCCAGAAGGAAGGCAATGCTGTAGACCGCCACGGAAAGCATCCCCATAGAATCAATGAGACCTGCATTGTCTTCAAAATTGGCATAGTCTTCGTAATCTCCATAAAGGCTTTCTTCCGAAGTGGTGTTGGCAGCCATTTTGGACGACGAGTACCTGTTGGAAAGAAAGGGGAGGATGTGAAGGGGGACCAATAGAGGACAAATATTGCTTGAAAGAGGGAGGGGTCAATTGACCCTTGTGCCCTTTGTCAAACAGTTAAAACACAAAATAGGGTCTGTTAAAAACAATAATTAAAAAAAATCACACACACATATCCAGATCCTTTTTGCCCCTCGGTGGGAAAGATGCCAGTTCCTAGATCTCAAAGGGAGACATCCCTCAAAGCTACATATTAAATATTAAAGGTCCTCCAACAGTTTCCAAATTATTATTATTATTATTTATTTATTTATTTGCTTTTTCCAGCGCCCCGGATTTATCCGAAATCCTGGGAAATCCTTGGCACAGAGTTTGATAGATACCATGGAAGCAATCTTAGAATAGTCTTCCCCAACTTTGGAAACTTCCAGATGTGTTGGACTGCAGTTCCCATTATCCACAGTCAGCATCCATGCTGTCTGTGATGCTGAGAGTTGTAGTCCAACACATCTGGAGGGCATTAGGTTGGGGAAATCTGTCTTAGAGGTGCGATGAGTAGCTATCCACCATGTAGCCACAAGGTGGGGGTAGACCAACATAGAGTTAGTCTAGCGGTGTGAGCGTTTCCCCAGCCTCCATCATCAGAAAGTGTTGCACATTTGCCTAACATCTGTCTTGCTCTGCAAACAAAGGTGGGTGTGGTGGCAGCACATTGGAACCAGATTCACTTCCAGATCCCCTGGGAATTATGCTTTTGTAAAGATGCCCAAAATATACTTTTCTCAAGGATCTTAAACTCTACAAATCTTTGGGAATCAAACAGCTTAGGAACAGATTTAAATCTGCAAACTAGATATGCTCTCTGGCTTAAAGCCAAATTATCTGACATGGAACTGAAATTCTTCTTCTAAGCTGACCTTCACTAACCTAACGTCCTCCAGATGTTATAGACGGCAACTGACCATTGGCCACGCTGGCTGAGCCTGACAGGAGTTGGCCCAATACATCTGGACTGCACCAGATGGGGGAAGGGTGCTCTAACCTCTTGCAAAGACCAGCTGTAGGGAAGACACTCTGCATATGCTCAAAGGCACCTTTGGAATTACTAGTGTTCCCATTTTTTAGGGTTCATTCAGATCAGTCCAAAAACCACTCTCTTGGACAACAAAGCCCTCTAACCCCCTTCCATGGCAGACTTGACACTCTAACTGGGCAAAGAAAGGCATTTTGCACATGCTCAAAAAGCACTCTTGTCTTTACTACTGCTCCTATTTGTTTCGCCAATGGGATGAGAAATACCAAAAGGACCATGTGATTATAAAGTTGGTATAATTATAAAGAAACACCAACAATATAATGCACTTACTGTAAAAAGAACAATTACAATTGTTGTGGTTAGTGGAAAGGTAATTGTAGTTCATCTCACTGCCTCATTAAAACGTCATCAAAATCAAATTGAAACCAAAGCATTCCTCCGTTGAAAGCATTCCTCCATTATGTAAATGTCAACTTCAGAAGAAGAAAAATCCAAGAGTTCCTAGGTATTGGGAGAAAGAAAGCCCACGGCTCGGCTCGCAAATGCAAGCCGACCCAGGAGCTCTGGGGAAATCCAGCAAGCCTAAAATGGGCTGGACTTCCCCGCGACGGCCATCCCTAATCTAGGCTGCTGCTCAGGGAATGTAGCATCTTACAGCAGGGATCCCCAACCTCTTTGGACCTATGTGCACATTTGGGAATTTGAGATACTGCTCATAAGAAGAGCCCTGCTGGATCTGACCAAGGGTCCATCTAGTCCAGCATTCTGTTCACCCAGTGGCCATCCTGTTGGCAACCTGGAACCCACAATCAGGATACAAGTGCAACAGTACCCTCACACCCATGTTCCCCAGCAACTGGTGTACATAGGTGTACTGCCTCTGATACTGGCAGTACCATATAGCCATCAGGACTCGTAGCCATTGATAGCCTTCTCTATGAATTTGTCCAGTTCCTTTTTTAATTCCCCATCCAAACTGGTGGCCATCACTACATCTTGTGGCAGCAAATTCCAAAGTTTATGCATTGTGTGACATACTACTTTCTTTTATCTATCCTGAATCTCCCACTAACTAGCTTTATGGGATTATTATTATTATTATTATTATTATTATTATTATTATTAATATAGCACCATCAATGTACATGGCGCTGTACAGAGTAAAACAATAAAATAGCAAAACCCTGCCGCATAGGCTTACATTCTAATAAAATCATAATAAAACAATAAGAAGGGGAAGAGAATGCACCAAACAGGCACAGGGTAGAGTAAAACTAACAGTATAAAAGTCAGATCATAATCAAGTTTTAAAAGATTTAGAAAAAAGAAACGTTTTTAGCTGAGCTTTAAAAGCTGCGATTGAACTTGTAGTTCGCAAATGTTCTGGAAGAGCGTTCCAGGCGTAAGGGGCAGCGGAAGAAAATGGACGAAGCCGAGCAAGGGAAGTAGAGACCCTTGGGCAGGTGAGAAACATGGCATCTGAGGAATGAAGAGCACGAGCGGGGCAATAGTGTGAGATGAGAGAGGAAAGATAGGAAGGAGCTAGACCGTGAAAAGCTTTGTAGGTTAACAGGAGAAGATTGTATTGGATTCTGAGGTGAATTGGAAGCCAATGAAGAGATTTCAGGATGATCTGTTAGGACGTTTACTCCTAATATTCAGGAGTAAACCTGCTTCCTTGAAATTTCCACCCATTTGTTCTAGTCCTGCCCTCTCAAGCCATGAGAAACCAGGGGACAAGAAGTATGTATGGGGCTTATTGTAATCCCAGCATATTCCTGACCATCTAATCCGTGTGTGTGTGTGTGTGTGTGTGTGTGTGTGTGTGTGTGTGTTTTAATTCTTACATGCAAAGTTGGAAAACAGGTCTTCTAACCCCTTATGTCCACTTCCAGAAGTAGTTTAAAAAACAAACAAACAGTTATGCATTCTATTTCTGCAAAACAAACCTACATTTAGTTTGCCTTCACACACAAACACAAAATACAGACAACCTGCATCCATAATAGGCATCCGTACTAACTTGCTTCTTATATGTTACTGGCAGAGCAACTGCGGTGCAGCAGCTAGTGTGTCAGACTAGAGCTGGGAACACCTGGGTCCAAATCTCTACTTGACCCTTCGCAGTCACTTGCTCTCTCAGTTTAACCTACCTCACAAGGCTGTTGTGGAGATAATAGCTACGCATACTGTCCTGAACTCCTTGGAAGAGGGACAACAAGCATCTATTACAAAGATTCTGAATGGCTGACAACTTCTACTTACCATCCTACCAAAGATGTTGCCAACAGGAGACTACAACAACCTTACCTTTTAACCCTTCTTTCCCCCAGTCTGTCTGCTCCTTTCCTTGCCTCCTCTGTCTCTGTACCTCCAGTTCTGGGGCTGTTCAGGGAGTTCTGGTCTGTGTCAACCTTCTCTGAAAGCAGATGGTTCGCTGTAGGATAGAGAGACTCACAGGTTGGGTGTGTGCATTCTTTGCAAGATGGAGAGTCCGGACGTGCGGCTGAAGGGAACGTCCATTGCCCGCAAACCATTGCTCAATTGTGGGGTTTGTTTTTGTTTTTGGATGCCTGCAGGGAGCTGGCGCAGGGGAGGGGGGCACTGCTCCCAGCGGACTTAACCCTTTAACCCTTGGCCAAAAGAGTGACAGCGCTGTACTGATGTTATTCACAACCCAACTCAAAAACAACATGCCGCTGGCTGAAAGTCTCACGCTCCAGAACAGCAGATAGTGCAACATCACTCTTCCAACCCAGTTAATTGATTCCAGTGGGGAAGGTGAGTTAAGGGTCATGGGGTCTACCTGACACAGAAATTGCCTTCCCAATGACCATCTAATAGGACCTCTCATCAGTTAGAGGTCTCAGAGTAAAGCAGAAACATATTTGATTGGGAGGGATCCCATTCCCAACCTTAGAATGAGGAAAAAGAAGATTCAAAGATGATGATGATGATGATGATGATGATGATGATGATATATTCAAAGTGGGAATGGGGTTAATGAATGGATTTCCACAGGTGAGAGGGACAGATAGCACTTGGTGGGTGGGATAGAGAGAAGGGGGTTAATCTGTGTCAAAGCTCAGCATGGTTTAGCCACATTTTTTTTAATTTTTTTTTTAATACCATGGATCTTGTGCAATAATATGGAAGAGCTCCTATAAGCATGGAAAGAGTGTCTTTTCTTCAGCACAAGCCCTCATCAACTCCTGGTCATCTCAGATTTGGAAAGTAAGCTTTTCACACACACACACACACACACACACACCTTTGCATTTGCAAACTATTATAAAATGTCTCTCTTCACTTCAGAAGATGTAGGGCAAATAACTCCACCTGAACTGACATTTTGAGTAACAAAGTGTAGGGAACTTTGTTCCTCAAATACCTATGGGCCGCCTGCTGTGCGGCCCATAGGTATTTGGTTAGCCATGTGTGAAAACAGAATGCGGGACTTGATAAGAGCTGAAATTAATGGAGGATGAAGCTATCAAAGACTACTGTGAATTGTGGCTGAGTGCAGGTTTAAACCTCGTGTGGCGCAGAGCGGTAAAGCAGCAGTTTCTGCAGCTGAAACTCTCCCCACGGCCTGAGTTCGATCCCAGCGGAAGCTGGTTCTCAGGCAGCCGGCTCAGGTGGACTCAGCCTTCCATCCTCCCGAGGTCGGTAAAATGAGTACCCAGCTAGCTGGGGGAAAGGTAATCACGGCCGGGGAAGGCAACGGCAAACCACCCCGCTATAAGGCCTGCCAAGAAAATGACAGCGAAAGCTGGCGTCCCTCCAAGAGTCAATAATGACTCAGTGCTTGCACGAGAGGTTCCTTTCCTTTCCTTCTCCCTAATCAGACACTCTAAACACACCACACCACATTGAGCTCAAATCCCAACCACCTCCATCCAGCCTGAAACACTTGGTGCTATGCCCCTAAGCACATACATCCACCCATGTGCATTGTTCTCACACAATCCATCCATTCTAGTCCAAGAATTTGTGTATTTATTTTATATCCCACCTATCCGCTAAAAATGGCATTCAAATGGCACTAACAATAAAATCCAAGTGGAAAACAAAATGTTAACTAGGACAAAATACAAAAACAAATAAATTCAAAACACCATAAAAGAAATAAACAGCACCAACCAATTACTGATAACTAATTGATCGATCAGTTATAATCAATTGCTTAATTGCAGCGAGTGGTTTAAATTTAAAAATGCAATGAAAAACACAATAAAAGAAATTAACAGCACCAACCAACTAATTATAATCAATTGAATAGTTATAATCAATTGATTGACTAGTTATAATCAGTTGATTAATTGCAATTAATTGATTAATTTCAATTAAGAACAGCCTAGGAAGCTAATTTATTCCAGGTCAGACCTTTTGATCTATCTAGTTCAATATTGACTGGGGTTTCAAGTAAGAGTCTTTTCTAGCTGGGGATGCCAGAGATCAAAGCACGTGCATTCTACGACTGAGCTACAGACCTTTTCCCAAGAAGGGGTAAGTGGATTTCATGAGCAGGGATTACTTCTAATTTATCATTGTTTTATTGTTCCTTTGTATTTTATGTTTTTAATTTATACACAGCCCAGAGAACTTGAAGAACTGGGTTGTTGTCAAATGCAGTAAATAAATCAATACAATTAAACTGGGGGGATTTTTTTTTTAAAAAAAGAGCTTTAGATCTCTGAAAATGCACATCTGTGCATGACATTCAAGAGTCCTGAGCTCTGCAATCCCAGCCCCATGAAGACAGTAATGCCCAGTAGGTAGAGCAGGGGCCGGTCACCAGATCTCTTGGGTTCTGTGCCAAGCCTCCTCTCACAAACAAAGCAATCAGAGAAGCCACAAGTCCAGAGCATTTGTGACCTCAGCCGACGATCATGACAAATCCAGGATCCTCAGGAATGATGGAGTAAGTGGGTGCCAGATGAGGTTCTTGTGGCCAGGATAGCTCAAATGCTACGCTCAGATTTATTTATTTTTAAAGTGGGAAAAATAAATCATTAAGAAAATAAATACAAAGAGAGAACAAATCCAGACAAATCAAACTTTTAGACATTTGCTGAACCAAAGGAACTTCCCGGATGTTCAGAAGCAGCTCTGGGCTGTAGGATAAACAGTGAACCACTAGCCACTGAGAAAACATTCCCAGGCCAGACAGATGGGTTTTCATCAGGGACTGGCAGATGGGTCACAAAAAGCTGGCCCAAACCAATATTGTTCTAACTCAGCCCATTGAAAATGTTTGGGGACTTTGTGGAAAGAGGGAGAAAACCTATGTGAAGATGAGGAGAGGAGAGCAAAGGACTACATTTTAAAAGTCTCAAAGCGCCCTTGCAAAGACGTTTGCAAAAGCCCACAATAATTACTGGGCCCATTAACCCACACATGCCAGGAATATAAGCAATTTATGGTACCTGAAAGGAGAAAGAAAAAGAAACATCTGTCTTTGAGCAAACAGGAACTTCCCTTTGTGGTTGCCTGGAGGCACGTATTACTCACCTCAGGCGAGTGGGTTGTTTGATTGATTGATTGATATTTGGGGGGGGGCAAGCCCTTTTTAAAGGTATGATGATCAAGTGCACCATGGAAAAGTGAAGTCCGAGTAAGGACTTTTGTTCCTGGCTAGTGGTTAGAGCAAGGAAGTGCTTTTTGCCATATTCCAGAGGGTATCTATATGGAAGTATTAACAAAAGCAGAAGCAAAGAAAGAGCCTTGAAGCACCTTAAAAGAATGACAAATGTATCGCTGCATAAGCTTATAGGGGGCAGAGCCCTAGTAATTGTCGTGTTTCTCCGAAAACTCCTGCTTTCGATGGGAAGCAAATTACGAGGCTTGCTGAGTAATCCACAAAGCTTTTATTAAACAACAAATGTCTCTTCTACCTGATGAGAGTCTAACCTCTTGGAAACATCCCCCTAAGCAAAACTATGCAAACTAGGGTGACCATATGAAAAGGAGGACAGGGCTCCTGTATCTTTAACAGTTGCATTGAAAAGGGAATTTCTGCAGGTGTCATTTGTATATATGGAAAACCTGGTGAAATTTCCTCTTCATCTCAACAGTTAAAGCTGCAGGTGCCCTGCCCTCTTTTAAATCTGACCACTCTAGTATATCTCCTGCACCTTTAACTGTTGTGATGAAGAGGGAATTTCACCAGGTTCTCCTTATATACAAATGGCATCTGCTGAAATTCCATTTTCTATGCAATTGTTGAAGATACAGGAGCCCTGTCCTCCTTTTCATATGGTCACCCTAATGCAAACTAAGCAAGACAATTATCTGCTCAAGAAGAATAGGAAAGCTCTTCCCAAACACCCGTAACTTCAGAGAGCCTGGTGCGGAGGCAGGTTCTGGCATAGTCCTAGTCAAACCGACTTTCTCACGCCTTCCTTCCGCACCATGCATTTCAGCTTCCCGCGGACCCTAGTATCAGCTAGCTTGTTGGGACGCTCACCTCGGGAAGAAACTTCACTTCCCACTGAGTGTGTTGGATTTGGCCTTGAGGAGATAAGTTCTGGAGAGGGCTAGCTCCCAGTTGGGGAATCGCCCCTGAGAGCTTCCTCCCCCACTGGTACAGGCTGGCTGGTGTCTGGCACTGCGTCTTCTAGTTCTGAATCTGATTGATTACCTGAAACATCTTCGCCCAAAACAGGGGCAGGAGGGTTAGACATGACAGTAATCCCTGCTGCTATTTCCAACCTCAGAGGTAGCAGGGAGTAGGAGAGGCAAGCACCCAACTCCCCACCCCAGCAACCGATGAAAAAGAGGGTGATGTTATGGGGTGGAGTCATGCCCCTGAATGACAGAGTTATGCCCCTTGATATTATCCATCCTTTGGACTGCGGGGTGAGGGGCATTTCTTCTATCTTTGCCAATGTGTGTGCATGAGTGAGTATATGTACGAAGACACATACTAATGGATGATTACACTCTGTGCATCTGACAAAATGGCCCCTGTCCCCCAAGTACTTATGCCTAGGGATGTATGGGAGGTATATAGCAGAACTGACTGATTTTGCTCCTCCCAGACTTGAACGTGGATTCTAATGCAATATATTCCCAAGCTTATGATGTGATTCACAGACCAAAAAACAACACTTTCAGTAACATGCGTACATTTGACGAATGAGCACAAAAAACTGCATATTTCTGCAAAATGTGCCCAAACACATGTCAATCAATGGGAGAAAATGGGTACATTTTAAAAAAATGGACGTATAGTTTGGAAAAACTAACGAATGCACACCATTTTTTGTGTGAACAGGGAAAAAAACAACGCTCACAATCAGTTGGGGACACGAGTTGGAATGAGATTTGAGGTCGAATTCGGAGAACATCAATAAGATGTTTGCTGGCTTGCTCATCCCTGCTTAGTTTCCAGGCGAAGTACAAAGTGTTAGTTATCACCTTTAAAGCCCTACATGGTTTGGGTCCAGGCTACCAGCAGGATTACCTTCTCCCATACAATCTGCCCCACACACTCAGGTCCTCTGGGAAGAATCTACTTCAGTCAACCAAAACCAGGCTGATGGATACTACCCAAAGGACCTTCTCTTCTGCTGCTCCCAGACTGTGGAATGGCCTGCCGGAGGAGATTCGGCAACTTGACAGTCTTTTAGAATTTGAAAAAGGAATAAAGACTGATCTATTCTGGCAGGCCTATCCAGTGAAAGTTTTGAATGTTTTTAGGATGTTTTAATCATGTATTCTATGTTTTTAATCAGTTTTTAATGTGTTTTATATTCACTGTTGTTCCCTGCCTCAATCCAAGTGGAGAGGCAGGTAAGAAATAGATGATGATGATGATGATGATGCCACACTAAAGGACCTTTTTAGACTGAAACAAGTCCTACAGCTCCCAGAATTCCCCAGCCAGCATGTGGAATAGGGGGTCCAATGAATCAGGTCTTATTGATATGATCCCAGCATAGTGCACTATAGTCCCCCTGTGTGTTGCAATAGTTCAGATAATATGGAATAAAACACAGGAAATAATACTAGAAAAGCAGCATATGGAATACGTAATGTGCCCCAACAGTTATCCGTCCACTTCAATACCAATAAAAAACACCTGTGTAAATGTAGCCTAGATCTGAAGCTAGACAAGCCCTGCTGGATCAGACCAAGGGTCCATCTAGTCCAGCACTCTGCTCACACAGTGGCCAACCAGCTGTTGACCAGGAATCCACAAGCAGGGCAAGAATGCAACAGCACCCTCCCACCCATGTTCCCCAGCAACTGGTGAATGTAGGCTAACTGCCTCTGATACTGAAGGTAGCACAGTTTCTAGAGCCAAAGAGGCCAGAAGGGTGCAGTGGCTATGTTATGTCTAGCTTTGGTCTTCTTGGGTTGGAAGAAAGTGTTTCAGATGATCAATCAGAATCAGACTCTGAAGTAGAGGAGTCAGTGCTAGAGACAGGTTAGGGGGGAGACAGCTCTCATGGGTTCTTTACTAGCTGGGAGTGAACTCTCTTTAAAGTTAATTTCATCAAGGGCAAATTATACACAGTCAGTGGGAAGCCGACATTCTTCTGAAAGAGAGAGCACAGACAGGAGTACACCGCCGACTAAAACGGGCGGAGCGAAAGGAAAGCGAGAGGAAGTTGGCTTCAGAAGCTGCTTCAGAACTAGTCTCTCTGAAATTAACGCGTCTTGAGAAAAAGCTTTCCCTTCTTCTTGAAAAGACAATTGTCTCGCTGAGTTTGCATAGTTTTGCCTAGGAGAAAATTCCTAGGGATTAGACTCTCTTCAGGTGGGAAGGGATGTTTCTTGCTTGAATAAAGCTTTGTGAATTACTTAGCGAGCGTCGTCATTGTCTCCCAAGAAGGCAAGAGGTTTTAAGAAGCACGACAGGCCATGTAGTATGGCTATGGAATGTAGGGGGCCCACTTTGGAGGCGGGGGAGACACTAGATCATGGCCCACTAAGCACTAACGCCGCCTCAAAGTGGCTACCATGTAATCCTTGTTGCCAAATGGGGCCACTGTGAGTTTCTTCCCCTCCACCCCAAAACGTACCTGTCTCTTCTGGGCTCTCCAGCTCCACAGAAGTTGTTTTTCCCAATGCGGTAACAACCAATGTTTCTATGGCATTATTACTGGCACAGACCATAATTAGAGAGTTTTAGTGGAGAGAATGCAAAAATTCAACAACAAAACCAAACCAAAAGCCAGTCCTCCCTCCCTTTCGTGCTGACAACCCAAAATCTAAATCCAGTTTTATTTTGTTTTGTTGGTTTTGTTTTTCGCAATCCCCCAAGTTTACAGAGAATGAAAAGTTTCCTTTAAAACAACCAGTGTCTTTAGTCCTATGCAAATATTGTTCCGTGCGCACAAAGGAGGTTTGCTGGTGCACATTCATGATAATGTCAATCCAAATCCTAAATGTGACCAGGGACTCTCTAAAGCACAGTTTCCAAATATGCACACAGAGCAAGGCATATTAGGTTTGTATGTACGTCTGTGTTCTGAACTGACATTGTATATACATGTAAGATTAGGTTCTGTATGTTTCCAAACCTGATTCAAGGTGCTGGTTTTAACCTATAGAGCCCTATGCAGCTCCGGACCACAATACCTGACAGAGTGCCTCTCCCAACCTCAATCAAGATCTGAGGCCTTCCTCTAAGGGAGGCTCAAAAGGTGGCAACAAGGCAGAGCCTTCTTGGTGATATCTAGGGCTGGCGCTACCATAGAGGCCACTCAGGCGGCCACCTAGAGTGCCAAGCTAAGAGGGGCACCGGGCACAGCGCAGCACTCACGCGCATTGGCTGTGAGCCGAGCCAGCCTGAGGATTCAGCTGGGCCTGGGCGGGCGAGATGGCGCCCTGCACCCGCCCAGCCGAAGTGAAGCCAGGGACGCTGGGGTGGGGGTGGGGGTGGGGCCGCTCCGCGTTCCGGAAGTCTGAGAGAGAAGAATGTATGGGTGAATGGGGTGCATGGGGTCTTTGAGTGAATGCATGTGTTCAGGCGTGTGTTTGTTTGGAGTGAGTGATGCTGAGTATGTGTGTGTGCGTGCACGTGTGAGTTGGGGGGGGATGATTTGGAGGTGATATTCCTATTAAATAATGCATTTTAGACCCATAGACGTTCCTTTCCAATTTGTTTGCTATAATTGGCATAACGTATTTCTTGCACTTTAAAATAAATTTAGCAGTTTCAAGTTTTGTGCTTCTTATTTTTTCCAGGAAACATAAGTTCTTAAAAATCAAAGTTGGCATTTTGGGGAGCGGGTGAAAGTAGCTCACCTTGCCTAGGATGCAAAATAGTCTGGCACCGGCCCTGGCGATTTTGTTCCCCCCCCCCCCCGCAACTCCTCAATTATGGAATTATCTCCCCACTGAGGTCCGCCTGGCACCAACACTGTCATCTTTTCAACACCAGGTTAAAGCTGCCCTCTGCTCCAAGCCATTTATTGGCATATAATGGGCATTTATCTTAGAGGTGTTTAACAGGTCTAATATTTCATTGAAGTTGTTTTTACCTGCTTAAATTGTACGTTGAAAGTTGATGCTGTATGTTACTATCTTGTGGTCTGTGGTTTGTGATTTTGTGAACAGTTGTGAACCACCCAGAGAGCTTCCGCTATTGTGTGGTATAGTAATGAAATGAATTAATAAATGAATAAATAAATGACGAGTAAGAGGAAAGGTGGTGCAAAGGTAAGCATAGTGCTATATATCCAGTCCAAAGTGGGGCCGCTGACACTCAGTTATCCAGTGCCACTCAAAAACATGGAGAATATAAGAACATAAGAAGGTCCCTGCTGGATCAGACCAAGGGTCCATCTAGTCCAGCACTCTGTTCACACAGTGGCCAACCAGCCATCGGCCAGGGATGAACAAACAGGACATGGTGCAACAGCACTCTCCCGCCCATGTTCCCCAGCAACTGGTGCACACAGGCTTACTGCCTTGAATACTGGAGATAGCACACAACCGTCAGGGCTATTATTATTATTATTATTAGCCATTGTTTATTATTATTAGCTAGTAGCCATTGATAGCCTTCTCCTCCAGAAAGTTATCCAACCTCCTTTTAAAGCCATCCAAATTGGGGGCCGTCACCACATCTTGTGGTAGTGAGTCCCATAATTTAACTATGTGCTGTGTGAAGAAGTCCTTCCTTTTATTTGTCCTGGATCTCCCACCAATCAGCTTCATGGGATGACCCCGGGTTCAAGTATTTTGAGAGAGGGAGAAAAATGTCTCCCTGTCCACATTCTCCACACCAGGCATAATTTTGTACACCTCTATCATGTCTCCCCTTAGCCTCCTTTTTTCTAAGCTAAACAATCCCAGTTGATGCAACCTTCCCTTGTAGGGGAGAGCCAGACAGAAACCATAGCTCAGTGTGATGGAGCACCTGCCCTGCATGCAGAAGGTCCCAGGTTTGATCTCTGGCTTCTCCAGGTAGGGAAAGGAAAAGTATCCCACCTGAGACCCTGGAGAGGTGCTGCCAGTCAGTGTTGACAATACTGGGCTAGATAGACCAGTGGTCTGACTCAGTGGCCTGGTTCAGACAACACACTAAACCATGCTGCTTAACCTCAAAATGCATTAATGCACAAAACCTTAATGCATTCCCTTAACCATTTTGTGGTTAAGCAGCATGGTTTAGCGTGTTGTCTGAACCAGGCCAGTGTAAGGCAGCTTCCTACATTCCCAACCTTGGAGCCAGCATGCTTGCGCAACATCATTGCCGATCATGGGGCACATCTGTTAAGGCTTTAGCTTCCCAATTCCTGGCTTTGCGTAGCTTCAGCCAACATGAGATCGCCTTAACCCTGGTCTTAAACTGGCAGGATTTTTTACCATTGAATTTTCTAGTGAACATGAGTGTTAGGCCACCTGCCCACAAAGGAGCCCGTCCCTCTGTGTTGCTGCAATGACTCACTGGGCAGGGTGTATCCCCTCTGAGGTTCAAACCTACATATTATGCAGAATTCCATGCTTTTTCTCCCATTTGTGGTTTTTCTTTTTAACCCCAAACAGCCTGTAACAGGCGACATCTGAGCAGAAGGAGGGAAGGGAGGACCCTCCTTAACCCTCCACTCTTTTCTCACAATCACCCTCCCCAAACTACTTTTTCACCTGCATTTGGGAAGGACCTAAGAATGGGTTCTGTCCAATGCTCCTGCAAGATGAAGCCACTTGATTTCCCTTAATTTCTCTCTCCCACCACAGCCCCTTGCCCCACATCTCCAGGCTTTCCCGACAGCACTCCGACTCTTAGGGGAGGCATTTTGGGGGAGTGCAGGTCACTGCTGTGGAGAGGAGGGGCAGGGAATTGCCCATGCACTCCCATCTTGCACTCTTCCCGTTTTGGATGCAACCAATGTCATTTCTCCACCGCCTGCCCCCCACACAGGTGAAAAAGCAGCATAGGGAGAGCAAACATGAGGTGGAAATGATGGAACAAAAAAGGGTTAAGCAGCTTTTCCCCACCCATCCTCTATTCTTTCACCCCAGGCTGCTTTGCATTTTTAAAGTGGAAAACAGACCTATGGAACATGTAGTTTGAACCTCCGAACAAGCCGTTCTGCTGCGTCTTTGCCTCAGGAGTGATTGCATAATCAAATCACAGAGAACCAAATTGAATTATCCACCACCACTTCCTAGTAGAATCATAGAATAGTTAGGGTGACCATATGAAAAGGGCTCCTGTATCTTTAACTATTGCATAGAAAAGGGAATTTCAGCAGGTGTTATTTGCATGCATGTCGCACCTGGTGAAATTTCCTCTTCATCACAACAGTTAAAGCTGCAGGAGCTATACTGCCGCTATACTGCGACCAGATTTAAAAGAAGGCAGGGCACCTGCACCTTTAACTGTTGTGATGAAGAGGAAATTTCACCAGGTTCTTCATATATACAAATGACACCTGCTGAAATTCCCTTTTCTTTGCAACTGTTAAAGATACAGGAGCCTTGTCGTCCTTTTCATATGGTCACCCTAGAATAGTAGATCATGAAGGGGCATAAGAGGCCATCAAGTCCAACAGCCTACTCAATGCAGGAATCCACCTTAAAGCCTACCTGACAGATGGCTGTCCAGATGCCCTTTGAATTAGGGATGTGCTCCGCTTCGCTTCAGAGTGTAGAAGCAATAGTGAGGCAGCCTGATTCACCTCTGACAAAGGCAGAGAAGAAGCAGGTCAGGGGGGCTGCAGATCGAGGCGAAGAGGATCGAGACCAAGCGGATCCTTCACCTTGATCTGGAGCTCCAGAAAAAAGGTAAGTGGGGCTTACCTGGCGCTGCCGCAGTCCATGTGGTGATGGCAGCAGAGCCAGGTAAGGGGGCAGAGGGGAGGGGGGCTTCCCTACCTCTGTCATGGTCTGGAGGTGGCTTCACCTGAGGCTGAGGCTCAAACCGGAAGACCAGGCTGCAACTGCGGCCTGCCCTTCCGCTTTGAGCCTCGGCCTCAGGTGAAGCCGCTGCTGGAATGTGATAGATGCAGGTAAGTGGGAGGAGGGAGGGGCCCCTTACCTGCTGCTGCCACTGCGGAGCTATAGGCAGATCAACACAGGGCAGAGTGGGCCCAATCCAGAATTTGTAGATCGGGTGCAGAGCGGATCGGGGGGCCCATACACAGCCCTACTTTGAATGCCCCTAGTGTGGGAAAGCCATGAACTCCCTAGGTCATAGGGTCCATTGTCACACTGCTCTAATAGTCAGGAAGATTTTCCTGATGTCCAGCCGGAATCTGGCTTCCTGGTTGACACAACAGAAGATCATGCAGAGAGACAACAGATGAACTCTTCAGTGGATAGGTGGATACTTCAGACTCACACAGTGGGAGCCCTTAATAAACGACTCATTTCTTACTCTGCGCACAGTTTGGGACTTGTTTCTTTGAAGTGATTTAAAGAACAACTAGGTGCCTGGCGATGCTCTCCACTATTATGTCCTGACAGCAGGCTTTTCTACTTGCTAATAAGAGACTAGACTTAACTATGGCTTGGCTCCTTGCTCCCAAACCTACCTGGTGTCAGTGCCAGCATGCTGTCCTTGTAAAATCCTTGCCTTTGGGAGAATGCCTTAAAATTTTGTTAGCATAAGTAGCTACTAGGGATGCATGCACACTGCAAGGATCCGTTCAGACCCCGATTCAGAAAAAGCCTGATCCAGCTTGGACCACTTTAGAGGCTGCCCAGTTTGACTCCGGTCCAAATCTTGGTTTGGAATTCCAAATCTTCACACCTCCTGTTGAATATAAATGAATAGCGATAACCCTTTTCTTGTTTTTTGAATCGTTCTGTAACAAACAGCCAGACAATTATGGCTTTTTCTAAATCTATCTTTAACCCCCGCCCCCAAATAAATCACCCTCTTCATTTTTAAACCAGCAGGGGTCAGGGCAACTGCTGAACCCACAAATGCAGCAGGCATTGAAGGGGTTTCATGGATGTGCAGTAGAGGAGAAGCTGGAACCTGAGAAGCGTTCCTTGGGGTGGGAATGTCGGCGCGATTAGCATGCCCCTGTTTTCATTCAACTGTGAAATGTTGGAGGTATGCCTTAGGCAGGGTGACACATTTCCTGAAAGGCAACAGCAGCCTGAGAAGAGGATGTGGTTGACCCCAAACTAGCTGTGGCTGAACATCAAGGAGCTCTGAAGTTGGAGCAGGGTTCTGCCTGGATCCAGTCCAGTGCACAGTGATGCTACCATGGCTCAGCCTCTTCCTTCCTCGACCATACACTCACACACACAAACACACCCAGTCCTGACCAATAAATCTTCCTCCCCTGAACTTACTGCCTCGTAGTGAAAGCAGACACTTGCCTTAAGGATCCTTATATGTCCATATTGGTTTGCACGGACTCCACTGTTGCTCCCCATCCATTCCTCCTCAAGTTTTAAGGGCTTTTTCACATGGGAAACTCAAGCTGCAATCCTATGCCGCAAGTATGAGGAATATGTGGCCCTCCAGATGCTAGACCACATCGCCCAACATCCCTGACTACATAAGTCATTCTATGTGAGGCTGGTGGGAGTTGGAGTCCAATAATTTTGTACACACTTAACTGGAACTCATCAACCCCATGGGACATAGTGGGACTTGCTTCCAAGTAAACATGGGTTAGGGCTGCGTAAGACCCTTCTGTTTAAGAGAACTTCTCTGATTGTTGCTACTCCGGGATGCAAAAATAGTTACAGAAGGGGCTTCAGGATCTGTAGGAGGTAATTTTCCTCTCTCTCCCCAAACACCAAGATGATAGAGGAGGGTGGGGCATGCACACTGAGAACATACCCAAAACTCCTCTACCAGATAACTTAATACCAAATTCCTCTGAAAAATGTCACTTGATTAGTGCTTCTCTGATGTGGGAGATTCATTGTTAGGTAGGCCTAGGGATGTACATATTTCACTCCATCATCTACTCATTGACAGAATTGGGTTATTTTGGTGAGGGGGAAGGTGCATGAGGATTTTAGGGATGCATGAGAGCAAGTGTGGTATAGTGGTCAGAGTGTTGGACTCAGAGTCAGGAGATCTGGGTTCTAGTCCCCTTTCAGCCATGGAAGCTCACTGGGTGACTTTGGGCCAGTTTGACTCACAGGGTGGTTGTTGTGAGGATACAATGGAGAGGAGGGGGATTATGTACGCCACCCTGGGTTCCTTGGAGGAAAAAGCCGGGATATAAATGCAATGAACAAATAAAATAAAATTGAACATGTCAGCAGCCAGTGTACCTCCTCACCCCTTGCCAGGGGTCTCAGTATCTGCAATGGCAAAATGCGGGGTTTGGCTGCTGGACCCCTCTCTCTGCACAGTGAGGCACCAGCTTACAATGGTGTTGTTAAGCAATTTTGGATGCTGGATATAATGGTCTTACAGCCCCCTTTAAATCTTAAAATGCATCACTTCATTTCAGATGGCAAGTATACCAGCTGCTACATTTCTGATGCTAGAGTAGTAGTAGTAGTAGTAGTAATAATAATAATAATAATAATAATAATAATAATAATAATAATAATAATAATAATGTAAAGGGTAACTGTTTATGCAGTTACACGGACACAGCACACCCACGGACCCTAGCCAGCCACCACTAGTCAGAGCTAACCACCCTGTTAGTGTGAAACAATGGTTATGAAAACTTGAAGGAAAGCCTCGAATGGACAGCGTCAAGGCCGAGAACGCTGCATGAACCTAACAGTCAGGCAAAATGGAAATGAACAGGCAATGAATAAGGAAAACAAGAATAACCACCCAAACTCCCCCAGATGTATTTTGCCTGTCCCACAGGCAACCACCGAGGCGGGACACCCAAGGCAACACTTAGCTTGGTCAGATGAAATGAATCGTAACGTTATGTGTTGTTACTATAAAAGGACACAACTCCAAACAATAGCGTCAGGATATCGAACCGAATGTCATAGACTTTTTCTGGAAATCTACCCCCACCTAACAGTAGGGTGACCATATTTTGGAAACCAAAAAGGAGGACAACATGGTCACCATGTTAAAATTATTTTTTAAAAATTATTTTAAAACCTCAAACTTTTTTTAAAAAATCCTAAAACTCAATGGTTGGACAGATCTGTTTCAAACTTGGCATAGCTAAAGTCCTTGTTAAGAGCAATCATGGTGCCAAGTTTCATTTCTTTATCTTTAAAAATAACACTTTTTTAAAAAATTAAATCCTCAAATTTTAAAAAAATCCTAAAAATCAATGGATAAACAGATCTGTTTTGAATTTGGTATGGCTAAAGCGCTACCTAAAAGCTATCATGGTGCCAACTTTCATCTCTTTATCTTTAAAAATGATGATTTTAAAAATAATAATTTTAAAATCTCAATTTTTAAAAAGTTCCTAAAAAAATCAATGGATGAACAGATCTGTTTCAAATTTGGTATGACTAAAGCCCTTTTTAAGAGCTACTATTGTGCCAAGTTTCATGACTTTATCTTAAAAAATGATGGAGTTATAAGCATTTTTGTCAATTCCCATTAGAGCTGCTCTTTGGAAAAAAACCAGATTTCCCCTTCCCCTCCCGGATTTGTCATCAAAAACCCGGGCAAATCCGGGCAATTCCAGTCATATGGTCACCCTACCTAACAGACACGGTAACAGAACAAAGACTAATAGACCCAAAAAGAGTTATAATCAACAACAAAAGGCTAAAGGAACATGACATTCAAACAGTGAAAGAAGAAATAGCACAACAGAATACCAGCATGAAAGGCACAGATGCACTCATAGAAGGAACAGCAACCCCTAGACACAACAATCCCACCAGAGGATTCCCAGACCACAACCTGAAACACGAGATGACACAAGAAACATGAACAAAGAACAGCAATTGACAGAAGAAAATTGAGACAAATCTAATCATGTCACCAGCATGACTACAGGAAATAAAATACGATTTCCTTCTACTGCCTTGAGCCTGAACACACTTACTTAGGAGTAAGCACCTTTGTTATAGAAAAGAATAATACATGTTTTTAATTAAAAATTTAAAATAAGCACCTGTGACCATGTACAGAGTTTTCCCATGGAAAACATGTCTCTTTCAGTATTGTGATTAATTGACTGGGACTGAAATGCAGTTATATAGGCCTGCAGGAGAGGCACTCTGTACATGTTTAGGGGCATTAATCATCCCATAGCATCCTGTTTCTGCAGTGCCTTCAGCCATACCCCCAGCTCGTTCCTTTTCTCCACCCTCTCTACTTTTTCAGAATGCAATCCTATTACAAGTCCACTTTGCCTTCACCAACCCAGTGAGCTTTGCTAAAGAATCCCCACACACACACCCTCCTCTACTGGCAATGCATGGTGAGAATAAAAGGCAGGAGGGTGCATTATTCTGCTTAGCTTACTTGCTTCCTATTGCAAATCCCGAGCAGAGACAAAATCCTCTCTTCTTTTCTTGCAAATTGGAAATCACCTTGCAAAATAGATTTCTATTTTTTTTCTGCAAATGCTAATAAAATTAATGCAAACTTTTCTTTTCTTTCTTTTTTGTTGGTAAGAAGTCGGAAACTTACAATTTCTCTTATTGCCAAATCTGTGTATGTTTTTTTTCCCCCTTCTGGTTCGTGATAAATTTAAATAAAAAACCCTCCTGGCTGCTGATGGTTGCAAATGCAGATCTTTAGCAGAAGGCAGAGACTCACAGTGGTGGGGGGAGAGAGGGAGAATGTCAGAACCCCCAAATGGTGCACAATGCCAATTAGAAGGGCCTATAATGGCAGTGCCCTCCTGGATTCTGCTCCCATACTTTCTGAAAGAATGTGCAGACAGTGAGCAACTTAATAGGGGGGAGGAACTTGATCATGAATTTGAGAAATGATGCAAATAGCATCAAATCGGTAAAAGTTTCCAGCAGCATAGTAACGTGTGAAGCTGTCCTAAGAATATAACACTGAATCAGAGCCCTGAAAATGGTAATGCCTTGAATAGCCATTGGGTGGCACTCGGAGCTTAACAGACACAGATTTTCTATCCTCTTCTACCTGTTATATTCATAGCCCTAAGGCGGTCATTGAGGAACTGGGGGGAACAGGGGTCTGAGAGTCAGGACTCCTGGGTTCTTAGATTCCTAGCTCTTCAAAAGAAGCGGGGTTCAGGCCTTGCGGGGAAGAAAGCCACAAGAAAGCCTTCAGCAGGAGTTGAGCACTAGGTTTCCATGGCAACCAAAGGCCAGGACAGACCTTCGATGCTCTGCTAAGCCAGAGTTATTCAGACTGTGCCTCATTTTAGCTTCATTTCTGATATAAGACAGCAATCTAGCTGCTTCTGGGTCCCAGGTCTCTGCCGAGGGCTCCAAAAAGATTGGGGAACGCCTCGCATTATGATTAGAAGCAGAAGCAAGGGGTTTTGCAGAGCTGCGGGCCATAAGAGAAGAGAATCTGAAAATGTAAAACACATTATATGGCTGTGCTGCTGATGTAATCTTCTCTCCTTTTTCCCACCAGGATTCAGACTTGAAGGAGTAGTATGAAAGCGGACTCAGTGGTAGGGGCAGCCGAGAATTTTCTTAAGTGCATTTATTTGATAAGAACTTATCAAAATTCGCAAGTTTCGTCATAAACAGGATAGAAAGAACTTGAGGCTTTAAATAGGTGGAAGTGAGTGAAAACAAAACTGACAGAGACCCGGTTCAGATGACATGCTAAGCCATGGTGATTAAGCATTTTAGTGTGTCATGTGAACCATTCCTAACCATGGTGGCTACATAACCACAGTTTAAACACACTCACTAACCCTATTTTGCAAAGGGTTAACAGCCTAACCATGGCTGAGCTTGTCATCTGAACAGGCCCATACTCATCCATTCAGGCCCAGGATTTTCAGAATTTAGCTCTTAAAAATCTGACTTTGAATCCCTGCATATTCAACCATGGGCATGTCTAGACGGGGCGATATCCCGGGGATCGCCCTGGGATCATCCCTGTGCATCCCCATGATGCACAGGGGATGCTTGGAGCAGGGAGGGATGATTCCTCCTTTTCCCTGGGATATGGCCCTACCCTTCCATCCTGGTTTTCTCCCACGGTCTCGGGATGATCCCGAGACTGCAGGACGTGTGGCCCACCATCGTGGTTTTGTCTTGGCTTTTTGTGAGTAAACGCAAGGAGCCGGGCACAGAGCTCTGCAAGTGCTCCATGCCCATTGGGGGTGGGGTGGGGTGGGGAGCAGGGTCAGGGCTTTTTTTAAAAAAAAACTAACCTTTGCACTGGAGCGCCAGTGCGGTCCAACTCCTGTTGCTTTAAAAAAAATGGTGGCCGCAACATCCTCTTCCTCCTGGGACGTCTCACTCCATGTGTAGATGAGGGGGACGGTCTCGTGATCATAAAATTGTGAGATCATGCCCCTCCACCCTCCTCCTCTAGACATGCCCCATGTTTGTGATGCTCTATTAAGGAAGATAGAGGCTTTTGAACTGTGGTGTTGGAGGAAAATTCTGAGAGTGCCTTGGACTGCAAGAAGAGAAGACAGGATACCCTGGAGAAGAGGCTGATGCTAGGGAAAGTGGAAGGCAAAAGGAAGAGGGGCTGACCAAGGGCAAGATGGATGGATGATATTCTGGAGGTGATGGACTTGACTTTGGGGGAGCTGGGGGTGGCGACAGCCGACAGAAAGCTCTGGCGTGGGCTGGTCCATGAAGTCACGAAGAGTCGGAAGCGACTGAACGAATAAACAACAACAAAGACTTAGTTTAACCAGATTATACTAGTTTATAAGCACAAATCTTCATTCTACCATCAGATTTCCTGGCTAACAAAAGCTTAACTTGGATAAACAGCCTATTTGGATCTAAAAACTTGGCTTTGAAGCAATCTTGTTGAAATGTGACTAGTGAAGGCTCTGAATGGGGCAGGCATAAGAACAGAGGAAGCTGCCTTATACTGAGTCAGGCCATGGGCTCATCTAGCCCAGTATTGTCAACACTGACTAGCAGCGGCTCGTCAGCATTTCAGGCAGGATTCTTTCCTAGCCTGAGAAGACAGGACACCCTGGAGAAGAGGCTGATGCTAGGGAAAGTGGAAGGCAAAAGGAAGAGGGGCCGACCAAGGGCAAGATGGATGGATGACATTCTGGAGGTGACTGACTTGACCTTGGGGGAGCTAGGGGTGGCGACGGCCGACAGAAAGCTCTGGCGTGGGCTGGTCCATGAAGTCACGAAGAGTCGGAAGCGACTGAACGAATAAGCAACAAATTAGGGTCCCTACCACTCTTTTCTGACAGGCTCCACATCTTTAACAGTTATCTGGCAAGCAGGAATAATGTGGTTCTCACCAGGTTAGCTATAGCTGTTGAATTTGGCCTCTGCTCTTGGGAGAAGATTTCATTTTGATCCATTCTTGTACGAATTTATGAAAATCCGTGAATTTTGGCATATACAGGATGGCCCAAACTTGAGATTTTAAACATTCAAATGCAGGAGGAAGCGCAACTGACAGATTTATCCACCTCTATTCAGAGGCAATTCAGCCAATGAGCATATTTATATTATCAATAAATCTGAGATTTTTTAACGCCAGAGAACAATGAAGATAACACAGCAGAAATAATACAATAAAAGCACAGAGCTTTATCACACCAGCGTTATACCGTGCAATCACTGCGAATTGCGTGCAAAGGACTCTGAAGTTTTCCATCTTATAATCTGCTTTGACTGTAAAGTACTCCCATGCATCCTGCCTTAATTGTGCTTCAAAGGCAAAAGACCCGACCTATTTTGCTACTAGTTTTGGAGCGAATCATTTGTTGTTCTCTGAGCGGCCACTGGAGGTGCAGGAGCAGGATTTGATACTTATTAAGCTTCAAATTAAACAAATGCTTACATCTGCGTAAGTTTTAAAGATAAAGTCATCAAAATTAGCACAGTAATAGATATTAAGGAGAGCTTTAAGCATACCAAATTTGAGTCGGATTGGGTCATCCGTTGATTTTTTATGATTTTTTACATTTCCCCCCTTAAACCCTTTTCCTGGTATGCAAAGGATCTTAGGAGCGCTGCCGCCCGGGGTGTGATTTAGCTAGCAACAATGACGCCAGCTTAGCGCTGTAGGGGATAATTCGAGGGAAACAGGTACGTGGGATGAAGCTATCAGTTACTCCTCTTTCAATATCAGCAGCCAAAAGGTGCATTTCCTGCTGTCATTGTCCAGAGGTAGTCACTGCTCCATCCAGGCATGCCACAACAGAGCCACGGAGAGACAACTCCCTCCCTTCTACAAAGTACTTGGGCCCTGTCAACAAAGCAAAGGTCTCCTCTGTTTGTGGCAGCGGATAAGCATATTTCTTTGTTAGACTATTCAGTCTTTTATAATCTACACCCATCTTAAGAGAATTCCAGTCTTGTGTATGTCCAGGATATGAGCTAAAACTCTATTGGTACCAATTCCCTTGAATGCTGACGCAGAGCCTTAAAGTCAGATGGTGAAATTCTGCTGGTTCTTTCTTTAAACAGGACAGGGCAGGTAAGATTGAACTTAAAGTAAAGTAAACTTAGGCACCATTTCTTAAAGTTACCAAATTGTTAGAACAACACCTCTTCAATGGAAACAGTTGAGGGATAGGGTCATGAAGCTGCTGTCCCAGCTGAGTGGATGGAGTAGCCTGGCAGTGTGATCTCTCCCTCTGCTGCAGACTGGTGGAAGGGCTGCTACTAAATCACATTCTAATGTGTTTCTCCTGTAACCCGTTCAGGATATAAATCATGTACTGAAAAAGCCCAAAGGGTTTCCCACACAATAACCTGGGAGTGCCTTTGTCTTCACCCAGCCACACAAACACATACACTTCTTCCAACTTCTTTTTTATCATAAAAAAAATAAATCTTTAAGGAGGGAATGATGGAATGGATCCTCAATGTCTTCTGACTGGTAGCGTTATGAACCCTCCATTTTACATAGATAATCTGACTGTCCTGCCAGTCAAATCTTACTTCAATACTGGTGATGGGGCAGTACCCTCCACCACACCTGAGGGTAGCAAGGCCAATTTAAGGGGTGCAGGTCAGACGATTTTATTATTATTATTTTATTAAAAGCATTTTTATAGCGCCGCCTCACCATTTCTGGCATCAAGGCGCTTTACAATAACATATAAAACAATTCCATTAAAACCCTCAACCCACATTAAGACAATTCCATTAAAACCCTCACCCTCAAACCATTAAAAGCCCTCAACCTGAATTTAAACCACCCCCTCCCCAGACTCTTGTGAAAATAAAAAACGCCTTACAAAGGCGTTTGAAGCAATTGAGAGTGGGAGCCTGTCTAATCTCCAGGGGCACATTGTTCCATAACCGGGGACCAGCCACTGAAAAAGCCCTGGCCCTGGCACATTCCAATTTGTAGCAGGGGACCATCAGGGCACCCTGCTCCTGAGAGCGAGTCTGCCAATGGTGAGACACAGGAGAACGGCGAGTGCTCAGGTATCCTGAGTGTGTGCGATGTGGCACACACAGCTCTGCCCTCCAATAGGATGGCTCAGCTGGATTGCTGCTACTGTGTCTCCTAGCTGTCATCTCACTCTGCCCAATGGTAGAGCCAGGCCAGGCCTAAGTACAAAGCTAGTTCATGTTGCCTGGTCATTTCTGTCATGCGGCTCAATTCCTGGGTTGTTTAGTGTTGCGTCCAAACCCGGACCTCTGGCTTGTCTCTTTCCTGACAAACCAGAGAAACAGCCCTAAAGCAAGTCATGTGTTATTTGATTGGGTTGTCGAGAAGAGACAAGCCAGGAACCCAGATTCAGACACAATGTTAAACAACCCAAGGGATGGAGCATCTCTTGGTAGTTTAGCTGCTCCCAAGGAACAAACCCATTCACAATCACCCACATGTTTAGCGAAATTGTGAGTTGTTGTGATGTGCAAACCTGGCCATAGAGTCCAACAGTCAAGGAACTGAAGAGGAATGAACACTTCTACTGAATCACTGTGGATGGTAACACAAGACATGAGCAACAAATTTTATTTCGAAAGAGGAACCATCTCAAGAATTAGTCAGATAGCTAAAAAGAAATTGGCAGGAAAAGTCAAGTAGGTCAAATATCTCCAAAACACTTCAGGCCTAACTGTAGGTTATGTTAACGACATGATTAGCAATCACATTGTAGTTTTTTAAAAAATTAAATACCAAGCACAGCGGAGAGGAATGATTGATAGACCCTGCAGCACGCAGGAGGTGATTTCAGCCTTCCCTGAGAGGCAATGGCAGAAAAATTGCCCACAAACTATATTGCTCAATCATTTTTTGACTGCCTACAGTCGGCTGGCACATGGGGGACACAACTTGAAGGAAACGTCACCGTTTAATCCCTGACACTGCTGCACTGATGCTACTTATAACCCACCTCAAACACACCACACCAGTATCGGGAAGCCTCACACTCTGGAACAATACATTTTTCGTTCTGTTCACACTCCAGAACAGCAGCTAGTGCAATGTCAGTCATTCGGACCACTTAATTGATTCCAGAGGAGGAGGCGAGTTAGGGGTCACAGGGTCTACCTGACACAGAGATTGCCTTCCCAATGACCATCTAATAGGCCCTCTCATCAGTCAGAAGTCCCAGAGTAAAGCTAAAACAAATTTGGTTGGGAGAGCTCCTGTTCCTAACTTTGCAAAAAAAAAAAAAAAAAAAGATTAAAAAAAAATCAATCATAACTATTAAAAGTGGGATTTGAATTAATGAATGGATTTTCATATGTGGACGATGGCTCTCGGCCATAGAACTTGGGGGGGGGGGGAGGCAGATCATAGAATCATAGAATCATAGAATAGCAGAGTTGGAAGGGGCCTACAAGGCCATCGAGTCCAACCCCCTGCTCAGTGCAGGAATCCACCCTAAGGCATCCCTGACAGATGGTTGTCCAGCTGCCTCTTGAAGGCCTCTAGTGTGGGAGAGCCCACAACCTCCCTAGGTAACTGATTCCACCGTCGCACTGCTGTAACAGTCAGGAAGTTTTTCCTGATGTCCAGCTGGAATCTGGCTTCCTTTAACTTGAGCCCGTTATTCCGTGTCCTGCCCTCTGGGAGGATCGAGAAGAGATCCTGGCCCTCCTCTGTGTGACAACCTTTGAAGTATTTGAAGAGTGCTATCATGTCTCCCCTCAATCTTCTCTTCTCCAGGCTAAACATGCCCAGTTCTTTCAGTCTCTCTTCATGGGGCTTTGTTTCTAGACCTCTGATCATCCTGGTTGCCCTCCTCTGAACACACTCCAGCTTGTCTGCATCCTTCTTGAATTGTGGAGCCCAGAACTGGACACAATACTCTAGATGAGGCCTAACCAGGGCCGAATAGAGATCTACACCTTGTGTCAAATCATTACGAACGTGGAATAGAAAGCAGGATATAACACTATGAAAGTGGTACATGGAATGTGTCATGGGCCCCAACAGTTATCACTGCACTTCCATTCCAAAATAAAGCAGTAGTATAGATTGTGTGTGTGTGTGTGTGTGTGTGTGTGTGTGTGTGGCTCTATAGCTCTTGCGAAATAATATGGAAGGGTTTTTGCTCAGAGACATATCCTCTAGGTTGGTTTAAACCCATGCAGCATTCACTGAAGAAATTAAGTTTACCAGTGTAGCCAACACACACACACACACACACACACACACACACACACACACTGAAATGGGATCTCTGATGCCTTTGATTTTAAACATTAACATAATGTTGGATTTTTGTGAACTGCCCAGAGAGCTTCAGTTATTGGGCGGTATAAACATGTAATAAACAAACAAACAATTCCGATTTAGGTGAAATTTCATACAACTTCCATCAATGGGCCACGGGGGCTGTTTCCCCCCTCCCTCTTCGGAAGAGGCAGGGTGCTTCCAGACAAGACATTTATTGTGCAATCACACTGACTCATTCATGGCATTTTGCAGAGACTCCAGAGACCATTGTCATCTTCCATTGTATCTCTGACGTCTTTTCCCAGTGTTTCTTCCACCTTTTTTCTTACCGGGGAGGGGGGGAGAGAAACATTGAGGGGGGGAAATGGAATAATTGCACAATGCTTTTTGATGGTTAGCGACAGGAACTCTCCATCTGGAAGCAGCCGTAGTGGATTACAAGTGCAGAACTTTGGGGTTATCCAGAAATCCTGGCTTGACATAGACACAAGTACGCCTGGAGCTCAAGGGTTTTCTCACCATGCCTGCCAGTGATCAGAAATGCTCCAGTTGATTTAGCACTCTAACTACTGCCTCCCTCCACGCCCCCTCTTCTCATACTCTTTGATCACAACAAAGCAACCCTCTATTCTGCCAGACGGATTCCCATGTTAGACTGGAAGAGACTTATAAATGTCAACCTGCCCAGATTGTCTTCTGATAAATTGTAAGAATCCTAACTCCCTTCCCTTAATCATTTTTTTTCCACCCGCAATCTCAACTGAGAGTGGAGTCTTCACTACCACATATGTTTCTTTTTCAACTCATCTCCTCCTCTTCTGCATTATCTCAGTCTCCAAGAGTTAAGAAGAAAAGCTAGGATTCCTGGGCCTCACCAATTTCCCACAATTTTCCTCCATTATTATGGAGGCCCTGCACAACAAGCGGAGACGGATTGTGAACAGGAGAGAGAGAGAAACCTTTTGACCTGCCCATCGTAGGCCCCAACAGTTGTCAATACTGTTTTAATCCATTATAAAGCAGTAGTGTAGATCCTGCCTAAATCTACACTACTGCTTTAAAGCGGTATTGAAGTGCAGTGATAATTGTTGGGGCACGTTCGACATTTCATAGTGTTATATCCTACTTTTTAATCCACATTCATAATGTTTTGACACAAAGTGTAGATCTGGCCTGAGTTTTAGAACTAATCAGAACTCTGGTATCTTGGATAGCTCCTTTAGAGTTCTATCCAAGTCTCCGCATGCTGGATAGCTCCTTCAGAGTTCTGATTGGTTCCAATTGAAACTCAGAGCGGAGTCACCATCTCACTGACATTGGCGTCACCAGTCTCCACTGGTACTAGTCTCTGAAGAGGAGAATGACCTTGGCAAACATAGCCGTTGTGACCCACCCACTCTGCCCCCAGATTCACAAACACTAGATATTTGGAGGATTGGGAACTGAAACACCAGACACACAGGAACGCTTCTGTCCAACCCCTGCTATTGTTATTAGCACAATCCCCTTGACCTCCTGGAAGGGCTGGAAGTTGCAAAGGAAAACAAACTCTTGAATTGCATTGATTGCCCAGGGTGTCCTTCGGTGGATCATCCATATCAGCAGAAGAGCAGCCCATGTGACTTTGCCCTGATCCCTTCCCGCCATAGCCAAAGCCTTCTGCTGAATCACAGTGCCACACTCACGCAGTTTCCGAAATTGCCCAATGCCCAGGCTGTGCTTGACACCAAGTAGCCTGGATGAGTCAGTTTTTTATGCAAACACACACACAGCACTGACCAGAAGGAAATCTCTTCTCTTGTGCCATTCCAAAGGGTCGCTCCTAGAGTTGAAATGTAGATGTGTGCCTGCATTCCAGCTTATGCCCAGAAAAACGTGCCTAGGTCGGGTACATATTAGGGAGGCAGATGCAGGATAAAGGGCAGCTCAGGCCAGGATGGGAGGCCTCTCGTTCACTCCACTGGGGCATCACCTTTTCCTTCGCTCCGATGCGATTTCTCATCATTGCTGCTTCGAGGCAGATAAGGCCAGGCCGGATCCTTCCGACTCCTGCGCTTTTTCTTTCAAGCACCAAAATAGCGCAGAGGCCATCTCAAAGGTGAACTCTAATTAGCTCGGAGGATGGCAACAAGGGAGAGGGCCTTTTCAGTGGTGGCCCCCCGACTGTGGAATGATCTCCCTGATGAGGTTCGCCTGGCGCCGACACTGTTATCTTTCAGGCGCCGGGCCAAGACTTTTCTCTTCTCCAAGGCATTTAACAATGCTAAGTTTGTTTTCTAACGGACCCCAGAACTGTTGTTTTTAAATGGATACTGTTGTTTTTATACTGTTGTTTTTACGTTTCTGATGTTTTTAAAAAAAATTGTATACTTTTTTTAATGTTTACTGTTTTTAACTTTTGTAAACTGCCCAGAGAGCTTCGGCTATGGGGCAGTATATAAATGTAATAAATAAATAAATAAATAAAATAGGTGTTTTTTGGGGGGTTGTTACCCTCCTTGCAACAGACAGGAATTCTAAAATTCCACTCCCAAAGCTAGGGCAGCTAAGCATCAGGTATTTCACCCACCCACATTCACCTCACATACAAAGCGGGTATTCTTTCGTCAGATAAATCAAAGCATTTTTAGCTGGGGGCAGAGAGAGAATTTCCTTCCCTTTCCTAGCCCCACTCCTAGGACTAAGTAACTGCCAGTAACTAAGCCATAGGACAGACATTTCAACGTATTTATTGTCTTTCATACACAACTGTATAAAAATATTTAATTCATCATGGCAAGGGAGAGGTCCCAGGACATTGCAATTACATGCTGAGATTCTGTGTCATCTTACATTCTAATATGCCAGTTCCCCCTTTTAAAATGTTAAATAATATGGCTGTGCTCTGCTCCGATTCGGATAACGAATCCGGAGTGGACCGACCCGATCCGCCTCCGCCAAAGGCGGATCCAGATCGGATCGGGGGAGCTGCGGATCGAGGCAAAGCAGTTTGCCTCCATCCGGAGCTCAGAACACAGGTAAGGGGGAGGGGGCTTACCTGGTGCCGGCGGCGCCAATGCAGTCCATGCGGCAATGGCAGTGGAGCCAGGTAAGGGGGCAGGGGGACTTACCTGCTTCTGTCGTGGTCTGGCACCAGCTTCAACTGAGGGCCAGGCCTCAAGCTGGAAGAGCAGGCCGCGGCCTGCTCTTCCGGTTTGAGCCCTGGCCCTCAGTTGAAGCCGGCGCCGAATCGTGACGGAGGCAGGTAAGGGGGCAGGAGGGAGGGGGCTTATTCAGCCCCCATTTTGCCCCCCTTCCCCACTTACCTGCCTCTGCCATCTGCCACGGAGGCAAGTAAGTAGGGAAGGTGGGGCAAAATGTCGATCCACCCCTCCGGATCTCGCTCCGCGGAGTGGAGCGGGGGAGGATCAGATCGGCCCAAAGTGGGTTGGCCCAATCTGAAAGTTGTGGATTGGGCCACAAAGCAGTTCGGGGGTCCATGCACAGCCCTAGCTTTTTCCGGCAGGTCTACCCAGATTAATGTAAAATCAAAATTTTTTATGATGTGTTGATTCCTGCACCAATGTTGTTCCCTGCCTTGATCCAAAGGGAGAGGCGGGTAAGAAATTATTATTATTATTATTATTATTATTATTATTATTATTATTATTATTATTATTATTATATAATCACAGCCCATAATTGACTTCCGAGGATCTGTAGAGAAAGAGGTCCACACCTTTGCAAATGCATGAAGTTGCCTAATGTTGAGTGTCTACCATTGGTCCAACCATCGCACTACTCTTACCCAGTTTGCACAATCGGTTGTGGCACAGACTGGACACCTTTGTGAATATTCAAGCCAAGATGGGTGGGCTTATCATGATGTGTAAACCCAGGCAGGATGGCTTGTTGTTGTGGGTAACAAGCCACCCAGAACCCATGGGTTTTAGTAGGGTCCTGGGCTGACTTGTTAACCAGGGCAACGAGCCACCCTGCTCTGGTTCACACATCACGATAAGCCATGGCGACTGTCCGTTATGGCTTGAACATTCACAGTGGCGGCCAGCACATGCCGCAATCCACCATAGCTTATTTAAACTATGGTGGATGCCGTTGATCAAGTAAACTGGCTCTCTGACTGGAAACATCACTCTAGAGTCTCAGGCAGGGAAGATGGCAGGGATTCAGCCTGGGGCCCATGCAAAGCGTGATTTCTACCGCTGAGCTATGACTCTTATTTGCATAGCCCTGCCCTGAGATCTGTTTCTTAGTTACACTAAAGGATGACGGAAGGGTATGACAGACTGTTGAGAAATGAGTTATTTATTATCTTTATTAGGTTTTGTACAGCTCCCACCCTGTCGGCTGCCTCCTAAAATACTTAACCACAATATTTTGCGTGTGCAATTTTCTGCTTGCCTAGCTTAGAAGATCCAGCTGATGTTCCAAACATCGCATGGCATGGTTTGGAAAACAAGGATCCTCGGGAAGTGCTATTCCTCCTAGATGGATAGAGCTGGTTTAGGGCACCCTTTGCAAATCTGTCTTTTGAATCCTCTTTATTATTATTACAGTGGACTATAAGAACACCACCCCTAATAGATGAACATGTGCAAAGGGGAAGTAGGGTCATCATAGCAACAGGCAAAATAGAAGCCTATGGAAACAGAAGCAGAAGCTGGAGGTCAAGGAATTGTCTGGGTTCAAGCTCCTTTGACATTGTTGATTCCTTGGAAATGCCAGATCATAATGCTGCTGTAAATGAAGGTGTTACGCTTGGCAGAATTCTCCTATAAGTTAGGGTGACCAACTATCAGGATTTCCCTGGATTTGTCCTGGTTTTTGTTCTTTCCATGGTGTCAGGGAGGATTTTCTATAATTTTCAATAATGTCCTGGAATGACACACCTTCCTCTTTAAGGCTGCCATTAGCATGGCAGGAGGGAATGACATGCTTTCTTGAGGCACGTCATTCCCCCACCCCGAGCTCCAATTGAGGTCTTAAAGGGGAAAGTGGGTCATTCGTGGACATTATAGAAAAGGCCCCAATTGGAGTGGATGGTGGTGGTGCAGAATGAAATCCTTTCCCCTCCTCCACTCCAATCGGGTTCTTTAAGGTGGCGGGGAAATAACGTACTTTCTGCAGGACTCAGAAAGCTGCTTCCCCACACACACACTAGGTGTCCTCTTTTTTGGTTTCCCAAATATGGTCACCCTATATAAGTGCCTTGAAAGAGCCTGGCCCTAAGAACATTCTGCCTCCTGGACTCTCTCTTTCTCTGGCCTGCTCACTTCCTTCTTGCCAAAAGTTCCCAGTAGATCCCATTGGCGTGCGCACAGCAGGTTCAAGGGGTTCAAATGAACCCCCTAATCCGCTGCCGCCGCCATGTTTGCCCCGCTTGCACAGTGAGCCACTTGAGGGAGAGAGGACAAGCGAGGCGCCGCTGCTCTAGCCCGAGCTCCTCTAAGCGCGACCCAGCCCCGCAGCTGCTCTGCAGCCTTGCTTCCCGGCTGCCCAGCCAACTTTCACAGGAAGTAGGAAGGCTTGCAAGAGTTCCTGCGAGACTTCCCAGCCAGCAGCCGAGATCTCGCGCGATTCAAGAGCGCGCCGAAGACCCCGGCTGCTGGCTGAGCTGCACAGCAAGAAGCACGAGGCGCGAGGGCCAGAGCTGTGGGCAGCGCGAGGAGGGAGGATGAGAAGCAGCAGCAGCAGCAGCAGCAGCAGCAGCACCACCTTACGAGGCGGCGGGAGTAGCAGCGGGAGGCCAGCAGCGCTGCCAGGGAAGGTACGTGGCCCCCGTGTCCATTCCCCATCCTCAGCTGCTTGGTTTTCGCCCGCCTCCCCCTCCGCAACCTCTAATAATGCCCAACCCAGATTGCTTCTCCTGCAAAAGCCCCCTAGAACAAACGAAGCTCTACTCCAAGGGAGGCTTTGTGTAGGAAACATCATGGGCTTTGGATTGTGTTTGTGCCGTATTGCTATCCTGGGGATAAGCACACGTCAGGAGGTTCCCACCATCTGTATTTCTCTCTTTTTCTTTAATGTAAAATGTCTTGTCTTCTGTGAGCTCAGCTTAAATACTTTCCAGAGAATAAAATCTTTGCCTATTCTTCTGTTATATTTTTTTCCCAAAAGGTTACCGGTGGCTTTCTTTAATATGTTTTGGTAGTCTTCATATGTGGCAATTAGGTTCCCAATTCTGACAAATTTGGGAGAGATAAAAAGCTGTGTTTTATTTTTGTTTTTAATTTGACAAGTATTACTTGGAAGCAAATCCTCTCCAAGGCGGCGGGGAGTTACTTCTGAGTAAGCCTCTTGGTATTGTGGTGTTAAGCACATTTCAGCTGTTGCTGTATTGATATTTTTGAGAACTGGAGGGAGGAAGGGGAGGAACGCCTCCTTGAAAAGCTGAGGCTGTTGATCCGATGGTCTACCCAGTAAGATTGCCCGGAGCTGCAGATTGGGGCCTTTCCCCCTTCGGAGCTGCTGCCCTCCTCTCCCCATCAGCCCTGCAGGTACTGTAATGTTTGGGAGAAAGAGGGAGAAGCTGCATGTTTGCGTGCCTTCTCTCCTCATCGCTGCCCCACCGCCCACCCCAGTCTGGTCTCCAGCAAGAGAAAAGAAAGGGGGAAGAGGGGAGAACTGCAATGCCCCCCCCCCCAGGACCTCCTGGCTAAGGAGGGTTCATTCAGCAGCACCTTTTTCAGAATGCATGCAAAAACAATTCCTATCTGTCCTTGCTTATTTTAGGGTGTCCATCCCCCTTTTTTCAAGCCATTCTTTTGGTAAACATTGGATGTGTGCATCTTGTGTCACTTTAAAACAGAGCTGCAGCACAATCCTATGTATGTCTACTCAGAAGTAAGCCCCACTGAGATCAATCAAACTTACTCTGAGGTAAATGTTCACCGGATGCAGCCTGAAAATGAAGAGAGGATGAAGAAAGGACAGGAGAAAAAGAATTGTAGAAATAGAATTGCAAGGTAACTGTGGGATATTTAACCATATTAAGTACATCCCACACTGGGATATTTAACCATATTTAAAGACAATAAGTACAGCAAAATTAGTGTCCCTCTACTTCAGTCCCAATCAAATAATTACAACAGTGAACCAGCCAGGTCTTCCATAGGAAAACTCTGTACATATGTAATAGTCTTATAGACCCCTTTATGTCTTAAAATGCATTGCTTCAGTTCAAATGGCAGATATATCTTCCACACTGACAGCTGCTACATTCCTGATACTAGACCAATAGTATATATATGATTCAACACATGTGAGGAGTTTCACATTTTAAACTCATTTAAGGTGCAAGCCTGTGCATATTAGAATGTAAGCCTATGCGGCAGGGTCTTGCTATTTACTGTCTTACTCTGTACAGCGCCATGTGCATTGATGGTGCTATATAAGTAGATAATGATGATACCAGGTGATAGTTATTTTTAAATTTTAAATCAAAAAATATTATCCTTTCCTATAACAAAATGGTACTTACTCCTAAGTAAGTGTGTCCCACTGAAGAAGGAAATCCTATTTGATTCCTGTATTCCTGTTAGTGTGACATGATAAGTTAAAGGCACAATTTTATGCATGTTTAGACAGAAAAAAGTCCTTCAACTCCTAGAATCCCCTAGCTGGCATGGCTGGCTGGGGTATGCTGAGAATTGTAGGACTTCTTTTCTTTCTAAATATGCACAGGCTTGCACCTTAAAGGAGTTTAAAATGTGAAACTCCTCACATGTGTTGAATCATATATGTACTATTGGTCTAGTATCAGGAATGTAGCAGCTGTCAGTGTGGAAGATATATCTGCCATTTGAACGGAAGCAATGCATTTTAAGACATAAAGGGGTCTATAAGACTATTACATATGGTTTCTAAAATTGCTTAACACCATTGTAAGCTACTACCTGATTATGCAGAGAGAGATGCCCAGGCAATTACTATACTTTGCCATTATAGGCAGCGTGACTCCTGGCAAGGGGAGGAGTGGGTAGACTGGCTGTTGACATGTTCAGTGGAGTGCCATAGGCCTTCTTTACTTGTTGCTTCTTCCAAGCTGCCCAGGTCCCTTATCTGGGTCAAGGGGGCAGAAGTGGCACTGCAGCAAAAAGGAATATGAGCACCAATGTTTGGACTGGGGCAAAATAATACAGTATGTGGGTATGTGGTGTGGTTTGGCTTGAATTGCTTGTGTCTGGATTTCCTTTCTGGACTGTACTTGCTGGTTACATGACCCACAAGGCCAGGTTGTGGTATAGTCCTCTTCTTCTTTTGTGTTCAAAAGCCGTAAAGTATCCTGTGAGATCTGGAAGACTCACAACTTTATTATGGCATAATAAGCTGTTGTCCACTGGCCTCAAGTGCCAAAATGACTTTACTGGCTTTGCACTGTGAGTTTGGGGGTGGGGTGGGGGGTCATGTCATTTGCTATTCCACTTTGGGCAGCAAAATATCTTGGGCCAGCCCTGGCAAGAGCTGGCTATAATTTAGATACTGAACAACATACATTGGGTTTCCTAGGTGTACAGGGCCCAGGTGTCTCAAGCAGGATCTACACTACTGTTTTCATAGAATCATAGAATAATAGAGTTGGGAGAGGTCTATAAGGCCATCAAGTCCAACCCCCCCTGCTCAATGCAGGAATACAGGTTAAAGCATCTCTGACAGGTGGTTGTCTAGCTGCTTCTTGAATGCCTCTAGTGTGGGAGAGCCCACAACCTTCCTAGGTAACTGGTTCTATTGTCATACTCTAACAGTCAGGAAGTTTTTCCTGATGTCCAGCCGGAATCTGGCTTCCTTTAACTTGAGCCCATTATTCCGTGTCCTGCACTCTGGGATGATCGAGAAGAGATCCTGGCCCTCCTGTGTGTGTCAATCTTTCAAGTATTTGAGGAATGTTATCATGTCTCCCCTCAGGCTTCTCCTCAAGGCTAAACATTACCTCTGTTTCCTCTCCCCTCCAGGACACTCCTACCTCTCCTGTCTGCACCCTCTCTCCCTCTTCTACCCCCACACATAGGGGCATTTCTCTCTCTTCTTTCCCCAGGGCTCCCCCTACACCAATCCTCTTCTTCTGCCCTTATTTTATTTAGAGTATTTTTATTTAGAGTATTTTTATCCCGCACCTCAGCCTAAAAGGCTCCCGGAGCGGCTTACAATTGATCAGTAAAGAAGACTGATGTGCCCTTGTGACGGTTTCCCATCCTCTCTTTTCTCCTTCATCTCCTGTCTTCTGCCAATAGCCCCTTTGCGGCCTTCCAGAGATGTCCCTACTTCCAGATCTCCTACACTCCCACAAGTTCTCCAAATCTTGCCAGCCAGCCCTCTCTTATGCTAGGCTCGCAGCCACCCCTCGTCCTCACTATATTCACCCCAGAAGTCTCTCTCCTGGACCTCATTCCAAATTCTTTGCTCAGCAGCACACAGGGCAATCTTTTAAAATCATTATTAGGGCATTTTATGTATGGTGTATTCTATGTATGGTGCTGGAACTTAAGATGACACTCGTTGTTAATGTGATAGAATCTGTTTTAAATGTGAATCTGTTTTAGAAAGTTTGGATTAGGTCATTATCTGATTAAATTTAAAGATGGTGAAAATTGACTGTGTCTTTATATATGCCTGGTTATCACTACAGCAAAAAAAATAGTATTCAGAGTCTCCATTTTAAAATGTGTATTTTTAAAGTACAGATTACTTGTTAATTAAAAAAATACAGTTTACTTCAGTTTTCATTTATTTTGTTTGTTTGATGAATGAAAAAAAGTCCTTTATTACTGTATATTTAATCAATGTTTACCTTAAAAAAAATCCCTGGCTGAACCCCCTAATGAAATGTGCTGCGCACGCCTATGGTAGATCCCCAAAACCCAGCCTTCCTCAATCTGCTGCCCTCCAGGTGTATTGGACCAACTCCCATCAACCACCAGGCTGCTCCAGGCCCTATGTAAAGTTCACCCAGTCCTAATTTCCCCATGGCTCCTCCTTTCTTTCCCTTCCATGTGTCCACTACTCATTTCCTTCAGTTCATATTTTTCCAGCCAAGGCCTATTCTGTCCCACTTCCATTAGCCATCCTGTTACTTGACCAACCTCCCAACATGCCTGGCATCGGCACAGAGGAACCTGGCTGGCTCTTCCGCTGATGCTGGCCCTGCGCCCCATGCCTCAACCCCCTATGCCTGGGTTCAGGAGCACCCATTTTAATTTCCCACAATGCACTGGAGTGACACTACTTTGGGGGGATTTGGAAGAAATTAAAATGGTGTCTCCTACACCCAGCTGCCTGCAGCAGCCACCAGGCAAGCAGGAAGGGGTTCCACCAGAAGCAATTGGTGCAAGGTCCCCTCAAACCTGGAGGTAACTCTGCTCCCAAACATACCTCTCTTTCTCCCTGCATAGCACAGACCTTCCTGATCTACTGACATTTCTTCATGGCCCCCTCTTGCTGCAATTTCATCCATCCTCTCCCCTGTTACCCACGGCGCCTTCCCCACCTCTCTTTCCCTCAGGTCCATCTTTCTCCATCTGAACGCCTACTCAAGTGTCTGCACCCTCCTTTCAGCCTCCACATCTTTGGCTTTCTCGCCTCTTAACTTTGCTGCTTGAGGATCTCTTCATACTTTTCAGCCAGCCTCTATGGCATAAGCAAATAGATGTGGGTTTGTAGTTATATATGTGCAGATTATCCGAGTTTATGACTCACAAGGTGCAGTGGGTAATTGTGGCACCATGCACAGTGGCCATGAAGCTCCTCTGCCCACTTCCAAATCCTCTATTCTGCATTAGGCTTTGGTTGGTGGACCTCAAGGGTCTAGAGGGGGAAATATAAAGTAGAACCCACAAGCCTGAAGTCCAGCCAGTCCAGCCCTATGGGAGAGTTTAAACCCACCCAAAATGACCATTTTCCATTCCCTCACAGAAGTAGGACTGCAAGTTGTTTTGTTCCTCAGGCAACCGAACATTCCATGCCATCACACCAGCTCAGCCAATCGATGTCAGATGCTTCACCACCACCAGACAATCTATATTCTTTTGGAAAAAGTGACTGTAATGAAATCTCCAAGGGTGCTGTCCACAGAAGCCATTTCTTCCAAATCATCGTAAGAACGTCAGAAATGCAATGCTGAGTCAGTCCCTTGTTTTGTTTAGCTCAGCAATTCTGTCTTCTGGCAGTGCCCAGCCACACACCAAAGGGAAGTTCATCAACAGGGCAGCTTCTTTCCCCTGCAATACCCTTTTGGAAGAGGCACACCATTTCTTAAAAAGAGACATCCCAGGATTCAGGTCTGTCCTGAACCCATGCCTTTGTGTACACAAAAAAGCTCTGCGCCCTAATCACACATAGAGGAGGATGTTCTGCTTCAGTCACAGGGAAATAAATATTTTAAGGCACAATCCTATGTATGTTTAGACAGAAAAAAAATCACACTGCTCCCAGCATTCCTCAGCCAGCATGGTTGGCTAGGGATATGCTGGGAGTTTGTGGGTTGCATAGGATTGCTTCCTTAATAACTAAAACAATGGGCCCGTTGAGAAGACACTTTAAACCATGGTTTAACCACGGTGAATAAGGATTTTTGCTTTATTCACCGTAGTTAAAGCCATGGTTTAAAGTGTCTTCTGAACGCAGCCTAGCTTTCTGGCTTAACCACCATGGTTAAAGCTAGGGCTGTGCACCACTACCCCGAATCACTTCGGGGACTGATCCTGAGATTTGGCCCCCATTTTGCCCCCCCTTCCCCACTTACTTGCCTCTGCAGCAGATGGCGGAAGCAGGGAAGGGGGGAAGGGGGGACAAAATGGGGGCTGAATAGGTCCCCCTTCCCCCTTACCTGGCTTTGTCGTCCACTGTCGCATGGACCGCAGCAGCGGCGGGCGGCAGAGCCAGATAAGCCCCCCTCCCCCACTTACCTGGTGCTGCCATCGTTGCATGGATGGCGGTGGCAGAGCCTTGAGGCCTGGGCCTTTCCGCCTTGAGGCCTGGGCCGCAGTTGAAGCCGACACCCGGACCGCGACAGACACAGGTAAGCCCCCCTGCCCCCTGACCTGGCTCCGCCGCTGTCACTGCACGGACTGTGGCGGCGGCGCAAGGTAAGCCCCCCTCCCCCCCACTTACCTGCGTCCAGAGCTTCAGAACAGTCCGAATCGCTTCAGAGCATTCCAAACCGCTCCGCACCGCTCTGGACCTCTCCCGATCCGCTTCGGAACAGGGCTTCAGAGATCCGGATCGGCCCACTCCACTTCAGATTCAGGGATCTGAAACAGAGCAGAGCACAGCCCTAGTTAAAGCAATGGTTTAAGGTGTAATTTTGGTGGTAAGTCACCTTGGGTTGTTGTAGTTGTTCTAAGAGAATAGTGAGTTAAAAAAAAAGGAAAGGAATTGCACAAGTTCTTTTGACTGGTAGAACTAAGGAGTGCTGCGTACAGTTCTGGGTACACTTTAAGAAGAATATAGATGAATTCAGATCATTAATATAATTACTAAAATGTGGACTTGCTATATAGACAACTGCACTCTTGTTTTTCAGTACCTTTCCTAATGATTGCTTAATCCTGGAGGGCAGGGGTCTATACGTGTTGTTTAACCCACAGTGGCATTATGTCATTTATAGCAAGATGCCTAAGAAGCAAAGGTCAGTTTGCTTTTTGTTTTACTTTGCTTTCTTTTTTTCTCTTTTTTTAAGGAAGCGGTCTAGACCTTCTACTTTAGAAACATAAAAAAAACAATGTAGAAGACACAGCCATCAAAGAAATGATGAACAATAATAATAATAATAATGTAGCTACCTTATTTGTGTGTATACGTGCAAGGATCCATAAGCACATGGGCCTGGGCTCAGTTTGCACACAACAGTAACCCTGAGTTGTTGGGGGTGGGGTTTAACACCCTGGGTTACCATGTATAGGCCAGTGTGCTAGCTCAGGTTGTTTAGCCACTCCCACTGGTGGGAGGAGCCAAGTGGGCACTAGAGGCCTTCAAGAGGCAGCTGGACAACGATCTGTCAGGGATGCTTTAGGGTGGATTCCTGCATTGAGCAGGGGGTTGGACTCGATGTCCTTGTAGGTCCCTTCCAACTCTGCTATTCTATGATTCTATGATTGAGTTACATGAACTGGCATGCTGTAAACTCAGTACTAGATCACATTAGTAAAATTATAGTTTCTAAATCACGGGAAGTGATAGTTCCACTCTACTGAGCACTGGTCAGGCCTCACCTCAAATACTCTACCCAAGCAGGGTCTACGCTATTGCTTTAAAATGCTTTATAACAGTAGTGACAACTGTTGGGGCCCAGGATACACTCCATGTACAGTTTTCAAACCGTTTTCAAAGTGTCGTATCCTGCTTGGTGTAGATCTGCCTCCAGTTCTGGACGCCACACTTTAAGAAGGATTTGGATAAACCAGAACAAATTCAGAGAAGGTCAGCAAAGATGATCAGGGGACTAGGAACTTAGTCCTAGGAGGAAAGATTGAAGGAACTGGGTATGTTTAGCCTTGAGAAGAGGATTGTGGGTGGATATGATAGCACTTTTCAAAGTCAAAGTCAAATTTTATTGAATAAGTCTTCAGACCATTTCAAACACAATAGATAAGCACAGATTAAAAACAAGCAATAAATACCTAAATCTTAACACATAAAACTGTCATAAAAGAATAAAGATTAAAATCAAAAAATACATACACATTTGAATAAAATAAGGTTTTATAAATCCATTAAGACCCCAGATAATTTAAAAGCTGTAGCAGAGCTCATTTAATCAGACAGTATTTGCTTTTGCTCCCCCCGCCCCTTAAACTGGCTGTCTTAACCACAAAGAGGGCAACCCTGTGAGTCACAAACTGGTTAGATCCTTATAAGAGAAAATTCAGCTTGACCTCAACCACCCAATTTCTCATACAGCCAAGAAATGGAGATAAGTAATGTTCCTGCAACTGCATTCCAGTTAATCTTGTGGAATATTCTGATTTTCTAAGGTTAAGATTCCCTACTTCAGATGCAAGACTGTCTTGCACTGGAACATCCTGGAATCTTCCTTGTTGCATCATTGTGTCCATTTGTTCGAATCGGATGTGGTTAAAGGCCGTGCGTTGACCCTTTTTCATTGGGAGTAAGAGATATTTTTCTTCCTGAATTTGGGTTTGAGCCCTCGCTAACCATTTCATGGACTTTGTGTTCAGCAAAGTGGCTATGTCCATCTGCACTCTTAATATCCAATCATCTTTGTTTAAAAACATTTCTTATATTAGAACTAAAAACACCAAAAACCTCCATGCTAAAACCACAGCTCAGTAACAATTTTGAGAACTTGTACAGCCAAGATTTTTCTAAGGTTTTGAACTTCCTGTTCATGTTGGCATTTCTTAGGGAGCCTGGCTTCATTCATTTGAATTAGTTGGACCAATGATTACATAGCCTGAGGTGGATCAGATCTGAAACTGCCTCCATTCCAAGTTTGGCTCTAATTGTGTGAGTTGAAGATAGATAGATAGATAGATAGATAGATAGATAGATGGATGGATGGATGGATGGATGGATGGATGGATGGATGGATGGATGGATAGATGGATAGATAGATGGATAGATAGATAGATGGATGGATGGATGGATGGATGGATGGATGGATGGATGGATGGATAGATGGATAGATGGATTTGAGTGTCCAATGTGCTGTCACACAGAGAAGAGAGCCAGAATCTTTTCTTTACTCTCCAAGACTGTAGCACACAAAATAATGGGATTAAGTTACAAGCAAGCAGATTTTGGTTGAACATCAGGAAAAAACTTCCTAATGGTCAGTTCCATTTGCCAGATTATGGAACCAGCTGCCTAGGAAGGCTCTCTGTTGTTGGAGGTATTCAAGAAGAGACTGGAAAGCCATCTTTCAGGGATGTTTTAAACTGGATTCCTGCCCTGATCAGGGGGTTGGACTCAATGACTTAAATGGCCCCTTCCATGTCTTTGAATCTGGGCCATGAGAACATACACATAAGCTACACTCAGGTAGGGATGTCAAAGGAATCCGTCTGGGGGTTGAAGATGGCCGAACGTCAGTCAGATAGGTCCGCTAGACTTCGGTTCACTTTCTGTGAACTGGCTTGACTCAGTCTGCATTGTTGGGCCAGATCACCAATTTCCAGGGGGCTTTTTGTCATAAAAAGCAATCTGTGCAGATTACAGCTGTGATTTGCACAAATTATGCAAATTTCAGTCATGATTTGTGCAAAATGCACAAATGCCACCACAAATTTTGGCTGCTATGTACATAATTTGCACAAATTCTGGCTGCAATTTGCATAAATTATGAAAGTGCCTGAAATTTGCTTTAAAAAAAAAAGTGGGAAAATTCTTGGATTTCAGCACCCCCAATTTGGCAAATGAAAGACAAGTTGGGAGCACTGCAAAAATCCATTGGGCTAAAAAAAGGGGGGGCAATTTCCCTGCAATGGACATCCCTACACTCAGGTAAGAATTTGTGTGAATTGATCAGAAAGGTTGCCATGTTGCTAAGAGTTGTTGTTGTGCTGAAATGTCCATGCCATTTTTTTAAAATTGCCTATCAAATATTCCTCTACCATTTCCCAGTTAGATAACTCCTTGCCTGCCCCACTTATGGTCACCATCCTTCCATCAATTATCAAGCCATTCCATGCGTGAAGACTGCTGCACCACCAAACAGCATAATTCACAACAATAGATGTGTCTTATCAAAGCCCAATAGGATATAACGACAGCACATCCAAAGTCTTAAAGCAATAAAATATGGCATTAAAGATAACCATTTGCCTACGCTTAGACAGCTTATATTGCATTTAATGGAATAAAATATTATACATATTTTTCTATATAAGCTGCCATGACTCCAGAAAAGCCAACCCTGATTCTGATAAAAGAAAGCATGGATGTGTTTGACAACTCCCCTCAAATCTATGTTTAGCCATCAGGTGCGCAGAGAATATGTTTAAATAACTGGACTGTCCACCGCCTGGATCCTCCCTTAACATTTCAGCTATTACCACGCATTCATCATGCTGTCAACAGGACATTTGCTAATCAGATACACCCAGATACCACAATCAACTAAAACCCAGAACTTCTGGGCGGTCCCCTTTTTCCGGGTGATTTCATCTTCTCTGGGTACAGCTTGAAACATTCCATAGCTCAGTGGGGAAGCACATGCTGTGCATGTAGAAGGTCCCAGGTTCAAACTCCGGCATCTCCGGGTAGGGCTGGAAAAATTGCTATCTGAAGCCCTGGCCAGCTGCTGCCAGTCAGTGTTGGCAATACTGAGCTAAATGGACCAGCAGTTCGATTTGGTCAAAGGCAGCTTCTGATTGTTCCCATGTTGCTCTCCTGTGCGGCCCTAAAGGATTACGGCTGTACAGGACACACAGGCTAGACCTAAGGTTTATCCCTGGATCGTCCAGGGGTCAAACCTCTTCATCTAGGTGACACACAGGGGATCCAGTGCTCAGGCAGTGCTCAGGCAGTGCTCATCCATTATCCTGGATGATCCCAGGATAAACCTTAGGTCTAGCTGTGGCCATAGAGAGGTAGAGAAAAGGCTCCCAATCCAAAGCCCCCACTACATCTCGGGGAGGCATTTTTGCTTGTTTCCCCCCCCACACCCTTTTGAAAATTGTATTGACAAATGGACAGGTCCAAAGACATCCACTCACGGAAAGCCAATGTTTGGTTTCTCCAGAATGAGCACATAAAAATTCTAAGCATGTGCAAATGAAGCAAACCGGTGTATTCCAAGTTTGAAGGAGGAGGTGTGTTTAGATTACTCAACGTTCCGTGCACCGGTTGGCTCTCAGCCAGTCGAGGACGTTGAGAAAAGCCAGAGGTTGGAGGAGAGAGTTGAGGGCAGCCACTTAAAATATCTGTCAAAGGCTGAAAAACATTTTACGCCACCCGTTACTAGGTACCCGGCCCATAGTGCAGGTGGGGGTGGGGGTGGGGGTGGGGGTGGAGGCAGGGGAGAGCCAGAAGCAAAGGCACAGGTAGAATTCAAGCCAAGTAGTTCAGAGACTTAGAAAACTGCCTTATATACAAGGTCAACATATTTGTCATCTAACTAAGTGCTGTTTATTCTGACTGGCAACAGGTCTCAGGCAAAGGTTGTTTCCATCCAGGGATGGCCCAAGACATTTTACCACCTGAGGCAAAGAACAAGATGGCGCCCCTGCAGTTCCGTGTACAAAAGCTGACTTGACTAGCAGTTGAATCTTTCTTCGAAACCAGCTATGAGATGGCTTCTTCCACGGCACCTGAAGGCAGCAGGTCATCTTGGGGGTGGGGGGGGCAGAGCAGGCTGCATGATGGACAGTGCTCTCTTCCAACACCTCCCAGCATCTGCCGCCTGAGGCAACTGCTTCACTCTGCCTAATGATAAAGCCGGCCCTGTTTCCCTCAACCTTCCTGAACTTTTAAACTGCCAGGGATTGGAAATGCCAGGGACTGGGAGGGGACAAAACTCTTCGGTAGAGCACATGCTTTGTATGGAGAAGGTCCCATGGCATCTCTAGGAAGAGCTATGAGACCCTGGAGAGCAGCTGCCCATCAGAGTCCAAATCAGTCAGTTCTTAGCTAGGCGGACAAATATTCTGACCTTGTATACAAGGCAGTTTCCCAACCCCAGAATCAGTGCCAGGCCAAAATGTCTTCCACATATGTTTTGACCATTCTTATTCAAACTGATAGAAAAGAAATTGCTTTTCATAATGAAATTCAAAGGAGAACATTTTGGAGAAATCTCCTGGGTTGGATTCTCCAAAAGGTATCCTGAGAGTTGCAGTTTAGTGAAGCTGTTGAGAACTCCGCTAGAGATCCAGAGCACCCTCCCCCCCAAAAAAAACTACATAGAAAGACCAAGTGAGCCGGGTCCTCAAAGCCCATCTAGTCCAACCCTCTGGTAATGTAGGAAATTGGGGCTGCTACAGTATCCATGCAGCCTCTGTTCCAGACTTTGTTTAAACGTACTTCCCAGGGTTCCCTCCAAGGAGAGAAGGGAAGGCTGATAAACATAGGGAACTGCTTCATACCGAGTCAGTTCCTTGGTCCATCTAGCCCAGTATTGTTGACACTGACTGGCAGTAGCTCTCCGGGGTTTCAGGTAGGATTATTTATTTCCTCTTCCTACTGGGAGATGCAGAGATAGAAGCTGGGACCTTTGCATGCAAAGCAGGGACTCTACTACTGAGCTATTGCTCTCCCACCTATTATAGGTAAAGATGTGGGTGACCACCTGTCCGAGGAACATAGGGAGTTGCTTTACACTGAGTCAGATGCTTGGTCCACCTAGCCCAATATCATCAACTCATAGTGACTCTAGAGGATTGCTGGGAATTGAACCCGAGACCTCCTGCATGCCAACCGTGTGCCCTACACTGAGCCATAGCACATGCCCTTATCAGGAGTTCTTCCATCAGAACATTAACAATGGTAGGCCACTTCCCCAAAAGACAAACCTTGCCTCTTGCTACTCCCACACCAGCTAAAACCAGATTAACAGGGCAATACTATCTCATGCCTGCTCAGAAGTAAGGCTCCATTCCATTCAGTGGGAATTACTCCCAGGTAAGTGTGTATAAATGCAGACTCAAGCCTGTAGTATGGATATGGCCTAGTTTGGAACAGCAGATTGCAGGTGATGTTAGTCCTAAATAGAGTCAATCCTCTGAAATGAATGGGGCTTAAATTAATCATGGCTAATTTAAGTCTCATTCATTTCAGTGGGTCTACTCCAATTAGGACTAATATCGCATGCAATTCATTGGGTGCCTTTTTGACTTTTGTCTTCAAGAGCAACAATGCAGGGGCAGTGGTGCCCAGTAGCAACAGCAGCAACAGATGGCTGAAGGCCACCATCTTAATTTCCCACAATGCTCCAGAGTGACTCTATATCAGGGGCATTGTGGGAAATTAAAATGTCAGCTCAACTCAACCACCTGGTGATATGCAGAGCACTGGGCTGCATAAGGGGGGTGGGGTGGAGATAAAGACGGAAGAAATGCAGGTATCAGATGCAACGGTGTCATAGAACTGGGTCAAAGCCAGTCATCATGAGAATAAATGGACAAATGATCAAGACCTTAAAACTGCCAGTACCAGAATAAGAACCATAATGGGCTTTTCACCTTAAAGCAAGGTACTGTGTATTATATATGTGCACAATCTGTTATTGCATATTTCTGTTTAAAGTGGGGAAGGGTCTATATTTTTTCCCCTCTAGCATTTCTCCTTCAGTCTTCTTCTTGTCATTCAACATCAGACTTAAACCATCTGCAGGGTTACCCGACATCTAAATAGTTCCCTCCAGGTGCACCGATCACAGAATTGCAGAGTTATGGGATAGTATCCAATGTTAGGGCTACATTGACATGAGTGGAAGGTAAAAGATAGTCATGTCTAGCCTCTGTCTCATTCGTTTCAATGGGTCTCCTCTAAGTACGACTAACATTGGATGCTACCCAGGGTCTGAGCAGCAGACTACTCAGGCAGGCAGCACATCTGTTCACAATCTCCCCTACTATGGGGTGAGAGACAGCCTGCATTCCTGCTTAAATTATAGTACTCATTTATGAATTTACTTCTAAACATGTGAATTCAAGTAACTCAAACTGTATGCCTTTGTTGTTGATGATGTTCCGTGTCTTCTTTCTGGGTTGTGTGTAAACGCCCTTCCAACGTAGAGTTGGAGGGGGCCTTGTTGGCCATCTTGTCCAATCCTCTGCTCAATTCAGGAAATCCAGAGCTAGAAATCCCGAATAGACGGCGATTCAGCCTTTGCTTGCCGTGAAGATGTGTGGATGAGACTGCACAGCAAATAAATAATACAGCTTAGTATTTATAGTGCAAGCTCCCTGCAAGGCAGATCAGTATTATTATCCCTCTATGAGGGGTAGCCTTAAGGGCCCACACCCAAGCAGGGGGCCATTGTCAAGAGGAATAATGGGCTCAAGTTAAAGGAAGCCAGATTCCAGCTGGACATCAGGAAAAACTTCCTGACTGTTAGAGCAGTACAACAATGGAATCAGTTACCTAGGAAGGTGGTGGGCTGTCCCACACTAGAGGCCTTCAAGAGGCAGCTGGACAACCATCTGTCGGGGATGCTTTAGGGTGGATTCCTGCATTGAGCAGGGGGTTGGACTCGATGGCCTTGTAGGCCCCTTCCAACTCTACTATTCTATGATTCTATGAAGAGCCCCCTGGACCTGTTCCTCCTATGCCTGCATTGCAACCTGCTTGTTCCTCTCCCTCTTGCTCATTGGCTTTCTGCCTATCAAGCAAGCAGGTGATATTAATGATGAGAAGGAGGATGAGAAGCAACAGCAGCTGGTGATCATGGCCATGAGAAGGTGGGCTCACTGATGGAAGGGGTCCCATTGAGGGTCCCCTCAAAATCCTGGAGCCATCACTGGGGAGAAGAGTTGAGGAAGAAGGGCTTGCCAAAGGAACCTCATGAATTCAGAGCACTGGAGAAATTCAGCCAGAGGCTTCCTGGTGTACTTAGGTCTCCAGCCATCAGACTGCACCAGCTCAATTAGCAGCCAATCATTGGATTTCACTCCAGCCACGAAACGTTTCACCTGCTGATTCCTCCGCATCAGATTTGTTAAAGGCACAGCGGCCAGTTGGGCGTATCTCTCTCCTCCACAACATAGCTCAGCTGGCCAGCAAGCAACCCTAAGCACGTCCTCCAGGAATGGAAATGTTTCCTAATCCCTTTTTCTCAAAGCCACCTCAATGAAATAGGGAGGAATGGTGAGCAATGCACTCTTTTTCAAGAAGGGTGTTTGTTGGGTTTAGGAGACGGAGTTAACGGAAATCCCCCCACAAAAAAAACCACAAGAAAAGCTGCTTCAAGTGTTGACTCACCTGTTCTGAATTGCCAGGTACACTCAGTGCATGTCACCACAAGTCTCAGAGTCTCTCTCTCTCTCTCTTTCTTTCTCTTTCTCATTGTCACAGGAATGGGCACTACAGTAGTTACGACCAGTACTGTTTCTTCTGCTAGAAGTGAATTTCCTGTTTCTTCTGCCAGAAGTGAATTTTGGGGAATGGGAAAGGCTCCTGTGTGATTCAGGCAGGGGTGGGCAATTGTGGGGGCCCCATATGTTTTTACCTACAACTACCATCATGCATCACTCTTGGCTGCGCTGGCTGGGGCTGATAAAAGTTGCAGGGTAAAACATCTGCAGGATAACAAGTTGCCCAGCCTTGGATTAAGAACTGTGAGCTAGGTGGAAATTCAGCAGGTGAAGCTTTGTCCAACACTGCAGCAGACACCATGAAAGAGCAATGTTTCACCAGGTGGACTTCTGCTTGTTTTATTAATTTATTTCATTTCATTTCTCTACAGTTCAATAGCTAGAACTCTCTGGAAGGTTCACAATGACTGAAACCATCAAATACAATAAAGAAGTTTAAAACTGCAGTATCAAACCAAAATAAAAATCAAACGTAGCGGCAATGCAAAAGTTTAAAATACAGAAACAGATTTTCGATAGCAGGAACTGGGGAAATGAGACAGTCTTCACCTGGCGCTGAAAAGAACGCAATGTAGGCGCCGGGCGAGTCTCCCTGGGAAGCTCATTCCGCAACTGTAGGGGTTGGAGGGCTTTTCTTAGTAGGCAGAGAAGTCCTGCCAGAAAGAAAGAGAAATTTCATGTTCCATATTTGATGGGGAAAGCAAAGGACACTGTTGAATTGCAAGGAATATTGTCTGCACACACACACTCTGCTGCATGTACTGCATTCATTCTGAAGAAGTTAGGGTTAAGAGAAAAAAACACTAGGATGACCAACTGTCAGGATTTTCCCAGATTTGTCCTAGTTTTTGTTCTATCCTGGGGGTCAGGGTGATGTGATGGTGGTTCCGTAATTTTCTATAACGTCCTGAAATGACACACTTTCCTCTTTAAGACTGCCATGGAAAGCCTGTTATTCAGAACCTCCACGCTAATGGCAACTACCAATAGCGTGTCAGGGGAAGGAGGTAATATGCTTTCCGGAGGCCCTGGAAGGTGCACTTTCCCACCACCACCCCAACTGGGTGTCCTCATTTTTTGGTTTCCCAAATATGGTCACCCTACAATTGCCCTACAGTCTGGGTTTTTTAAGAGTACAAAGTGAACTGCTCTAGCGTGCAACATGGCAGGTGGCGCAGTCTTGGTTCCGTGTACATGCATTGATGTGGACGCTGGCTAGAGAAAAGAGGCTTGCATTCCCCATGCCCACCTAACTTCTGGAGATGCTGGGGGTGGAATTGAACCCTGAAGCCAACACTAAGCGATTCACACGAACACCATGTTTAAAGGGAATCCCCGAGACCTCCCTTTAAAAGCAACAATGAAGACAGAGAAGTTTCCGCAATGTGGCACCTTCTAGATGCTTTGCGCTAGAGCGCCCATCATCCCATAGCCACAATGGTTGCGTTGGTTGGAGTTGATGGAAGTTGTAGTCCAACACATCTGATGGGCACCAGGTTGGAAAGGCTGATGTGGTATGAAAGATGTCAAGATCCAATAAAATAGTTACTTTAGTCCGTGGTACTCCAGAGTTAGGGCACTGCTATATGAGCTTGTGTTAATGGTTGGCTGGGGCATGTTGGGAGTTTTTTCTGTCTAAACATGCAGAGGGTTATGCCTTAAAATGCACACTCAGTTTGATATTTCCACTGACTATCACTTAGGCGTAATCCAACCACCTAACATACAGATACACAGAGAGAGGGTTGGCAGGGGGGAGGGGCATGAGAGAGAACAGTGAAGAGGCCACAAATTCAAACAGGATGTTGAGTTTGGGAAGGATTCAGAGCGAAAGAGTTACAACGAAGATTAAGGGGAATGATGCATTGAGGAAAGATTAAAAGGGGAATGTGTTTCTGGTTGTTGAATACTTAAATATATCTCAACAACAATGAAGCAATTGTTCATCCTCTTCATAAAAGACAGTGGGGGGGGGGGAGAGAAATGGTTTGTAAGCAGTGGGGAAGTAGATTTATGTTAAATGTTAGTCACCCCCAAAACAAGCTATTTGGAGGCTTTGGGGAGACTCCTTCTCAATGAAGGGATAAAGAGGAGGAGGGGGAGGGGGCCACACATCTCCTGGGTATGTTTGAGGTCTGGGATGAACTGTCTTCGGAAGGCGATGACCCTATGATTCAAAGCCATATTTGGGGTGGGTTTACAAAACTACCCTGATGAAATTTCTGGGGGTGTAGCATGGGATGTGGTGAGATAAGGGGAAATTGCAGTTGCCCAGTTCTTTCCTTGCGATTTCTCCAAGAAGTGCCTTCAAGGTATACATCTAAGGCAGGTGGTGACATGTAGGGAGTGGGTGGCCAGAGTGTATTCTGGGAAGAGTTGAGACTCTTGTGCAAGAGGAGGAGGCAGCTTTGACCGTACTAAAAGGAACAGATGGGGGCAATGACATTTAAAACGTAGCACTGGGATGTCTGGAGAGTGGAAAGATTTGTGGTGGTAACAGTGGAGGCTGGCGGCTCTGACCTCAGTGGGGCAGTGAATCTGCTCTGGGTTTCTGCCGGAGCCAGCCAGAATGTTTAAGGACCTCTCCAGGGTGCTTTCAGAACTGTGGGCAGTTCCCTTGATGCTCTGACTGGTCCCAACTGAAACTCACAGTGGATTCACTCCCCACTTGCAGCTACCAGCTTCCACTGGGTGGTGATTGTCTCTGCAGTCAAGGTTAGACAAAAGATGCGGGAATTCAAGAATTTAGAAGTAACCAAGCCTCAGTATGTGCAAGCCAGCATAAATGCATATACCCATCACCTGCTTATCCCTGTCTCTTCCATCTCCTTCCATTTCTCCTTGTGCCAATTTTTTGACTTTAAGACCTTTGAGGCAGGGATCTGCTCTCTTGCTCTTATACTGTGTAAAGCACTGTGAACATGGATGGAGCTATCTAAAAAGTGACACTAACAGCCTGATATAAGGCTTCATCCCACGTACCTGTTTCCCTCGAATTACCCCCATAGCTAAAGTTGTCGTTGATGTTGTTTTTGTTGTTAGGTAAATCACACCCCGGGCGGCAGCGCTCCTAAGATCTTTTGCATACCAGGAAAGGGTTTAAGGGGGAGAAATGTAAAAAAATCATTAAAAATCAACAGATGACCCAATCCGATTCAAATTTGGTATGCTTAAAACTCTCCTTAATATCTATTACTGTGCCAATTTTGATGACTTTATCTTTAAAACTTATGCAGATGTAAGCATGTGTTTAATTTATACTTTAAACATATCAAAACTATTGGAGGTGGAGGCCTGGAACAGAGCTGGAGGGAAATTCTGTCCCATGCTTTGAATTTCTGAAAAGAAATAGTAATACATTTCATACTAATGAGAAATATTGGTATATTTTTGAATTAATGCCTCCATCTTGAATATTGTGGCACTGAAGACAGTCCTATTGAAGCCATAGATTAATTTTCAAACAATCGTGTTTAGGACGGCATATTTAATTGCCAGTTTGATTCAGTGTTCATTTCCACTTGGGTCCAGCATTGGACGAAAGAAGGCTGAACTTTAATACCTGGAGTAGGATTGTGGGAGTACAAGCCAGAGGCAGTCGCATTACACAATGCTTTGCCAGTGTGAGAGTGACCCAGACTTGCATTTCTTCCTCTTCTTCTTGCTCCTCCTCCTTTTGCACAGAGGAAGAAAAAGTTGGTGCATCTGAAACCAGAAAAGAGAGCCAGAGCTGAAACGAAGTTGCCACCTAGATCAGCAGTGAATAGCACTAGCCAGGACAGCGGAGAAGAAAGCATGTTCCAGGTATTTCCAAGGCCAGCGTGTGAGGCCATGCGTGCGCTGTCTAAATCCCAGATCCTAAAACAAGAAACTGTCATGTTTCATAGGGGCTACTTGCTGGCAGGCCTTGCTTGCTCCCTCTATTAGCAAATGTGGTTGGTTGGGGGTGAGTGAAATGGGGACACTCCAAAATAAGGGAGTGGTCCCTGCATAGTTAGGGGGGACCCTCTAGTTAAGTACAAGTATGGAAGTTTATGAATTACCCTACCCTGTGCCTGTTTGCTTTCTCTTCCCCTCCTTATTGTTTTATTATGGTTTTATTAGAATGTAAGCCTATGCTGCAGGGTCTTGCTATTTACTGTTTTACTCTGTACAGCACCATGTACATTGATGGTGCTATATAAATAAAATAATAATAATAATAATAATAATAATAATAATAATAATAATAATAATAATAATATCCTCCTCCTGTGCCCCCAGTGGCCGCTCGGAGAACAACCAAAGATTTGTTCTTAAAGGAGTCCAAAATACGTCAGTCCTTTTGGCTAAGAAGCACAATTAAAGCAGGATGCATGGGAGTGCTTCACATTCAAAGCAAATTATAAGATGGAAAACTTCGGAGTCCTTTGCATGCAATTCGCAGTGATTGCACAGTATAACCCTGGTGTGATGAAGCTCATACTGTGTTATGTTTACCTGGAAATAAATACCAAGTGAATTCAGGGGGACCTGGGTTTGCAAATAAATGTGCCTCCCTGGAGGGGTGTAGCTTCTGCCTCACTGTAATAGGCCTTGTTTCTGAGCAAACAGTTATCAGGTTGGGCTGGTTGGACACCTTCTAGTTGGGCACTTTCTAGAATGGCATGCATCACCCCTAATCTGACATCTTAATGCCATTTGTGGTTTTTATATTGGTATTATTTATAGGTCTCTGTGTTTGTTTTCATTACCGCAAAGATAAGGTGTTTCGTCAATCGTTTATTTTTTCAGCAGTATTGGCCCTAGTTGTTTCTTGGTTGTCAAGTGGAAAATCAAAATGGCAGCCCCCTGGCCTCCTCTTCAGCTCTGTTTTAATGACTTGCTGAAATGGAGGCAGGAGAGAGGGGTCCTCCTTGTAGAATTTGCTACTCATTGTGACGGCTTCAGAATGTTTCATGGTACAGCCAGGCTAGGCCTGATCTGTGATTTAAACATGGTGGTTTCTAAGCTTTCAGGGAGTACTTATCTGCTGAGTAGAGAGAGAGAGAGAGAGAAGATTTGTCCATAGTTATCCATGCCCAATTCTCATGCAGCTTCCACTGCCCCCCCCCATTTGCTGGGTACCCTGATTTATTTATTTATTTAAAAAAATAATTTAGAAACAATAGCATCTGTAGCACCAGAAAGTGCCAAAAGAAGGGTCAAATTTAACTTCTTTTTAAGCTAAATCTGACCCTTTAGACATTCCATAGTGCTACAGATGCCATTTCGTTTCCTAAAAAAATACATTTTTTTCTGGGTAACCCATGGCTTGCAAGGCGGTCGGGGGGGGCTAGGCTTCTCAGAGTTGCCTCCCCCCTCAATACAATAAGGTAGCCTGGATCTTACAAGAGTCTCTAGTCACGTCCTTGCTATATTACTGTAACGGGGGTAAGGAACGAGTTTTTGGACTGCAAATTCTGTCATCAATTGGCTGTGCTGACTAAGGCTGAGCAGCATTGCAGTTCAACAACATCTGGAGGCCCACACATCCCATCATCCCCCTGCCCTCGCGGTAATGCATTGTCCATGGGGTGTGTGTGTGGGGGGGGTGCCTTTGAAATGCATTTGGGAACAAAGAGAACACCCCCAGCATCACAAACAGTTTAGGCCAGGACTCAATTTAAAGCGCAGTTTAATCCACTCCTATTCACCCACAACGTGGTGGTCCCAGTCTGGATCTGGCTGGGAGACTTCCTGATTTGTAGTCCAGCCACTTAAAGCTCCATCGTTTTCTTGCATGCTCGTTACTGGGCACTCACGAAGTTTGCTCAGGTCCCTCACATGACGTCTCTGCCTCCCGCCCTTTCTGGCCTCCCTAGCCCGACAAAAAATCCCCTGGTTAAGTCTGATGCATTTTTAAACACAGAATTGCTGCTCTCTCCTGCTGTGTGCAGGAGAAGCAGCGCCATTATAACAGTGGACTCATTGTGTACTTCCTCTTTTGAAAAGTGAAAAGAGGAAGTAACTGAGGAACGAAAACAAGGTAGGGAGCGTGTAACCCCCAGTGCGATGGAGCTTAATGTCACCACCCTACAACAGCTCCATGACAAGAAAAATAGTCAAGGTGTGGCTCATTGACAAACACACCACATTCATGATTCCAGTACAGAGCAGGCTATGGCAGAATACAATGTACATCTTTCAGCAATGTATAATCAGAGGGGGTGAGAACAGGGACGTCACAAAGTCACTCAAATGTTTTATTTCCATCTGTGAAAGGTTGGGTGACGTGCTCCCATGTTTGAATTGGCTGCTGGAGGTATTTCTCTGGCTGTTTCAAGACCAGCAGGTCCCTGACTCTGCACTGAGACTGGGCATTGAATTCCCAGGAGCGAGGATGGCGCTATTTTTAGCCAAGTACCTTAGTCAGATCACCAAAAAACACAATTCCCAGGAGATGATCTGGTAATGACAAAGGTGCCGCTTAGGTCACGAAACTGGGTGCAGCTACCAGCCCAGTGCCTGCAGCTGTTGGTGATTCGATGGAGTGCAAATATGAGGAAATGGTTGATAGGCATAACTTGGCAAAGACGAGCGTTTCCAAATGACTCTCGGTAGCGGGCAAGGGGTGTTTGCAAGTGTCTGAGGGCAAGAGAGCAAATCCTAAAGGCATGATTAGATGGGGGGGCTACAACTCCCAGCATTCTCCAGCCAAGCCCTGCACACTGAAGGTTCTTTATCTTTAAACTGGAGTTGGGTTGGCCAGGTAGCCGTTCGAATTCTGTAAATGACTCTCGTCTTGACATCCTGTCAAAGAGAAGAGTGTCCTCGGTCAAATCGGGCACTTGGCCACCCTAGTCGGTGCAGGAGGGAAACGTGAAGACATGCATTCATGCGCTCACGCAAGTGCATGGGAATTTCCCTCCCACCTGTCCTTCTCCTTCCCTTTCCAGTAGCTGGAGTGGCGGCAAGAAAGATAAGAAAGGACCAGCCTGCTGCATCTCGAGCCAAATGGAGCCACTAACAATTGCCTTGGGGCAGTAACTGGTCAAGCGTGCTAAAGCCAATCCCAAAACCACCCACAGATCAGTAGTTGGCAAGTGATACTTACCTGGGCATCTATTGTGAATATCAGGGACTGGGGAGTGCTTTGTCCCACTGCCCTTTTTCCCCAAAGGAAAGAGGGACTCAGCCATGGTCAGGAAATCCTGTCCCACCATTCCCGACCATCCAATTTCTTTCCTCGGTCATTTATTTATTTTATTGTAAAACCTCTCCCAAGATCTTCTAGGCAGGCATGCAAAGCAAGTCAAGCATTTAACAATTTAAAACATTCTTCCGATTTGAAATGCAGCACAAAACTGGCAAAGCGGCAGCCATCAAAAGATCTAAAGAATTCAGAAAAACAGAGGCCAATTAAAAGAGCAAATATAAATTACATGCTGAACGCCTTCTTATTTATTTATTTATTTATTTATTTATTTATTTATTACATTTTTATATCTCTGGGCGGTTCACAAAAATTAAAACCATAATAGAACAACCAACAGGTTAAAAACACAAATACAAAATACAGTATAAAAAGCACAATCAGGATAAAACCATGAAGCAAAATTAATACAAGATTAAAATACAGAGTTAGAACAGTAAAATTTAAATTTAAGTTAAAATTAAGTGTTAAAATACTGAGAGAATAAAAAGGTCTTCAGTTGGCGATGAAAGGAGTACAGTGTAGGCGCCAGGCGGACCTCTCTGGGGAGCTCATTCCACAGCCGGGGTGTCAGAGCGAAGAAAGCCCTCCTCCTAGTAGCCACCTGCCTCACTTCCTTTGGCAGGGGCTCACGGAGAAGGGCCCCTGTAGATGATCTTAAGGTCAGGGCAGGTACATATGGGAGGACGCGTTCCTTCAAATAACCTGGCCCCAAACTGTTTAGGGCTTTGAATGTCAATACCAGCACTTTGAATCGGGCCCGGACCTGAACTGGCAGCCAATGAAGTTGGAAAAGGACTGGTGTAATGTGATCTCACCAGCCATTCCCTGTTAGTAGGCGGGCTGCCTTGTTTTGTACCAGCTGAAGGACCGTTTTCAAAGGCAGCCCCACGTATAACGCATTGCAGTAATCCAAACAAGAGGTTATCAGAGCATGGATAACTGTAGCTAGGCTATCTCTGTCCGGATAAGGGCGTAGTTGGTATATTCTTAAAAAGGACGGGCTTCACCAATGCCTGGAAGCTCTTTCATAGGGAGATCAACCACTTGCAATCTGAGTTTGGAAGAGAATATTGATTCTAACTAAGCTGGCTCCAGGTTTTGGAGGTCCCTTGGGTAAGATGCCCTCAGTGGACCCCCAACTTCCATGCATCTACGTTCTCACCATCATTGTCCCCAGCTGCTCTTGCTGTTCAATCCTCTTTCTCATAATTGCTACTTAGTTTCTTGTCAGGCAGAGATCAAATAGACAGTAGCATCTGCTCCTCCTCCTTCTCACCATCATCGTTGCCTGGGCCAGAGTGAGAGGCAGGTAAAAGAAGCAGGTTGCCATGGTGAAGAGAAGCAAGTCCAGTCCTCAGCAGGCCTCCAACCAGGCCTACCTTTGATGCTGGCCTCAGATGCTAACATTATTATTATTATTTATTTATTTATTTATTTAGCACCAACAATGTACTTGGTGCTGTACAAAATATGCAAATAAAACAGTGATACCCTGCCTAGAGGCTTACAAACTAAAATCACGTTAAAACATATGAAGGGGGAAGGGGTTCACAAAGCAGAAATAAGAGAAAAATCATAGTAATAAGAACAGTAAATCAAGCTAAAATGTATTTATTTAGCTACCCATTTATTTATTTATTACATTTTTATACCGCCCAATAGCTGAAGCTCTCAGGGCGGTTCACAAAAATTAAAAGCATAATAAAACAACCAACAGTCTAAAAACACAAATACAAAATACAACATAAAAAGCACAACCAGGATAAAAATCACACAGCAGAAATTGATATAGATTAAAATACGGAATTAAAACAGCAAAGTTTAAATTTAAGTTGAATTAGGTGTTAAAATACTGAGAAAATAAAAAGGTCTTCAGCTGGCGATGGAAGGAATACAGTGTAGGCTCCAGGCAAACCTTTCTGTGGAGCTCGTTCCACAGCCGGGGTGCCACAGCAGAGAAAGCCCTGCAAGCCACGCTCAGGATTCTGTCGTTAACATACAAACCCTAAACAATTCAGGACCAGAATACCTAGCAGACCCCTTCCCCTATATACACCCAGCTGACTCTTAATATCCTCAGAGGAAGCCTTGCTGGTCATCCCACGGCCAACGGAATGTCACCCCTGTGGTTCGGGAGGCAGAAAACATGAATTTTAAGTGCTTCTCAATAACCCGCCAGTTCACGCAGCTTGTAATTGACATCATGATACTGCTCCATTTGGTTGTTTTCTATTGTTTTTAAAATTGTTTTATTTGTTTCTATTATTTATTTATTTATTTATTTATTTTGCTGTGGCTGGTCATTGTTTGTCGTTTGAGTATTTTAATAGTGCTTTTTAATACTCTGGCATGTAAACGGCATAGAAATGTTGCTTATATCAAGCGGCATACAAGTATTAGTAAGAAATAAATGAAATAAATAAACATTGCACAGCTGTTTGAGTGAAGCAAACCGTGGGACTTCCATGTTGAATGGAACCTTTTCCTCAGAAATGGGGTAGAAGACTATTAGTTACTGGAAGTCCCAAACGCTCTTGACAGAGCTTTGGAGGGGGAAAAGTCATAAAATATAGATTCTGGTGCCCTCTGGATGTGTTGGACTACAACTCCCATCATCCACAGCCACCTGGGAGTTGTAGCCCAGCATAGGAAGCTGCCTAATACTGAGTTCAGACCATTGGTCCATGTAACCTAGTATTGTCGACACTGACTGGCAGGGACTCTCCCAGGTTTCAGCCAGTTTTTCCTGCCCTTCCTGGAGATGCCGGAAATCGAACTCAAGACCTTTTGCATGTGAAGCATGTGCTCTGCCACACTGAGCTACGGCCCCTCCTGACGCATCTGAGGGCACAAGATTGGGAAAGGCTGCTTTAAGCTGAGGCTGATGGAGCATCAGTAAAAAGAATTAGGCATGACCAGTCCATTGTTCTAATTGAAGGCCATTAATGGATTTCTGAGAAACCAAAATTACGGTTCTCACTTGGCCAATTTTGACCAGCCGTCCTAATTCTTGGGTGCCTAAGGCTCATTTTGGAACTTATTCCTTAAAAGGTGGTTTTAAAACAACTAAAGTGTGTTCATCTTGAGCCTGAAGGAGAAGAGTATCTTATATGGAGGAAAACCTGGGGACGGCAGCATCCTCAGCTCAGATAACATGGGAAGGCGTGGGCAGCTAAACTCTCTTGGATTTGCTCCGTTTCTGTTCTTTTTGCTATCGCTTTACAACTCCGACTGCACACACGCCCATTTCAGGGAAAAGCCCTTTGAACTGGAAGTTGCAGACTGTCTTGGCCTGGAGGGAATGTGCCCTTTGCTGACCCATAGGCGGAGTTGCGGCCTGGGATTGGGAAGCAATCGAGACCTTGCAGGCCAGCTTCTGAAGTGACTAATCCCAGCAGCATCTGGAAAGAAATTCCGTGTGTCAAAATCTGAGGCAGCGTGATATAAGCCAGGGGCGGGGGCGGGTGGAGAGACCTTCTGCGAAGGCAAATGAAAGAAGGTTAATTCAACCTAGAAATTAAATAATTCCGCCGAAATAGAATCCCTGGTGTCAGTTCTAGAATCTCAGCAAGGTTTTTGGGAGGGTTTTTTTTGGGGGGGGGGGAGGAGAGGGCTCCTTTTAATATGAAAGCTTGTGGAAAAGAAACCTCGTGTGGGTAATTTTGCACATGAAACTAAAAGCCCTTAAAAACGAAAACAAAAATCCTTGGGTCTATATGAGGCAGATACAAACGGACATTGAGTACCATTCTAATACAGAGATTGTTTATTTAAAAGACTGTGTTTACTTCTTTTTTTACTGTTTTATTTATTACGTTCACTGCTCCGGCGTTTGTTTCAGATATGGCTGGGTCCACAAATTTTATAAATCCATTAAATAAATAAATAAAATATTTGTACCCTGCCCTTCACAATAAACAGAGACATATCCCCACATCCTGGCAGCTGACCTGTCGTAAAAATTCTCCTTAGCTTTCCACAGGGTGATAAACATGGCCAAACTACCTCAGGGGAGGTCACATGGAGACAGCCTGGTCACCTGTAAGGCCTCATAGGCTAGAGCAGCTTTCCCTCCAGAGGGGCTGGACTACCACTCCCATAATTCCCAGTTAGCAGTTGCCTGGCAGGGAATTATGGGAGCTGCAGTCCAACACATCTGGAGGGCACCAGGCTGGGGAAAGCCAGGCGAAAATTGACGCTAGATGGCACTCACTTCTGCTTTGCATCGTGCCGTAATGCGAAGCGAAAGTGTGAGAAGCTCAATGGTCGTGTGTGAAAACGCTTGTAATAACAGTTGCGATATTGTTTTTCCAAAGGGAGGTATGAGAAAGGGCGGCTTTTTCCAATCCTGCTGCCGGCCCTGCACACTCCATCAGCGGTTTCGATGACTTTTGCCTTCCCCACCACATCTGCTCCAACCAGCCCCTTAGTTTGCATAATGGATTTCTGCCTTGTATGTATGTGTGTGGTCCTGGTCCTGGACCTGGTCAGTCACTCTGAGGAGGAAAAAGCGGCTGGTGAGGAATGACCCATTCCGGGCCCCGGAGCCGACTGGCAGCAAGTCCTGCTGCCACACGCAGCCAGAATTCGCTGCACACGCACCTCACTTTCCAGAGGAGACTCCAGGGCTAAGGGTTCTTCGACCAGGGGCACTGCTAGATCTGGTCTTAGGGGTCCTGGCCCCGAATCTCTTTCCCAAAGCTCTAAGTGTCAATTGGAGGGGGGTTTCTTAGCTTAATTGCCAGGCGGGGGTGATTTTTCAAGGCGGATTGCATTTGGAAAGGGCATGGCCATTACATTTCCGGCATGGCAGTTAAACTTGGGGGTGGGGGGTCATTGGTTTGCGATGATCTGGTTCTTCTGAGTGCAAATTAGTTGAAGGATTTATTTTATTTGAGATAATTTGGATGAGAGATGAATTGGCTAGCTTTGCTTCCTGTGAAATTTCAATAAATCCGAGTAATTATTTCTACATTGGCATATACAGATATAAATTGACATATGCCAATTTGCATCCTATGGGCTTGGGCCCTGGATCTCTGAAGTGCCTAACAACACCCCTGCCTGGTCCCCACACACGGGCACACTGGGTTCGTGTTGGGCCTGAGAGTCTTAGCTCAGTGACATGCCAGCAGCTCTAACTGATGGCCACTATTACCATGCTTGGTAATGCCCTAGAAGAAATTCTAGGGCATGGGTCATGCCTAAACCTCCTTTTCTTTCTACTGATGCTCCATCAGCCTCAACCTAAAGCAGCCTTTCCCAATCTGGTGACTTCCAGATGTTTCGGGAGGGGCTGTAGCTCAGTGTGGTAGAGCACACGCTTCACATGCAGAAGGTCTCGGGTTCAATTCCAGGCATCTCCAGGTAAGGCAGGAAAAATAGCTTGCAACTCTGGAGAGTTGCTACCAGTCAGTGTCAACAATAGTAGCCTAGGTGGACCAATAATTTGAACTCAGTATTAGGAAGCTTTCTATGCTGGACTACAACTCCCAGGCCAATTAAAGAGACAAACTTCTTACATTTTATGATGGCAAGAAATGACTGAGGCCTGTTAATATATTCCATTTTCTACTCAGAAGCCTGTACCTAAATACAACGGACATGAGGAGTGTGGAATTTATGCATGGCTCATATATGTATAAATTTCAGTTTTTGCCATCTGGTGGGGTTAGGGGGTGGGTGGGCTTGATTATTACTATGCTGCCTCCTGATATATTTTGTTCCCCAAAGTCACACACACACACTATTCATACATGACACCACCCACTGATTATTTGGAATTCAGAATAGGTTCGTAAGGACTAAAAGCAACAAATGTAAAGATCTTCTTCAGAAAACATGATGAAACTTGAGCAGGACTTCAGAAGCCAGAGATTAAGACAGAAAGGCTGGGATTTTAGTATTTGTAATGTCTTTAACTGGATCTTAATTTGAATGTTAATATGATGTATTTTTTTCCAGGCTGTTGCTCAATTTAAAGAAATCTTAATTAATGACCTGTGTTTTAATAGATTAATCTATTAAATCCACATATGTCCTAATTGGGGGGTGGGAGCAAACTTATGTTGCCTTTAGACAATGTGCCTACTTATCACAGTTGGCACCATTTTGGGAGAGAAATTCCCTCACGTGAGAAAGAAAAGATGAAAGTGTCTTCTAATATAAATATAGTCCTTGCCACTCATTGGTTTTCCAAGAACTTGTATTAAAATGAATAGTTCAAGTAAACCAGCTGCCCCACTAATTACGGACAACTTTTCAGTAGATCAAAAGGTTCTTATTGAGCAATCCTACACATGTTTCAACAGGAGAGAGAAAAAGTCCTACAACTCTTACAATCGTAGAACTTTTTTTCTGTCTAAACATGCATAGAATTGGAGACTTAATGAATTAACTCACAAATGGTGCAAACTTCCTCCCAGGTAAATGTGCATTGGCTTGCAGGCAAAATATCAGAGCCCTGGTTCATCCCATGAAGCTGATTGGTGGGAGATTCAAGACAGAAAAAAGGAAGCACTTCTTCACACAGTGCGTAGTTAACCTATGGAATTCACTTCCACAAGATGTAGTGATGGCCAGTGATTTGGATGGCTTTAAAAGGGTTTGGGACAAATTCATGAAGGAGAAGGCTGTCAGTGGGTACTAGTCCTGATGGCTAAGTGCTATCTCCATTATCAAAGGCAGTAAGCCTGTATGCACCAGTTGCTGGGGAACATGGGTGCGAGGGCCCCATTGCACCCAGGTCCTGCTTGTGGTTCCTTGGACGAATGCTGGTTGGCCACTGTGTGAACAGAACGCTGGACTAGATGGACCCTCGGTCTGATCCAGCACAGCTCTTCTTATATGGGTTAGGTTGACATCCTGCACCCATTTTCCTGGGAGTAAGCCCCTCCAAACTCATTGAAATTTACTTCTGACTAGACAAGCATAGGACTGTGCTATTAGTCTTCTCACCTGAAAGGGAACTGAAGAGCACGTATCGCACAGTGGTGCCGGCCCTACCATTAAGCAGCGTGATGTGAGCCATGTGGCCTCGCATGCACCCCGAAAACTGCCCTACTGCCCTTAAGTGTGATAGTGGAAGACGCTGTCCCATCACCAGTACTGAAGTAAGAATCAACTAGAAGTCTGATCATCTTTTGTATGTGGGATGAACATTGCCCTTCTTCTCTGGGAGCTGTTTTGGGCCAGCTCCCAGAGACACTCTTGCCCTGTTTTATAGCCCAGGGCTCCCATTGTCAACTAACTGAACCCCATCACAAACACACACACACACACTCAAGAACATAGGTCCACATCTCCACCCCCCTTTGTTCAAGCTGCCATCTGTTCTGATGCCTCAATCATACCCCATCGCCCAATTATCTTCAAACTCTCCTGCTTTTTTTCTCAATTCCACCCCTATAGCTCTAACCCACTGCTGTATTTCCCCACTCGTAATTTTCTTCCAAAGTCCATTGCTGATTACAACATACAAATCCCCAGAAGAAATAAGCCTCTTCTGGTTATCTTCAACCCCACCCACCCCCCGCTTTTTTTTTTCCTGGAACTTAAGTAGTAGCAATAATCTTGCTTCTGGAATCTCTTCGGAGGTGTTTTTTTTCCCTGTTGAATTTTGAGACTTTGTTTTTTTGGCTAGACTATGGTCCCAGTCCTATGCGCTTTCTTAGAAGTAAACCCGCTGAGCTAGGTGGGGCTTAGCATGGCGACTTACGAATCACCAAAAATGAGGAAATGCAATGCCCCAAAAGACAAGAGGATAAAAGACGATATGATTTGCATGTGCCAATATTGGTTGTGTGCAAATTGAGAAATAAATCATAATTTAGCGTGGAAGACTGTGGCCGCGTGAACAGTTCACTTGCCTATGGGAAACAGTTCTGATGGTACTTGGTACAGGACATGGGCTAGACATCCCTTCAAATAGAGGATGCCATCAAAATAGAGGACAGTCCTCTGTAAAAGAGGACACATGGGGACAATGACAATCCTATGTAGAGTAGATCCGTTGAAATGAATGAAGCTTAACTTAGTCAAGACTGACTTGCCCCATTCATTTCAATAGGTCTACTCTACATAGGACTAACATTGGATACTACCTATGGTCATGCTAGACTTACTTCTGAGAAAACATACACACGAACGACTTAAACTCTGGGTACAATCCAATGTAAGCCCTATTTAGAGTAGACCCATTGAAATGAATGGGATCTAAATTATTCAGGACTCATTTAAGTTCCGCCCATTTCAATGGGCCTACTCTAAGTAGGACTTACGATGCATTTTACCCTCTGCGTTCTCCACGTGGATGCTCCTGATCGGGTCCTTTTCCTGTCGCTTGAAAGGCGCGGGAGCGGGGTACAGCTTGGGGGGCGGGGGGGGGGCGATGTTAAAAAAGAGTTGAAGACCTCCCCCACCCCCGGAAGCCCACTCCTCTGAGCTGCGAGGTTTGGCTCCGGTCCTTCTAATGGGAGGCTGGAATGCACTCTGCACCTTCTCAGAGGCACACTCTTCCAACATTGGAAACCCGGCTCCAGTTAAGCCCTAGATGGGAGGGCGGCGTGGAGGCGCGAAGGGAAAGTGCGGAAGGGAAAGCACAAAAAAGGCGTGTTTCGGGGAGTAGGGGAGGGGGGAGCGATTAAAGCCCCCGATGCGTCTGAAAGTGCGTTGCCTCCAGATGAGGTCAGATAGGACCCAGCCCAGCTTGACGCAAGGAAGGGGCCGCCTCCCTCCTCGCTCCCTCCCTCCGTCCTCCTCCAGATTCAAAAGCACCCCGCCAGAGATCAAACAATCCAGATCTCCTCGCAAACGCACTCGGATCCTGCACGGGCTATTGCTGCCGCGGCTTCTCCTCCTCTCTGGCCGCCCGCGTGCTGCAGGTGAGAGAGCGCCCCCGGCTGGCTGGAATGGGGGAGCCAAACTTTCTTTTGCTTAGGAGTGGGGTGTGAGCTAGTGGTTACAGCGAAGCTTCATTTGTGCCAGGGCATCTTGGGTTCAGTGCCGGAGCTTAACTCCAGATCTTCAAAAGTCAGAAGGCGAGCGTGCCCTTGAGCACATGCAGAGTGCGTTTCTCTCCCCCGCCCACCGACCCACCCACCAACCCGAAGTAGCTACAAAGAAGTCCTTACCAATCAGGGGATTAGAGCTTCGTTTTATTAATATGGTTGTATTACAGGCGCTTCTAGATCAGTGATGTTTCTGGAAAGATTGGAATCCTGGTGTCTCTTCTGCTTTTTATTTCTTAGAAATGTCAGCACCAGTGAAACTGGAACTGAAGTGTAGTCTGGATTAAGTCCTGACGCCACGCAGTGGGGGAGAGGGGAGTGGGGGAGTGTGTGTGTGGTCCAGCGTTTGGATGGATATTCAAGATCACTTAACAGAAACTTTTTACAGGATTTAAAAGTCGCACCTCTTGTACTGGCAGTCAAGGTGGTAAATCAGTGACAAAAAAAACCTTTGTTTTGTTCTCCGCCTTGTTGTCCCCTTTTAGTGTAAATTTTGCATTCTAATTCAGATTAGCAACTGTGAGTAGGAATACTTAAACTGGATTAATTAATCTGGAATAAAAGAATGTGGACTAAGAATTAATTAATAGGCTGGATTAATTAACCTGGATTAAAAGAATGTGACCCTACACCAGCCTTCCCCAACCTGGTGCCCTCCAGATGTTTGGACTACAGCTCCTAACAACCGTGACCATTGGACAGGCTGGCTGGGGTTGATGGGATCTGAAGTTCAAAACATCTGGACTGGTTTACATGGACCTTTAGCTGCCAAAACCTGCATTTGTTTGTTTTAGCAACGGAGGTTGGAGTAGCTGAGAGTTGGTTAAAACACAGAACGTGAATGAAAAGCAGTGATTCTTGAGTATCATCACTGTCAGCATGGAGAAGGCAGGAGGGTCTAGTGGTTAGTGCAATGGAGAGGACGGGCAAGGCTAGAAGGGCCTGATGTGTGTGCGTGCGTGTAGGCTCTTGGTACCCTTTGGGAACAAAATGTAGCTCAGGGATAGAACATGTTTTGTTTGCAAAAGGTCTCGAGTTCGATTTCTGCCATCTCCAGGTAGGGCAAGAAAAACTGCCTGAAACCTGTGAGAATCGCTGCCAGTCAGTGTTGATAATACTAGCCTAGGTGGACCAATAATCCGAACTCAGTATTAGGCAGCTTCCTATGCTGGACTAGAACTCCCAGGTGGCTGTAGATGATGGGAGTTGTAGTCCAACACATCCAGAGGGCACTGAGGAGTGGGTGGCTGCCACCACAAAATTATGTGTCAGTCATGTCCACACAAACACAAACAAATGCCCAACCCTGGTTTAGATCCCTGGTTTCTCAAGGTAGGTTTGGGAAAGAGAATCTTCTGAGAATCTGAAAGCTTCCTGTGTTCCTAATTCTGGTACCAGGATGTGAATTTTCAACCTGTGTTGCACTGATGTGCAGTCTGTCTGTGTGATCTACTTTGTGCCAGGGGGTTATTATTGGTTGCCGGCCGAAACACAACCAACCTGTGTGACAGACTGGCAACATTGCTAGTGAAGCTACCGTGCCAACTTCTGTGTCCTGAGTCATTTGACGGTGCTCACTGATCGCTGTCAGCCGCTTGCGCCCTTATTGATCAATAGGTTGGCTTGTATATTGGTGGGATGCTTAAGCTTAAGCAACCTGCACAATCTGTACTAATGTGGTTGGTATTCAGGCAACCAGGTTGGGACAGCTGTACTCAACACCAGCATTTCTATAGGTCTGATAAGTCTGAAGGGTTGTGGAAGCAATCATTCTTGGCATTTCTGTGGGGCTTGGAAGTATTAAAAGTCTCTCCCAATAGCATTTAAGAATGGGAAAGGGGTGGGGGCAGGCATCATTTCCTGTGGTGTACATGCAATTTCTTTTGTCCTGCTATGGGCTCTGTTCAAACAGGTTTTGGAGGTTTCTAAAAGAATACAAAAACCTATCAAACCTGCTTATTGGAGTGCCCACACCATGAGCTGTGATTCCTCTTTCAAAGTACCTTTGAAACTCTCAGAGGTAGGTACGTGAGTGGGTGGGGTGGGGGATACCATCTCCTGTGTCCAAGGTTGGAAAACTTTACAACAATCCTGTGAAAGTATTCTAAACCGCTTGTTGCAGACCAGAGGTTGAGGCTGAGAAACAATAGTTTGTCCAAGGCCACCTACCGAGTCTGTGGTTGAGTGGAGATTTGAACAGTGGACTTCCTGGCGCATGGCTTGAAGTGTTGCACAATGTGGTGTACCATAAACAGTTGCCATGGAGTTCTCCCACACCACAATGACAATTCTTTGATCTATTTTCCAATGTGTGTGTTCACATTTCTTTTCAGGCACATGTTGTTAACTACATGTGTTCACTCCCAGCCAGGCATGTGCGCTCTCCACCATGCGCAGGGTTCAACTTTTCTGGCATGCTGACCTCAGATATCGCCTCATGGCATTTTAGCAACGGGGAAGGTTGTGGCAGTAGCAGATAGCGGTTAGAGCACATGAAACAAGTGCCCGCCCTTTGCTTTTCAACAACTTTGCAGCAGGATGTGTAAGAAGGTCTTATGAGTAGTTCATTGTCAGACTAGGGTTCCTTGGTTTGACAATGCAGTCCTATGCACAGCTACTGTATAGCAAGGCCCATAAGTTTAATGGGGCTTGTTCCCAGGTGTGTATAACCTCCGGCCCGTGGGCCTAAACTGGCCCGCTGAGGTTCTACACCCGGCCCACTGTATAGGATTGCAGCCTTAATGGTGAAAGCAGGAGGAAGGAGCAGGAAAAGACAAGTGAGAAAGAAAAAGAAAACTACTTGGGAAATCCTGTTCCAGTTGTTGAAGGGGGTGCGGCAATAGTACATACCATGTCACGCACTTTGTCATTTATTTATTCAATGACCCATCGGTGCCAATTGCTGTATTTTTTTGAAAACGCCCCTTCCTTGGCCCTGTTAATCGTTTTTATAGCCTTGCTCTGAGCCCCTGCCAAGAGGTTAGTTGGGCATTACTTTGGAGTGGAGGGAAATGCCAAAAGGTTGGGTTGTGGGAGCAGCAATCTCAATCTGCCTGGAACCAAACGGAGAGTCACCATCTCTGTCCCCCTCTTCCTGAGATCAGGCTTGATGGCTTGTTGCCCATTAGCCTGTAGCCCCAGTACCAGGCTTTAGTTCAAATCATGGCGTGGTCCCGGATCAGTAGAAGCACCAGTTCAGTAGGGGGTGTAGCGGTTAGAGTCTTGGATTGGGACTCGGGAGATGAGGGTTCAAGGCCTCATGGCCATGAAGTTCACTGGGTGATTTGGGGCCAGTCAATGACTCTGATTATTGTGAGGTAAAACGGACATGAGGAGGATTAGGTAAGCCACCTCAGGTTGCTTGGAGGGGAAAAATTGGGATATAAATGTAATGTGTCTCCTGGTCACAGTGGGCTTCTGGCATATTGCATCCTTCTCACTTTCAGGAAGTGCCCATATGTACCTACAAGAAGTCCAGTGTGGCAAAAGATCCAGGTAGCTAGGAAAAAAAGGTGTCTTCTATGGGAGCAGCCTAAATGACAACTGTGACACACAAACATGGGCTATTTTGGAGCAGAACAGCCAATGCAGCTCCTAGCACATCGTTATGCTGCTCCTAGTGTGCGCAAGTTTCCGTCTGGAAATAATTTGAATTCCTGGTGTTCACCTTTTAAAAACCCTACACTGCCTTGCCCAGTGCAGAGGGGACATGTCTTCCTCAAACATCTCCCCACCCTTGAGATTTTACAGGTGGGGCCGTGTATTCTGCTTCTCTGCAGGAACGGCGGTCAAAGTTAAGTGGGCACAGTCAAATGGAGGGAAATGTCCATACGATTCTCATGGTGTAATTTTTATTCCACCTCTGCTAGTCGTGAGGAGGAGGAAAGAGCTGTGCAGGCACTGAAGCTCTTCAATCGTTAGAAGTCTTGTTCAGACACACTTCTGGTTTCTGAGAGTTTAGCAGGCATTGTTCACACTGTTCGAGCATATTCAGTGTCATAAGGTCTAGAAACTTGGTGTGTTCCTTTTTTAAAAAAAGAAAAGAATGTTGTGCCCAGCACTATATTCTGCCCTATTTTTGCAACTCCCAAAAAATGCCATCGTACATACCGCCCTGTTGCCCTTGGTAACAACCCAGCTTGCTCATTTTTCTAACTCTTCTTTCCAGGGATGGACGAGGCTAAAGCCCCCAAGGTCTTTGTCTCAACCGGACGTCGGATTCTTACCATTGGCTTTGCCTTGCTCATTCTTTCGGTGCTGGCATGGGCCTACATCACAGGTGTCCAGTTAGCTGCTGACAGGTATCACATCATGGCTTTCGGTCTCTATGGAGCCTTCCTCACATCCCATCTCATTGTCCAGAGCTTCTTCGCCTTCCTGGAGCACAAGAGGATGAGGAGGGACTCTCTGACTTGCAGCTACACCAAGACAGTGGCCCTCACCATCTCCGCTTACCAGGAGGACCCGGCTTACCTCCGGGAGTGCCTGCAGTCCGTCAAGGCGACCTTGTACCCACCGGAGAAGCTCCGGGTGATCATGGTGGTCGACGGCAACAGCCCGGAAGACCGATACATGATGGACATGTTCCAAGAGGTCTTCGATGGAGAGGACTTGGGCACTTACGTCTGGGAGAACAACTACCACCACCAGCGCCACTTGGATGTGGACGAAGGGGACAGCGGTTACCAGGCTGGGGATGAGCCATCTGTCTACAGTGAAATAGATATGGAGGACCCCGGGCAGTTGGCCGTGGAGGAGCTGATCCGGACGAAGAGATGTGTCTGCATCATGCAGAAATGGGGCGGGAAGAGGGAAGTCATGTACACCGCTTTCAAGGCCCTGGGGAACTCCGTGGACTACGTCCAGGTAACGGACTTCTACTTGCTTATCTAAGGGTGCAATCCTACGCATGTTCAGACAGAAAGAAGTCCTACTGGGAATGCTGGGACTTTCCCCCCCTGTCTAAACATGGATAGGATTGCACCCTAACTGCATTACCTTATTTATTTATTGCACCCTGAGATTCCTCTGCACAGTTTCCGTTGGCATACATGGTGTCGTGTGCAACCCCAAAACAATGTTTTTTATCTTCGGAACAACCCTGTGAGGTAGGTTAGGCTGAGAGGTAGTGACTGGCCCCAGACTGCCTTGTGGCTGAGTGGGAATTTGAACTCGGGTCTCCCCCAGACCTTGTGCAGTTCTCTTACCATTATGCCACATCCAACCAGCTCAGAACACAGCTATTTATCCTGCCACACCTTCTCCCTTCCACTTCATTGCTCCTTTGTCTTTCTTCTAGCTGCCCCCTGTGTTTGTCCTTTTCCTGACCCTTTCACTTCTTATTTCTAGATAAATTTGGGCTTTATTAAGACAGGCTTTTTTAAACAAACAAACTAACAAACTGGGAGCCAGTGGCTAGTGAAGGAGAAGGCTCAGTAGGGTTGCCATGGCTAAAGGGAACTGCCTTGTCGTGCTGCAGGGCTGGGAAACCAAACTGGTGCCCTCCAGATGTTGGGGACACTTGGAGTTGTGATCCAACACATCTGGAGGTTACCAAATTGGTAATCCAATGCATCTGGAGGTCCCCAGACTGGGGAAGGCTGCGCTAGATGTTGTTGGACTACAAGTCCCATCATCATTGGTCATTTGGCCATGTTGGCTGGGGCTGATTGGAGTTAGAATCCAAGAACATTCGGAGAGCCCATGTTCCCCACCTGTCTCTGTTGGAAGCAAAAACAATTATTCAAATTTCTCTTAATTTGCCCAGTGTCTATCAGCTGCAGTATTTGGCTTCCCCAGGCACAGAATGTTTATTTTATTTTCTAATTTTTGCTAGCAGTGTGCACACAGTCATGACTTTCAAACCCTCCATCTGTGTTGACTCTATAAAAACTTCTTATCTCCTTTCCTACTTCGTCTGGGGTGAACTGGGCTTTAACATGTAAATCTGAACTCATCCTTTTCTGGCCTTTTCAGACGCCTTCTCGAGGGCCACACACTGCAGTCTGACGGTTCTGATTTCAGTGGGGCTGTGATTCCATTCTGAGATTCAGTCAGAACCGGCCAAAACTTGGAAGGCACTATCCTAGGTGCTGAACCCATTTGGGGGGATAGGGTTCAGAACTTTGAATAGCTCCTCTAGACGTCTGGCTGGTTCTGAGTGAAACCCAGAATGGATTCACAACCCCACCAAAATTGGAGCCACCAGCCTCCACTCACATGATACCCAAGACACGGTATACATCCCTGGCCAGCAACTAGTTTTGCTAAAGGACCACTTTGACGATGGGGTGGGGGTGGGCCAAAGCCCAAGACCCTGCCCCATCTCTATTTCCAAAATTGCCTCTTGCTATATGCCATCATGACAGACGCTGCTCATTCATGTTCCTCTTTGCTTCTCCAGTTGATGATGGGGTGGAGCAAATGGTACCATCTGTGATGGCGCTGAGCAGATTTGGCCCAGGCAGTTTCCGACCATTCTGCAAGCTATGTAAATTATTCCCATCAGGCATATTTACTGCTTATTTTGCATAACTTAAGTCTGTCTCCACTAGTAATAAGCCAATCACCAAATCAAGGCACACCTATGGCCCCATCTGTGTCTCTGCTTCCCTGTCTAACCGCCATCCTAACGGATCCTAATGGATAAATCCTAACGGATCCTAACGGATCCTAACAGATCAATCTGCCCATCAGCACAATAGATTGTCTATTGTAACCTTCCCCGACCTGGTGCCCTTCAGAAGTTTTGGAGTACAACTCCCAGGCTAATGCTTGAGAATTCTGGGGATTGTGGTCCAAAACATCTAGATGGCCCCACTTTGGGGCAGGATCTGTATCATTTGCAAATGGCTTTCCATATTCAGCCCCCTCCATTCATCCTTCCCCCATCATCGTCTTCAACCAAATCAAAGGGCCATTTTCTTAACGTTCTACAAAATTAGTCATGCATTCCTGCTCACATATTGCTCATTGCCACGGCTGGACGTTGATTGTTCCCACTTTACAGATGAAGCAATTGAGTAAATAAAGTATGATTTGCCTCAAGCCAGGCGATGAATAACCTATGCTG